>NC_140922.1:18973606-19684913 GCF_045865225.1 Trachurus japonicus
TATATTATGAATGGTGTCTCCATGCATTTACAGAGCTCATTTACACTAAAAGCCCCATTCCCTCTGCGATATCGCCGTAGATGTGGCTCAAAATGTGCCAATAAACCAATCTCCAATCCATCCAATCAACAGACAAATAAATCCATTCATAATCTCACGTCTGAAATCCAGCCTCCTGTGTACTCTGCAGCGCGAGAAAGATTCATTGAGATCGGTCCCTCCTGTCCTTCAGAGCAATCCATAATGCTGCTCAGCCAGTAATCAGGGCATATAGGGGCTGGGTGATCAGTGACAAAAGCTAGGCAGGGAGACATCAACCTGCTGGAGGAGAGTTGGGGAGAGAGGAGGGGGGGGGGGGGCTGGCTGGATGAGTGTGGAGGTGGTGGCAGCGGTGGAGGAGGAGGAGTAATCAGAATCCCATCCAAACCCAGTCTCCAGAAATTGCCATGCAGATTTAAAGCCCATAAAGGAGGATCCTTGGATTGTTCCTTCTCCCCGCCGCCGCCACTCTAGCACAGCACAGACCTCCGCTCCCCTCCTGCCTCTCTCGCTCCCTCTCTCCGCGGTGCTAATTGGAGGCAGGTAGCCCCCAGATGCAGGGCCCAGGTTACCGTAACCTTGGTGGTGAGATCGGCTGCTCGCCTTCATGCAGCCGGCTATTCATCAAAATGGTGGTGGTGGGGTTGTGGGGGTGGCAGGGTGTGGGGGTGGCGGCAGAGGGGCAGAATATGCAGCAGGGGGAAATGAGCGTCTAAGACAGCTTCCCAAAAGGGTAACAAATCACCCTCCTTGCCCTAATCCACCAAGGGGGAACTTGATGGACCAGTGGTCACAATATGTGGCTGCAGAGATGCATGGGTTTGACAAATCAAATATGTGGCTCATCTGGGATTAAAAAAAAAGAGAATTAGCTGTTAATACTCTCGGATGCTGTGATGTTTTGTTCTGTAGTACCACGAGGTGCAGTATACAGTCCACACAAACAGAAACAAGCAGATGCATCTTTGTTTTACTTTATTAATTTGGCCCAGTCCTGTACATAAATAAAAACCCAACAGACTGCTGCAGCAAAGCAAATTGCCATGCAAAGCTGTACAGCAGTAGTCTTATCAGCAATATCCCTCCGATCGATCGCTGTGGTTGCATTATCAATCATCCATCATCGCATTGATATCTCTGCAATACCTATAATCTCACCTGATCAGAATCATTGATCAATACTGTAGCAGGATTGATCTCCCGCGCCAGTCGGATAGGATGACAGCGAGACAGGAAACGCTGCAGAGACGTAAAACCTTTGCAAATAAGCAGCAGGAAGCGTTACATATATGGGCACTAAAAATACAAGGACCAAATTTAAATACATGACTGCAAAAATAGCAGCGGCGCTGTGTGGAATATAGCTTCTCTAAATTTGAAGCAAAGGGAATCCCATTTCCGCTACAAAGAAATATTTCATGTGGCGTATTACAATGTAATTACCCCTGATCTTGCATTTGTGATGACGGGTTTCCTCCCCATTGGAGAATACTGAGCTAGTGGCTTGTATTCAGCAGGGAAAACAGGCAGCCACGACACAGTACCACTCAGAATCTCCTCTGCATAGCACCTTAATCATCCCGGCGCCGTGTGCATGTGCATATAGGGAGATTTGTGCGCGAGGAGGTCGGGCGTGCGCGTGCATGCATGTCTTGCACTGGGTGTTTTCCAATAAGTGTGTATATTTGTGTGCTTGTGTGAAGGTGTGTTCTTCCTACTGTGTGCCTATGTGTGTATTGTATAACAGAGAGAAAGAGAGAGAGAGGGAGAGAGACAGAGAGAGATTGAGAGAGAAAACTCGTTCCCCCAATTCCCCCGTGAAGCCTTCTACACCAATTTCCAGCCATGGGCAATCACTCACTCAGCATACACATCTACATAGAGGCTGATGAGATCCTCCGTGGGCTTTACCATGTGACTGGAGCTCGTCATCTACTGTATGTGCCTCCCCTTTGCGCTCCTATTCCAATACTATAGTCACTGAGGTGAGGAGGGGGGGTGGTATGGATGATCTACATACACTTATGATACATAGGTAATCTCCGAGGGGCAAATCAAAGATACTCCCCGCTATGTTTCCCTTTGAATTCGAGAAGAATCCGTCATTTTTGCATGCCCATTATTGGTGGAGGTGATATGTCTTCCAGTTTTAGATGTCCTTGCACCTGGATAGGGGTGCTTTAGTATATTGTGCTATCCAATGATTCATATGGATGGATGTAAGGCGGTAGACTCGAGTAGATAGATTAGAGCTTAAAAGAATGTCCACCCTCAAGCTGTGATGTTAACATGGGCCACTGTGTGCTGAGAGTTCATTAGTGTAATTGCCAGAATATTACCCATTGGCGTGGTCAGAATGTATAGAATATTAATGCCATAAATCTCCATTCCTCCTGCATTCGTCGGGGCATCAGTATAACCAACATCATTGCATATTAATGACAAACTTTTTGAGGAGAGGCGATAAAATGATGATCTCGTCTGTCACCAGTCTCCTCTTACTGTACGCTGAGATCCGTTTATATCTACATCTGTTTTGTTGCGCACGTATATGTGTCGTAGCTTACCTTTGTCTCTGGGGGAAAATACTGTTTTGACGGACTAAAAGAGGGAATTTCCTCCGAGTTGCACAACACAACAGGGCACCCCACCCACCCACCATCAGCCATCCCTCTCCCTCTCTCCATGCTGATGTCAGCACATACTGTAGCCCACTATGGTTCTGGGACCACAATTGCTATTCAAAGAGTAGACAGATGTGTAGGTGGAGGGTCAATATGGGCCTGTGAAATTATCCTCTATCCTGGTATTTAGAATGAATGATAAATGGATTGGTTTTGTGTTCTGGCTTTGTGGTGAACATAGACAATATTATGTTCTGCAATTAGCAACACTCAATGGGTTGTATTATGACCAAGCAATATATTTTCACCTCAGTACTGTGGTACATGTTGGAAATTAAATAGCACTTGAGAGGTCAAGCATTTATGCATTCATCACCACTGACTGCTTTGTTCAAATTCTGTCTTAACAGCTTTATGAAGTTCAGTAGAAGTTCAGAAATGTATCAGCCTACATTCAGGGATGGGTAAGTGGCCAATAGAAATCTCTCTCTATGTGAAAGTTTAAGGGCATACACCTGTATTTATTTAAAGGCCAAAGCACACTTTGAAGGGACACAGTTCTTAAGGCATTTATAGTGTTGCTTTAACATTTAAGTAGGCATTAGAAAGGGGAGGCTGCAATAGCATATTCTGTAGCATTTATTTTTTCATTTATCGATCTGACCTTCTGCCGCCCAGCAGCGGAGCTTGCCTCTGTTATTTTCTTTAACAGATTTCTACGTTAAGCTTGTTAAGCTGTTGTGCATATGCTGCATTATCTAAAGCTTCTAAAAGCAGTATGAAAAATGTACATTTAGAAAAAACAGTCACTCAATCTCAAGATTACTGTTAAAGATGTATTTTGTTTACTTTCAACATCCATTATCCACTTGGCCTGCTGAGTATCGGTTTAACTTGCACATTTTTAATGCATGTAGGGAATGTCTTTGCCATATTATTCACCCACCCTGCTGAACACACCATATCATTTTTTGGAGCAAATGGTTGTTAGATGACTAGAATGGTTCTCTCCACAGAGAGTTTTTCCTCATGGCTGCTGGCCACTTGTCTCCTGCTAGCTGTTAATCAATGCTGAGGAGCAGGTAGACCATAATGGAGGATTTATCTCAGTTCTTCACACCACTTAGTGCCCAATGGACAACTCTATACCACCTCCTCCTCCTCCTCCTCCCCCTCCTCTCTGTGCCTTCTTACATTTTTTCTGCTGTTACCCAATCCCCCCACCTCCCATCCGCTCAGCCTCCTCCACACCAAAGGCCGTGATGGAAACACCTCTCCTGAGAGAGCTGTGGAGGCGGAGGAGAATGGGTTAGAATGAGGGACAAAATAGGTTGAGAGGGTCGTTAGATAGTGAGCAAGGGAAAGGGGTCAGAACAATGTTGCTGACACGGTCAGAACTGTTACCACACATGAGAGGTAATTTTAGAGTGTGTGTCTGACCTTGCACAGATCATAATAGTAATTTTCAGCTTGCTCTTTGAAATTGAATAAGTTGACATGCACGTTAAAAGCATATACAGTACACCTTTATTTATATTTCATAAAAAAATCAGCGTCTCACGTTGGGGGTCTTGCTACTACAGTGCAAAGGCAGACTTGTCTTAGAGCACCTATTTTCCATGATGAATCACCGAGCTAATAGTCCATAAGGGTTAATACTGGTTAGTGAAGTCCTGGACTGTGTAATGTGTCGGTGACGTAAGGGAAAGCCAAGAGAGATGCAGCTGTGCTGGTATTTACATGCTACTGAAGGATTTACTTGCTCCTCTACATGCACACAGGAGAGTTGGTCATTTACCGGCTGCAGCGCTGAGCGATAAATTTGAGAGAAGAGCGAGTTCGATCATTAGCAGAGAAGACTTCCCCCTCAGGTTTTGTGTTTTTGTTTACATGCTTACCTTAGCACTTGCCCAGTTCATACTTCCCATGCATGTCCAGGGCACGCTGTTGCATGTATACATCCCTTGACTTTCCATGCAAATTTATGTTTAAGCATACTTGTTTGTGTGTAGGATGGGGAACACAAACACATACACAGGGGGGTGGAGGGAGACCTAGGATGGGGGAGTGTGGTGGTGGGGGGGTTTTGGTGGTGGTGGTGCAAGGCGGTGACAGAAATTGAGGGGGACGGGGTGGCAGCTGCAGGCTGCTCGGTGCACTGTCAGAGCGGAATGATTAATGAATGGCGGCCCCAGCTGAGCCTAACCTTTGGAGAACCGCACAGGACATCTGCAGAACTGTCAGCGCTCTGACAAGGACAGAGCTGAACAACCAATTATTTCGCCATCACTAAGGTGGGCTGTCAGCTTAATCCTAGCCATTCACTTAGGCAAGGACAGGCAAATTTCTCCTTTACATACACACACACACACACACACACACACACACACACTGAGCGGACCACGGTCCTGCGTGGACACACACACACACACACACACACACATATACAAGTGAACAAACAGGCATGCACGGACAGGAACACATGCCCGCGTGGACATGTACTCAAAGCGGACTGGTACACTCACATATTCACACACACAGGCATGAGGTCCTGGACAAAATAGAGTTAACCCCTCCACTGCCGGCGGCGGCAACCCCATGCAGGTGACATATATTAAGGAAAGCAGGGCGAGCAGGGGAGGTTTAATGATGACAAAACAGGGCTGGTGGATGCTGGCTGGAGCTGTGAGCCGGACACGGGTGGGGCTGCATACTGGGGAAGACACTCTGTCTGGTACATGTCAGAAGTGAGGGAGGGAAGGAGGGAGGGGTGAATGGAGGAGGGGAAGGCAGGAGCTAGAGAGGGAGGGAGTTGATGCTCATATGTCTGCAGGGTGTGTTTACATTTTACATAAGAACACGGAAGAGAATTGCAAATACATGTTTAATTAAAGTTGATCAGAAATGTGAGTCCACATTACAGTTAGCATCACCAAGCAGATATCAGTTTTTAATCTCTTGCACATGGAGGATGGAGTGCATGGAGAAGGTGCTGACATTGTGTGGTCTCCTCATCCCGGACTGTGTATAATTTTAAACTTCGAGAGTGGAAATAAATTATTGATTGACCTTATGGATTAAACAGAATGAATCCTGTTGCACCGAGAAAGATCAAAAAAGGGTAGTTGAATAAAACATGCTGGTTATTATTGTGGTATAGTATGATATCACATCAAGAAAAAAGTAATTAACAACAACATTTTGAGGGATCTTGTTGTTTTTCAAACTCAGTCATTTGATGAAAATAAAGGAATAAACAGTAAGTAAATGTAAGTGATTGGATCAAAAAATCAAAACAAACTGGAAGTACTTAAGTAATTACAAAAGGGTTAGGGTTGTGTGTTTTGGACAAAGGTAGGAATTAGGTTTGGATTATGGTAAGGGTGAGGGCTGAGGCTACACATTTAGATGTGATGCTTTGAGGGCTACTATAAGGGCCCATGCCAACATGTGTCCTCACAACTATACTAAGACCAGTATGCGTTGCCAGGGTTGGGTGCTGTTGGGCAGCGCGAGTGACTGACTGGGATTTGATTGAGGTGTTTCTGATGCGATAAGGCATCGAGCGCGGCTCTGGAGCCTATTGACGGACTGCTGATGAAGCCAGAGAGAGGGTGAGAGAGAGCTGAGGAAATTAATAAGGGGATAAAAATCAATTAAGTAAAAAAAAAAAAAAAAAAAATCTGTGGCTGTGTGTGCATGTGACTGTTTTGGTCCCATATATCTGTGTGTGGGCCATCATGCATTCATTGGCCTACAGTAACCACACACACCAGCAGGCTGCATTGTTTTGGGTGAACTGACCTCCTGCTCGCAGACAATTAAAACATAAAATGCCAAGTCGAGTCACTTGAATCCTAAATGGTGCTCAGCTTGTGTATATTCATGAGTGGAGAGTCTACTACTCTCTGTGAATGGAGAGGACTTTGAACAGCTCCACTCATTTGACCCGGAGAATCCTAATACTGCTTTACGATTTGCAATTCAAACAATCATGTCGGTATCATCTACAACTGCGGTGTCTCCAGTGAATGCAAAAGCCCATTAACTTTGCTAAGCAGCTTTTGATGGCGCACAATGTCGGTCTAGAGAGCAGTCAACACAAATGAACTTCACTGCTAAAAGGCGAAGCTTTACTACAAATGTGTTTTGAACTGTTTCAACTGATGCACTGCACAGTGATAGAGACAGCTGTGTTTACAGACAAGTGTGTGAACTGATGTCTCAATCCATAAGTAGTTTTAGGAGCTTTAGACTGGTGTACACACACACACACACACACACCATGCTCGTACACACAAACAGACACACACACACTGTCAGAATGTATTCATTAGAAGCCCAGTCCTACTAACAGGGTTGTCTACTGTCCCAGACAAACTGCAGGAGGAGATGTCTGGCTGCTTGCTTTCAAACTGGGTTAGTGGACCAGAGAGGGCGAGAAAGAATGAGAGAGATAGAGGGAGCATGAAAGAGAGTGGGAAAGCGAGAGAACCTGAAAGTCTGAAAACTGGGACGGGGGTATATGAGAAGAATTTTCTCATCAATTGCAGTGGTGCTCCCCACTGTGCGCCCCTTTATACCACATGTACATGAGGATGAGTGTGTGTGTTTTTGTGAATGTAATTCTGCGTACGGGCTTCACGCTCGCCTCGCGAAATGTCTATTTGTTATCGAAAAGTTTTACAGACGTCATTTTTTTCTAATGTCTTTCTGCTTTGCTCACTTCATTCTCATGCCCTTGCTTGATTTAGGAGCCAAATGGCAGCCCATTAACATGTGAGAATGATTGCGCAGCCTTGGGCTTCTAGCGTGGCAACCCACGGAGAGGTTTCTGCGCCGCACATCTCTATGATTCTCAGTCTTCGCTGTGTCGACGAGAGTTAAGCATCAAAGGCGAGCGCTAACTATCCTCACCCTCAGTCACTCTCTCTGTCTCTTTTTGGCCTCTGGGTTCACACTGTAATTTGCTCTGTCTCTCTCTCTCTCTCTTCCTCTTTCTCTTTGTTTCTGTCTTTCCCCTACCATCTCTCTCTGGGCTTGTGAATGAGGAGAGGGAGGTGATGAGGTCAAAGTGAATCTTCCCGTCGCTGAAGATGATTATGTCTTAACCTGCCGTTATTCAAAGGAGCGGGCCCTGTGGCCATGAGCTGGCCTGCCTGCCACGTGTCGGTGCCGAGAGGGCAACACCTCGGCGCCGTCACAGAGCGAGAGAGGGAGGGAGAGAAGTCGTGCTGCTCAAATGGACTCCCAGGGTCAAATGTACAATGCCTTTGCAATGTGTTTCATGTGACTCACTACCCCATAGATCCACCGGGCTGATGGATGCCTGTCGTTTTCTAATGGCCTAGGTGTCCAGTCTTAGGACCCCAAATTGATTATGGATGCTGGTGACATCACTGGGAGCAGACATTAGATTATAAAGTTGCACCACAGGTTGACGAATCAGTGGGTCTTGGCTGGTTGAGGTACTAGAGAACAACACCTCCATTGTGCTCTGTCTCAATGAACAGGGCTCAAGGCTTCTCAGGGAGAAAACTGTCGAGTCTCCCACCTTTATCTTTGTCCCTCCTGACTTTTCTTTAAGCCTCAGACTTCATATTCAGCAGCCCCGGGCTTCAGCTATCTGTCTCTCCCGTTTTCAATTAATTCTTTTAGAGGCGTGACACACTCTATACTTTTAATGCACTTCCACAAATGGACTCAAAGTCGCGTGTGCCGCACATCCTCTGGACACACTGGTGCACACATGAGCGCACACACGCTCAGAAAACATGTTAATGCGCGCCTTCACACACACACATTATGGCATTTAGCGTGGGTAACTAGGAAGTCAATGAGCACTTATCTGAAATCCACTGGCAACACTAACAAGCCAGTGTGAGGTGTGAACACAGCTGTTTGAGTCACAACAAATCTAATTCGCATTTCATCACTTCTTAAACAAGCCATCAGCAAGTCTAATGCTCTGCTATGGCGAGCGGCACTCTATGATACATGTGCCTTCAAAGCGTTTTCTTAAACATCAGCACTTAGCGCATCCTCGCCACACCTCAGCATCATGCGTCTACTGTTAGCGGTGTGTGCTGATAAGTCAAATTTATCATTTCTGGGATTCAGATTCATAAAACCAACAATGTCCTAATTGATAACACCAACAGATGCCACAGTTTCTGTTGCTGGCACCTGATCTGCGTGAAAATTATGTCTTAATCAGCGATTATTAAGCGGCTTGTGCCAGAATTGTGAAAGCAACCTAATTTTTCTTGACTTCCTCTTGTTTTTTGGAACGGGAAAACACGGCAGAGCCTTCAGTGTCACTCCCGATCGAACCAAGCGAGCCGTAGGGAATCACCCTGCGTGTCTGTCTCAGGGCTTAAGAGTTACTCTCTCATGACGCCTTACCATTTTAAACCTTATTTGGTTTGCAAAAGTGAGACTAAGCTCTTTCTGTGCCACTCTTTTTTCCAAGTTCAATTTTTGGATTGCATAGCTTGAGACGGAGATAAGGGGGGATATGGGGATAACTTTTGGGGACAGCGGACGGTGGATTTCAAGAGGGGGTCACTAGGGAAGGGAGGAAGCGACAGAGGGAAAGGAGGGAGAGCACATGGGAGGAAAAGGGGGATGGAGGTGTGGAGTCCGGAAGGGGTGGGGAGTAGGTGGTGGGGGCTGAGGTTGGGGCAGTGAGACACTCCAGAGAGTTGACAGAGCTTCAAAGGGAAGTTTTCTGCTTTGACTGACAGGCCCCTAGAGTGAAGGGGACCTGGTGGCAGGCGGCGTGCCCCGATCCCAGGATGCCCGGCGGTCTCCATGGTGCTCATCCCCCATCCCAGTGTATTCATCAGAAAGTGGGGTTGACATGATGGGGGGTCAAGATGCGTGGAAGGACTGCTGTAGATCATTGGCAGGCTCAGTCTTTACCCTTGGACCAACAGTGTGAAGGACACGATGACTCCTTTGAATATGAAGGAGGACGGATGCAGCTTTAAGTGAACATTAATGTGCAAAAGCACACAATTCAATCAAGGGTTTTTGTTGCTGCTGTTGAATAAATCCTATTAGTATTTTGTATCAGTGCTTCCTCAGTGATTCCTCTTTGTATATAATTGCTACACAACAAAACATGGCATTTCGCCTCAAATTCAATCTCTAGGACTTTAGTTTTTCACATTCAGTGGCCGGTACCCACTTCCCATGCATTTTCAGTCTCTTAAAAATCACACTTTAAATTCACCCCAGCAGTTTTTTCTCACTTGGATCATTAGGTGTAACTTTGCAGCTACAACTACATAGTAGATATAACTCTGTGTGCACCTTAACGAATGCCACTGCACTTTGTCATAGCGATTCTGAGAGTGCATCATGATCACTGTACGGAAAGTGTTTGTTTCAGGGCAGAGATGAATGATGCCATCATTCCTGGTCCTATACTCGGCTGATAGATTGGAGCAGGAGGGCTGTGTTTAAATGTGTCTCAGTAAACACTGTTAGGCCTGTGTAAACAGCAATGCATTGATCAGCCCTCTATTCATGATCAGCACGTCTCTGCCTGCACTGGATTAGTCAACATACCGACCCGTCTGTTTGCTCCACTGTAAACTGAGGCCAATGTCAATGCCAAAGCCTAATTAGAATACTTCACACTGTTGGGGAATGGCTGCATGGATGCTACGGACTTACATTGTCTGTTCCAACTATTTATTAAAAAAGAAATCAAGATCATTTTTCTCTGTCTTATCCCATAAAGTAATGTTAAATGAACTGCATTTAAGTAGTGCCTTTTTACCTTAGCCTTTCATTGACCCATTCACACACACTGACACCCCGATGGCGTAGTGGCCTATGTGTCAGGAGCAACGCGCGGTTCAATGTCTTTTCCATTTAATGAATGTAATAAAGATTCAGCTGCCTCATACATAAAATAGAGTGCGGAAACTAATGTGAAACCTAATGAATCATTCCAGCATGTTGACACACTCCTCACACACTCTGTTTGTGACTATCTACAATAACAAGTGTGACAGTGTGTCAGTGTGGAAACCCCAGAACCATGAATATCAAGCTGGTGTCACTCACAGTCTCTCATCTCACTGAGCTCCTCAGAGGAATGGACAACACTGGTTGGCTAGGCAGTGGCTACTGTGTATAGCAGCGAAAAAAGTGAGCGAGAGAGTTGGAGAGTACCAGAGATGGAGAAAAAGAAGGAGCAGGAGAGAGAGAGCCATCGAAGCGTGGAGGGCAGCTGCATTGTATCACCCCATTTTAGCCCATTACACTGTGTATGGGGGCCTTTTTCCCCCCTCTTTTGCATGGTAATTATTTTCCAGCCCAAAGGTAGCTGCAGGCAACGTCAGCCACTGCGTCAGGGCCCACTGCATTAGCCGGCCATTGCATTATTTATTTGTGTGCGGGTAGCCGGATGGATACCCCAAATCCGCTGAGACTCGGGGCCCTCTCAATGTCACCCCGTGCATTGTGGGAGGCAGTTGCAGCCGCTTGGACTTGCACTGGGAAAGCTTAGGCCGAGAGTGGCTCAAGGGCAAAATGGTATCTTGGCGTAGGGGGACACATGCGTGGGAGTAGTAGTTAGGTGTGTAATGTATTCAGAAATGGGTCAGAGGTTTAGTAACTGCCATCGCTTATGCAAGAGTCAACTGTGTAGGCTTCATTTTGACACACTGGATGACCATCTAAGGGCTCCTATAGGACACTACTGAGTACCAGTGTAGTAAAAAGTATAAATAGAGGGTCATAGAGTTCACAAAGCCTAGAGGCATTTTGTGTAGCTATAGATGGTCATATGCAGTCGGTTACCCCTGGGCACTATAGGTAAATAGACTTGATTTCAGTGTGTGTAGGAGCTGCCTTAACATTATGCCACTCTCCCCTGTGTATCAATAAAGGGTTATTACACCCAAATACCAGTGGGCAGGGTAAGGTCACAGCATGTCAGACCTATACGGCGAGGTAGAGCGACACAGCTCAGTGGTTGTGACGTTTGGTGGAGGTAATACCCCGGCGTCTCCTCCTGTGCTGCAGCAGCAACACACACGGACACACAGAAGCGCCCACACGCTGCTCTTTCGGACATGAACCCCCCCTGACCTGTCAGCCCCGGCCAATCGCATCGTAGCGCCCCGGAATGACAGCTGAACCACTGTCGCTGTCATGGCTCCTCAGTGTAGAAACACACACACATGCACGCGAACACACATCGCACACATGCCACTACATATCCCCTACAACGGCGGCGCAACATCAACTCCCGCGGGTCCCTTGGATCTATCTCTTTGTCTCCCCGCTTGCCATCCAGCTCGACCGCACGAGACGCTCAGACGGCCTTGTGACATGACAGTGACATCGTACTGATGCTCCGGAGAGCATCCCATAATGCCGTCCACCTCAACCCACACCCCCCCCTTCACTCTTAGTTGACCCTTTAAGGGAGAAGATCTATGTTAGGGTGCAGAGGTAACAATTTGGAGTTTGCAAGATTCACATTGGGAGATAAACTAGACGTATAGATGGACAGATAGATAGATGCACAGATGAGTAGTTGGATCGATAGTGTTAATGATACAGAATGAGAAAAGAAGACAGAGAAAAAAAAGAGCATCACTGATAGAGATAGTTAGACTTTGCCCTGGCACCCAGCGTTCCCCCACTGGGAGCTGACACCGCTGAAGCGACCCGTATGGACGGAGGGGAGGAACAGCATATTGCAGGAGGCAGACCTCCCAATTATTTTTCTGGCTGATAAGTGCTTGTTTAAGGCTGCAGTGTGGATGGAGGGATGGGAGAGAGAGACAGAGAAGAAGAGGAGAAGGAACAGAGGGGATGTGGCTGGGGCCGGGTTTCATGGCTGACAGGTCTTGATCTGGCAGGATGGCTGCCTGTCACACACAACTTAAGACAGGGTTTTCTCCCAAGGGCTTATACTGTACATACAACACACACACACACACACACACAACTTGCATGCACTTAAACACATCATGCATCGTGTACGCATGTGGAAACAAGCAACAATGTATTGTACACACATGAGTTTACAAACATGTCACAATAGACACACACACACACTGTTTACACATCAGTGCATACTGTGTGGACTTTTCTGAATGACAGTCTGTACATTTGTCATGCACACTCACTGCATTTGTAACGTGCAAATGTTGCGATTGTTACTTCTGTCACATGTCATTTACAAACACTACAGAACCCGCCTCATCCAAACTGCCTGTGAAAATATGAAAAAAATACAAAACACAAGAATGTTTTTCAGCAGGAATTACACGCACATTTCCCCTTCCTTTGTACTTAAGAGGCTTTTCATTTCTGTAATTGAGCAGAAGATTCAATGATTGAACAATTTAATGCTGTTTTTTAATTACCACGCCATTTTTTCTTACAACTGAACTCTCTAGGTATTGCATTTTCAGAAAATATACATGGCATTGTGCATAAACCATATGTTATTGTATATATTGTTAACTCACATGAGCATGTGTGTCCTTGGAAGATGTTTCTGCTTAACTATCAAATACATGATACAATAAGCAGTGTTACACAAAGGTTTTATGATTATAGGGGCATAAAAACTAAATAACTCTTAGATTACACCTTTAACAGTATTTCTACTGGTTGTTGTTATGAGGATCATCGGCTGGATCAGTGAACCTGCTGTTTCCGATATCTCGTAGATTTTGATGCTGCAGTTTCCCGGACTTGCTTAAATCTCAGTTGCCTTACTGGACAAGGGAGAGGGGCTTTGCCGGTGAAGAGCGAGCCAAACGAATAATCAATGTCTCTGCATGAGTGTGTTGAAACAGCGGTGGCAGTTGCATATGCTTGAAAGGCTGGATGCTGCCATTTTTTATTGCCAGTCTCTCTGAGCAGGAACAGAGCTGTAACAAGCATGGAGAAAAGACTTGAGAGCACTGAGCTGTTATATGTAATATATATAAAAAAAGATACAGTCATTTGCTCCTGGATGGCAGCCTGCGTGCATGTGCGTGTTTGCAGAAAATGAGAGGGCATGCTTATATTCGAAATAATTTAATGAGTCTGTGAGAAAATTAACATGAAGTTTTAGGACAGTTCACTCCAAAATAAGGCTTTTCAGAAATAATGATATACTTGTGAAATAATTATATCCTTCAGAACAGAGATACTTCACATTAGAGAAACTGTTGCATCAATCACATCAGACCAAATCACGCAACAGCAGTTCCTTAGTGTCAGCACTTGTCTAAACAGCCGTGGTATCTGTGTCATGACAGCCTATAATTTGCCTAATGTTATCTTAAATGAACGCCATAATAAGGGTTATCCAATCTATGCTAAGTGTCATAATCTAGAGCGGAGCGGCTGTATTACATTGGTGTCATTGCTGTGCTGTTAATGCCTCAGTGATCTCTGCTACTACTAACATGGCCCACAGCCAGAAAAGACAGAGCAGTATCAGAGGAGAGGAGTTGTCTGTTTGATTTCATATCAGCCGATAAAACCTATCACTGTCTCTCCCACACAACTTTTCTCCTAGATTTCTTTTTACGTTTTATTTTTCTTCCTTTCTCCTCAGTATAGAAAAAGCAAGAGAAAGCAAGAATCTTTGTCTTCGCTCATTCTTATTACAAATCTTGCCGTGTATTTATTGCAGCTTCTTTCATTATCATTTCTGATGTTCTTTATGCATTGCCCAAGAGGCAGAGGAATTTTCTTTTTGCCTAGCTGGGGTGCAGCTTCAGCAACTTTTTCGGTGCTCCTGGAGTGGCTAGGGGTTAAATAAGTATCATTCAGGGAGGCTTCGACAGGTATGGCCATATTGAGGGGAACAAATCTCGGCCCCAGTGGGGTGAAAAACTCACTAACCACTGCACTAACCTGCCAACTTCACCGATTGTATAGCCCCTTGTATTTCTCTGTACAAAAACCACTCTGGGATACTTACTGGTGCAGTTTCGAGGTCCCCATTGTGAGGAAGCCTTTATGTGTGCCTTCTCTCAAGTAAGAGTCGCTCCTTTTGCTTTAATTACAGTAAGTACAGCAGACCCCCCAGGCTTGTTTAAACAGATCAACCAGCAGAAGAAAGAAGAAAATGCTAATTAGTCCCATAATGTTGCTGACCACGCTAGTTCCTTAGCACTGCTGAGTTTTATTGACATAAGAAGGACAATAGGAATCTGTATTCAAATGACTCGCTCTGCCCTCGTGTTTGGGTGCAGCTGCTGCGGCGCGTAGACCGCTACCTGCCACACATTCTTTTTTCTTTTTTTTTTTTTTGCAGTGAAATTAGACACGAGGATATGAGAGAGTTGATGTTTGCGCGTTGTGCGTATACCTGTTTTTCCTCCATGTCCGAGTGCGTCGAAGCCTGTGGGATTTCAGCGTTAGGGTGTGTGTGTGTGTGTGTTTTTGCTGTTTTACATGTGTGAATATTGGAAAAAAAAAAGGTGTGTGTGCAACTCCATGTATGTGTTTGTGTGTATGCATGTGTCAACTCCCCATCCCCAACTTCAGTGCAATACAGAGAGGGTCTAACACATTCCATGTTTGTGAGCTGAGAAACTGTATGTGTGTGTATGTGTAAGAGAGAGAGAGCGAGAGAGAGAGAGAGAGAGTCAGAATCAGGATCAATACTATTGACCTGTTTACCTTGGTGCCGAGCATACGGGCCAGCTCTCTGGTTTACCACTTGAAACATTAAAACCAGACTATTAGTAATACTTTGGTTCTTCTCTTTACTGATTGGGCGACCTGC
The DNA here is from genome assembly GCF_045865225.1 of Trachurus japonicus. Lineage (NCBI taxonomy): Eukaryota > Metazoa > Chordata > Actinopteri > Carangiformes > Carangidae > Trachurus > Trachurus japonicus. The sequence goes on from NC_140922.1 coordinate 18,989,036, forward strand.
ACTGGGGCAGTCCACCTAACAGACATGAAGAGAGGCGAGGGAGGGAGGGAGGGGGTTGTGAGAGTTGGGGGTAGGGGGTAGAGAAAGGGGGTTAAAGAGAGAGGGAGAGAGACCCTGAATCTAATCCTCTTGACTTAAAGCCATCGGGTTTTGCCCATGTCTCGCCGCTCGCCTCTAGACCTGATGTGGTCACTCAACCCTATCGAGCTGCAGGGCATTGTGGTCCGTCCGTCTCTTCCACACTCACCCCCTCTCCGCCCTCAGGCGCTTTTGTGCTCCCTGCCTCCCCCCCCCCCACACCGCCGCTCCTCCTTTTCTTATCCTCCTCCACACCACCAAAACAGAATTTCTTTAAATGCTTAATTTTTCCCCCCTTTGGCTTCCTTTTTGCAAGCGCTCTCTCACTTGTTTGTCCATCGATTTTTCATCCCTCTCCAGCCACTGCCCCCCCCCGCCCCTCCTCTTCCTCTTGCCTCTCCCCCCAGCTCTTCGTCTGCATCTCCCCAGTCTCTCCCGCTCTCCACTGTTGTTGATGCAAACTGATTTATTTATTTATTTTAAGCTTGTTGCCCAGGTAATTTGTGGCAGGTAATGACTTTCAGTGAATCTACTTTGCGCTCTTTGAATTCCTTTTCCGACCTTTGCATCACCCAGGCCCATCTCCCTGCACATCCCCTTTGTCCCATTTGCTCTCCTACTTTTCTCCCCATTTCCCTTCTTTACCATCTCACTGTCTCTCCTCCTCTCCCTCCTCTCTCTGCCAGTGTATTTTTAATTCCCCTAGATATTGGTGCTGCACGGTTTGTGCATGTGGGTGTGTGTGCGTGTGTGTCTCTGAAGCCCACCTGAGGAGGTGATTGACACCTCGCCCTCTGCTGTGGAGGCCTCTCACTCCTGTTCTCCTCCTTTCCCATCACCCCCCCCTCCTCTCCCCTCCTCACCTTCCCTCCCTTCTCCAGCCATCATTTTTGTGTCCGTCGGGGCGTTGGAGAAACTGTACAAGTCTCTGAGAGTTGAGGGAGAAGGGTGAAGTAGGGGAGGGGAACTAGTGGCTGAGGATTGCCTAAAATAATTTGGTGGTATTTTTCTCCTTCCCTTGCTCTTTTAGAAACAATGATATCAATTGATCATTATAATTCAGGAGGCAAAGCTAAAGGAGTCCTTTTTCTCACACGGAATGATCCCTGCATCTCGTTAAGTGGGAAGGTAGGGCAAAGAGGGCGATTCAGGGGTGCTGTGTGTGTTTGTGTGCATGAGTGTGTCGGTATGTGAAATCTTAAGAACCCCCCACCTCCCTCACACACACACACATGCACGCACACACACGCACACACACACACACACACACACACACACACACACACACACACACACACACACACACAAGTTCTTTCCATCTTTCCATCTTTCCTCTTCCTTGCTCCCATTTTCCCCTGCCATGGTAGCATTACTACATTAGTATTCATAGGGGGGACTCTGTATGGGAGGGGGTGGGGGGGTAAATAAGGCTTCTGGCTGTTCCCCCAGCCAGCTGGCATACTGAGGCTGGACTGGACACTTACAGAAACAAGGAGTAGGTGATGGGAAGAAATAAGGACTAGGGCAAGAAGTACAGGGAAATGATCCAGAATGTTTGGCTTAGAAAGCACCTCTAAACCTTTACAGTGCAGCAGAGACTCCTGGGCCTCACTATACAGTGTTATGATAAAAGGAGGCACCGTCACTCCCTCCTGATTGTGGATTGAACAATAATCCCTTAAATGAATGCTTTCAGCAGAGACGTGCAGTATGGTACTCACATTTCATTATTTGAAGGACAATAAAGCAGATAGATTAAAATAGCACCGTGTGAACAAATATACAGCTCACTCCTTAGTTTGGCAATCAAAAAACAATAAAAGTTTAGCATACTGGCTTTTCTTGTGACTTCCTTTTAAAGCAGATATAACTCTGTCTCTCTTGCAGTGGTATTTTCTCCACTGAGACCCTTGAACAAAGTCATGAAGGTGTTTTTTTCTTTAATAATAATTAGGTATCTACAAAGATGCACCATGAAATAACACAGTCCTGTGTGGTTTGCATTTTACGCCAGGTCCTAATAGACGAGGCTCCCCTCACTGTGAGTGTGATGGGCAGGTGTCAGTGTGTGGAAACCAGCTCGGTCCCTCCAGGAGGGGACAGTAGAGAGCAGGGAGACTATGTTCAACTCCCCTTCATCCAGGAGGAGGGTGAGGAGGAGGAACACTGACAGAAAGAGCCCTCTTCACTAAACAATATCCTCCAAGAATCAAAGACAGAGTTTAGAGGAGAGAGGGGGCCCTCTTTTAATAATAAAACAATGACATAATAGCTTAAGGGAAAAAGGGAAATCTCATAAATTCTAAATAATATTTCTAAATTTCAAAAAGGACACATGGCACTTGTACACAAGTGCTTGCACATAAACACACATAGACACACTCATACACACTTTAGTACTTCCTTCTGGCATAATCCAGAGGTCAGGGCAGAATTCATCTCCCTTAATCATGCAGATGAACATGACCTTGGCCGGCCTTGGCACCCGGTCACATCAGCACTCTTATCCAGCCTCGCTTTGCATCTCTGATTGTGTTAAATCATGTTTCCCTATCATCAGCACACACTGGATGGACAGCATCCTTCTCTAAGCACATCCAGAAAAGGATAATTGCTAGGACCTTTTAAAAGCCTTTCAGAAAAGAAACGGAAAAATCAACATAATTCAGATGAAGGGGGAATATCGGAGACCTAAAGTAAAGTATGCCGGGCAATATTGGGAGAGGAAAAAAAAAAGATGCAAGAGTTTTAAAACGGCGGGTCCTTGGCATTATTATGATGATGCGTTTAGCCATGCAGAGTGGGCCAGCCCATTGGAGTGCCCCTAAATGAAGAGGCTGACCTTTAACAAGCCCTCACTCTGTTCATTAGCCACGTGGTGCTTATCTACAATAACACTGCTGAGGAGAATGAGGGGGCACTGGGCCTGGCCGTAGTCAATGATGCACTACAGGTTGAAACGAGCATCTGAATTTAGCCCAGGGTATTGGACTTTTACCCTCTTACCCTCTTACCCCCTGCCACTCTATAAACTCCCCAAAGCCCCAATACATTTTTTTTTAAAACAATATTCACAGTATATAAAATAACTTTCAACTTTACCAGTGGAACCACAAAACACTGTGTTAAAGAAAGCAAGATAGATTGCACCTGGTTGTTTGACATACATTCATGTGTCTGTTGCAATCTGAAAGGGGCTGCAGTTATGTGGAGCGGGGTTTCCAGTGAAATGACACAGGTGCTTTCGCTGTAAATAAGCACCTGAATTCCATGCAGCATTTTGTATCATGCTTCATGTAAGATGTATGATCGACAACGCCTTGCATTTTATTCTTTTCTCATTTCCAGGCGCAGGTTGCCCGGCCCACGCTACCATTAGGACGGCTCATGTGGCGTTTCCATATTGGGGTGATGGCCGGCTGTTTACCTGTACAGGACTATCGAGGTAAGAGTAAGAGAAGATGCTTTTCTACACCAGCTGTTTGGCAGAGCCCTGTCTCATATTGCATCATAAAAACATTCCTCCTCTGCGTCTGGTGCTTTGGGGCCAAAAAAGGAGAAATCTGCCTGACGGTACAACTACAGTGTGAACCTAGTGCTACAGTATCTGTAAATGGCAATATAGAGTTTAAAGTGACTGTATGCAAGTGTGCAAAGTATCAAGCTCTCTTCATAGGGCCCGTTTCAGGAACAGAAACAAGGGGTGGTGGTGTGTGTGTGTGTGGTGGGGTGGGGGGGGGGGGTGAATAAAGAACAGAGGAGGGGGAGAACAGACACAGAACGTGGTCGATAATGTCAAAAGCGGATGACAGATCTAAAAGAATGAATATTGATCTTGAGGGGGCCTTTACTCAGGCGACCTGTGGGAGGTCAGCCTGTGTAATTAGACCAGTGGAGGTCCAATGCTGGACCGGGGATGAGGCAGGCTGGTGTTGGAGGACAAGGCTGGAGCTGTGGGACGTGGTTGGAGACAAGGTTGTACTTGAACCTTAGATGTGGTGGTGGTGGCTCTGTGCGCCAACTTTGCACCAACAGTCACCTACATACAGTTTGTTTTAATCTTTTGATTCAGCTTTTGCTTTTTATCAGGGACCACTGCAGTGTTCAAGCCTGGTAAGCTTAAAAAAAAAAAGATGTCTTTTTTTATATATATATAAAAAAATCGTGCTGTGCCAGTGGGTTTGTGTGGTGGGAGTTGAAGTGGTAAATGTGGGCTCAGTGAGACACAGATAAGGTGCCGTTTATTGGAGTGGGCTGGCGGTTTGTACAGCCGCGGGCTACAGACAGTGGTCAAACAGGACCCTGCTGGCAGTTAATGTTTATCTGTATGTCCGTCTACACGTCAGTTAGTATTGTAACATACAGTACACATCTGGATCTAGGCAAGTGCATGAGCCTGTGCCTAGAATCACGCACAGACTCTCAGCTGGACAGATGCATTCCCAAGCTTGTATACAAAAATGTCCATGTACATAAATGGATGTACATAGAGGCTCAAGCTTATATGAAGTCTTGCAAACACCCAGAGACACGCACACACACACTCACTGTCTCTTTATCTGTCTGGCTGTGGATAAATGCGGGCAGCGGAGACTGAGTGTGGCTGTAATCCGTGTATCATTGGCTTTATCCACTGCAGTAGCACTGCTGATTTAGTGCTCCACAGCCTTAGTAATGGGCCCCTGACACACACACACATGGGCACACACACACACACACACACACACACACACACACACACACACACACACACACACACACTCACTACTTCATGTAGTGCATCCACCCCACATGCTTTGTCCTCTCTAAGATGTTACTGCTCACTGGTTGACCCTCAGTTCAGACACACATATGCACACTCCCGTGCACAGATGTTTATGTAAAGATAAAGAAACACAACAAGCACCGATGTACTCACAAGCAGTTGCATGAGCTTGCACACCCCACAACCCACACACTCACAGACACACACATCAGCAGCAATGTGGTTGTCACCGCCCGGGGACGTCTCATGGTAAGGTGAACTCGGAGTGAACCTGCTCCAAACATAAATAACATCTCTCTCTCATCTCTCGCTAGCCCCCTCAGTCCTTCTTCCTATACCCTCACTCTCTTCTTCTCTCTTTCTTTCTCTTAAGTCCCTCCCCTGCTCCTCCTTTCCAGTTTTCCTCACTCTTTCATGTGAGCGGTGATACCCAAAGTACGAGCATTAACACAAAGGGATGTTAGACATTCTGCGGCCCACCATACCCACACATAAACACAGTCTGGGAAACACCTGAGGTCATGCCTTGAAGTACCTTGGCTAGCGCACGGCAACTATATGCCAGCATTGCCACAGTCACATCAAAGTGACTTTCAAAAGACTTCAGATCATATTTTATTAGATGACGTCTCAGATCTTTCCTTGGCCGAAATTGCTTCTTCTTCTTCTCTTGCCTCGTTGTCTCTACAACAGTACATCCAGTCCACCTCTAAGTGACGCGGCCATGCAGGAATAGGCCTACAATCAGAGCACACAACGCTACATCTATCACTAATAACCTACCGCCCCCCCATGTTCATAGCTATTTATATCAGAGAATTCAGCCCCTTCCCCCTTTTCATTGCGGCCCATATCTTCGGTCCCCTTGCTGGAACTTCCTGTTAACACACACGGCGTTTATTGATAGGCCATTCCCATTAGTGCTGTTTACCTGTCAGGGCTCACTGCACTAATGAGAGAGCTTTGGGAAGGAAAAATGAGTAGCGACGGTTAACCGCTAATGGATGTTTACAGCCTCCCTGGATACTACTGCGTTTGCCGCCACCTCTGCCGGTACACTATCACCAGCCCCAGACCCGTTCACCGGCTAATTGGTACAGCGCTGGAGAGCCGGTCTGGGCCTATTTGATTACCACGGGATCAGGGTGGGTGGAGAGAGCATGGTAAAGGAAGGAGCCAGATAAGTAGGGGGAGGATTGGTTGTTATAGAGTGGGGGTAGCGGTTGGGGTCGTTGGCCTGATCAATATCCCGAAATCAGGGGCTTTGGAGGGGCTGAGTGCAGACTGGAGTGGGAGCTAGATGGGGGTTTTGAAGGGGTATGTACGAGGGTCATAACATCAGCCCTACGTCAAAAGGTTCTCTTTGAGCACTATTAGTGCTGGTGGTGAAGGGTAATTGTGCCATTAGAGCTGTAAGTGATACTAAATGGTGCAGGTATGGTAAAGAAACTACTACGTATAGTTAGCTGGCAAGTGATCTAATGTAAATCTCCAATCAGGCATCTTAATAGCTGATGTATCCTTGAGAAAAGCACCCATAATTGTTTCAGTGTGACAGATGGGCCTAAAATATCTTCCAGCCCGTCCGAGCCTTAGTAATTGGATTCAGTCCTGGGAGCAGACAGATTTCATTCATTTTATTTGCAACATGTCTTTGTGTTTTTAGAGGGTTTTTTTTTTTTTTTTAGAAACAGTGTTGAGCCTGGAAGGCCAGTTTCCTAATGATATCCGAGAACACTGCCATAAAAGCACGTACAGAGGAGACTCCACGTTGTACCGAGAATATGCTTTCTATATTGCTGTAGGATTGGATGGTCCCCAGAGAAGATCAATTTGTGCTTTTTATTAGATTATTACGGAAATCTTATAAGTGCTGGATTATCCGCGGAAGGTATTTATCTGTTTATCGAATGGCTACACTCTCTCCTCTGTTCTTCTGAGTCAGCTGGGTTATGTACATGTGGACGCTGAAAATGATGAACATTTTTCACTGTACTGTATCTCAGACGACGACACAGGATCAAGCGTTGCATGACACAGTTCTTAGTGTCAATTTGTTATCCACATTTTCTCTTGCATGGATTAAATTTTCATGTCCATTGTTAAATGAAGGGGTTAAAGAGACAGTGGTGCAGAGAGCCTAACCTTCTCTCTCTAATTCACTTGCTCAATGTCTTTTTCTCAATTGCTTATCAGCTCTGTTTCTTCTTTCACTAATTAAAACCACACATGAAACAAGGGGATTGTAGACAGACAAAACACGCACGTGCACATACACACAGACACACACACACACACACACACACACACACACACACACACACACACACACACACACACACACACACACAGATAGAGATAGTTGGAGCTACAATTACCAGGCAGGCCTCTAGTGTCTCATTGGGTGTCTATTAAGAGGGGGGCCTGGCTCATTGTAATGATGGCAGAGTTTAATTACTTCCACCCGGCGCCTGTTGTAAAACATGCTGATAAATGAGCCAACAGGACGGCACATCATTATTTTTCTATAGTGCCAGGCTGCTTGTACATGATTATGAGAGTGGGAGGGAGGTTCCCATACCTGCATCAACCTGAGACTTTATCCACAGCACAGGGGACTGGAGGAGGAACTATTTGTGTGTGTGTGTGTGCGCGTGCATGTGTGGTCCTCTCTCTGTTTGTCAATGTGTGTGTGTGTGTGTGTGTTTGGGCAGAAGGAGTTGAGATATTTGATAGACTTGTAAATGCAGGATCAAAACACAATGATATGCAGTTTTATGAAAACCTGCTTCTGCACAATATCTGGCCACCCATGAGATAGCTATAAATTGATAAGATACAATGGGGAATGTTATTCACTGACTACAGGACTGTATTGTTTGCACTAATGCAGCTCAAATACAAATACACACACACTGTACACAGCATCTCACAAACAAATATACATATTCATAGTCATTAATTTTACACATTTTTAGAAGGGGGGCATGTGTGGACCCCCTTCTGATTAATTGTGTTCCTCCTCCACCATTATTAAATCGCTGAGGCAAATATCCCCCATACAATAAATCCCTCTTGGCCCATGATTAATCAAAAGGCACACAAACCTAAGACTGGTGGCGGGCAGGTAGAGTTACAGTGCTAAATCATCTTTATTGCACGACGAGCAGGTTTGTGCATGTGCTCAGGGTCCAGTGCCATAGTGGAGTGGAGTGTATGCTCGGCGGCTGGTCAGCCACCTCAGGGTCACACACATACACATGCATTTTGACCCCTGTGCCATCGATTTGCCAACCTGACCAGGGCACAAAGGTGAACACGATGGTAGCAAAATAGACTCTGCACAAGCTCAGAGATTAGAAGGAATTCAAGCAGCAGGTTTTCTTGACGCCCCCAAAATTAAAATCAGGGTTGTAAAGGCATTTTATTTGTGTGTGTACAAAAAGGTGGCATAAAAAAAAGAAGTTTAACCTTGCCTATGTTAGTTTGCCCCATCAATTGGGATCTCCTCCAATTAGTGGCAGGTCATACTGTGATACTGATGAATTACATAATTAGAGAGGGTAGGGTACCTCCTTTTCACTACTGCCACATGGTGATTCTGTTAGGGAGCAGTCACGTCAAGCAGAGATGGAGTCTCTACAAGGCCCTGCTTTCTGGAACACCTCAATTAACCTAAATGATTAGCTGTAGCCATGTAGCGCACCTCACTAGCTTGACATTTCTCAACCAAGCTAATATTAGCATAGTGACTTCATTCTATCCTATTGTACTTCATCACTGTCCTTTTAGTGGGAGGTCTTTCTTGTCTTATTGACTGAAAATGACAATGTTTGGAGTATAAGAGCCTTGTTATTTCCGTTTAGCACAAAAGTGCTGATGCTAATTTGGTGGTTGCATAATGAGTTTTACATGTATTTGATTAATAGGGTGTAGGGTGGCTACACAGCGACAGAGGCTACTGCGGTATGTGGTTTAACTTCACCTTATGTTAAATACTAATTGATTCCAATGCATTTTTAATCACTTACTAATTGGCGATTACACTTTTAAAACATGGCCTGTTGCTGCTCTGGCAGAATCACGGGGTTGTAGAGTGTGAAGATGGAGTTTAAAGGGCATACTCTTCTTAGCATCCACAACTAAATGTCACAGTTGTCTGTTAATGTGTCAACCAAATCAAACATGCACAGTGGTCGAGGGGTGCTAAGTGACAGGTGACCTTGGTGGCGTGATGGAAGACTGGGCTGGTGTTTGAGCCCTCTGATCTTCGAGTGGGAAACCCTGTCTAGTCCTGTCTAGAGATGTATGCCCAACCAATTAGACATGAAATGGCAGTGACACTCACACCCCACTTATCAAAACAGTCGTCAAGTGTGTTCATGAATTCAAATGAAATATGCCTCTGTGCTTCAGACGCACAGACAGGCACATGCGGAATCAGTGTGTAATATTTGTATGTAGGTCAACATGGATAATGATTGTTGCAGAGGTCAAAAAAAGGTTCTTTGTCAAGTATTACCTTTAAAAGACATACGACCTTACACAAAAAATTCTACCATAACCTCTCTTACTTGTCTCAACGTCTTGTCAGGTTTGCATAATATCCAGAGAAAACTCTTGATAGCTATTCTTTCATTGTTTCCTATTCTTCCCTCACTCCTGGTTACCTCATGCTGGACAGCCTCCCCTATTGGATGACTCACGGAGGGCCCAGACAACCGGTTGGGTCGTCTGCGAGGCATCTGACCTCCCATACACGCACCTGCCCCCCTCCTACATATATTACTGGGCCCCACAGTGTTCCATAATGTTCTGAGTAGTCAAGCATATAAATAAAGGTGAAGCAAAATGACTGCCTCTGTCTTGACAGAAGTGCTGAACCACAAAGAACACCTTGAAGGGCATGTTAACTGTCAATAGAGTTCTGTGTAAGCCCCTTCAATTAACATAAAACTAAACAGCTCCCCAGTTAGCCGCTGTATAACCCTGGCGCTGTCTCCCCTCACCCAATCGCTATTTTACCCCCCCCAGTGTTGGATGCCGTCATGCAGTCTAGCCGCTGAAGAGGCAGTAAACAACATCTCACCATGTACTTGCACAGAGGCGGTTACAAACACGCATACGCATAATGATATTCAACACACACACACACTCGCCCCGCGCACACACAGATCCACTCCCTCACACAAGAAATGCAAACACACACGAGCGAAGCTTCCGCACAGTGCTTGCAAATTACAAACCCAAAGAGGCTGGGCTCACATCTTGCACAGACACACACACACACACACACATACAAGAATGCACACGCACACACAATTTGAAAAATCCCATTTACTGTGATGCTACGTGACTGAACATCGCTAGCGTAGCGTAGCTTACCCCTCTCTCCCAGGCCCATGGTAATGCTGCATGAGATTTGTGATGCAGTGGGGAGATGCATATGGAAGGCCTGTACTCAGATCTCTCGGTCATGCACCCCATTAGGTCCTGCTGTTGATGCTGTTGCTATCAAAGCTGAAGTAAACTGCTCAGCAGTCGGCTGTATGCCTAAGCACAGAGGCTGAGACAAGCTGGCGATCACACTATATACTACTGTGAGGATAGGCCTATCTATCTTGTAATTAGGATGTGTGAGTAGGCTACAGGGAGGCAACTGGAGGCCCACAACTGACACACAAGTGTTCTGGTGTAAGATCAGCCTGATTTGGGGTCTGCAGTGGGCTGTGTATCTTTGCTGTGTGCGCACAGAGCTTGATATACTGGGTGATTTTAAACTAATGGCGCGTTCCTTGTTGGATTTCAACAATAGTGAAGTATTTCATCATGCAAATTCTCAGACTAAGTAGAATCAAAACCAATCTAAAGAGGATAATTTGCCCTAAAGACAAACAGAATGATGAAAATGCCCAGAATGAATGGGCTGAAGGATTCAACCCTCTATGTGTTGAATAGCCCCTAATGTGTTTGGGTTTTGAGATAACATGCAGTAAATACCCACATTCTTCTGCTCATCACAAAAAAACCAATAGCAGCTTTCACATTTGCTTCCCATCACCGGTGATTCCTGGGGAGGTGTTATTTGTGCAGCACACAACAGTGCTGCTCTGTTGTAATTGTCTAGGTTTCGCAAAGGGCCACTCATCTTTCATTCCCCTGCCAACACACATGCATATTCGTGGAGGTGAAACTAACATGCTTAGTTGTTGTTTTCCTGCTTTGCCATTCTTCAGGGAGACTTAGTTCTGGTGTGGATTTGCTCCCTTTGCGCCCGCAGCTATGTGCCTGTGTCTCTGGGAGAGGTATGGCATCAGCAAGCATCAGATGGCAGCAATTCAAACCGTGGTTCCTTTTCTGTGGGCGCTCCTGTTCAGCAAAGTAGATTGCTGGGGGAGGTTGCTATCTACTTTCCCTTTATTTCTTCTTCCTTTTTTCTGATTTGCTTTAATTCTTTTAATTCCATCTCTTACCCCCACCCTATGTCTGCGCCTCATCCCTGCACAAACATCCCTCTGCTTGCCCATACTGGCCGATCTGTTTGCTTCTACAAACTGGGCTGCTTACTTTATACTCTAGAAATAATGTTAGATAAAAAATTTAAGAGAGAAAACACCGAAATCTGTTGAAAAAAAACAAAACACTTGTGATCAAAGACTAGAAGTGAAAAGAAGATGAGGACGAGGATAGCAAAGACAGATGGTAGTCACCACTGTCAAAAGAAACCAAGAGGTGTCTGTTAGTGACAAAAGGTTGCTCATCCTATTGCCACCCCAGCCTTATCCCTTTAGTGTAGTGCACTGGTTTTAGGTTTGCGGGAAGACTACAGCGTGAAATTCTGCTAAGCATGGTCGGGAGCCGCGGAACATGGAACACGGATGAGCTGGGATTAGGGAGGCCCAGAGCCCTCCCTTCATCTGTGCCTTGTAGGGTGTCTGTGATCTGGATGGCGCTCAGTGGGTGACACATGCCTGTCAATGTCCACCGGCTGCACACACAACGACTGGAGGCCGTGCGCGTCGCGAGGTGGCCACACGCCACCTCCGCAAATCCCCCACTCTCCCACAGCGCCGCTCATCCACACACCTCTGTCCGTGGAGCCCCCCCTCCGTCCCTCCTCCATCCCTCACCCTCTGTTTCCAATCCCCGTCTTTATCTCCCCTCCTGTTCCCTCTCCACATGACTGTGTTCTTACTGTGATCTCATCACGTCTCAAACTGCACTAGGCCACTTAGCCAGATGCATGTGCTGCTGCTGGATGTGTGTTTACACGGGGTGTTGGGCTGTGTGAGGGTGTCAGGCTCGGCCCTACATAAAATACTGTAGCACATGTGCATGCGTGTGAATCCATTGTCCCCGCTTGATCTTTGTGCGCCTCTATTTAAGCACACTGATGACCATGCATGTCAAGGGCCCCTATGCCGTCCTCATTAAGCTCTCCTCGGCGTCTCCTCTTTTTGTCCTGTCCTCCTGTCCTTAAGGCCAGCCGTACTTGCACACGCTTTTCATCTGCAGTCAATACCTATTGAGCTGTTCATGAAAGGGAAATGACAGCTAGTTCATAACTTCCAAGGCTGATCAATAAGTACCTGCACTGGCTCAACTCATTCCTGAATCACTCTCTCCAAGAACACCCCCCCCCCCCTCCCCTCCCACACCCTCTCCCAAACAACAGCCTTTTCAAACACCGCCGACCTGACTGAAGAGTAAAAGCCATAATTTATGTGGATGTTAACACAGTACAAGAAGCTGTTTAATATGTTCTTTAGGATTATGAATGATACAGTAAGTGCTTCACCAGTAAAGAGCCTGTTATTTATACTTGACCTTTGAGCAAGTGATACACAAGTGGTTATTACGCAGATGTTTCTGGAGGAAATTTCATTCCAATTAAGACTGTAAAGCGTCAGGATGCTGTGATTTATATGGTGTAAATTTGTGCATGGGTTTAAAAGAGATTGAGAACACATTCATAAATGTCATAGATTAGTGAACAGGTGTGTTTGACTGGTGCATATATTCTCTCAGCGAGAGTGAAAGCAAAGACAACTGCACTTAACGTGGCGTTGACTTATCAGGTGAAGTCAGGTGAAGTCTTTGATCCTGTAAATCCACAGTGAGTCTTGAAGGGAAGATTCAGATGAAGGGAGGAAAAGGGATTCTTAAGTATTGAGTCAACAACTAAGATATTGATTATGAACTGTTCAATATAAGTACAGTAAGCTGCAACTAATATTATGCACATGTGGACAGTGTGCTTCACAGCTCTCAGAGGTGTGTGTGTGTGTGTTCTCTAGGAATAGGTGTACATAGATATTTAGTTGTTGTTGTTTTTTGTTTTTTGTTTTTTACTTCTGTGCTCATTATCTACATTTTCAGTGTTAGTGTGAATCACTGTGTCTCTGCACTGTTCTTGTCATCTCAGAGGTGCTGTGCAGTCAAAACAAGGCCTGCAGCTCTCCAAAACACAAACACTTGTCCCCTGAGTCCAGGGATGTCGACACACAAGACAGACGAGTCTTTGTGGGCCAAACGAAGGAAGCTCAGGCCCAGGAGCTGAGGAGAGGAAGAAAAACTAAGGTGGAGGGAGGATTTGGCGGATAAATGATAAATATCTTTGCTTACTTTTTTCAAACATGAGGGAGGGGGGTAAAAAAAAAAAAAGAAGATGAAAAAAAAAATCTTTTCCTTGCAGAGCTTGAAATGCTGAACTTTGTCTAGGTCCGGTTGCGACCAGCCAGCAGGCAGCTGTGGCTCCAACACTTTGCTCTGTATCTCTCACTCTCTCTCCTCTTTCTGATGCTTTCTCCCTCGACCTCCCGTTCAAAGCAAAGTTGGCTCCTTATTTATGTGCAAATTTGCTCTTAGGCCCTACGAGGGTGGCGCGCATGCTGAATCTCTCCTTTCTGGGCTTTAGCAGATTATCCTGCTGCTCCCTTTGGTCCCCGTCGCCCTAAGCCCAGCTGCCCCGACCTTTTGTCATTGAGACTTTCTCTTCTCGCCTTGGTGTCTTTCTTTACCTCTCTCCCCCTCCCCTCTCCTCTCCACCATCCCTCCGTGCGCACTCCCCCCACCTCCATGCCGCAAGGTCTGAACTCTCCTATCCTGCTCTAGACGCCACAGCCATCACCCTCCTCCTCATCTTCCTCCTTCCCCCTCCTCCTCCTCCATCTTGTCCCTTGCCTCTCTCCTCTGTCTCCTGCCTCCCTCCTTCACTCCCTCTCAAAGGGCCATTATATCGCTCTCTTCATGGACAAAGGACCCTGGAGAGACGGAGGGAGAGAGAGAGAGAGAGAGAGGGAGAGAGAGGGAGGAGGAACATGGCTGGTGCTTTGCTGCTCCCTTGTTCCTAATCGATGAAAGTGGCCCACGTGGAGCTCTGAAGGCTAATCGATACTCTTTTTCTCCCTGTTTTTTTCTCCCTATCTTTTTTTCTTGACCGTCCGTTTTGTTGCTGACTCTGACAAAACGCAACGGCAGGACAGAATAAGTGAGGGGCGGTGGGGGGTAGGATGCGTTTGGAGGGGGACACCCCCTGATCACTTCTCTCTGAGGGGGGTTCCAGACAGAGGATTGGTGTATATGTGTGTTATATGTGTGTGTTACTGTAGGTGTGTGTGAGTGTCAGCCTGTGTGTGTGTGTGTGTGTGTTTGGGGAGGGGTAACTAGCAGAAGAGTGGGTGCTTGGAAAAGCAAAGCTGACAAAAAAATAGAGAATGAAATCAACAACGTGACCCCCGCCGACCCCATCTGTATCCCTACACCGGTCTTCCATCCCATCCCGCCCGCCCGCCACATTTGCCCCTTTTCTCTTGCCGTTGCCTCCCTGCAGGGTTAGGTTGCTGAGCAAACAGAAGGCAAAGAGTTGACTCTTTCTCTGCCTCAGCTCGCCGTATGGGCGCATGGAAGGATTTGGGAAGCCTCAGCCTGCTAAGCCACTTCATTGTATTCTTCTCCATCTTTCCTCTCTCACCTCTCCCCTCTCTTTGTCTTTCGCTGTTCTCACACTATCTGCGTCTGGGGCTCTGTCTAGTCCACATAAATATAAAAGCAGCGTCGTCATAGAAAGACCAGAAAATCAGTTTGACACAAAAAAAAGTTTCATTTTACAGTGTTGCCCTCCTTAGACAGTTTGACGCATATTTAAATGGTTCTTACTTCCTCACAGTATAAAGAGAATCAGGAAGGATGTTACAGAGGATGTTAAGTCAGATTATTTATTTTTCTCAGAGTTCAAATGCAGTAATGCAGGTTGTTTTTATGCTTTGTATTGCTGGATTAGTAAGTAAACTACTGAACAAAAGATCTGTACAGTAGGTGTTCTTCCAAATGGTTCTCTCTATGCACAATAAATACATATACAAAGGCTCTTTGACCTGCAATAGTGGCTGAATAGCTCAATAACTGAAACAAAAATCTCTATGTAACTTGGTCTCCTCTCCATTCTGTATGCTCACAGTCGCTACTGATTGAAGACACCTGCACACCCTGAGATCAACAAGACAGATAGAGCTCAGTAGTGATAGTGCACCTTTACAGTCTTAAGCACAGTGACAGTTGTTGGAAGATGGTGGACAATAATCTCCATCCATTAATTATTGTTATCACCTATTCAATAACAGATGTTGTAACATAATTGTCATAGACATTGATTTTTTCCCCCATTTCCTTTATTTTGTACGACACCACAAATGAAACTTTTAAATGACCTGGATGATTTCACTTAAATGAAATGAGGATGAGATAGATTTAGACAGGGGGAAACATATTCACTTAGTCTATCTCACTCTGAAACGCACACACACACACACAGACACATCACATGTATAACACTGCACCTCGAGGACCTTGTGCCTGCCCCCACATTGCTTCACACACCTGTCTAACTGGATATTTAACAGCTTTTTCCCTTCACTATCACCCTCCCAACACCAGCAGAGAGAAACAATTAGGCTCAACTCTGCCACTGAAATGACAATGCGACATCCTCTTTACTTTACACCACCCGACTGTTAACTGTATGTGGTAATTACCTTTCTGCGGCATCTTCACAGTCACTTTATTAGTCTCCTAACAAGGCTTTTTAAAATATAAATAACAGCCAATGAAATGGCAATTAACCTTGCAAATAGGTATAAATGACTGTCCGGGAGACAGGGGTATTGACAGGGACTGTCAGAGCGAGGGAAGGAGAGAAAGAGGGGAGAGGAAAAGGGAGAGGTGGAATAAAGAGGAGGGGGAGAAAAGCAGAGAGAGAAACATGCAGCCAATGGTGGGAGATGATGCAGCCCATAGGCATACTGCTCCCACGGGCCATTGTTTGTTGTATCTGTGCTGGACCATTGTTTCGGTCCCTATTAACCTCTTGGCCCTCCGTGCGAGAGCGGGAAAGGATGGGCGGATTCAAAATGACAGACATGGCCCAGTGACATGGGAGGTGAGGAGTGGTTTTAACAGGGGCTTAGGGGCAGTGGGGACCCTTGTTGTCTGGCTAAATAAGGAGGGGTGGGGGTGTTGTACTGGCTGGGTGTGTACGTGAGAGAGATGGAGAGTGTGTCTGTGTGTGTGTCGGGGGGTATGTCTAGCTGACCAGAAGGGGGAGGAGTTGGCCAGCCCAAGACTGTCTGGGTAATGTGATCTCTGCTGTCTGTTCACCTCAGACAGACGCTGATGCTGCTGAAACTTGGAGGAGTTTACACTTTACTCCTCAATTTGGTTCATTTACGTAAATCTTCCTCAGTAAAATGATCACTTACATCAGGCATGTCCAAACTATTCCACAAAGGGCCGTGTGACTGCAGGTTTTTGTTCCATGAACATGAACTCTATTGTAAATACAATCCCACTTGCCTCTCTTTCCATTGTTACAAATAACAGACACATCAGTCACTTCAGAACTACATCCACATAAGATGAATCTGAATCTGAATCTGAACAACAAGGGATGGAGAGGTCCCACAATACCATATTATCACAATATGTAAATTAGATATGATATTATTGTGATTCTTAATGTCATTCATGATGTCCTGAAAGGAAATGTTGTCAACATCTAGCTAATAATATAAAGTTCTCACTCTGTTGATCTCATAATTTTTATCTTAATTTTTTTTAATCCCTGTAAAATGGGAGTGTCAAGCAGACAACTGACTAACTCAGTCATAAAAAGTACTCTGGGTTTTTATATTCTAGTTACACTAAAAACTTTAATTTGCATTTGCAGTTTACGTAATAAAAGATCAATAGTTGGCATCCAAGTATTGATACAATATTGCCAAACAAAATCTTGTGATACTGGCCCCTGGTGCCAGCATTCAGTGCCAGAGTATCATGGGGCCTTGTAGGAATTATGGGATTAAAAAAGTCTCAGTGAGGCTGTGTCTTGTTGCAGGCCTTTAAGTCATGATCCCATTTTTATAAACCACAGTTTATTTGTCATAACAGTGATCGTTCCATAATCTTATCCATACTGCATTTGCTACTCACAGACAATATAAGTGTTTTCAATGCATATTTGGGTTTCACAGATTAGTCTAATATCATAGTAGGCTAATGATTGGATGGTCATTGTTATGTACTGTTACTTCAGTGAGTTTGTACTGATAACAACTTCACTGTGCTCATGTTGTTGAAGGGCAATCTCTCCTCTTTTGCTTTTGCTCTCCCATTTCTTTGACTGCTGTTGTATTGTGCTGAAGTTTTTCTGGATCTGAATCAAGAATAGAGGACGGTGTCATGTGCACCGTACAAACTTCTGAGATGATCCTGTGATTTTGGGGATATATAAATAAACCTGACTTTATTCTCACATTCTCTCTCTCACACACACACACACACAGCCAGTCAGACAGTCAGCCCAGCTCCCAAAGCTGCCTGCAGGTGTATTTAAGGGATCATGTTGAGACCCAAAACAGAATATTACAAGAGCAAGACCTATTACAATATTTGTGTGACATAGGCTATTTATGACATGTCTTGAAACTATGCCTGTTAATTAGAGCAAAAGCAGATATACAGTACAGTATAATGATAATAATAATAATACATTTTATTTCATAGGCGCTTTTCTGTCACTCAAGGACAACTTACAACGAATAAAAGAAAGTGCAAAATAAACAATAAAAACCACAATTCCTGGACACCAACTATTGATGTAATGCATTTAAATAGCAGTGTTCATCATTGGATTTGTGATAACACCAGCGCAGATGTTACTGAAAGTTTAGTCTGTTCAACATGAGAAAAGTAGCCAGCTTAGCTAGATCCCCTTCTCACCTTTCTCTACGTGGTGACAGAGCAGATAGTTTGTCCCTTAAAAAACCCTCGCACTTCATGAGTACGTGTGTCGCTGTGAGTCAGTGTGTCACATCAAGAAGTCGCCCGGAAAAGCCTCCGCTGCTTTACATGGGGAAAGACTATTTCCTGCCTATGACAAGTGCAATCACCGCCTCCTCCTATGTGTCCAAGTATTAAAGGATTGCGTGAACAGGAGGGCTAGCCCTTGAGAGCCTTACCTGTGCTCTAGTCAGGAGTGAAACGACAACTCTTTGCCACACATTGCGAGCCAGTGGGGAGAGGGAGCCGGAGGACGGTAGCCCTGAGACGATGAACCATGGGATTTAGAGTCCTGTGGGTAGGGCAGGATGCCAGATATTCTAACTGAAAGTCCTGTGGATCAGATAAAGCTGTCAAGCAGGGCAGTGAGATGAGAGAGCCATGGGGAGAGGGAGCTTGGAGATGGAGGCCAGGCAGGGAAGCTCAGCGGATAGCAGAGACAGAGAGCTTAGGCTGAGGATCAGGGTTGTTTTACAGGAAACTGTCAAAGGTAGGAAGGGAAAGGGAGCTGAGGTAGCATGTGACTGGAGAATCAATGAGAAATGGAAAAGTTTAACACAAAATAATTCCCACAAAGATCAGATTAAGAAAGTAGGTTAAACTCAATTCTGGCTTAATTCATATGATGAACAAGAGACAGCTGTGTGAAAACGGGTGAAGCTGGAAATCAGCTGCTCCTTTTGAACCGTTTGAGTTACGAGACCTAAAGGTTCAAGACAGTGAAAAAAATCAGAGTAGACTCGACAAGACATATGAGCAGTGTTTAACGTGTCGTTGTGCGTCGGGGCTTCACTCGTCCGAGGGAGCCTGGGAAAGTTGTGTTAAATTACGCAGAAGGAGGTAGCGGGACCCTGTCAGGACGTGGCGTGGCGTTGTGGAGAGTGCAGCGGATGGACGTGGCACCGGGTTGTGCCCCCCGGAGTGCCCTGTCAGGCCTCATGACCGCATTGTGCAACCACACACACAGACGCTCACACACACATGCACACAATGCACAGGAGGAAGAAACTAAAGGGCAAGCGAGGGAACCATGGACTCTGTCTCCCTTTCACATGAACCTTCTGAGTTTTGCACAATTTAGAGTCTTTCCATTTCTCCACCTTCTTACATTCACTTGCATAAAATGATACTCCAGTGCCACGGCTGAACCTCAGCAGTACCATCCCAGGCTGCTCTCTAAGCTGACACTTGTTGTCTTCTGTCCATGCCCAACTCTCTGTGCATTATTTGAAGAGGTTATCAATTTCTTTATGCATGTTTTAAGTACAATCCTGTTTTACAATGGCACTTTAGTAGCCCACATAGACCCAGAACTGGTATTCAGTTTGGGCGATTGGATACTGATGCTGTTCAGTGCTGCAGGAGCACCTTGTAATTATGCTCATAAACTAGATATATTTTTACATTCAGAATGTTACCCAGACTTCCTTTGGTGTGCATGCAAAGTCACTTAAAGTTCATTAAGACTGCACTAGAAGCAGAATTTCCAATTTCAAATAATGGACCCCGCAGAAAGTGCTATTATATTGTATGAGACACCTAATATGTACTTGTCCTTGTTCCTTTTCTGTTCTCTTCTGTCTCTATCCTCTGATTCTGCCGACCTGTATTTGTCTGCTTCAAGGTGCAAAGAAAGTCTTTCAGCCCACCGTCTGATGCGCCATTGTGCCGCGCAGAGAAAAAACCTTGATGTGAAAAGTTGGTGCTTAGGTGATAGACTGAGTCAGACGTTTATCTTGGGACTGTTGTAGGTGAATATCTTTGCCTGGCATGTCTGCAGCGTCGCTGCTGAATGAGGTATGGAAAATGTCTTTTGATGGTTAGGGTGTGGAGCCAATTGCATTTTGGCATTCAGCATATTCCGCGACACTTCAGGGGTTACAAATCGGATTAATAAACGCTTAATTACTTTAAAAGGAAATTCCTCTGGCTTTAATCGAATATTAATCAGTGCTTATCGTTGTCTTTGAGTCACGCTTAATTACCATGCTTTTCCGCTTTTTGCCTCTTTTTTTCCCCTGGTTTCTGGGGTGTGCACAGATGAAACGGTTAGTGTTCCGCATGGCTGAATCACAGCCTTTATTTCTAATACACTTGATTATCTTCTTTATCCATCTATTTTTTACTACATCAAAACCTGTTTTATAGTGGAATTTGTTGTAGATTGGTAAGACCTTGAATGCAAGGTTTTTTTGTTTTTTTTCTCCAAATCTATACATTAAAGCATTTTCAAACATAATATAGAAGAATGGCGTGAAATGCATCTCTCTTGTGTATGAACACACTGGATGCTGAGAGAATTTAAACTAAGGCGTTGCTTCTGTAAAAGTGTGCACCAGTATTGCATTTCCTCTATTATTTGCTGAAACATTGTACCTCAAGGTTTCACATGTAATAAAAGAGATGGTTTTTCTTTTAAAAAAATAAAAAGCCGAACCCACAGTTCAACCTGAATGGTTTACACATCAGGGTTCACTCTCACTCCCACTTGCCCATCCATTACCTGTAGCTATTCAACCAGATGGACATTTTGCCAACCTATCACATGTGGAAGCGGCAGCGTTTTGTCTCCAGGGCACTGACTGACCACACGAACGAAGCTTCGCTGTGTCCAACCCGAATATCCCTTGACATGTCGCTCCCGCGCCCAGAGAGTGTAATTCAACCTGATTGGCTAGCTCTGCTGGAAGGCATGATTCCTGCCTGTCCGGCACTGTACATTACTGTGGCCCAGGGGCATCGTGGGAGAGGGGAGGGGGGGTGTTATCCTGGTCTAGTTAACACTAGTGATTTAGTTAAACTAAAAGCGTATTGGTTGAAAGGAAAGTCTGTGTGATTGTTTTGGTGACTTCTCCTACCGTTCTAAAAGTTGGAATCATTCTGCCTTTGGAGTTCCAGCTATCCGGCCACTTCCTGGTTCTTCCACACGACTTCATTTCCTCCTTGTTATATGCTTATATGTGCAAACGGTGTGCATCCTAGCATGTGCTCCTCTTTTGTTTCTTGATTGTGACACAAAGTGCTATGGGCCAAACTGGCGAGTGCGAGGGATGCTTAGCTGATTCTGTCTCTCTCAGTGCTCCTGGATGCCCTGCAGGCTCGATGAGAAGGCCTGGGAGACTCTGCCATGTGCTCTTGCTTCCATCATATATGACCAGTCCACTCCCATAGCTCTGCTAATATTATCTGCTACATGTTTGCTTATGTTCTCCAATGTTTAAGCTCCAGTTAAATTCTTCTGGAGCACTGAATGAATTGCCAGTGAACCAGGAATGCTGTTATTTCACGGATGCTCATATTATAATGTTTTGCTCTCATTGCGTTATTCTTTCAAATTGGGTTGCATCTTTGGTGCACTACTTTGTATATGAGGAGTCTGTCCAGTAAGTATAAGAAAAGTAATATTCCACCGGGTGAAGAATTATCTTTTTGTTTTGTTTTTGCTTTAGTTTTTCTGTGTTTTAAAATCTTATGAAACCTCCCCTGTCTCTGATATCAGTAATAAGAGAAAGGCTGGTGTAGAGCGCAGCAGGAAAGTGATTAATGTACTGCTTTTCTTATGCCACGTCCTGGCATGATGCATCCTCCGGTAGGTACTGCCAGCTGGTTCTCCTTCCTTCCTGCAGAGTGTAGGAGTACCAATCTCTACAGTAATAACATCAGCAAATTACACCGTCTACAAATGAACTATGCCGCCCTCCTCTCCTTTACCATATCATCTTCAAGGTGGGGGGGTGGGGGTGCTGGTTATGGTGGTGAGGGGAGATATAGAGCACAGCCGATTATCCCCTAATTAACGCTGATACCTCCCCCATGGACAATGTCCCATCTCATCAGTGGGCCGCCGAGTCTTAATGTTAGGTGCTAACTGCCTCCCTCGCATATGTCAGTCCTCGTTAAGGGACTGTGCCGTGCGGTAATGTCCTCCTGTTTAATGGCTTGTAAAAAGATGGTTAACACTCACTATTTGGCTCCCCTCCTTTTTTTTTTCCCTCTGTTCTCAACGCCACAGCGAGATGACAGATACAGTATGATCGAGCGCTCTTTGGGGCAAGCTAATTGCAGGCGGAGAGTACCTCGGTTTTTTTTTAAAGTGGGATAGTTAAAGGAAGGTAAATGATTGGCTCCTTAGCGTTATGCCACATTGTTAAATAAGTTGCAGCCACAGTTTGGTTTACGGGTGAATCCTGACCAGCCATGGGCGGAACTGATGAGGAAAAAATGATTAATTGTCCATTACTAAATCATTCACCAGACCAGGCTGCCTCTTTATTAAAGTACAATTTTTTTTACCACAGCTACTGAATAATCATCAACAGTGACAATTGACACGTGAGTGCACAGTGGTGAAACTCTCAGCCCTATCTGCACAATTAAATGTTTTCCTTTTGAACTTCACTTCTGCATTCGTTAACCAATAACCACGTCTTGGAAATCTATCACGCAGCCTAAGTTTACTCCTGCCATTAGTCTGCAAGGCAGTAAAAGCAAATGAACTGTCACTTCTCAATATGCGTGTATCTTCCCCAGACAACAGTAAGAATTCCTCTAATGCCAAGCGGTGCTTCTTTTTTCTCTCTCTCTCTCTCTCTCTCTCTGCATCTCCTCACTCACCCTCGCTCCGTCCCCCCCCCCTCCATCTATGCATTCGTGTTGTATTATGAAAAAAGCAAACACGATTATTTTTGATTTCCCGTTTGCCTGAGCAGTACATTTGGCCCACCCCTCTCTCCCCGACCCTCTTGATTGAGGGCTAATGAAAAAGCTGTCCTGAGCGTCGCTCCCTCCCTGTATCCATTAAGAATAATTAGACGGGAACAATTTTGATGCCTGTAACCTCGGTGAGTGTGGCTAATGGTGTTATAAATTGCTCCTTGTCCTGGGCCCTGCAAGCATCGCCGGGCGGCGGTGGGGGCAAGACGCTTAATTCAAAAGCACTCTGTCAACAGCACTGATTTGTGTGGTTAATGAGAGCGTTTAAAACAACAGGCGCAGCTCATGCATCCTAATGCCAATGGCAGGAGCAGGTTCGATAAAGAGGCTTGTCCACCATAATTAGCCGCGACAAACGCCCAGGATTAAGAGACAGGGGGCCGAACACAGTGTGCCCTCTTAAAATGGGTCCCGTTTAGTCGAACGCTACTTGTGCCTCTCTTTGACTGACTCTCTCCTCATATCCTCTGTGTAACAGCATGACTAACTGCATTTTTCTATCGTCTATCTCCTCTGCTTTGACTACTTCACTGCCGTCTTTTCTTTTGTAATACACTGCAGCTTTTCTTCCTTTCTCTCCTTTATGCGCACAAACAATATTTTTCTCACAGCAAGTCCTCCAACTTGAATGACCATATAGGTTGTGGTTGTTTGTCCTTGTATTCTGATAAGAAACATACTGTAGCAACGTATCCTGAAATAGCGCTCCTATGACAGCAGGCTCACTGACTTCATCATGTTGTACTGTATCATTTATACAACAACGAACAGACACATGGTTAAGTTTATGGAGCAAGTCACTAAAACAACTTGGTTAATCGTCAGGATCATGTTAGGGTTCAAAATAATTGGGATAACATGAGAGAACATTATGTTACAGTAGTAAACACACAGTTAAGGTTCCAGTCATTGTTAAAAGAAACAATAATGTCTTTGTCCATCCACCTCATTCTCCTCCCAGTGTGAACTGTGTCGCTCTGTACAGTTACACTACATCACCTCCATGCTGTTGTCATAACTACTGCAGCCACTTGAGGTTGCGTAAGTAAAAAGTAAAAACTGTGGCTATGTATTGATAGAAGCTGACTGCATAGACAACCTGTGAGGGTGTTATTGAGGGTAGGGGACAGTCTTTTTTCTGAGGAAGTAGAAAGATCTGAGTCTGAAGAGGACTGGCTGAAGCAGGGCCTGTCGGTGGGTGGGTGGGTGGGTGGGTGGGGTTGTTCAGACCTTTACCAGCGGGGATACATGTTCTGTGCTCACTAAATCTCATAATTTCTCCCCCTGAGGAGTCAACCTATTTCTCCACAGATGTACACTACAATTTTTTCTCACTGTCTCTGGTGAAATGCTCTGCCTGCTTGCCTCCACATGTCCAGTCTCTATTTATTCCCTTTTCTCATACACCCTCTCCCATGTGTTGTTTCTAGAGCACAATCTCTCCCATTCCCGCTTTTGTCCACTTTCTATACCTCACTGGTTAGCTCTTACAGTGGAACAGTGAAAAGGGTCAGGTGGCAGTATGCCTGTAGGTCAAAGGCCTCAGGCTAAGAGGAAGGAGAGTCGTACACTCTACCGATGCACGAAAGCTGTGTCTTTGTGCAAGGGGAAGAACGGGAACAATATTCAGGGACGAGAACATGAGTAAAGTACATGTGCTGAATTACATTTTTAGCCAAGGAAAAAGAGAGTGAACCTGAGGAAAGGAAAGACGGATAAAGAAACTGACACTGGAATCAAGGGCCTTCATGGCAAAGGACACTAAACTGTATGGACAAGGAGCCTCTAATATGTTTTAATCAGCTGCAGAAGGGTCCTCCAAAGGACTGTGTGTGTGTGTGTGTAATGGATGGAGAAGGAGAGAGTGACAGAGCCAGGCCCACTTTGAAACATGTTCAATTCCCCTGTAAATGCATGCTGACAAGATTAATTGAGCATTGCAAATGGTAAACTCTGAAACCCACACCTCAGAAAACGCACACACATGCACCCAGATACACACAGATGCAGATGCTGACACACTGATACACACACTCATAAACACATGAGGACTCATATGCATGCAAACACATATGTATGGTTTTCATAAACACACGTCAGTCTGCACATACCAGGAAGTACAGTTTGCACACCACACCAGTGTTCTTGTTTGCACGCAAGAACACGCACACGCACACACACACACACACACACACACACACACACACACACACACACACACACACACAGACACACACACACAAGAAGGCGATGGACGCACACCCCTGCTGGCCTCTCTCAGCCTACTTCCACGTGTCTTGCCCAACACAAATGACTTGATGGGCAGTTAAATGCAGAGGTCGGGGGTTAAATGAACATCGTTGTTTATGAGGATGCGGTGTGAATCCATTTGCATTCTAATATTCCTTCTATTCTGAAAGACACACACATGCACACACACACACAGGGCCCGTTATGGGCAAAAGGGAGGGTGCGAGAGGAGGGGAGATGACTGGTGGACGGCTTGTTTTAAAATCCCATTATCAAGTTATTTATGGAATTCATGGCCCGACAACCTCTGTGACCTTGTTTTGTTAAACATGAACCAGACACGATTCCAGCACGTGGTGCTGCCTATTAGCTTTTGTTTTCAATAGCCTTAAAATGTCAGCAACTTCAATCACCCCTTGGGCAGCTTTCCTCTTGTGTGTTTTTGCCCTCATCAAATGGACACATGGTACACATACACAAACACAGTCTCACACATACACATCGATAGGGACATGCACACACACAGTTTGCCTGCATGTATGCGTGCACACTTGCATTAAAATGCAGAAATGTACACACAAGCAAACACACAACTTAAACAAGCAAAAATCCAAAAGACATGCATAAACACACACTCTGTCCAACAATCCCAAAATCAAGGCACCCAGACAGACATCATCCCATCCAAGACCAGACCCCATTATACCCCGTCTGTATTTGTGTTTGTTTGGAGTTTAACCCAATCTCTATGACTACACAGCAAATGTGCCAGTGTTATTTTTTTGGTGTTGGTGTTAATTAACAGGGGTTACTATTAATTGTACTCAGAATTGATCAAAATTAACTCCCCCTAGAGTCAGTTCCTGATAGTGTCAGTGTTGATTTCCGTCGTTATGAGAATCACTCTGAATTTACACTCTGGCTAGTTAAATTGGCCACACCCACCGATTGAATCGCTCGCCCTGGCAGTGACTGGCACACTGGTGGCACACACAGAGTCAGCACTCAGACTGCAGTCATACTTCTCGTCCAAATCTCTTCTTTCTACGGTAAGTTAAGTTTTGGTCGATAAAATTGTCTCTTTTGGATTGATATTAGCGTTTTGTTTAGTTTTTTGTGGTTGACTTTGGCCGCTAGCTAGCTAGCGAAGTTGGCTAGCTAGCTAACGTTAGCTTAGCTCACTAGCCCTGGCCACACTATGCTGGACCAGGGTTTAGCTAATATTAGTTCTTCAAATTATTAAAAGTGTCTATAAAGGAAAGGCTTTTTGAGTAATAGGAATGTATTGAAAAGGTTGTACACTATACGAGTATAGTATGACAACATTACACATGTGCAAGGCACATTGTAAATAGGCCTACATTGTGTTTGGTAGTGTTAGGTTAAATGTGTGACAGTGGGCGTTTGGGTCTGCTACAGTCTCTCACTAAGAAGAAAAAAAAAAAGAAATATATATATATATATATACATACAGTATATAGTGTTTGTTTTGTTTTTTTAACAGCTTTTCACCTTCCTTCATCACCATCAGTGTCATGTGCGTGGTAGTCGCGGTAATTGTACAGTGTTCAAATTACCCACCCCATGGGAAACACTGGGTGTAAATGTAAGAAATTAGGAATAATAATTTATGCCATTCTTGTCTTTGAAGCAACATGCTGGTTCCTGTAGAGTATAAAGGAGTCAGCAAATGGGTCAGGGTACCACAGGCGGAGGACGAGTACAATTACTCCCAGTTTTTGCAAGCAGGTAACTTAGGTTAATTTGACTGTCATGTTTATTTGTGCATTTAGGGTTTTCCAATGTTTTTCCTCAAGACTACAGATGAAAATTAGCTCCTGCTAACTCCGGTGTGTTTATAGTTCATCAGCTCTGTTCATTAATGCATGTTTGTCCCTCCCAAATATTGCTTATCGACTACAGTATCTTCTGTTTTAGTGCTGGCAAAATTCAATTTGCCAGGTTCTGCTTCCTTGAGCCTGAAGGATTCCTCTAACGTGGAAGTGGATCCAGACATATTTGATGAACTCTTGAAGTCATCTGGGGTGTCTTTCAAGGCCGAAGAATGTGATGGTAAGGGATTGCAGGCTTATATTTTTAATTTTTAAAGATTTGAGTCTGTTTTATACAAAAGAGCTGTAACTCGTTCCCTCTCGTGGCCAGTTGCGTCATTTACAATGCAAGGCTGTGTGTTTTCTTAGGTAGCAATGCTGAGGAGGAGTTCTCAGAGGGCTCATCTTTATCAGACTGGTCACCATCACCATCACGTGCATCCCAAGGGTCATCATCAGGTTCTGACTCACCGCTGATACTGGAATCTACCAAAGCTCGGAAACGACACCTGGTTGAAGGACCCCTGGATAGCAACGTTGCAAGAGATGTAAGTTAACCACCTGATATTAACCCTGACGTCAATTAGACCGATGTCAAACCTTACATTCAAATTTCACAATAAGTATATTAGTACTGCAGCTTCAGTAGGTGTCAGACTGAAGACCCAGAGCTTTGTTATGTTAGCTAATTCTCATTTATCATGCACCCCCTAACCAACTGTTACATCAGCCCAGGGCACAGGTTGAAATACCTACTGTACCTGCAGTGTGAATGTTGTGCAATTGTCGTTTCAGAATGTTAGAGTTGCTCTGTATTCAAAGCCTGGTGGAAACGAAATATTCAAAGAGTACGAGAAAACAAGCACCATTTGTGATGTTACAAGAAGAAAGATGGTAAACATTCTTGTGGCAGATATGGTGGAGAGCCATGGGTAAGTGAATGCACTTGCAATAACAGGTTGTGGTTGTTTTTTTTATCTCCAAAAGTCGCTGCCGATTAGGTCTTCACCCACAACCATGTGCACATCAAGGTTATTATAGTTTTCAATTTTTTATTAGTTTTTATTTTTATTTAGCTATTTAACAAGTGATGAATCAGTTTTAGTGTAGTTTTTAGTTTGAGGAATTGACTACTTTTTATTTGGTCTTAGTCTTAGTTTTGTTTTTTCAGACTTTAGGAGAAAGCCTCTGTGAGACCTCTGAAGATTAACTTTTTCCCTTTTAGTTGCATCCATCATGGATGCATTTGGAGGAATGACACATCTATCTCTTTTCAGGAGGGTTCCTCCGGTGAATGTGCGGATCCTCTACGCATTTGGGATTACAACACTGTTCCCTAAATTGAAGGACCCGGATTCCAGGAATGGCTATGTGAGTATAAACAGTAATACATCCCCATACATTCTGTGTTTTCTGTATACAACATCTATTGCAAGTATGCCAGTCCTGGGTCAGGGATCCCTCCTCTGTTGCTCACCCTGAGGTTTCTACAATGTTTTCCCTGTTAAAGGGTTTTCCTGGAGTTTTTTCTCAGTTGATGTGAGTCGATGTGTTTTTCTTTATCAACAGGAACATTTCTATGATCACCAGAGTGGTTCCGGCTACCTAGCGTGGAGGCTGAAAACTGTTCAGCGGAACTCTGTTCAAGACAACAAGAAATCCAGGACCACTTTCCAAGAGGGCCCCAAGACGCCACGCAGTATCCGTTCAGATGAGAAGCAGTTGACCGGTGATGAATGCAGGGAAGCCATATCGGTGATGAAACACTCAAGTGATACGACCCTTGTCAAAAATAAGATGAAGGCAACATTCCAGCACAGGCAAAAGGTGGTTCAAGACCCGGATACTGCCTCTACTGTCCTGGATCTCTTTCCCAGATTCTTGGATACACCTGGCTTGGTAAGCATAAAATGAATTGCTGACAACTTTGTGATTGCCTTATTTTGCTTGACTGTTTATTGACACCCATAGCACCATTACAATGGTGTTCTCATTCACACACACACACAAATGTTTTCTGTTTAAGATCGACCAAGACTTCACAATGATCTTTGGTGAGGAGGTGTCTGGTAAATTCCTGTCCAAGTGGCCAACATTTTTCAAACCGAGAGTCATCGCAGATTGCTGCAAGAATCTAACCCCAGGTCCGCATGTGGATGAGCTACTTCTGTCTGCACAACAGGAGTCTGATGATGGTAAGTGTTAATTGAATAGTGGACACAGTAGATTGCACATGCCTTTAGTGTACACAACAAAAGAGGACAGTGTTGTGTTCTTTCATGTTTTTGGCCCCTTGACTACAAATCACATACTGCACCTTACTGCTAACCATATTCAATCCATGCTGTAATTTAAGAAAACTTTACTATAAGTTGATGCTGTAATGCTTATAAGGAAATAAAAGACATTTTATAGTGTTACTTCTAATTCTGCAGTGTGGCATTCTGAAGAGTGGGACTCTGAGATGGCCGCCATCCTTCTGCTGCTTCACCTCTTGCCTCCAACAGTTAAAGGCAAGAAGTCCAACAAGATGAGCGCATCGGAGGCTGCTAGACGCCTGATCAAGTTCATGAAGGTATTTTCTTAGGACAGTACATCACTGATGCAAGGTTTTCATGTCAGCTGATGTAATTCTTTCAGGAGCCAATATGGCAGGGTAATTGGGGGGGGTGCGGTTCAATTGTTTTTTTTTTTAAAAAGTCATCCATCCATTCATCACACAAAAATTAATTACTGTTGTGTACATTCATAGATCCATCCCTGAATTAATTACTTGTGTACATCTATCAAATATTAATTCATCAAGTTGTGTATTGCGCACATTCATTCATACAGTCAGTCGCACATGAATTAAAATGACTTGAGTAAAAACCTTAATTCTCTCTCTCTCTCTCAGGTGGGGTCAAGCATGGAGACCTTCCTTAAAGAAACTGGCCCCAAACAGCTCTTTCTTCTCGGTGTCGGAGAAAGAAGCAACAGCATCCAGGACTTCTACATCATCCTGGACCAGAAGGCCATTCCCTGCAGGATGCAGACCCCAGTTGCTGCCTTTGATGAGCTCTTCAAGGCGCATTATGCTTTTGCCGTGTCGTATGATGATGCGCTGTCCAGCTTCTTCATCTTCATCCAAACCACCGTGTATGGCATCGACGTCAGCAAAGTGAAAGAGACTCCTCGGGTAAAAGAAATCAGAGCGAGGCTTCTTCACTGTGAAGTTTGAAGACCGATACACTTTGACCAACAATGTACATGTTACATTTGCAAGGTACACCACACCAGTTGTTCAGTGTTATTTAGACATTTGAAGTTTGAGCAAGGATTGTATCCCGGAAGGTCTCTGTGCTTGGACTGTGGAGAGCCTGGTTGTCCAATTGTTTTTCGTACATATTCTGGTTACCAACGTCACCTATCTCGAGAACATAAGGACTGTCTTGATCCAGATCCCGTCAGCAGTTTTGAATTTGAGCCTGTAGCTGGGACCTTCCACACCAGTGAATGAGGATCCTCCTGTGAGGGTCACCACACGTTCCAGTTGAAAAGAAGAATATACAGGACATGTGCAGCTCTGTTATTGCTCAGGTTCAAGCCTCAGGTGTTCCAGAGAGTACTGTGCAGTGTCTAGTTGGCTCAATGGAGGAACTGGTTAATGGCATCCACGCTCATGCAAAGGAAGCTGTTGTTAGGTTTTCACAGTGATCTGTGTAAATGACCTGGTATATTACAGACCTTGTGATAGGCAATTTTGATATGACACCAATGACCAAGTGTACCTCGTTCCATACTGTAATTATGTGAATCCATGCAGACTGTTAATTGATAATGTAGTGTGGTGGCCATTTAATATTTAATAAGATTATTTTTCTAAAGAAGTGTTTGCCTTGTGTATTTTTTGTGGTTTGGCGGGTGGTTGCGGTGGTTAAGGGTGGGTGGGTTTATTGGTAGTCAAATTTTTTCACCCATTGGTCTGAATGCATTGGTAGTCAGTGTAGCATTTTCAACCACAGTCAGTGTAACATTTTATTAAAATGACACTAGTGTAGAGTACTATTGACACTACACATATTAGCTAGTGTTAATTTTTGACCCCTTTCAGTGTTGAAATAACTATAGCTGAGTGTAAAAACATTAACATTGACACTATACATGTGTTAGCCAGTGTTAAATTTGAACTCCCTACAGTGTTAAAATAACTATAACTGAGTGTAAAAACACTAACACTGACACTATACATATGTTAGTCAGTGTTAAATTTGAACTCGCTACAGTGTTGAAATTACTAGACTTAAGTGTAAAAATCTACACTGACACTAGTGTAGAGTACTATTGACACTTAACAAGTGTTGGCCAGTGTTAATTTTCAACTCCCTACAGTGTTGAAATAACTATAGCTGAGTGTAAAAATATTAACACTAGTGTTAGTGTTAAATTAACACTGAAAAGAGTGGACGCATATACACACTTTCTCGGTGTTAAATTTAACACTCTCAGAGTTGATTTAACACTGGCATTTTTGCTGTGTAGTCATGGGCTGACCGGCACACAAGGATGAAATCCATGCAAATCCAAACAACCTCTTTACCCTAATGCATCTGTTTTAAACATGGAAGGTCCATTCGTTTCCCTTCAGCTATCAGCAGATCAGTCAACCACCACTCATTACATGTAAACAAACTGAAGGATTATTCAAAGATGCTGCTGTTAGCGCGACATGTGAGAGTTTGTGGAAGCAAATGGGACGTAAGATGAAGTAGCTGTTGGTTTGCAAGGTTGTATGCAAAGATGGACTCCACTTAAAAGGGTGAAAAAGTGCCTGTGTTTGCACAAGCTTGTTACTGAGCTGCTCCTTACTCTGTGACCTGTGTGTGGGCTTCTGTTTCTGGCTGTGCAGCGTGAGGTCACAGGGTCACCTGACTGCTCTCCCACAGAACTTTGAAATACCAGTGAAAGCTTTTGCCTGAAAGAGAAATTAAATAATTTAGTAACCTTAAACATCGACTTTTCATAATTAATCTGAGCTGTGTGAGAACGTTTTATTCCAGTTTCTACATTTGAGTTCACACCAAGCTTTATAGAAATCACTATGTGCGTATTGGCAAGTGATCACCTTTTTGAATTATGTTTTAATCTTTGGAAGAAAATGAACATTAATCAGCACAAAATATAAACACTTATACAGTAAATTATCATTGAACTAAAAAAAAAGCATCACATTATTCATGACTTCTTGCCTAATCCCTCTTGCTTTCTCCAAGAGGGAGGCACAGACCATGTGTTTTAGTCAGGAATCAAAGACCATGTCAAGTTCTCAGTAGTAAATCACTTAAAAAATGTTCATCATTCCATTCAAAGTACAAACAAAAAGTGCCAGTGGTTGTATGTTTGATGTTTGCACATGATATTCTGAAATGTTACATTTCATAAACACGTTTCCACCTCCAATCCCTCATTCCTTAAGCTGCTCCCCCATTAAATTACACCATTCAGCCTGTGAGTGTTTTATGATTATGCCCATTTCAGTGAGGAACAGAGAGGAGATCCTTCAGTTCAACAGTGTCCCTTCATTCCACTATCCCCTTCTTTTTTTTTTATATATCCCCTCGAAACTCTCAGCAGTGCCAGTGGCAAAGAGCAAGTGTTTGAAGAGGGCAAAAGTAAAATCGAGCCACAGACTACCCCTGTGTGTCTTACATTATTCAACAAGGCCCCAGCTGTGAGGCATAGAAAATTAAATCCCCCTCATTGTAACATATGCCAGCTAAAAGACTTTAACACTAGTGTGGGCCAGTGCCACCAGGCAAAAACAGACTAAAACAACAACAGTTAAACAGCCCTTGTGTACTTCATGATACTTTTCTAACCCTTTGAGAAGATCAAGCCTAAGACTGATTAACATTTAGTGATCAAATGTGGCAACTATAGGTCTGCCACAGGCCAAACTTCACTACTCAGTGTCAATCCATTATATATTGGCTAAAAGATATGGCTAATGGTCTTGGAAATGAATACATTATCCTTGGGAGCCTGCAAGACTAGCCACTGAACCGACACATTAGCAACTGTCCGAAAGTTGATCTTTATTTTATTATTATTTTTTTTTACAACTTCTCTAAAACTTTGACAAACACTTGTTTGTTTTTCTGTTAAACTAAAAACTTAAGTTCATTTCAACACCGCGTATGGGGTAATTTTATAGAACTGATTGCACAAAGAGTGAGTTCAAATTTCTTTTTGAGGGAAGGAGAAGATGCATTTACAACTGAAGCACATGGTCAAGTTATTGTTTTATCTTAATGTTAGGGACCAAGCAGACAGGCACTAGGATGCAATACTTTATATTTCAAAGAAATATGAGAGATTTACAGAATTGGGAAATACAAAATAACAAAGTAACAAAGCAGAATTGAACCAAAATACAAATTCACCTACAAGAGAACTGAACAACTTAACAGACCAACTTAACTTAATGATGCACAAGGGAACATGCCCTCAGTTGCCAGATGATTAGGGACACCTACTGTAACTTAAACTAATCATCTAAGCTCCGAAATTCAGTATCAGAATATACACAAAAAGACATGGTGACACAGGGACAGTAATGCTGAATCACCGCAAAAATACAAGGCACAATTAAATGTTTATCTTAATTAAGACTTAGAGATAATTTTCAGCCAAGATGTTGTTTTCAGTTGTTGAAGGTGGTGAAATATCGCAGAAGAGAACATTTCATTAATGACTGGATTCAACAGGCAAACGTCTCTCAACATGACTTGACATGACATTTTGTTGACTGAATTTACCCCACGTTGACAGTAGCAAGCAACACAATCAGCAAATCACTAGAAGTCCATTAATTTCCTGCAGAGCTGAGTGACGGGGGGAAAAACTCAGCTGATGTGTGGACCATCAACAAGCGTGCAAACGTGGCTCAAGTATTTGAGGGCATCAGCTGCTGAGAGCTGAGGTCAGATTTCTGCTGCCTCGTGTCCCTACTGTTGGATTTTTACTTCATTACCAATGATTCTGTGTTTGAGAATGGACTGATGCATGGAGAAGGCCTGTGCCCTCTGCAGGGATTGATTGTGAGCTCTGACATGATTTTATTGATTTGTTTTCACAATTAATGCAAGCTAATTAGAACTCGCTAATTTACTATGTTAATTCAAAATGAATTATCTTGAAGTCAGGCTATTGGAGCTTGTCTTGCTGTGTTTCCTTGCGATTTGAGTGCTGGGTTATGGTCCAACATTTACTTAGTGATTTGCAGCGAATTGCAACAGCCATTAAATGTACAACATGTTATTTTCAAGATTTGTAAAATTTAGCATAGGACTGGAACTGGAGGTCAATTTTGTCCTGCTCTGCGCACAACACCAAAACACTGTCGCATACATGTGCAAAGAGGCTGTGATGGCTCTAACAGGCAACCAAATCAAATTTGAATTTGAAAGTTTCCAGAAACATTTTGACAAGTGTATAACTCAATAAATATTTAGACATTGACATTGTATAATGTGCATTTAATTACACATTACAGCATTATGTTAGAGGTGCTTATCTACTTACTCACCTGATTGTTGTTTCCCCTGTGTGTGGAAGAAAATATTTCTATAGAAAACATTCTCATAAAAAACTATAATACACAGCTGAACATGTACTGGTGTGTGTATGCAGCAGCTTATAGAGTAATACACGTGGGATATGACATAGGGGATTGTCAGTGCCCCAGGAAAAAGTCATTTTCAGTTAGGGAAGGGTGTTGCCAGTTATGTACTTTGATATGAGTAAATTCTTATAGAGTCTAATAACCTCCTCTAAATTCAGTTAAACATGTGATCAAGAAAAAAACAAACATTTGTTTTAATGATATCACCAAGTACAATTTGTTTCCAGCTTGCAAAGACTCCACAACCAATCAAAACACCAAAGACAGACTTACATTTCAGTTGAAGAAAACATTTTGTTAAGATCTTAAAGGTGGCCAGCCCAGACCTTTTTCATCATCATTTAAACGTGTAGTTTCTTCGTTGCTTTTCTCAGAAATTAGAGTACACATAAAACAAGTATAAACTATACCAGCACTTTCTCACGTGCAGTCACTTGATCAGACGTCTCTGTTGTTGCACTGCACACTTTAGCTTCCAGTCAGCATTGAAATGCATCCCAGCATCTAAAGGTGATCTGTGGGATCTCTTGGGCAGAGAACCTGCTCCTCCCTCTCCACCCATTACATTAGTTACCTTTCTCACGGGAGTGTGTGTGTGTGTGTACTGTATATATGTGTGTCTGTGTATATATGTGTGTGTGCTAGGGGTGGCAGTCCTCCCCAGTGTAGTGTTGGCCCCAGGCAGCACAAGGTAACATCAAACGATTCTTCTCTTTATGACTTATTTATTTATTATACGAGTCTCTCCCTGTGTGTGTGCGTGTGTGCAAGACAGAAAAAGAGTGTGTGAGTTTCCTACGTGAACAGGCCTGTGTGCATTTGTCATCGGTGCCGGTTTGTTTTCATTCTGTCCTCAGATGCCACCACTGGTTGCAGGAGCGTCCTCCCTGGTGGCAAACAGAGGAGTCGAGGGAGACCGGGGGGTCCCTGTATCTCCAACTATGGGAGCCGCACCGGTCGCTGTGCTCCAGCCTCCACTGTGTTCAAAGGAACACATGGGAACCTCCCTTCCACTGCTGCAGCTACCATCCCAGAGCAGGCACATACACAGGAACATAAAAAAAACAGAGGAGGAGACTTTATTGGAACTGTCACCTTGGATGAGTAAAATCTCCAAGAGTGGCTTCACGTTACACATCCTGGGAGAACTTCATCTATGAACATATACATACATGAACATCCTCTCTTATTTATTAGATTTTACTCTTGTTCTTTTGCAGGTGCTGAAGCTTAGGATTTAAAATTGTAGGATTTGATTCATATTTACCGCATCAAGTCAGAGAATAAATCAATAATCAATCGCTACGAGTCTTGGCTGGACGCATTAAGTGCAAACACGTCAAACTTGAACATCTCCCGTAGTTTTACTTGATCTCTCGCGTGCAGCAGACTTCTTTGATTAGTTATCTGCCGGGCACTTCCTCTTGTTGTGCGCGCAGGCTTCCTGACAGCTCAGAAAGCCTCCAGACAATCAGGGCTCCTACCTACTTTACCTGTGATGAATCACATTACTGTTGGACCAAGTACCGGCCCGAGCCCCTTGCTGAAAAATCGGCCAGCTAAAGCGGGCGGACGGGAAGCCGTACGGCAGAGCACTTCGTCCCGACACCTCCCCCACCCCCTTCCCTCCCTCCAAATGAATATCCAGCCTCGTCCTCCATAAAGTGCATTAGGCACGGAGAGTCATTAGTACAAATGGGCTCAAGGTACTTCTGCAAGGAGGCTGTGTGTGTGCGTGCAAGCGTGTGTGTGTGTGTGTAATGGGGATGTAGATGGGGAGGGAGGGGGCAAGTCGGAGGATGCTCATGTCTCTCCTGCCCGTTGTTTGGCGTGCCCACCTAATCCTTTCTGCACACACATACACACACCTAGTCTGTGGATCTGCAGCTATCCCCCCACCCCACTCTTTCCCCTCCGCCCCACCATTCCTGTGGAGAAGACAGGGTGCCCCCCTGCCCCTTGTTCTCTCCTGCTGCGATGGGGAAGTGCATCCTCATTTAATAATGTATCAGAGAGAAGACAGAGAGAGAGAGAGCTCTGACCCAGACGAATGCAGCCTCTCCATTATTTAGCATTTACAGACACCTTCCAGCTCATTTCTGACTCAATATTTAATATAGCAGTAGGAGAGGGAGGGCATTCTCTAATACTCACACCCACTTGATTTTTCACTGTTGGTTTGTATTTTGGCCTGATGAAAAAAGAGGACACAGAGACATGTATATTTGTGGACACGCACAGGCCTACGAAAGGTGAAAAATGGATGAACGTGTGTGTGAGTTGGTGTTGGGGTAGTTGTATTGTGTCAGTGGACATATGTAGAGAGCTCACACACACATGAATATGTGCTGGTCCTTATCGTGAGCCCCTCCTCGCTTTATGTGTGTTGGGTTGCGTGTGAACAAACAGATTATGAGAGGTGTTCATATGAATGGGTTGGGGGCTGGGAGGTTGTTTGTGAGTGTGTAGCTGTTCGTCTCGACGGGGGGTCTTTGGCATGGACGCACAGACGCTTTTGAAAAGCATGACTTCTAGTTTGTCAACATGGCCTGCTGGGACCAGTGACCCCACACCCCACCACTCTCTCTTTTGTCTGTCACAGAAATATCTCTGCAACACCTCAGGGTCAAAGGTCAGACTCATCTAGCGAAAGAGAAAGCTGAGGGCTACTATCGGACTCTTTGCAGCCCACTTAACTGTACATGCACCGTTTGCTGGGGTTACATTGTCTGTCAGGACTGGATGATGCAGCACGTGTCCACACTTTTGTAATTCACGTTCCAGCTGTTTACACTGGAAACAAGAATGCAACAGAAAATCAAGAGTGTTTCTGCTTGTACAGTGACACAGATCTCACATGAGAAACACATTCAGCTCTCTTTGAGGAGATAAATATGAAATCTTTCTTCCTCATCATTCCAACTCCAATCAAAATGTTACATGATCCATATTCACACTGTACATTAAAATTTAGTTTACATCCTCTATTCTCTATCTAGCCTAAGGAAATAGCCGTTGGCAACCGAATCAAAATGCAGCATCTCGTAGACACACGATTAAAAAAGAAGATTTTTCAGTTCAGCGGACATTTAATACTTAAACATTACATTTAACATTGAAGGTGAAGTATTAAAATCATGTCACATGAACACAAACCCCTGGACTTTTAAGTTGGGACCACTTAACTAAAATGAGACAAATTACATAGATGCAAATGAATTGGCATTCACTTCCAGTACCTATTGTGTTGTTATATAGCATCGTGAAAGCAGTAAACAATTGTGCCAGTGTTTATCCCTTGCCAACAGTAGGTTACTAATATATTCATATGTTAGCTAACTGAGAAAGTGTATAGCACAAACAAACCATGATGAAAGGTGTGTGTGAGAAAGAGAGGTTCTTGCGATTGTCTGAGAATGCTGCAAGGTGGTTAACAGGTTGGGAGACAACATCACCTGTGCTGGCAAATATAAGAAGAGGGAAATTTGCACCTATTTGGAGTTGTTTTTGTTGTGTTTAACAGTGGACTCAATTCCCATGAAATATTTATCACACTTCCAATTGACTTCTCATAGGAAGTAATGAAGAAAAAGTGTTTGCCCGTGTGCATTTCTCTGCCTGTCCACACGTGTGTATGGATTCAGCGTGTGAGAATACATGTACAAAACACACACATATATATCTGTATATGCATATATACATAAATATATATATATATGCATACACTGTATATGTGCAAATGTTTAAGTGAATGCATACATGCACATACAGTATATCTGAGCTTTAATCACAGCCCGGTGTGACACACTGGGCAGCAGCTGGCTTAAGACCGATGGCTTTTAACCTGGTAGATGTGTCACGCTTGTGTATCATTAGTTGTGGGCGAAGGAAGGGAAGGACGTGCAGAAAGAACGCAGGCTCTTTATATGCAAATACTTGGCCCTGGCTTGTCAGGGCTCACCTCTGTCCCTGCGACAACAGAAGGAGCAAGGGAACAGAGAGAGTGATACAGAGAAAGCGAGAGAGAGAGGGAGGTTTGTTCTCCGGTTTGACTCCTATGGGAAAACCACGAGCCAATGTAAATAATGCTCAGGCACCATCCAGGAGGAAACTAGATGCAAATAATGCTCAGCCTCACCCTGTGTGCTTTGTTATTTATTGTTAAATCACTTGGCTGGTCAGTTCCTCCCTCCATCTCTCCATCCCACCTCTGTCTTGATGTTATTGCTGATCTCATGTTTTCGTTTCACCTTTCCCCCTCTCCACGCCCGATCTATTTTTCATGTCTTTCTTACTATCAGACAACTTTTCCTTGTCATTTTGTGGAACGGCACAAGAGCCAAATGCTGCTCTTACAGTATGGAGTTATGTAACTTTGGGAAAAAGCTCCTCAGGCAGTGTCATTTTTCAGCTTGTGTAAAAATCACTTTGGCAGGGATGATATAAATTACCCAGATAAATGCTGTCGGACCAGCTCTACTCTTACAGCTCCCTAGGTTCTCCCGTTTCTAGAAGGAGATGTAATACGGCTCCATGGCACAGTTTCTTTTCAGCTTAGAGTGTGTGTCTGTGTGTCTTTATGTGTGTGCGTCTGTGTGTCTTTATATGTGTGTGTGTGTGGATATTCTCTTCCTGTCAGAAGAATTCCTACCAGTACAGAAAATACGTAGTGCTGCTTCATAAATTGACAACACTGATGGCTGTCATCAGAGAGAGCAAACGAAAACAACAAAGGGGAAGAGAGACAGAGAGGGAGAGAGAGGGAGAGAGAGAAAAAAAAACACCATTAAAAAATTAAGCCAGCCTACAGCATTGCATGGTCTCACTGTGTTTATTAGTGAGTGTGTGTATGTGTATGTGTGTGTGTTTGTGTTTGGTGGGAATTTATGACTTCAATGAGTTAGTGCTTGGCTTCCCCTTGCTCCCAACAACACTGTTGCCGGCGGAGTCAAGGCTCTTAGTGTGGACCCTCTAATTATTTAATGCACTGCCTCATTTGTTTACATTGTTTCCATGTTGAAGGACAGCGAGCTGTACAGTAACCCAGAGGAGCTTTCTGTTCTCTTTACCCAGCGTTTTACTTTCTGTCTGTAGCTGTCTTCTTCTCTGTCACTCACACAGAAACACACACATACACACACAACGCACACCAGTGCTCAACAATGAAAATCTCAGGGAAAAATAAATAAATATCTAAGTACATTTCTGAAAAGTGAAAGTTTTGCTTTGGTTTTTATCTAGAATAACTTTATCCTGTGAAAGTCTGAAAAGCAAGCGGAGTCATTTATTTTCACCAAATTAAATGTAAGCAATTTGCACGACAAGAGGCAGAAATGAACCAAACAAGCCAGACGTCTGGTGCTGAAAATATTGTGTTTCAGAAACACATTTCTCATTTACAGTAACAGCCTTGGTTGTGTTTTTGCATTGGTGTGGAGGATCACACACCCTCGTCTACGCAGGTGCCCAACCCCAGCTCAGTAGTAGTTTCAGCAGGTTACACAAGGACATTTACAGCTTAGAAGAGCCTCACCCTCCATTATCCTCCCTAAAAAAAATGTCCTATGATTTGGAGAATTTAGTAACTCCCCAGTCTGCTTGACCGAATTTCTTAAACTGTTCTGATTTCACCTCTCTGTGTTTTCTATTTTTATGTGCAGTCCTTCCTCTCTTCCTCACTTTGTGCCTCATCCAGACACTCACTACATTTGTCCTGAAAGCACACACATGCACACACACATACACACACACACACAACATATTGAGCACAGAGAAAGAAAATCCATCCAAACAAAAAAAAGAGGAAAAGTGGATGAAACGGACACAGCTGCTGACAGAATTGTGAACCTGACACAGAAAACGGGAGCACACAGCCACCAACCACCACTTCCCCTCTCTCTCTTCTCTTTCTCTTCTTCTGTCAGTGCCCACCACCGCCGCCATTTCTCTTTTTCCCATGGAATCCATTTCACATACAGTAATTAAAGACACTCAAATGAAATGGACCCTCAGGAAAAGTGGCTTTCAGCAAGGAGGAGGTTGTGGAGGAGGAGGTGGATGAGAGGCAGAGTCGGGAGTAGGTATTGGTTCTTCAACAAGCACCCCTCTTCGTTACCTCCCTCCCTCCCTCCCTCCTTCTCCTTCTTGATGGGGGCCCTCCCTGAAGGGAGGCAGAGTGGCTCTGGCCCTAGTACGGATCAATATCATCTCCGTTATTAATATCAAAAGCGCATTACTTTGTTTTGCGTCTGGCAGAGGGCCAAGGCAGCTCGAGGGCCCTGTCCCGACTGACGGCCATTTCCTTCCTTCCTTCCTCTCCACCCCACCCTTACTGGCCATTTACCGGGACCATAATTTACTTTGGTGAGTTTTTAGGGTATTGTTTTGTCAGGGCCAATCAGGGCTGAGTAACAAATGATCTCGGTGGAGTGGCGGTGGCCTGGCCCCAGCCGCCCCTCCTTCCCGCTCCGTAAGTGACACACGTGGCCAAATTCGTTTTTGAAAGTTTCACATCAATTGCCTTCGTCCTTGACTCCGGGAAGAACGGAGAGAGAAGGAGGGGTGAAGAAAAGAAAGAGGGGGGGTGGGTGGGGGGTGGGGGTGTGCGCCTGTGAGGACAAACGGGCGCTAGGGTTAAACTGGACAGAGTGTGTCATTCACTCTCTCACCCTGCCCCCTCCTGACTCTCTCACCAGGGATGAGGTAACAACACAAACAAGCATCCCTGCAGCCAGAATTAGACATGACGGTATCTCTAATTGGCCCATTGAATTAAAAGGGCCACGCTGGAGCTCGCAGCGAGAAACAAAAAATATTGACCACTTAAAGGAAGAGAGGGAGAATTGATTTTCAAGATGACAGCAAGCGTTTACCTCATACCGGGGAGCTCACTGAGTCTGGAAAGTAAAGACTTGCACACTGTTAGGCATGATAGCTCAACCACTGTTCTTGTGGAGTGCTGCTCAGTTTGCATGGTGCATATCTCCCAACACAATACAATCAGTTAGTTTTTTTTTTTAGATGATTTTTAAGTTTTTGTCAATTCTTACTTTTATCTGTGGATGTGTTTTTTATGCCATAAACCTACAGATGAAAATTTTGATATGCTTCATTCTGTCTAAATTAATCAACTCAATCATAAATCCAGAGTAAAGCGGAGGGTGGGACTGAGAAAAAGAATGAGAATGAATGTGTGTGTTTTTTGTACGAGGACAAACATAAAAATACATCCAGCCCTACAATCCCCTGCACCTTCTGGCTCTCTCAGGTCTTAGTGCCACTAATGAATGCTCTTGAGCCTTCTTTGTCTTCTATCCTGGTGTTCATCGCATTTGAGGGACACATTAGACACCCAGATGCCCCCTTTTCTCGTTCACCTGCCACACAGATGCAACACAAAGGGCTGATAAGAGGTCTAAGCCTGACAATAACTTATGAATATTTTACTGATAATGAAATATTAATTTGGGCCTGTTTGTTTTTTATCCTTCATTGGACTGTTGTTCTTA
This sequence comes from Trachurus japonicus, assembly GCF_045865225.1. Taxonomy (NCBI): domain Eukaryota; kingdom Metazoa; phylum Chordata; class Actinopteri; order Carangiformes; family Carangidae; genus Trachurus; species Trachurus japonicus. The sequence continues at coordinate 19,031,180 of NC_140922.1, forward strand.
CATTTTCATACCACTTTCCTGTGTGTGATACTTTATTTTGATCTGACTCTGATTTTAGATCATTATTTTGGTTGAAGGAGGAAAGATATATCTTAAGTCAGAGAGGAAGATACAGGTAAATAGGTGCATCTGTCTTTGTACATTCACAAGTGTTTATGCAGAGGAAGATACGGGACATAGTTAACTGTTATTGGTGTGTGTGTGTGTGTAGCCTACTTGATTATTACCGACAGTTTTAATTGTGTGTGTTTGCAGGCGCATTTTTCTGCATCTGCAGATGCTTATGTGTCCATTTCTGGAAGTGTACTCCAGTGAATATGTGTGAGAGTTGGTGATGCTGGGCCATTGTGTAGCATCTGCCGAATAGTGACATCTCCTCCCAACCATTTGGCCTCTGACAGTATGTGCTCACAGCTTGCTTCTCGCTCCATATTGATGTTGCGCACCAGGAGGTTGCTTCAGGGTGCCATTGTAGAGGGCGTTAATTTATGCTTCTTCCAGGGCACCCAACACCAGGCACCACAAATATCGCAGCATGGGTAAACACTCAGGTGCACTTCCTCTCTCTCCAAGCAAAGTGCAAACGAGAATCAGTGGAATTAAAGACAGACACAAGCGCTGCTGCAAAGAAAAACAAGCCACCTAGGTCGGTGTGAAATGGCCAGAGGCTGTCAGTCATGGTGGGGTGGATGGTGGAGAGGGCTGGATGTCAAAGCTAACACAACATAAAACACAGAGTAAGTAATTTTTCCTCGCCTCACCTCCGCTGGAACAACGCTGCTTGGATGGGTCCATCGGGGATCCAGAAATACTTTGAAGCGATAAAGATGTTTGCTACAAGTCACATTTGGTGACAGTTTGTTTGCTGTGAGATGTTCAGCGCACCTGACTGGGTTGTGAGCTGAAACTGAACAATTACATCTTAATTTTAAATGAATACACAACATTTCTACACAACATTTTCGGTGTGTGCGTGTGTAATATTTAAACCCTTTCATTTTATATACTTTCTATTGTTGCTGCCTTATAATAAAATCAATATCTTTGCTGTGTGCCTAGGGTCATTGTCCTGGTGGAAGGTGAACCTTCAGCCCAGTCTGAGGTCCTGAGTGCTCTGGGTCAGATTTTCAGGTATTCAAAATGAATATCTCTGTACCTTGCTCCATTCAGCTTTCCCTTGACTCTGACAAGTCTTCCTGTCCCTTCCACTGAAAAACACCCACCCACCCCACTGCTGAACCACCATGATCCACCTTTGAGATGGCACTGGGTATACAGTATGCTGGGCGATACCTTGTTTCGTCCCAACATGATAATTAGAATTCAGGCCAAACAGTTCAATTTTGGTTTCATCAGAGCTGAGAATCTTGTTTCCCACAGTCTTCAAATCCTTGAGGTGTTTTTCATTTCTTTGCAAAAAGGAGTTTCAGTCTGGCCCAGATCAGTGAAGTGCTACAGTGATGGTCCTCCTGGAAGATTTTCCCATCTCCAGGAGAGGAGAGAGACCATTCGGTTCTCAGTCACCTCCCGAATGGGGAGGGTTAGTCCCTACACAGATCCATTTCCCTGCATACTGTTTACAAAGACAGCCTGTTTTAGGGAGAGTACTGCTTGTTCTAAACTTCTTCCATTCAGGAATGATGGAGGCACAGAGGAAATGTTTAATATCCTTCACCATATCGGTGTCTTGACACAATCCTAGTGTCTGAGCTCTGCAGGCTGCTCCTTCGCCTTATGCCTTTTTTTTCCTCTGAATATTTTGTCAGCTTTAAGACTATCTAGACAAGTATGTGCCTCTCATGTCCAATCAGCTGAATTTACCCATAGGTAGACTACAATCAAGGTGCCATAGCAAAGGGTATGAATTCATATGTTTGTCCTTTTACATAAACCTGCAACAATTTCTAAATTTCAATTTGTACTTCATTGTTTTCAGATTTTGAGTGTCGATCGACAAAGAAAAAAATATGATTTTTGATTTTAGCACAAGACTGCTAAATGTGAAAAGCAAGGGGGGTCTGAATACTTTCTGAACGCTCTGTATCCACTGAAGTCTGGCAGAGAGATGAGAGCGGCAGGTGGAGCAGACAGCAGGTGGTTGCTGCCATGGCATGTTGTATTGTTTGACATGAGAGTAACGTGTCAATCAATGGCTTCCTCCCTGCTTCTCCTATGGGGCCTTGTGCTATTGATTTCAGAGTGTGTTAAAGTGCCAGGGGGTCTTTACAACCAAGTAGAAGATTCACACCACCGAAAAACATCTTTCAAATATGCACGGTAAGCTCTTTACCTGTCGAGTTATATAATGAAAGGATTAATAGTGTGGTTCCAGACTATCAAACAAGAAATACTCAAATTAAAGATGTTTATAAAGGTAAAACATCACATGTGTGTGTCCATCAGAAAGGATGCCCATTAAGGAATGTAATTGATCCTCTGCTTTCATATACTTTCCACAGGGACTCAGCTTACTACTTTATTGTGTTAATTAGTTGCTTACCAGCTCAAGTCTATTATTTAATTTATGTGTGCCCCTTTGAGTGAGTGTGGGGCTCTAAAACAATCTTTAAATATGGCTGCACTTTCAAATAGTTCATAGGCCCACTGTTTCCCATTAACCCTCTGAGGACAAATCATTAACAACTCATTGAATCATATCTGCTTCCGTATCAGTGAGCCATCTCTCCTGGCAACAAATGGGCAAGGTAATAAATTCCATCATCAGACGGTCTCAAATCAGAGCTGCTGTGGCATCTGCTTCTAATAAAGGAGAGACATTGATTAGAGGGAAGAATAAGGCCACTTACTCCTTTCATTTTTGTATGGCCTCTTGAATTCGGAATAAAAAAGAGACAATAGAGATGAGAGTCTTGTGCCCATGACATGAAAGTTGTCTTTATTATACTGCACCGTTTGTACAGTATCTGCTCTTGTTTCCCCCCTCCCCCTGCCTCTCTGTCTGGTACTGGAGATGGCAAAGACACTAGGCAGTTATTTCAAAGAAGTGGCTTGAAAAAAAGGTATCAAGAGGCAATTGTTGCAGCAGCATTATTAATTCAAGCTTTAATTGCCGCCACTTCATGTTTTACCTTGTGGAATAAGATGACAGTGTCTTCATTGTTCCTGGGATTCGAGATAGACTCTCTCTCCTCTCAAGGTGTCACTTTTGTGGCCAACAATGGCTTGGCACAGGATGCACAATGTGCATATGATCTCTCTGCTTGAATCAATCATTTGCCACAAAGTGTTATTTGAATGCATAATTAGCATACTGTGAATGCTGTAATCACTGTGGCTGTCTGCTTGCCAGCTGCAGTTATCTGAAGCTAGAACAAGAATTGGAGCAATGAAGCAAAGTGAGGTCACCCATATTGTTATGCAGTGGCCGGGCTTCTTCTCTTTTACTTTTATCTCTCTGAGTCTCTTTTACTTTCCATCCTTTTTTCCCCCTTCTCCCTTACTTCTCTTTCTACTTCCACTACCACCTCCCTCGACCCTCTCTGTCTCTCCGCACGGTGGGGGGAAGATGTATGCCGGTGCCCAGGTGGAGAGGGGGAGAAATCAATAGTGAGCCTGTTTGAAGTTTTCTGAAAGACTTCCCAGGGAAGACGCTCTTGTCAGGGTGATAGATAAAGCTCGCGCCTCAGTCAGCCCCGGCAAGAGGCGGCCAGAGGAGAGGAGAGGAGAGCGCCTCACCTTTTTAAGTGGGGCCCTAATAATAAAACAGCATGAATAAAACATCCTGGCTGAACCACGCGCTGCATTAGCGCTGCCGTCCCGTTATAAATGATACCGGTGGCCCTGGCGCCATTTGGGTAAAAGCCCACAGCACCGCTTTAAAAGAGGGCTGTGCACAGGGAAAGGGAGATAGATTGATGTGTGTTCTACACTTATTTATTTATATGTTACGGTGCTCAAGGAAGAATGAGGGTGAATTAGTAAGTTTTAGTGTTGCAGGGTGACTTATTGTTACTTTATTGCTGGTGGAAACATGGTGTGATCAGCAGTGTGAGGTCATTATCTTTGCGTGCTATTCTTCCTCCCCGGTGACCTAAAAAACCGGATCATCAGATAGCACAGTTCAAGGCGTGCAACGATTAGAGAGAGAACTATGACTAAAAAGTAGTTGTTTTCCTCACCCAGTTCTTGTACTACTACTATTCCTGTCCATATCTCGGGTGTCTTGTACTAACAGTTGCATCAGATGCCCTCCAGCTGTAATACCAGAAGCTTTTACATTTTTAACACCCTCAACTGAGCACTTACTCTCTATGACTTGTTTATCCCGTAGGTAGTGTCAATTCAAGACAAGTGCAGGTAACTCTTTCCAGAGCCACAAAAGAAAGCTCAGTTTGCTGTAAAAAGTGATAACTCAATGTGCATTGTACACAGAGACTGACAAGGTCATTTCCTACACATTTCACAGTTTAGCCCTCTCCGTTGCAACAATGCCAATACCACGGCAAACCGCAAAAAACAACATGACAGGCCTGTACAAATTCATCATTCATCAGCAGCCTACAATCCATAGCTTTCAGTTTAGCCTATGAGCCAGAAGGCTATTGGAGCTTCAGAGGGACATAAATCTCCCAGCACTGCTGCCCTGACCTCGTTTGTTCAGCCCTGACCGCTTCTTACACTGGGCCGGTGGGGCGGAGGGGTGGGCTACAGCCACGGGGTCTTGGACCAAGCAGAGCTCGCTGAGCCCAAGGGTAAGCAGGATCAAGTGGCCTGTCGCAGGGGTCAACAGCTCTCAATAACCTCCCTGGCTGAGAGGTCAAACCCTTGACCTCAGTTGCGGCCGGACACTTCAGAGGGAGGCAGAGACAGAGGTCAAGCCCACTCCACCTCTGCTTTCACCTCTGCTTCCTCTGGCCGCACAGGTGTCAGAGGCCCCAGTCCCAGCTAAAGGTCATAGGTCTCGGCACATTAGGGGATCCACTTGGTTGGATTGGGCCATGATGAGTAGTGGAGCTGCAGGAGGCAGTATTGATGCCGAGGTAGCAGGTGCATGAGTTTCAATGATCTGCTGAACAGCCAGTTGAATCCTCATCGGCACTGAGCCATGCGGCCCTGTTTGTTTGGCTCTCGTACTTAACACTGTCGACAGAGTTAAATCCAGATTATGTCCATGGAGTAAACCTGGCCTTTAGTCAGAGTTAAAGACTTTGATCTTTGATTGTCTCTATGCTAATTGCCCCATTGCTCCATGAATACATAATTTGAAAAACTTAAATTTGAAAACGCTGAATTAAGCAGTGATTGACATTGAGGGGACTTTCGTCGTATGTGAGCTGCCAACAGAGCATGCAAGAAAAAAAATGTTGGAGGGAATAGTTGAGAAACGTTGTGAAGGACATGCAGGAATATTAAAACGACACAAAACAACGTTTGGAGAACATGTTTAGAGCACGGAGAGAGAGGGAGCAAGTGCAGCGTGAGTGTTGGGAGTCTTTTGCATGCTGGGGGAAGATGCGCACCTAAATCTGACAGCACCCCACTGAGCCAATCACAGAACTGGGAGTCTCCTTATTTGTTTAGCAGCCACGGGATAAATAACAACATTCAGCTCTGAACTAAAACACTCTGCATCTCCCTCTGTCTCTTGGTCTCCTTCCTGCTCAGATCTCTCTCCGTTCCCCCGCCGCCTCCATTGCTCACTTTGTCTCGTCCTGCACCTTGACAGTTATTTGTATCTTTGTTGCTCTCCATGTCTACCTGTCTGCAACTACTCACACAGCCAGAGGCTAGCTGTTTCTTCCTCCTCTATGAATTGTAATATCTCCTCCTCGCTCGTTTGCGCTGCCTTTCTGACTCACTCGTGTTGCGATGAAACCGCATTCCTGCAATATTGGTGTTTTTCAGGAATTAGAAAAAAAAAAGCAACAGTAACAGAATATGTAAATAACAATGAAAGTTTCATTTCAAAGATTACAAAGAAAACCAGGATTGCAGTGACATGCAGGAGGGAAGTACTGTTGGTGTTTATGTCTCTTTCGGCCCTCCGTCTCTGTTTGAATCTCTTTTCCTCTCCCGTTCTCCTGACAAGGTGACAGATTTTGAAAGAATATATTTCAGATAGAGACTCAGTGTGACAGGACGATACCTATCAGAGTCCCTCGGGTGTGTCCTGATTTCCTGGATTTCAACCCACCAGGAAGTTTGATATCCAGGTTTGTCAGAGACTGATCCATAAACATTTATAGTTTCTGTACGTGAAGGATTATTCTGGCCAGAGAGGGTGATAAGCCTGTCTTCCACTGTGTCCTGTTTGCCTTCTAAAAATTCCTGTGGATTTTACTTGATATTATCACATGAATCATCATATGACTTCATCTACGCGTCTTTTTTCCAGCCCTTAACAAAACATTGTTTTCTAAATGAAATCCTGTTCCTATTCAAATACATTTGAATATTTTTGAATTAATGCATGCAGAAAACCCACAGTGGTTAAAAGTGGGCAAAGTAAAAGGAATAATTGATTTTAAAGTGATAACATGACTTGCTCAGCATGTTTTAACCTTGTTTGAAGTCCCACAGTAGACGGCACTTCTCACCACTTGCCAGAATTCGACCTTCGATTTCTTACCAGACGTCGCAGCCCTACATTTCTTCCCACAAAACAAACGGTGGCATGTCTGTGGACTGTGCTGTTGCATTATAGAGGGAAATGCAGGTTACTCTAGAGCAATTTGGTATCAGGTAAATGTTTCAAAACACAAAACAAAATCACCACAAATACCCAGTGTGTGTATGAGATCATCAGCTGCACCCTGCGGATCGCCATTAAAGCCTTCACTCCAGAGAAGCTGCTGTACTCAGTGGAGGAAATTTATGGACACATTAGAGCTCCTCCTACAGACCGTGGGATACATCATGGTGAAAAGTGTGACAGTGAAGTGTTAGTGTGTTGCTTTTTGCTCCTCTACAACAGGGTCATTGTTGTGAGATATAGACGCTTAATTGCTTTGTGTTAATTGATGATGGATTTGTGTTTTAGTTTGAGCTGGGTGGCTTTGTTAAAATGTGATGGTGCTTGTTTATGTCAAGCTATAAGACTATAACACTGTCCAGAATGAGCTCATAGAAGACGTTATTGATATATGACCAAGTGTTATATGACCCGATGTCCTCTGTTGTGAATCGTCACCAATTTTATTTGGTTTGTCTGAAGAGTATGTTGCTGGCCCATGTCTGGTGTTTTCGCATTACTGTTTATTGCACATTGCCACTTATAATAGCAGTTGTGTGTGAATGAGAGCTTGACAGGGGATACCTTGGCTGTATTGCTCCAGGTTCTGTAATTAAATTTACAGATGAAATATTGGAAAGCCAGCGAGAGTACAGGCCAAAACCTGGAGAGCTCGGACTGAAAGTGCTGAGCAGCACGTTTTGCCAGTTTCTCCCCTCACACAGGCTTAATGTTACCGGCCCCCGACAGATGGAGCCCCGGCTAAAATAGCAGTGGGTGCAAAGGGTGGCAGAGGCCAGGCGATGGAGGTCTGTGAAAATTTATGAAGTTATTGATTGACTCGTTTGGCTATCACTAACCTTCGCCCGTCACATGAGGGAAAGGGGAGAAAGATAATAAAGAATATTTGGAGCGGGTCTTTTTCGTTTTTCTGCCCACTCTACCAAATATTAATCTCCTAATTTTTAATTTTTAATCCGGACAGAGCGGGAAAATAAATGCCTCTGTCCGGCAGGCCATGGTAAATAATTAAAATTGAAAATTGATTGTTTGCACCAGAGCCGGGATTTATGGGATAGGGGCTCCACTGCACCCCCGGGGGACCCACTCCCACGTTTGCACACACCGGCCTCGTTCCCGTGTGCTAAGCATTTTTTCACATTATTCTCCACCTAATATGCTAAGGAGAGTGGATGGAGGGGGGAGTGGGAAGGAAGACGGAGGGAGGGAGAGGAGCAGTGGAGGTGTGCTTTGTTAGATGACTACTATGGTATTTTATTTTTTTCACAGAAATCAATGGATTGGAACCTTCCCCCCTCTTCCACACAGCTCTAATATTTATCTCAATGTCCTGTCAATAAATATAACAAGGTTAGTTTTATAACGGTTTACCCAGGGAATTCAATTCAAGGGAAGTTATATTTGTTATGCCCGATTAAAAACAGGCAATCGATGCGGGTGAAACTACCACATAACCACCCCACCCCCCCGTCTCCTTCTTGCCCTTCCTCCCCAAAACCCTTCTGCTCCTATCCTTTACCATTTCTCCAAACTACCTCCCCTCTTTGGCAACAGGCAATATGTAATGCACTTCTAAACACAAAGACACACCTCCTGTCTGCATGGTTACAAACGCAGGAAATGTCTTCGCCTCCCAACTGCGGTGGCCCGCCATGACAGCCTCACCTGACTAATGAACGCTGGGAAAACAAATAATGGTCCTCCCGTTAAATAAATGAGGGAGGAAATGCGCCTCGCCTAACGTTCGTTTTTTATAATGCTGACCGGCTTTACAGCATGTATGTGGGTGTTCACTGTAATGATAATTCACTTCATGTAGCCGCGCGCATCAAGATGAATCTATTTAGTCACCTGTGGCTCCTGTTCCACTGCTGTATTTCTGCTTTGTGGCAACGCTTCGGTGGAAAAGAGGTATTTTAGCACATTTAGCTTAATATTAGCTTATATTTTTTGTCAATTTTGTATCATAAGGCTTTTTAATCTGAGTAATTAAACTGCAATGTAAATAAGCTGCAGAGTTTTATATAAGGCCCCACCCATAAAATCAGACGGATTAAAAATGTCATCCCTTCCTCTGCCCTGTTTAGCTAGCAGTGCTTGTCTGTGTTTTTTGAGATTCAGAGTTCAGTATTTGAATTCTATTGTCCTTCAATTGTGCCACCTTACAGTGTTGCTCTCTAAGCACTGTGCTGGCAAAAATTCAAATGTGTTCGCTTCTCTAGTTGCTGGCAGAGAACAGTGAGATAACCTCCGTGGTTCTATCTTAATAATTAAAACACAGTGGTATGAAGTAGAGTGCTGCTCCTTTATTTATGAGAGAAGCATGCACAGTGAAGTGATTGTGTTGAAACCAGGCGAGTCCTTGATCCCTGACACAAGGGTTTGTATTTTCAGGGCATATTTGAATATCAATGCTGAGACATGATCACCCCACTAGCACAGCCCAGCCACACACCCTTAACATCACACACCCTACACACACACAACCAGCAGGACTGAAGAGGAACAAACACACATCAGTCATCTGTCAGACGTGCACACCTCAGAGTGTCCATGTACATAGCTTCACTTATGTTTAAACATAAACGCATGCTTTAATATAAATATCTGTGTGCATTTAAAGGGCCGGTGCCCCCGTTTGACAAGAGATCAGTTTCTTTATGTACTGTACCCCGAGCAGTGTGAGCACATTCTCTGCTGCAGAAATAGTCAGTTTGAACTTGGACAGTTTGTTTGTTTGTTTGTGGTAGAGTGGGATGTTGACTCTGGAAAGAGATGTTACTGGTACATTTTCTTACACCTTCTTACAGAAATGTAAAAATTTTATACACCTCCAGCGTTAGTGTGGTTGCAGAAATATATCAGAGTTGCATACTGTATCTCCAACTCTGTACAAATGAAAATCTTCATGACTAAGAAAACAACCAGTTTTTCTATGCACAGTCTATTCACAAGTGTTTGTTTACATATCTAACCTCAGACAATAGCTGACCCATATGTAAGTAGCTAACTTTTCCCTTTCATAGACATGTTGTCCATCAATCCTAGTGTAACTCTCCCATACCTCAGTACCTTGTGCGTACTGTACACACTGACAGTACACAAAGAGGCTCTTCCACTACCACCACCATCATCACCACTGCAAATCTGCCCCCACCAGCAGGGAGCTCTGAAGAAATCAATTACTCCCAGGACGGGCTGCGGGCGAGAGCCCATACATCCACAAGGAGAATTATTTAGGAGAGCGGAGGAAAGGTATAGGGTGGGAGGAGAGGGGAGAGGTGGAAGACATGTGGCCATGCCGGGGTCCCCCATCTACTGCAGCTCAAAACTCTAATCCCTCAAGACGACATGGGCCCATCTCCCCACATTACCACACCGATACACTTCTCAATCCTGCCGGCCCGCTGACTCATTAGATCCGCATTAGCTTCCCCTCCCTGAGCCCGCTGCCAAATTGCCCGATCAGAAGCGCAGGGGAAAACAATACCTATTCAGCAGCATGATACATACACACACTCACACACACACACGCATGAGTGTGTTCACTGACACACATGCACTCACAATATGGGATTATTAAGTATTTTGCATTGGGGCAATAAGAGTTGCAGTCTGAAGTAGACGGAGGGGAGGAGTGTCACAATATGTGTGTGTTTGTGTTGCACATGCATGTGTCTGATTTTAATGTGGGAGTGATATGGTTATGTGTAAAAATATGGAGAGAGAAAACAGTCACCTCTGTCAATACACACCTGCCCAGTGCATGCACTTGCACGCACACACATACACACACACACACACACTGACTCTCTCCCTCCCCCTCCCTTTTTCACCATAACAACATTATACAAATTCTTCTCAAGAGAAGCTGGTTGGTGAACTTTTTATCTTACTGGAGCATGGACAATGAAGATTTTACATTATTACCTGCAAGGTTATTGAGGACTAACTGATGTGTCTTTGTTTACACTGTTCATTCATGTATGAATCAGAATCGGAATTAACTTTTTTGATCCCTGGAGGGAAATTATTTTCTGAATGATGCTGCCATGAGCTGAACTGTAGCTTCTCTTTCTCCAGGAGTGTGTTTTCTTATCCTTGGAAAGTTTCTTGTGGACCTCAGCATTTTCAAATAATTTGAAAATTAGAAATGTTTAAATACCATAAGCAGGAATAAAAGGTTTTCTGGGCTAGACTTGTATGCCTGTATGTATCAGGGACATTGCTGAAACTACCACGTAACATACACTAAATTAAGAATATTATCAAATTTATGTGCTAACCTACAACCATTAGAAACAGTGTTAAATATCAAACAACAAAAAATGATTACAGAGGGTGTAATTATGCTCTTTATTATTAAAAAAAATCTGGTAAAAAGAGAGCCTTTCATACATGAAACTCCACCATCTTCATTATGACTTGTGGTTGAGCTGTTCAGCTTTCTCCCTTAATATTCTCCTTGATGCTTCCAAGCTCTTGCCATATACATTGACTGAGAGCAAAGAAGGGAAGCTTTCGCTCCACATCGTAATGTAGGGGGGTGGAGAAACAGAAGGATGTGGGGGGGATCTGAAGGCCTGGTCGGGGTCTCAGGTCATTAAATATCCATGCTGAGGAGGAGCGCTCAACACTTCCAAACTTTCAGCTGCATCACACTGCATCATCCCAGATTCCAAACCACACCATACGGTTTCTGTCTTGTGCACTCCTCCCTCTGTTTTCCTCACCTTCCCCTCTTTCCCTGCTGTCTCTCTCTCTCTCTATTACACACACACACACACACACACACACACACACACACACACATGCACTCTGTTTACAACCTCTGGAGACTCACATAGGCGGGAATGTGCAGGCATGCACATCCTCACAAAAACACACACACACCTGCGCAACCATAAAATCTTACCTCAGCCAAAAATCACACACACACTCCATCCAGGGTCTCTTTCTCTATCTCAGCTCTACAGCCCCTCCCTCTCAATGAATTGTCTCACAAACACTAACTTAGCATCATTGCTAACTACCTGAGAAAAGAGACAGAGCCCACATTAAAACACACACACACACACACACAGGTACACGCATGCACTCACAGAGATAGAGGGAGACAAAAACCCACACACTGCACTACACAGAAATGTTCTCCTATCTCAGGACCCCCTATGCGATTCTATTAATAGCTAATACACACCACCATTAGCATGCATGGAAACCTCCCCTGCACTATTAATAGGACATGTCCAAATCACTGCTGTCGCATTAGCGGCTAACCGCTGCAGCACGGGGAGTTTAAGTGTTGCTAACCGAGCGTGCCTGGTTTATTATGCCTTGTGTGAATAATAAAATACCTCTCTCTCTCCTTCTCTCTCCCTCTCTCTCTTACTCTCTCACTCTCCTCTTCGTCTCTGTATTTCTTTAACTCCCTCTCTCTATTTCCAGCCTCTCTCTCTCCCTGCCACACTCTCTCCCGTCACACCACCTCTACATACATGGGTGAACTTGGCAGAGCACTTTGTTTGAACACTGAGTAGCTTGCCTTGTATTGTGAATATTTAACTTTCTCCGCCGGGCTGCGGCTAACGCTGCGACAGAGGGGGGCAGATTAAAAGGCCGTGCCACTGATTAGCTGAGCCTGAGCTAATGTCAGCCACATTTCCACCTCTGTCTTCCTCTGTTTCTGTTGCATGGGTTTCTCTTCATATTTAAAAGAGATGCATGTGGCATTTCAAAGACTCCATAGGTTATTGTCACATGAATTTTAGCCTTGTTATACATATGTATAGTATGTATGAATACGTTATTACCATAAGCAAAGATGACAAAATGCTCAATCTCATATTGGTAATAATATATGCTGTTATTTATGCAATTCAAAGCAATGTGTTAAAAATGAATGCCACATTTATCATAAACCTGTTCCATTTTTTTGTTTTTAGAAAAAGATGAAAATCCTTTTTTAAAACGATTTTCCTGCACATCAGTTCTCTTTATTGTGAGAACAATTCAAACAATTCATCAGTTAATTGATCTTAGAGTATTTTGATAATTGATTAAATGTTTCAGTGCTTTTTCAAGAAAAAAATGTTGGAGATCTCAACTTCTCAGATTTGATCTTTTTCTTTATCAATTAGCTGATGGACTGATGATCAGACAAAACACACAGATCCAAGACATCACATTAGGTTCTGGGTAACTGAAATTGGAATTTTGTATTTTATCAACATAATGATTAATTGATTTAAATCAATCAAATCAGCAGAGTAGTTAATGTAATATATAGTTGTACTCCTAATTGTAAATTTTTATATTCAGGCTGCTCAATTGTCATAAATCAGAGGCTTTTGGAAAGGTGTGACACTATTATTTGAAAAATGTTTTGAAAAAGCAAGATAAAATATTCCACTGACTTATCCTCAAGAGTGTCTGAATAAACAAATTTAGAGAGAAAGAACATCATTGTATAAAACAAGTAAACTGAGCTTGAAGTTGGAAGCATCCTTTTCCTTGCACCTCTGCATTTTTGCAAAATGAAATTTGCACCATTTTGGAAAAGAAATGTTCGACAGAAGGAAATCTGAACTGAATTAGAGATTTAGTAGGCCATTTGAAAAAAGCCATAAAGTAATAAAAATTCACCCAAAAATCCGATATACACTGCACGATCCTGGAAACTAACTTTATAACTAATGTCATAACATGCTACAATTTAGAATTCCTGTGTCTCGATCTCATCTCGAACCTCTTAACAGTTCCCCTGTGTCTCAGCTCTTGATCTTCTCCTCTAACTAGGTTTCCCCTTCCCTCCCTCTCATCCACCACCCCCCACCTTTCCCTCCTTTCTCCTCTCCTCTTCATGTCTTTCCTCTTTCCTTCCATCTTTCCCTCCCTCATCTCAAGCAGAGAATGTCCCGTGGGACGGCGTTTTCATATAACACGCCAACAAGCGGAGAACAAGAGGCGAGGAGCCTTAAATGTCCTGCTAAACTGTATGTGCTTTTCCCTTCTCTGTTTTTCTTTTCACGCTCTACCTTTCTCGCTTGCTCTCATTACCTTTTGTTTCACACAGGAGGCTGTTAGCACTCCACATTCTTTGTAACTTCCTTCACAGTTTGTTCTTTGTTTAGTTTTGGAGTGTGCCCTTTCTGTTTTGTTGTTGAGTTTGTTTTGTATTTGAAATCATGAAGAAATTGTGTTTGCGCTCATCATATAATGACTATACTGTAAAGTTAATTTTAGTGCGCATTTTGGCATAATTAGATAGGGTGGGGTCTAAACAAAATAATCCACAGCCATCCTATACTCAAAGAAGAAAGTAATGGCTCTTTGTTCCACCAGAGAAAATAGTTCCATGTCCTCCATCAGCCTGTTCATCTCCGACAGTCAGAGGGAGTCGTGTTCGGGCCCAACAACCTTTTCCCTTCATTTCCTGTTTCTCCATGTTCCAGGGTCATGATTCTTAATGGTCCAGGACCAGTCCTTCATCCCAGCCTCCTTGGATTTGCCATTAGCCTATCATGAGGTCAAGGCCTATGGGCAAGACCCAAAACAGCAGTGGCCCATTATTTCTCAAGGAAATTGATTATTGATTGGGAACAACAACAGAACTGATTGAGGGTGGAGAGAAAAAGACAGACAGGGGGAGAGAAAGAGCAGGAGGGAGACGTAGGTTCAATAAAGAATGATTGAAGCATGTCACACAGCAGGCGTTTCGGCTGGACAGGGATCGAAACAGTGAGGGACCACAATTTACCTACAACCCCCCTGGAACTGACCGATTGTCTTCACTCTTGCCTTCATCATTCTTTTCTTTTCTTTTCTTTTCCATCTGTTGTAACTTGTTTATCTCCCCTTTTTTCCTCTCTCTTGTGCTTCTCTTTCTTTTTTCCTCATTATCCTTTCCTTCCCTCTTCATTATTCCACTGTCCATAGAACCAACAGTTTATATGTTAGTGTATCTGTAGTATACATAATTGCATCTACTTACTTGTGTGCCTTGTGTGCATGTATCTTGATGTGTGATCTTTGTTGCTGCATATGAACTGTTGTGATCGTGTGTGTAGGTGTGTGTGTGTGTGTGTGTGTGTGTGTGTGTGTGTGTGTGTGTGTGTGTGTGTGTGTGTGTGTGTGTGTGTGTGTGTGTGTGTGTGAGGTCCAAGTTCCTGCAGTGTTGACAGGTCTCTTGCATGTCCTGGCCACTCTAGACAAACCAAGGTTGGGTTTAATCTTATAATGGCTGAGAGAAGGCCTCCTTAAAGCAAATCACAATGCATTGACCAAGAGACTCATGCATTATTCAGGGTTCCTTTTTTTTCATATCACACAACCTCAGCAATGCTCACATACATGCACACACAGTCAACAACACACACACACGGGTTCATTTACACTAATGTTTGTGTGTAAAGTACACAGACACACACAGACACACACACTGCTGGATTTCTACAGGCCCTAGCATCGGTCAGACTGGATTTTGTTGTAATTCAGATAGTTGATGTATATCTGTGTTTTGATTGAATTAGCTCTCTTGAGCTAATCGAGGTATCCCTGTGGTCAATGCTGCGTTCCCAGATTGTATTTGTTTTACTGTGTTAAAAATAGCATTTGACAAAAACCCTTTGCTGGAATCCAGTAGGAGGATTTTTTCTAGACTGTGTTTATTAAATTGCCCAATAATAAAGAAGCTCTGTCATATTTTCATCCCAAATAGAATAGATGAAAATAGTATCTTAATGTAACACGTGTTTAGACCTCTGAGCTCTCAATGTTGTAAAACTTGTGGGTTATTGAGGTGTGTTCTTGTGTGTGTGTCCATGTCCGTATCTCCCGCTGTAATACTCTCCATCACCCTGTAGTGTCCGATACACTAATTATAGCCAGATTAAATATTCATTAACAGAGCTATTAGTTAAATAATCTGATGGACAGGAACAATGAAGAGGTTGACAGACTTAAGTGTTTAACAAAGGAGATAGACGCTAAATACTATGGAGTCCAAAGTATTTAATTTTAATTATAGGAATAATCATTTTTGCAATTCATTTTTTCCCTGAATGAATAAAAATCTGAATTAGAACCTGAAAAACCTAAAACACAAAGCATAATGTTGTGTTGAGCAGTCTTTCATGTATGTTTACCCTGTATGTGGTATGAAAATAATGATCGGTTAAAATACATGTTTGCACACAAAAACACTTGCACTGACACACACACACACACACACACACTGGCCCAGTCGCAGAAGGGTGCGTGTGTGCCGAGCCCCTGTGCGTCCTGCCTTTGCTCTAATTGGCTCCTTTGCAGCAGAGCTCAGCCACTGAAACACAGGGTGTAACTCTCTTTTCCATCTGTCCATCCCTCTGTTCCTCTTCTGCCCTCACCTCCACCCTTTCTACCCTCAGCCTCGCTTCTGCTGCCTCCTTTCAGAGGAACTTGGTGTATTCTGTGCCCCTCTTCACCTTTTCCTGGAGCACACAGAGGCCAGCGGTAATCCAAAACAAAATTGAAATTGGTGTATTGGTGAAGGTTTTCTCAGCTGTTTTGAATTCAGTGAGCTCGCTGCAAGTCGAGGTGTTTTAATGTCAACAACACTAGAAGAGCTCGCAATGGAATCTGAAAAAAATCGGTTATGAATATGAATATTACATATTATGGCTAAATGTGACACTTCATTTTTGGCTGCAAACCTTTGTGAACACACCGAATTCAATCATTTTTCCAGGCCACCTGCCTGAGGGACACACAGTGCTTAGCCTTCAGTGCCTCTTGATTTCATGGTGTTTAAACTTAATAGCAGAACATCTCTATTACTGAAATCACAGAAAATTCTAATAAAAATGAAAAGATTCTATGTCATCTATTTGACTCTTGCCTTAAAAACATTTTGAAGTAACATACAGGGATGTAGAAGTTATTAACCTTTAATGCTCACACAGAAGTTTGACATTTACATTTATGATATTGATCAATATAAACAATATTACTCAAGGTAAATAATGGGGCTTTTAAGACTAAATTTTATTCATTTTTTGTTTAGAAATATGGTTATTTTATATATATATATACTTTAGTTGTGAGGCATCCTGGTGACTGGAGGTCACGGTTCAGTGACTTTTATCTTTAGCGCTACATTACTGATGATGTAACAGGACGTTTAAATTAATGGGAATTCTCAGTATTGAAGCAGACTCATTGGTTGTGGATCAGTGGACTGAATTACAGAAACAGACAGTTGCTTTTAGTTTGGAAGTGTTTGGAATATTGTCCCTTTTCAAGAGGCAGCTTAGCCCTATTTGGCCTTAGGGGACACTTATAAACACATGAATATGCCCCGACCCAGACACAAAGAGATGACACCATACATAAACACACACTTGCATGCACACACACACACACACACACACACACACACACACACACACACACACACACACACTCACAAACACACTCACAAACACACAAACATACATACACACACACTAAGATATGTGTGGAAAGACAGACACAAACACAGACAGTGTGGACACAAGCAAGACTGCACAAGGTGTTTGATGCATGCATAAATACACTCATGCATGCATGAACACACACGCACTCACACTGATACACACACACACACACACACATGCAGACCCGTACTCATACTCACCTTAATTGGCCCACCAAGCATCACTTAAGAAGCCTTTGAGAGAGAGAGAGAGAGAGAGAGAGAGAGAGAGAGAGAGATGCAGGGGGGAGCAAGGGGGAGAGTTCAGAGATACAGACAGAAAAACGAAAGAGATGGAGTCTTGGAGAAAGGGAGGAGATCGGGAAGAGAGGGAGGGCAGAAGGCGCGAGGAGGAGAGAGAGAAAGAAAGCTCCCTGTGTATTTCTGGGTGTAATTACAGATGCAGATTTGTGTTGCCACTTGCAACATGGCTGAATTCATTTCCATCTTCGCTCTGCCCTTCCCCGGTGCCCCTGGGGAGGTACAGACAGAACTGTGTGAGTGTGTGTATAAGTGTTGAAGGAGGCAAATCTGGGAATCTGCATAACAAGCTGGGAAAGAAAGGAGGAAAGGGGAAGATGAGTATGAAAAAGAGGAGGACGGTGTTCTGAAGAGAGGAGAGCCAGTGTGTGTGTGTGTGTGTGTGTGCGTGTGTGTGGGTCTGGGTGTTGCTGTACGTGTCTGTTAGAGAGGGCATCTGTGACAGCCTGAAACAGCTACTGAATGATAAAATTCATGTCACTCTCACACCTGATTTAAAAGAACACAGTGGACATTCTTGTTAGGAAATCACACAGAGAATACAGAATGGAGTCCTTTTCCACCAGAAGAAAAACATTTAAAATGCCCTGTTTATGTAGAAATTAAATGTAGAAAATAAATGATTTCCGAAATAATCAATAATCAAAACTGAAGATGAGCTCTGACTGAAAAGAAGTCCATTTGCCTTCAACTCTAGCACCTAATGACAAAATAATCCAACCACATAGTGTCGGGTGAGATCGACGCCGATCAGCAGCATTACATTATGAATGTGTTCTTCACTTCATCTTCTAGCTTCAACCCCCAAAACTTCCTGGAAGTGATTAGGTCGGCAGATAAAAGGCAAAAGAAGTGCAAAGTCTCACAAAATGGTTTGTTTTCAGACTACACAAGTTGGAGTTAACGTTTAAAAAAAAAAAAGGGCCATATAGTTTCATCAATCACCGGAAAATATTTGAAAGTCAATTTAATCCATTCCTGTGTGATTGATAGCTCGACAAAAATACCTGAATTGCATTCCTGCAGTAAACCCCACCCACCTGCAGTCTTGTGTTTTAATCTGCATGCAACCGCAGGTGGGTGGGGTTAGGTCAATCGTAAAAATAATTGTACTAGTAGTTTATTTTTTATTTCCCATATTATGTTTTTTAAGGTATAATTACTGACGGAGGATTAGAAACACTTTATCCTCCTGAGGTGTGACACATGCTCCCTCTGGATGTAAATCATTTTCTTAAATGTTTTCTTTATTAATATCAAAACATGAAGCCGTAGTTACCTGACACACTGTTTCCCCTGTTCACTGTGTTTGCATTGTGAGAGAATCCAGGTGTTTGATGCCACAGCCAAACCCCTATGGTGTGTTTACCTCAGACTTGTCCTTCAGCCAGCTGAAGATTGATGGAGAGCCACACACACTCCCTCACGCTTGGTGTTTGTGTAGTGCCGGTGTATGGCCACCAGGGGCTTACTGATCACAGCATCGTCAGCGTGTGTGTGTGTGTGTGTGTGTGAGAGAGAGAGAGAGAGAGAGAGAGAGAGTGACAGAACAGTGGAGACAGTGAAAAACTCAAACTAACAGATATAGACTGCAAACGTACTTGTCAGTCAAAGCAAATACTTCTCCTTCTAAACCTTCACTATTTGTGTGTGTGTGTGTGCGTGTGGTGAAGTGTGCATATGTTTGTGGGGTCATGTTGTTGATGATCTGGAAAATCTCCTCTCTTTCACTCTTATTATATCCTTGTGTTTGTTTTTGGCCATTGTCTCTGGAGAAAGAGAGAGAGTCTAGAGTCTATCACTGATTCTGTCTTAGCTTTTCATCCCTTTGTGCAATAGCACACACACAAACACACACACACACACACACACACACAGACATCCTTTCCTGTAAGACCACCTGGCTTCCCGCTGCCACTCCGCCAGCCAGCTCAGCAGCCAGAGACTTGGCCCGATTAATTATTTTCCTGCTAATTGAATGTAGAGGGACTCTACAGGGATGGGTCATTAAACTGATGCAGCGTATGTTTGTCTCCACTGTTTATCTATCCACAGCTAAAAGATACATCAGACACAGTGCACACAGACACCAACACACACAGACTCATGTACATATGCACGGATATGTGCTTCAAAACAGAAATAGTACGTTTCGGCACACAAGCATCCACAGCCTCTCAATGTCACTCAAGCACAAATGTATTGTCTGGTGTTTGCATCGCAGTTTAGTACAATGAGTAGTAGCCATTCTATAAAATAGTGAAAAATGGTTTTCATAATTTCCCAGGGATGAAAGGTTACGTTTTCAAACTGCTTGCTTTGTTGGACCAACATGTCTAACATTCAACTTTATCTGACAGAAAAGCAGCAAACTGCCACATTTAAACTGGAACAAGTCAGAGTCTAAATTGTTCCCCTTGACAAAGCTCTTAAATTATGCTGAAATATGATCATTTTTTAAAGAGTTTACATGTTCTTTGTGTAACATGCTCAGCAAGCTTGCATAAAGTATAATATATCATAAAGCTATGATATTATTGGTGTTACTTTGAATGTTGCATCTGCACCCTCTCTCTGATTAAGAAGTGACATCCATGCAAACACTACAAGACCTTACACACATGCACCCACTTGCAGACCACGTGCTGAGGCCTTATGGAAGTCTTATTAATAGAGTGTATATGGGGTGTAATTAATGCAAAGCACTTTATGTGTGACAAGCAAGCCCTTGGTCTCAGCATTAAGCCTACATTGTTTCAGTGCTAACGAGAAGGCTCTCAGGGGAAGTGGCTCTCTTCGTCTTGTCTTCTCCCCTGTCTTTGTCTTTATCACCTCCTTCATGTTACTGGTGTCATGTAATCCTTGATACAGGAACTCAGTAATGATATGCCAACCCGGAGACGTTAGACGAGGGAGTGTAATGTGGATGCGTTCGAGTGTATGGGCTCGTTTTGTTGAAAGAAAAAAGGACTAATGCCGGGGAACATATACTGTCAGTATAATCAATAATGAAATTAACTGTCAGTTGTTATCCTAATACAGCGTGCTGGTTTGAATGTGAGATATTTTTGGAAGATGACATATTTTTTCCTTTTGACTTTTACATATTTTACTGATCACTTTTTTTACTCTCATTTTTATCATACTAAAATATTATTCTACATTTTATTTATTCTATACCATGGTTCAACTTTAGTTATTATTATTTAATTATCACCCCCCCTACATGAAGTGTTTTGAGCTGTTCAAACATAATATGCATCTATGGCTTTGAATAACACACAAATGTGGAATGTGTAATGTCAATATAATTAAAAGTGACACTGAAAGAATAGACTCCCCCCCGCCCCCCCTGTAGGACGATGATGTGATTGACTTTTTAAATAATATTAATATCAATAGCTCTAATAATAAGTGACATTTCTACTGCTACATCTCCACATCAGAGTTGCTTCATACAGCTGCTTCAGGGGAAATAGATTAAGCCTTGAAGACTTGAGTTGGCAGTGAGCTCATCCCACTGTATGTCTATGCTCAGCCCATGTTCCACATTAATATCCCAGTGAGTGCAGAACTGTGCTGTCACATAACGTAATGTGTGACCGTCAAGCTAAACGGCCCTCTTCTTCACCAGCCTGAGCCTGTACGTAGGTGAGTCGGAGTCAGTGACGTCCTGACTCACCTGCTGCCACGGCGACAGGTGACCCCACCTCTTACATCCTCTAGCCTCTTTCATTTGCATTATATTGCATTAGAATAAACATAACATTTAGAATAAATGCAATATATTAATGTTTGTTCTAGTATTCAGTCATCACTGGTGCAGCCTAATCAGTCAGTTGATTGTGGTATCAACACACTTGCACCAGGAAGCTCCAAAATTAAATGAATCAGTATTATGGAACAATCTACACAACTCCATAAAATTGATTTCAAAGCATAAGTGGCAGGATGAATCCAAAAAAATGAAGGTTATCCTTTGGAAAACAAAAGGGGCATTATGTATCAATATATCAAGTAACCTACCGGTGATTAATCAAAGGAGAGCCAATGTAAAGTCTTAGTGAGGGGTGTTTTCGGTTGCTCAGCGACAGAAGCTTCAATGAGCTGTGGTGTAGATGTTGTAAGTCTCTAAACCTAAAATATACCGAAGGAATGACTATGATTCTTGAAGAATACATCCTTTCATTTGAAGTTTTCAGGACGGTTGTGCAGAGTGTCGCCTAATCTGTCAGTCCATAATATCCCATATGTGTTTACTTGGGTTGAGATCTGGTGGCTGCAAATGTCTTTGAATGGCATCATTTTCCTTAAATTGCTCAAATGTTCAAACATGTTAGATTTATATCTTTTGTACACCGTGGAATTCAATCATCAACAGCATCTTCAGCAGCTGCATCATTCCTTGTTTTTGTCCGTGTTTCCTGAACGGTGACTTGATGCTATTTCAGTGTTTGTATTTTGTGCCCTGAGCAGGGGTATTCAGCCCAATGTGAGGCCCATTGTTGGCTGGTAAAGGCGGACGGCCGACGCAGAGGCCCATTCCCCCCACATGCCTGCACACACATAATGGTCATTTCACAGCTCGTCTGGGGGTAATGGAGCCTGGCTGGGCCTGCAGAGATGGATCGCCCCCAGATGGGGATGAAATGGGTGATCTGGCAGGATTGACGAGGCCTTGAGGTGCTTTTAGGGGACCTGGTGACGAAAGTTAGATGCCCGAGTCTCTGCTCTTTCTTGTAGATCTGCATTTGGTGTAAGTTGAATGGGCTGGGAGGAGGCTACAGGATGGGACATATTTCAAGGATAGTCCAATTGTTACTGGGTTTGGTGTGTCTGCTTCCAGCTCTATGCTGATCTCTGTGCACCTGTGAATGTCTTTCATTCCTGTGTTTGTATGGGTTTAAATAGGACACAGAAAACAAACAGAAAATGTAAAGCTAAACTGACATGGACCTGAAGCATTCGCTCTAATCTCCCAGCCCAGGCCAAGAAAATTACCTGAATCACTCGCACACCCCACCCTTCCCCCCTCAAACTCAACACAACCAAAACACAACATGACTGTGCTGGTATTTCGACTGGACCTTTGAGGCGAGCGGCGTCTGACGTTATAAATGGTGTGTGGTGGATAATGTCAATACTCTGTGATTGGACTGAGCCTGCCGAGTTGCTAAAGGTCAGGGAGGAGCACATTGCTGATTGTTTTCCAAAGACAGCCCACTGAAGTTTGTCTGATAGGGGTCATTTAGTTTAAGATGCGCTCCGAGGCTAAGTTATCAGTCTGTGTCATTGATGCTCCCTCCTCTAACAGTGCTGTTTATTAGAAAATGAGGAATTTTTGTTTCTAGCCCTGTGCTCAATTCTGCTTCAACCTTTTTGGGATTTGTAATTATCTAATTAATGTAAATGATCATCAGTATTCAAAAGCCAATTATTATTGTGGCTTCTAACTGCCACTGAAAGATGAGCAGGCTATCTCTCACACTGTTCCCTGCCAGATTGATGGATTAATGCCATATAGGCAATAATATCTTGCACTGATGTGTCAATAATACCCCATGACTTTGTAGATGAGTTATAGTTCTGTCATTAAGAGACATAACACTGTCATGTTGTCAGATGTTTTTATAAAAGGTGTGTATAAATCACATTCCAAATTATAAAAACGGCTTCTAATTAGACAGTGTTAAGTTATTGTTGCTGCCAGTGATCTGTCCAACATTTCAACGACAGAAAATTAGTGATAAATCTTTTTCATTCTAACACAGACGATGAAAAAAAAGGAGCTGCAGCATCTCTGGTGCCATTCATCTTTGCAAAATACAACTAAGACCGTTAAACTGCAATCAGTAACTTTTGATAACAAAGAGATGGTAATGGGGTCTAATCTGGTTTTGCATTGCAAGTTCTGTCACTTCATTGTTGTGAGTCATTGCTGTGGACATTGACATTGAGCTGATGAAGTTGTGGCAGCACCAACTGTAAGCACAACAACAGAAGGACAATATTATTACTGAGATAGAACTTCAGCCACAGCACAGTTCATTATCATTATAGTATTATAACACACACATGCTGTATGTAATAGACACAGTATGTTGATTAGAAAACATCACAGCTGACTGAGACTCAGTGTTCACCTCAGAAGTTTATTTCATGCACATTAAAGAGACATTAAAGGTTCTCTTTCGGTTGAAATTGCTCAGTATCAATTATTGAATATAAAATCATAATTATTGTTGCAGTGCTTAGAATTGCAGCTTCACATTCTGCCATATGCCACCACATGCCATGACCAATTAGTCCTCCAAATATATGAAAGACAAGAGCCTCACCCCCTCTTTTTATGTTTTGAAAAATAAACTAAATAGCACAATTAAATGGTTAATTCCTCCATTTGTTGCCATGGAAAAACAACTATCTTTACTGCTCCATCGCACATCCTCTTGCAACCTTTAAAGGCGCTTTAATCTCTAATGTCTATTAAAACACATACACCACTCCACACACGTGTGTGCATGTATTATCATCTGCTAACCAAGGCTCTTAGGTCTAATTTCACTGACGATGCTCCTTTTGTGGTATATCCGTGAAAAGTGAGCTGAAAAAACACAACATGCAAATGTGGATATTTGCCGTCCCATCCACCCACATCATTTGGAGGGTTGGCGTGTGTTTGTGTGTGTGTGTTTGTGTGCAAGGTGCGTACATTTGCGCTCACGACACCCCTCGTCTCAGTGCCTCTTCAAAGGCATTGAGTGGTGCCCTTTGTGGCCCCCGCTCCCTCCCTTTTCACTCTCCCTCCTTTTGTCTTAGTGTTTCATATTTAATAGAGCTGGCTCAGAAACAGAGCAAGGATGGGTACCTGAGGCTGAGGGTGAAGGCCCACTGATGCCTGGGTGAAGTGTCTCCTCTCTCTCTCTCTCTTCCTGCGCCTCTCTATCTGTATCTCTCTCGCCCGTGATCCTTTCAAGAGAATCTATGAACAGCAGATCAAAGGGATCCGCAATGATGTCCCCCTATTCTGTCAGGACGGCACAGTCGTTTAGACACCCCCCTCTTTCTCCACACACACGCACATGCACACACACACGCACACACACAATTGCCCACTTTCAAACAGGTGTCTTGACTGATAAGTGATACACATATGGAGCGGGGAAGAGAGAGATGGAACAGAAAATTTTAGGAGCTCTCCAGAACTGAGTGCAGATCCTCTCCTGTGCCTTCATCTCTGCTCTTCCTCCCTCCACATGGCATCCAGTCTTCAGTCCACTCCTTCACACCCTTATACCTCTTTTACTCGTCACACTGATGAATTGAAGGCATTTATTCCCTCATTTGATTTTTGAGTAAGGAATCGTCTCAGCTGAGCTGTGACAATAAAAACCAGCCCCCTCCCCCCGTGTCTCCCTGCCTCCCCCTGTTCTGCCTTTTCCTTACAGTGAGGTGATGAGAGCCCATTGGCGGCTGTCAAACTATCCAGCTGATTTTATAGCTCGCTTTCAATCACCTGCCTTGTAAAGAACAAGAACACATGTTCCTTATTGATCATCAATCAATGATCAATTAAGCAAGCCATTTGTCCAATTAGAGCAAAGGGTCCATCCGGACCACAGCTTATTTAGCTGTTTGATTGGAAGAGAGCGGAGGGAATGGATATGCTTGCATAATTGATCAGTACCAGGTCTTTAAACACTTATCTCATCCAAGTCAGATAGTGAGGCCATTCAGGTCGCTATCAAGGAAATCTGTTGCCTATAACAGATCATTCAAGAACTAAATGTAATTTTAAAGGGCTAGCTGTAAATCATTGTGTTTTGTCGGTGCCTTTTCATTTGTGAGCTGATGGATCAACACCTGGTAGTTCCCAGTACTCATACTAAGTAAAGTGTCATAGGTTAATCTAACAGCTGCTGAATTCTCTTATATTCGATGTCAGCTTTGGTTAACCTCTCATAGACAATCTCATCATTTTATCAAATGCTCATAAATGGAAGTCTGTTTATGGTCATGTAACAAAGCCATTACATAGGAATTATAGTTTGTGTCCCCTTCGAAATCCTTTATAATACAATCCAGAGAGGCTGAAGTCGGTCATACATTGACTCAGAAGGTTACGATTGGCTCCTTCATACAAGCAGACAACATTTAATTTAGGCTTGTGGCTTTATGTTAGAGGCCTTTGACTTGAACCTATTTTGTGTTGTTTTCTTATAATGTGTAAAACCACTCTTATAGGTTTTTGAAGATGTCATTGGTCTGATCTTAATTGCTCATCTTGGGTGTCCATATGCAGTGGAAATCCAAACCTAATTGTTCTCTGTGAGGTTTTTGTCCCTGTCCTTAGAGCTGATTACTTCCTGTGAATATTTGCTCGAAATGGCCTGCTGGAAAACCCCCCCCCCCCCCCCAAAAAGGGGGCGCTGTCTCACCATCTTCACCAACACCTCGAACCTCAAACCCTCTGAACCCTCTTCCTCCTCCTCCTTCTCCTGCCACTTCTTTTGCTGGAGAGAGATTGTTTATTTGGGTCAAATAGTCAGTTATCTCAGTGAAAAGAAGAGGGGGCGTCTTCCACCTCTGCCATCCCTTTCCCCAAATCCTCACCCTCCTTCTCTTTCTTTTCCACTTTTTTCCACCCCCAGCCCCTCCATTTTGGTTTTCAGCCATTTAACCAGTCAGCAACAATCAGAGCTGACAGAGCAACGGGAAACAATCGAGGCGGGGTCACCGGAGGGGTGACCTCAGAGGGCTGGGGGGTAGGGATTGAAGGGAGGCCCAGGCAAAACCGCCACCCCAGTGCTGTGTCCCGCCTGGCTCTTTGTTGAAGTCGGCCAGTGAGAAAATGGGGACACTTTAGCTCTCCTCAGCATCCACCTCTCTCCAACAACCCCTCCACTCTCCTTTCCTTCCGTATCGCCTTCTCATTTGCTCCCCTCTCACTCTTTTCTTGTCCCTCTTTGTGCTATCGCCCACAGTGGGGGGACAGAGGGGACAGAGAGTGATAAAGTGACTGACGGGCCACTTTTCCTCCCATTTTTTCATCTTCCCTTTCTCCGCGTCAGTGTCTGTGACTGCGTGACACTCGGGTGTCTGATTGACAGGGGGCGTGGAGGTGTATGTGTGTGTCTGTGTGTTCAGGAAAGGGGGGGGGCAAAGTAACTGCGTGTCTCTGTGGATGTCTGTCTGGACGCGTTGGGGGTGGAGGGGAGGGGTGGTTGTGGGAGTTTTTGGGACCAAAGTGGGTGCAAGAGGGAATAGGGTTGTTGGTAGGAGGAGGAGGAGGGGGGGGGGGAATCAAGGGGAAGAAGTGCGAGGTTGCAGAGGAGTGGGGGGAGGGGTGTGGTTATGTTCATCCTCTCATTCTCTCACCCTCTCCGTGACAGTTTGGAGGTTTCACACTTAGCTGCCCCTGCGTTTGTTTGTCTGCGCGCCTCAGCCAGGTTCCCACGTGAAAGTGCGCTCTCACTGTCCTCTTGCGCTCATATGACCGTTGGGCATCACAGCAGTCAGAACCAGAGCTGAGACGGACACACACACACACACACACACATACACACACAGACACACACAGACACTGACAGCTGGGCCCAGGTCTGCAGACGCAGGGCATTCAGCACCTCGGAGGGACTCCCTCTGGTTCCCATGCTGGGTGACCTCATGATTTTGTTTACATGGGTCTGGAGGACTAATTACATAGCAGGCCATTTTGTGGCTGCAGTGAAAACCAAAATAAAAAGTCAAATTTTCAGACATTTTACATTTGAAATGATTCCACATTTCAATCTAAACACCGACTGAAAAATATTTGCTGTTATCTAGCAAATGCATCACAGTTGATGTTTATCTTAATAAGGAAAAGTCCATAGAGCCATAAGACATTTCTTACAGTGAGACCATTTTTTTTTTTTTTAAATTTCAGATGATTAGCGTGATGTCATGCTGTTGTTGTAATAATGTCTGGCAATTTGTTAAATAAATCACAGTCATTGTATGCATATTATTGCTTTATCTAGTGGAAAATGTCAAACTCGGTTGGCTTCATTCTCTCCAAATATCAAACTAATACACTGATATGCATAATTAGAGGTCATGGGCAGGCAATTAAAACAGTATCCCTTGTTCTCACTAGGCTCATCACAAATGTATGATAATTTAATAATTTTGGCACTGGTGTCATATATGGATGATTGATTAGAGATGGAGAGAAAGGCAAGAGAGATGGGTGGAGGCGAGGCGAAAGGAGGCAGAGTGGGAGGGAAGGTGGGAGGGAAATGAAGGGGGGAGCAAAGGATGAATTAGTGACGGGACGGAGGGAGAGCGAGGGGGAAGAAAGGAGGGAGGGGTGGGGTCGGGGGCACATTCCTGGGTGATTCAGCACGGTAGACCAGCGTCAGGGAGGGACACTGAGTGGATGGACAGAGGGTGGGATGGATGGATGGAGGGGAACGGAGGAGGGGTGACAAGGCTCCCCTCTAGCGAGAGCGGCGACAGGGACAGATGGCGTCCCTCGGCGGACAGAGTGAGTCCCAGATTTCACCTGCGGCCCCATGGGAAAAATCCGCCTTCCTCACACATGCAGCCATACGTGAGGCCCTGGAATGCTTGTGCAACACTACAGCAAGGATGAAGGATGTAGTTTGAGGAGGGGGGGGGGGGGCGCGTTGAGGGGTGGGTGGAGGGAAGGATGGAGGCGGGGTGGGGTGGGCGGTGGGGGTAGTGGGAGGGGGGCAGAGAAGCGGGTCAAGGGAACGGCAATGTAGGATAGTCTGAGGAAACTTTAAGATAGAAAACGGAGTTGGAAAAAGCAAGGAGGATTAGAAAGAGAGTGGAAAGTAGAAATTGAAGGAGGGTATAAAAGGAGGCAGTAAAAAAATCAATAAGCACAATATTTGAAGAAAGGAAGAGCAGCAGGGAAGCCTTCACACTGTGAAAACTATTTGACAGATACTTTCCGACAGACAGCGCAACACCCAGGCAGATGCCTCTCGTTCTCTCTCCCTTTCTCTCCCTTTCCTTCCCTCCCTCTTCGGCCGTCATCTCCTTTCTCTCCGCCTTGTTTTCTTTCCCCTTCTTGCCCCATCTCTCCCTCTCTCTCACTCCCTGACTGTTGGGTGATACAGATGGTGCTTTTGAGGACTGTGAATGGGGTCAGGCTGGGTCGGGAGGGGAGGGGAGCACAAGGGAGGACCAGACAATAATGTAACGATTCGGCCGGCCCCCCGGACCAGCAGGGCCGTGGAGGAGAGTGAAAGTAAACAATGGTCCGTCGCTGAGGGGGTCAGTGGGAGGGGAGAGGGGTGTGCGGGAAGGGGGGGTCAGTGTCCCAGGGTCTGGGCGCAGGCCGCGGTCGGGAGGGGGCCGAAATCTGGGTGTGTGTGTGTGTGTGTGTGCACGCAGGCCGGCTGCAAAGAGGCACAGAGGTCACAAGGTAGCAGCGCTCCAGTGTTGGCATGTGGTCTGCGCTTGCAAGTCTGTGTTTTGGAAACTCATTACTGCACCAGCGCTTTAGTCTACTGCCTTTGTTGTCTGTAAATGTTGTCTCCATATATTTTTCAATTTCAGATTTACACACACACAACAGCAGCAGGTTTATTGTCAGTTTAAGCCAGTGAAGAGGAGGTTTCTGCACATATGAAAACAGGAAATTTAGGACGCCAGTAACAGAAATTCTTCAACAAAATGTACACTTGGGAGATGAAATAGTCGTATGTCCTTAAACACTGAATAGCCTCAATAGAGGAGCTGGGTGTTGGGTATTGTGGCTTTGTTCAAGGGCGGTAGTTGACACTTGTCAAATATTGCCCTTCAACAAGACTGCAAGGGCAGCAGTTGTCAATAGCTGTTTGAGTGTCCCTTTTACATGTTTTCTGCACATGCATCAAATTCAAGTATATTTTTCATTTATTTTACATGAGTTTAGCTCAGTGCTGTTGTTGAAAGTGAAATATATCACTTGGAATATAAAAATGTGCAAAGACTGATGTGACACAACAACAAACTTGTAAATTAGTGAACTTGTCAATGCTCTACTGATAATTTTCCCTCACAGTTGGAAAAACACTGAAAATGATCTTGCTGACGTTTCAGGTTTCATACTAGAAACAAATGTCTTCCTTTAAATAGTTTCATTTATTTCTCTGTACCTGTTCTGTCCATCAGTCTCAAATGATTGTTCTACAGGCTGTAGAGGAGTCTATAGGTTACCATCTGTGCACTGGCAGCATGTGCTGGAGTACAAATGAAAGGGATAGTAGAGTGTGACAGTTGACACATGGCTAAGCAGGCCTAAAGATGCCCCATTGATCTAATTGACTGCAGAGGCAGGAATCAATGCCAGTGATCAGCAGGCCCCCAAAGTCCAATAATTTGCACAATGACTTCACTTTTCCAGCTAACCAGATGTTGGTGTGTGTAGCTCTCTGCTGAAGGCTCTAATGTGAATGAAACAAAGAGCCATATTCACTTGCTATATGCATGCCATATACACTTGTTTCCATGACTTGATTTTGTCTATCAAGAGAGTAAAATGTGGCCTAAAATGAAATTCCATGACAATAATTCCAAAATATATTTCTGTTTTTCATTTTCATTTTAAACTGAATGCCAGTTCTTAATTATTTTTATTTGTTATATTATATATGTGTTTATTTAGTTTTACAAGCAGTTCAGAAATAATATTAAGCATAAAATTGTATTTGAGCCTAAAACTTCTCAGACAGTATACCACCATCCCTTGTTTGGAAACCAGATTTACCCTCAACACATGGTCACCTCAGGCCAGGGTATGAGGAAAAAACTATTCAAAACAAGTTTTTTGCATTCAAAGTTCTAAAAAATCTCACACACACATGCATTTATAACCCTTATAATAATGAGGTACATAGCTCCTCCAGCTTCTCTCATGTCTTCCCCTACACTTCCCATCTGTGGCTTTTGATTGACAGCTGGTGAGAAGTGGAAAGGGACCTTCAGAGCAGAGATGAGTAGGCAGGCTGCAGGGGTCGGGTCCCCGGGCCCCAGGGACTCGCCTCCTCCTCCTCCGCTATTCGAGACCAAGGGGCCTGGGCAGGGGACCGAGGGATGCTGATCAGAAACCTACATTGTCTGTGAGGCCCTCGCATGTCAATGCTAAAAGTCAAATAGTGTTGTGACATGTTTTGGGAAGTGTAAGTGACAAACATGCACACATACAAATGTCTCCTGGCAAGGTGTGCACAAATATACCCATGATGCACCAGTGTGTCTGTGTGGCACATTTGCATGAGACGCATGAGCAAATGGGCATTCACACTCATAAACACACACAAACACACACTGCACACAGAGCACACACACTACAGACCACTCTGTAAGTGCCACTCTAAATCTGTCCATCAGCTCAAACGGAGCTGTCTGCACTGAACGATGAGACTTTTAGGGGATGATTGCTGGAGAATGCGCTGACTTGTCTGTATTTGTGAATGTGTTTGCGTATGTGTGTGTGTGTGTGTGTGTGTGTGTGTGTGTGTGTGTGGTCTGATTTAGCCATACTTGAGATGAATACAATACACAGCCCACCAGTCACATTTTTATCTGGCCCTTGTATTGTGAGAAAGACAGGACACAAATGCATGCATGCTCTATAGAGCATAGAGGCTGGCTTTGAATGGTGATTGTGTGAATGTAAACAAAAAGCACTAAAAACAAAGTCACTCCACTTCAACATGAAAGACAGATGTGTCCTCTTATTATTGCAAACGTATACTGCACACCCTAACCCTAACCCTGACCCTTTAACAACAGGTTTTTAAATGTATAGTGATACAGAAATGTATTAGACATGTATCAGTAAGTTAAATTAGTGTATTATTTTCAAATAAGAACATGAATGGTGAATTTATGTCTCTCTGATTCAAGAACTCTCAATGCAGTTCAACTCCAACACAATTAAACATTTCTTTCCATACTTGACATCGATTATTTTACCATTGTGACTTTTGAAACAGACTCTGGAGAACAGTATTTTTCTCTAAGAGGTGTAATCTTGTATCAGCAGGCCCCAGATATGTGCATGAATATTGCAGGAGGGTGGCTGCATTGCAGCTGAGGCAGCAGTACAGAATCTGTGCACACCCAGTTAATCTCAGGAGGAAATAACAAGGAGACTTTACACCACCTGGTGAAACAACTGGATAAAAGTCATTACCATAACTACTTCTGGATGCATACGAGTCAGATGGAAGAGGTCCTCTCATTTGTGGGTAAAGATCTGACAAGCAACAACCTACCAAGAGCCAACTGGGCCTCAGTGGTGACTTGCTATGATGTTTTCTTCAGTGTAATACCCAATGCTTTTCCAAAAAAGTAAATAAATAAGAGGAGGTAGGATAGAAAAAGCAAATATACTGTGTACACTGTCAGTTACAAAACAATGGAAACCTTAAAATAACCAACGAATATCAGATTAGGAAAGACGATTCACTAAAATCAGAATCAGTTTAATATCAATAATCAATAATGGGCTACATACCATAACAGGCTTGGGATTCTGATTTAATGTTACTTGTTTATTTTCACATATTTTAAATTTTCATTGGTTTAATTGGTCTGAGGAAATAACAAGGGGACTGAATGCACCCAAGTCAGATGGACAAGATCTTCTTATTCATTGGTAAGGATCTGATGAGGCAAGCAATCACCTGCCAAGAGCCAAGTAAGCCACAGCATGAAGTTACCTTGACAATGTGGTAACCAACAAGAACATTTTTGTAGCACAGTTAATGCTTTATGTTTAGGTAAAAGTCTGTAAAAGCTGAAGAGAGAAAAGGCACATACACTGTTATATGCCTTTATACTGGCACTGTCAACGACAAAACAATGGTAACCTCATTTGTTTAGAAAAAAATTCAGTTAAATTTAGGAGGGAATGTTGTCGAGACCTTATTTGTATAGATAAAAATGCTCTTTATCTCCAAAATATATGAAGAAAAATTAATTGCCATGTAGGTCGTAATACACTGAAGGAGAGTTATACAGAATAGTGCTTATCTTACATTTTAAAATGATTCTAAACTAACATTGTATACCTGTAAAAATGACCTTATGCTGTAGACTCTTCAAACAATTAATGACCAACAGTTTGACCTCTTCAGCAACTTCAAGCATAACAGCTTTTGAAGATTGAAAATACATACCTTGAGTAAAGGTGCGCAAGTTAAAAATGTCCTTCAGGGCTGAATGGCCCAGATGTGGGTGGGCATGCAGAGGGACCATGGGGAAAAATCGTATGGCATTGTAAGAATAGTGCCTGGGCTCTCTCCATCAAAGAACATAATAGACAGGTGTGGATATTGCAGTTGTGTGCGCTGTGATTTGCTGCTTTGCCCACTTAACAAAGATTAATGGAAGAAATATCTTAATTATTTCATGGCAAAGTTTTTTTTTGTGTGAGTTTTGTTTTGTTGTGATACTAAACTGAGAGCAAAGCTTCTACACTTTTTCACATCTGACTTATTTTTATACAGAATAACTGGAAATGCATTTGAATTATTTTCTGCAGTTGAGTTCTTCAGTTCTGTTGCTTTTTGTTGATTTAGGTGAATTGAGTTTACTAACTGAACTTTCTGTTGAGATTTTTGTGTCACTATTTGAACTGTATGAAAACAAAATATCTAAATTAAAATTCATGGCAGTGTAGGTAATAGCTACACTGGAGAAGTGAATAGTGCTTATCCAAAGACTTCTTACATTTCAAAAAATGATTCTAAACTAACATTGTATACCAGTAAAAAATGACCTTATTCTGTAGACTCTTCAAACGATGAATGACCAATAGTTTGACCTTTTCAGCAACTTCAAACATAATAGCTTTTGAACACTGAAAATACATATCCTGAGTAAAAGTGTGTAAGTCAAAAATGTCCTTCAGGTCTGAATGGCCCAGATGTGGGTGGGCATGCAGAAGGACCATGAGGAAAAATCATATTGCATTGTTAGGGTAGTCTGGCTCTCTCCATCAAAGAATTTAATAGACAGGTGCGGATATTGCAGTTGTGTGCGCTGTGATTTGTTCCCACTCAACAAAGGTTGATGGAAGAAAAATTATAAGTTCTTTCTTGTTTTGTGGCAATGTTTTTTACTAAACTGAGAGTAAGGTCAAAGTTAGATTCATTTATAGAGAATGCTTTACACAAGAAACTGAAATTTTGCCAAAATGTGTTATGAAAATAATGATTTTGATATTTTGACCAGGCAGGGCACCTGAACTCCCGTCACGGACTGTTGCTGCGTTAGGCAACAGAGTAAAGTTAAGTCTCAGGACAAGTTTTAAAAGAGTCCACAGAGGCTCAGCAACATTATTGCAGAGTTTGGCACAACTGCTTGGAGACTGTCACCATTAGATTCATATTGATAGTGTGGGATGTTTAACCGTTGTACTAGTTATAAATAGCTGCACATACAGGTTGTGTTACATGTAAGATGGCTTTAAACAAAGCAAGATAATTTAATTAGAAACCAGAAACCAAGGATGCCGTTTTTTGGGGGGTTTGATGTTCCCTGGAAGCTTCATTCTGTAACAGTTGTAGGCACTGAATAGAGGCTTAGCTAATGCCAAAACGGTGGGAGCTACACAGTCTAGTCCTGAAGGAATTTAGAACATGAAGGACTTTCTCTGAATCTTTCAGTGTTGTTTATCAGATATCTCTGTTTGTCAAATAGTTGAATAGTTTTCAAGTTTGTTGTTGTTAAGGTGTAATCAGATAAATGGTTTTGGGGGTAGTACCAGCTGAGTTTTGGGAGTAGGACAATGCAGTCACAGTGACTTCAACTCAATGACGCCAGCTAGCAGTCATTACATGTTGTGTAGTCAACAGTGTAGGCATTAAGGACCATAGCACTAATTCTGATAAATGGCCCCCATCATCTGGTACAAGGGATTGTTGAGTATACTCTCAACAGCATGATTCTGCCATTGTGTACCCCCAAAAATATTATTGCTGGTGGTATCTGTCAGAGCACCTCTTTCTCCACTTTACCCCAAAAATGATAGTTTAGAAATAGAATATTTTGGTTGTGATGATTTTATGAAGTTGGTGAAGGGAAATGAGCAGACATGAATGAGATGCTGTTGGAGTTTTGAATGTGGTGGTGAGGGTTCACTGATATTAATCTTTGCCCAGAACATTTTTTTTTTTTGCAGCTGGTATTCTAGACTATTGGCAACAAAGGTTTTGTGTTAACGTTGGAAAAAATGAATCAAATGACAAACTCTAAACATGACCTAATGCACTGTAGTCAAATTCTAGTGCAACTGATGTTGCATTAGTTTTAATCGGTCCAACTGCAGTCAAAAAAATCAGCAGGACATTCCTCAGAACACTTTTGGGGAGACAGTGCATGTGGTATGGACACCTGCAGAACAAAGGTGTGGAGAAGGTCAGTCTATAAGACTTAACCAGAAGAAACATGGAGGAAAAGTATTTTTTGAAATTCAGTTGTGTAAGATGGTGACCTCAAATTGTCATCTGAAATGATTTGGTGGAATGTTTTCAATATTATTCATTTATTTTCATGATACATACAAAGCCTGAGTACAGCAGGTTACAATAGAGAAATGTTGCCTTGTAATAAAACATTGAGATAGAGACCCAGCAGTTCATGTATGTAATGTTAAAAATAGATGCTGTAGTTCCTTTCAAAACCTCAGACACAATCCATGGACCATGGCCCCAACCTCCAAGCTACGCTTACATTGTTGTGTAATACATTGTGTGAGAGTGAGCTGTGTGCCTGTACTGTATATGCACTTGTGTTATGTTTTTATCTGCTGTTTTGTGGTCTGACAGAACTTCACAAACATCTAATGCTGTTTTATGCTAAAGCAGCATGAGTTCATGGCCCCTGGAATGATCAAACGGCTCTATACCTCTGTCTCTGCCGAAGCTCACATGCAACATGTGAAGGGGCAAAAAAAAAGGAAAACCAAGGCACTTTGCAGCACTGTATATCCTTAGTAAAAGTTTTTCATCCCCTGGCTGAATCACTATGCTTTTATATCAGTGTGATTGGCAGCCACAAGAGCCTTATGAACACCTGGCTCTGTCAATGGATGTACATTTACAGCCCGGTCTTTG
This sequence comes from Trachurus japonicus, assembly GCF_045865225.1. Lineage (NCBI taxonomy): Eukaryota > Metazoa > Chordata > Actinopteri > Carangiformes > Carangidae > Trachurus > Trachurus japonicus. The sequence goes on from NC_140922.1 coordinate 19,066,770, forward strand.
TGCAGCTTTGCCCGGCAACAAGGCTGAGAAGGAATCACACAGAGAGAAGACTCTGTGGACTGATCCTCCCCATCCTTCACCTCTCCACTACACCTCAGAGGCTCATGGAGAGAGTGACAGCAATTGTGTGCATGTGTGCGCATATGTGAAGCTAGATTTTGTGTGTATTATTAACTAAAATGTGTGTGTGTGTGTGTCTTCCGGCAGCCTGTAACTGGGGATTCGTGTGTATTACAAGTCATGTATGTGCCTATGATTGTGTGCATATTGAGGCAATGGCGGACATGTAGGAGATGTGAGAAGGTACAGATGAAGGACACGTGAGGGAGAATGAGGGAAGCGACAGTGAGAGAGGAAGTTGGTAGGGGTTTATAATGGGGCACAGTAGACACCAGGCCCTGGCCCTAATTGATCTCTGGGTAATGCAGAGGGCCCAGCCTCGGGGGCCACTGGAGGGGTCATTAGGATGCAAATATAACAGTGTGTACTCGCTAGACAGACACATTGACAAAGGAGGGAGTGATGGAGAGAAGAGGGTCAGGGGAAACAGATACATAGAGTCTGCCTCTTTCTGTCATTCACCTACTGATCTTTCTGGTCCCCCTTTTTTGTCTATTACTTACTGTATAATATATTCTAAGTTTTTCTTTTGTCCTCATCTACATATGCTGCTCTCCTGACCAGATCAGCCAGATTCCAGATTCTTACACACACTGACCCAACTAGATATATTTTATTAAAATAAGATAGACACCAACTAGCAGGTGGTGGTGTCCGAGGACTAATGGGAATTGCAGATAGGACATTGCAAGTGGATATTCGAATGCTACATATTGCCAGGGCCTTGTTTCATTTTGACTTTTTTAGGTGTTGGATATACTGTAGGAAAAAAAAAACTCTTGCAGAGTTACATATATTTGATTTCTGTCACACAAATCAGCTGTTCAATTGTTACATATAGCCTAAAATTGATTGGCTTAAAAAGAGGAAGCAAAAGTTTCCGGACCAAAAGTAAACAAAAGTTACCAGGCTCTCAATTGAACAAGAATTGCACTGGCAAACAGATGTTAAAAGAGATATGTATGATTTTTGGAATTGAATTTAGAACATTAATTTGGAAACAGAAGGACAAGGAGATAAATATTCATATCAGAACCAACTCTTCTGTGGAGACCGCCCCAGCTTTGCTTTGTCACTTATGCTTATCGTGTTTGTACTAAAAAGCCAATCATGCCCTTCCACTGGAACAAACCTGGACCTCTGCCCTTTTGGAGATGCATGCTGGTTATCCAAATGCTGGTGTCCTGCCCCTTGTACACATGTCTCTCATTATTTGTCTTTTTCATGTCTCCATTTTTTAAGACAAAAGCTGTGGATATCCGTGGCAGGGGTTGGGGGCTGGGGGCCAGCAAGAGTGGGGATCGTTTTTTCATTCTCCCCTAATTGACGTGAACAGTTCTTTTGACCCTAATTAGCGCTCTGTAATCTCTCATTTGCATATCACAAAGGCAACAGCATTTGCATATTTGTAAACGAGATGGGCTCTGCATCTGCATGCGTTCCCTTGTTTCATTGCCTTTCTTCTTTGCCCCTCGCCTTTCTCCCTGTCTCTCTCTCTCTCCCTCTAGTTCACCGTCTCTCTCTTTCTCTCTCTCACATGGATCCAGTGCCAGAAAGTGGCAGTGACAACAGGGGCAACATGCAGACAGGGACAAGAGGCAGGCACTGGTTGCCTGGCACGCGCCCTGGCATGGGCACTGACAAGGAGAAAATGTGGCAAAGAGGAAGCGAAAAGGAGTTTGAAAGAGTTTTTGGGTGGAGGGAAATTGGAGAGAACGTGAGGAAATGAGGACATAAAGAACCTGCTAGTGAGAAACATAATTGAGTTTGGGGCAGACTGATGATGGAGAGAAACAAAGTGAGATAAAGGGATAAAAGATGATGATGATAAAGAAGTGAAAAATAGTGATAAGATGAAGGAAAAGAGGGAGAATTGGAAGAAGTGGGAAGGGAAAGCTAAGACACTTAATATATCCCATGCAAGTCACCAACTTGACATCTAGCCTCTGCCCACTAGTTTCTGGGATGGTAAACCTGCCTCCTTTTCTTAATGTCTTTATCTAAATAGCATAGATCGGTCCTCCCAGAGGCTTCTCTCATCTGTTATCCCAACGACGTTGTCACCCCCTCAAAAGAGTTGCAACTGAACCAAACAAACAAGAAAAAGAAGATGAAGTGCTCACAGACTGATGCTCACACTATCACGGTGTCATCATCTCCATTTCCCCCTTTTCCTCCTCTTTTTGAAATAACGCGTCACAAATGTAGCTCATGTAGCTGTTTGTTTTACAACGCTCATTATTGGTAATCACTACCACTTAGTGCCAGTTGTTGTAAGTCACTATTGACGTCCTGGAAAACAGCCATATCAAATTGGCCGTTTGTCTTTTGCTTTCTCCTTTCATTTCCACGATAAATTCATCGCTTGTTCAAGATGCTACGTGTCTCACAAGGTCACTGCATCGATCAAAATGTCTGCATCTCAAGGTGACATCACGGAGCTCTTCCAGAGACCACTCAGCCTCATTTGGCCCAAACCGAGGGTGTCTGTTAGCTTGGATTTTGCCAAATGTTTTTCAGTAAGATCCCTCTCTTCCATGTTGTTGTTCTTCATTGCTCTCTAGTAATACCTGTAGATTTCACCTCCTAAATTCACCCTATTCTGACTTTGTATTTTTTGTTTTTTTTACCATAATAGTGGCTGACATCGGTGTGCCCACAGGTATACTGATATCTCTGTCTCTCTCCCTCTGACCGCTCTCCTCCTCCCCTTGTCAGTCCTGACCCTAGCGACGCAGCGCTCTATTACTATGGTAATGGGGGCTAATTGAATGGCCGAGGTGTAATGGAGAAGACAACACAGCCTACATTATGATAAGGAGCCTAGACAATAGCCCCACGTCCAGGGTCACCACTCACCAATAAGGTGGGCTTAAAGGGGGATAGATGTCCTTCTTGCCCTCTCTCCTCCCTCATCCTCATCATCTACGGCATCTCCGCTTGTTTTTGTTGCTGACTCTCTCTCATCCTCTCCCACTCTCTCTCTCTTTTTTTTTTTTTTTACTAATGTTCCTCTTTGCATCTCAACTCCAGTACTTGTCATTCATGGTGTTATTTTTGCAAGGGTCAAGGTGTAGGCACAAATGTAGTGCGTAGGTAGCTACTATAGGTTGGAGATGTGTGTTTCGGCGTTTGTCTCATGGTGGGCGGGGAGGTGGATATCCGCTTAGGCAGGTATGATGAAAAATGTAATGGGGACGAATCGTTGTTTTCCACCCCGGCTGCCGTGACGCCGGGGTGCTGGGGAAGTGAGCAGGCATTCATTTGCAGGAGTCCTCTAATGTATTCAACAGGGAAAGGTACTCTGTCAAACGTGAAAGCGATGGGGTCCGCTTGTATAGCCTTTTTTGCATATGTGAGATCATCTCCTGATTGCAGTGTTTCGGGACAATGTAGTTCTAAATGCAGCGCTTTCACCATTTTGACCACTGTAAATATTCACATGGAATATAAACATGAGACATGCCATCAATGAAAGCACTGAAATAAGCAACCACTATTGCAGGTGGAGGAATGAAAGAAGCCAAATCTTGTGGTAAACTTTTACTTTTGGCTGTGGGTTTAGAAAACAATTAGAAAAAAAACGATCAACGTTTAAAAAGGAACTTTTAAATTTGGTGCTGGCCGACCATCTGAGGAAGAGCTGCAGTTTAGAAAAGAAAGCAGGTTAATGGTAATTTTAGTTCTTAAACAGCTTCCATTATGGCTTCCTCTGGCAAAGGAGAAACAATTCACTTAGAAAATTCATTTGCTGAATAACATTAAAGAAGGAACATGGAAGGGAGAAAGTGCAGCTCCCTTTGATTTTGTTTATGATCTGGAAATTGCATCGCCTTTGCAATTAGCCCAGTGTGTGAGTCCGTGTTTTTATGTGTACTCACACAGATAAAAGAAGAGGGTGAGAGATCAGAGAACAGGGTGTTCAAGTGTTCTTAGACCCAGTTGCTATCCACCAGGTACTTATTGAACTCCTTTGTTTGTCAGATAACAAACTTGACCTCCATCACCCCCAACATCTACTGTGGTTTCATTCATTTAACTGCCATACACCCCGTTCTGATAACGTCTGAGAGCAGATGCAACTGTAAAGGTGATGTATAAATGTTATATTCATACTCAATGCTCAGGGGCTCGCCCAAAGAAAGAGTTCAGTTGTATGGATAACAAAAATATCTTTTTTTTTCTTTCTTTTTTTTTAAGGTCTGTCTGGACATTCACTTAGTTAATCATGTTTCATAGTATTTACAATGCGTGGTCCACAAATACGTGCATTAAAATAGAATAAATAATATAATCAATCAAGATCAATCTCGAGCAGTTATCTGAGCCTGAGCCAGTGTGCAGTAGCTATGTATGTTTTGTGTTACACTGGAGCAGCAGCAGTAAGGCATCAAACGCTGCACAGTCCCTCAGATCGATGCTGCGCTGCCTTAAATGTTTGCTCAGATTTGATGTGCAATCTGACTGGCAGCTAATTAACTCCCCACATACTTTGCACTTTGCCTTGTCATCGGTTTCTTTTTTAAGTGAAGCCACATGTTGACCATTAACTGCGGTCCATCTTCAGCACAATGTTGTGACGTAAGCCATGTTTTAAGGAGGTTAATTGTATTGAGTGGATTTTTTTAATTGTCGAATCTGCCGGGGCTCTCCCTCACCTGAACTTGTGATCTCATATCTAAACAAATGGACCTACTGTTGTGGTGATAGATGTGGACAGTGTCAGATGGCTGCGTAGATCTTTGCAGATAACGAGAAGCCAATAACTGAACTTATTTCAGGCGGTTTCCGAGTACCCTGTTACTGGCATCTCTGAATAGGTTATACAGGTCTGCCTATCTGTATATTTCCTCTACAGTTTGCAAAAAATATAGTGTGATAGTATGTTTTAATGTCCGTTTGAGTAACCAATGCTTGTGTCAGCTTCACCACTCATTAGACCTGTCAGTAGGAAGAACTGATTGTGTCACATAGGCGAGGTTCTCCCACCAGCACCAGGGCTGCTACCATTACACTCAATCACTGCTTTGCGAGCTGTGGCTATTTACAGCACTTGTATCTTAAATCTATCACACTTATCTGTAAACCGTCATCGTGATTATATCTCGTACATCACTGTAAAATGTCAGAAACGTGATCAATGATTAATTTATAGTTCTCATATTGAAACACACTTAACAAAGTGAAAAAATAACTCAAATAAATAAAAATAAATAAATAAATAAAAAGATATAGTTCATCACTAAAACACTGACATGAGCCTAATTTAGATTTTACAGATTTTAAAACTAATAACACAATGCATTGTCTTTTTTTTTAATAGTATTTACACTTTTTAGCTTTATGTTTGGTGACTTGATGAACCTCCATCTCCTTTGCCTCTTGAAATTTACCACACAGCAATCTCATTTGTGCTTAGTAATTTTTGTTTGCACTGATTGGTCAGTTACATTTCTCCTCACATTAACTCAGTCCTCACACAAAGCTAATTATTGCTGAGTAATTGTTGGTACTGTAGTCAGCACAGTCAGATCCTTTAATAGTGTTTTCTGGTATGATAATGGTGAAGTTTAATATCGATTGAAATGAAATCCCTGTTAATTAATAAACTTGCTGGGATTGTATTTTTCTACAGGCAGTGTTTTTCTTTTTGTCCCATTTCTCTTTGAAAAAAAAAAGTGTTTTCCCTCAGTGACAGAATCACTGCTGGAATCTACAACTGTTTATTGCGAGTCCGCTTCCTCTCGACCCACACATCGTCTCCCCTCCTCTCTCCTCAACCCCCTACGCCCTCTGCCAGTACGCCTCTCACCTTTAGCCACACTCCCGCACTTTGTTGATATGAAACTCCCCGACCTGAGAGACCCAGTGGCCATGCATAAAACATGGCATACAGTGCTCGCACTGCTATTCAGGGCTAACCATGTTTTCCTTTAACATTTATACAAAGTGCTATCTTCTTTGACTTTTCAAACCCACAGAAAGAACTTTCAGAAGTTGGGCTCTGCTTTGGCTTTTGGAGCCTTGAAAGTCTCTTAGGTGAGCCAGAGAAAGGGAAGGAGAGGGTGTGAAATAATGACAGAGAGGTGGACAGAGGGTGGTCTCTTTAAAAAAGAGACCAACACACACGAACACTTTTACACACATACACACATACTAGGTCTGGTTCGAACCCCTGCTTCCTCTCAGCAGCAGGGTCAAGCGGGCTGCACTTCCCAATCTCAGCACTACCCCAGTGAGCAGAGCATCAGTGAGGAAAAACAGAGAAATGGAGAGAAAAAGGGACAGAGAGAGTGAAGGCAGAGAGAGACAGAGGGGGAAAGAGAGAGAGAGAGAGAGACGGAGGGAAGATGAGGAATGGAAAGAAGAGAGAGAGAGTGCCAGGAAGCCATTTGAAGCCATCTCCTGTCGGAGGTCTGGGCATCCTCCACCTCTCTCCTTCATCCTCCACCTCCTCCTTCTCCTCATCGTGTTGTTGCTGTGTTTTCCACCCCTGCTGAGGGCCCACTCGCGCCCCCCTGCCTCAACCCCATATTGGATCTCAGTAGGCATTTTGTGCTTTTAAATGAATAGGCAAATGAGAAACAGGGTCCAATCGAAGGAGGGTGAGGGTGGGTAGGGGTAGACGAGGGGGAAACAAGTAGCAGGGGAGCGGAGGCAATCGGGTCTTTGGGCGGAAACACAAGCCCCCACCTATCACCCTAAATACTCCGCACACACACGCACACACACACACGCACACATACACATACCCAAATGTCAGTGGTGGCAAAGAGCCTCGGGGAAGGCACCTCATTTCAATATGGCCTCCTGCTGAGTGCCCCTGATGCAGCGACCGGGAGACCCCCGCTCAGAGACCCACTGATCTGTAATAAAAGCTGCCCTGCATCCCCACCATCCTCTTCCAACTTCAAAATCCAATTCCAACTCCTTCAAATTACTTATTGGTCTTTTTCTCTCGGTACACTGCACCTTCATGTACTGGGACACATTCGCTCACGGTTGCATCTCGTCTGATATGCACTTTTTTTTTTTTTTTTTTTTAAATACACCTGTAAATCATAATTCCAATTTATTACAATACAATTTATTTGCTTTTATTGTAATGGTTGCAGCTATATTTTTCCATTGTTGGCAGAAAACAGCATAGCTTATTCTAAAGAGATGACATAAACACAGACATATACAGTATGGGCAAAAATAAGAAATGAATTATAGAGAGGAAAGAGTGAAATAAAGGACAGGAGCACAAAGACACAAACGCTGGAGCAGCAAGGTGAGCCGCCGTGCACCCATGCCATGGTGGTTTGGCGGCGCTGGTACAGGGGTCTCCAATAAGGTCCGTTGAAATATTAATCCTTTTCCCTCCTACAGCTGGAATGTGACACACACACACACACACATACAGACACACACACATACACTTGCATCAACACACAGAGTCGCTCCCACTGGCTCACACACCAAGCCTGCAGAGGGCCCTGAAATATTAATGTACAAAGTAAATTAAAGCTGCAACAAAAAGAGATAGGGGTTTCTCTTTCTCTTCCTGTATATCTGACTGTCTATTCTTTATGACTGGGTGAGGGGGTGGCAGTCGGTGCTAGGGAGGAAAAAGAGAGGGAGTGGGTGGATGAACAGAGGAGGGGAGGAGGTGAGGAAGGTGGGTGGCAGATGAAGAGAGCGTGACATCGATGTGTCTAATGACTAAAGGCGTGGAGAGGTTTTTAGCTATTACGGCTTTGGACGGTCGTCAGAACTCCCAGATCTAGGCGAGACAAGGGAAATTGATAAGAAAGTCACAGGAGAAAGAAGAGTGAGATCAGGAAAATAATGGCATGAAGTATGAAGATGCTTGAAAGGGAAGGGAGGAAGAGAAGTTGGGGGAGAAGTCAGGAAAGGGCACAAGTTTTGAGCACTATTATTCTGAAAGGGTCTGAGGTCATGTATGCCAGAGGTGAGAGGGAGAATGCATTGACACAGGCTTGTTTGCATGTATATGCATACTTTGCCAGCTTGCTTGTGAATGTCGTCCCTCCCGCCTGTAACAGAGCTCCGTGATGAGACGGGTGAGAGGTCAGCAGTGACCTTAGACCCCCTCGCTGGCCCCTTACTCCTTTCAACTTTGACTGGCAGCTCAGCAGACCTCTGCTGTATGTTTGATAGAACATGTCCACACACGCACCTGCAGAGAGGCACATGCACACTCAGAAAGACACGGTTGTAAAAGAATCTACAAGGCCAATCATGACACACGAGCATAAAGACACTTTTCTCTAATACATATAAACTCAAAAACCCTCGAGATGGAGGTGAGATCCTTCATTCATCTAGTTTTCTGTTGCTCAAGCAAATACACACACACACACGCACACACACACTGTAGCCTACCATTGTTTCTGGTCTGTACATTTCCATGGATGTTTTCTAACAGCTGATCAAAGATTACAAAAAGTACCAGTCCTCAGACAGCGTGTTCACAAGACTCATCTTGAAAGCTTATAATTGCTAAGTAACCAAACACTCACATATAGACATTGATACATTTCATAAATCTTTCTCTGCCTACACACACACACACACACTGAGCAGCAGCACAGACTTTATCTCCACCATCAATTTCCGCTTTCTGCATATGGCTGGAGCTGCTTATGCATGTGCCGTGGAGCTGTACTTTATCAAAGGGCCCGTCCTGGGCTTGGGGCCATGCATTATTAAACACGAGCACACACACACACACACACACACACACACACACACACACACAGACTCACAAAATAGGAAAGGGCTTGTTGCAAGGCCTGGCCAGACAGGTATACACGAGCACATGCACACGCACACACACTCTGCAGTATTTGCAAACACGGTGGACCAGGTGATAGAGGGCAGACACCACTGGAGCTTATTCAGAAATTCAGTCAGACGCGTAGAAGTTATCACACACACAGATTCACAAATGTGTACATAAACTATGAAATGAAATCTAGCCTTGTAGGAAGCATGTGGCACCATCAGTTGCAATAGAGATCTGTCTGTTTTGTATTGAGTGATTAATACACTTCAGCACAGTTGTACTTAAATCCTAGGCCCATGTGACTTTTGCCATGTTATGCCCAGGTGAATTTATTTGACAGCCATAGTTTGTAGTTAAATTGTAGACTAACATTGTACATGCAAAATACATAATTAAGTCCTGAAAATGATTTATTGTCAAAGATTAAACAGTTAATAAAAACATAGTCCCAATTAACATTTAACATTGAAATGGGTCTTTCTGCATAATGAACCAAAGCTGCTTAACATTTTTTATGGTTTTATAGTTTCAACAACTGCAACCAAGAAATGTGCTGAAAGCATTTACAGTTACCAGTGTACCTGCAGTGACCTTTAAGTATCAGCTGATACACCAGCACCATGTTAAAAATATCTACTTTAAGTGGAGTGATAGATTTTGATGGTAATGGTTTTACTCATGGAAGCACACTTTTTTCCAAAAAAGGCACAATTTCATACACTTTATGACACTCTCTGTCACATGTTGCACCATGAGCAGCTGTGATTTGAGCCTGTGGCACAACACGGCATTAGGACTTTTCTAAACATGAGGCTGTGTCTTCTGTATGTCTCCAAATCTTCTATAGAATTTCAAATACACACACACACACACACCTTTTCGGTCTCTGTGCCTGTCGCAGGGTGATATACCCTGTCGATCTGCAGAAAGTGAATTTGACAAATTGAGCCTCAAGTGTTCTGTACACGGATCTGAACTAATTTTTAAAAACAATTTCCCGTCTACTCTCTGCTATGAAACAAATAGAGTTATTTGCAAGGATTTGTCAGATGACTTTAACATGCATGGGACGTGTCTTTACAAATTAAACATAACTTGCGCAGTAAAAATACTTGTGATTGACTCTGATGAGGTCTCCTCCCTCAGTTTAAATGGATGATGAATTGTATACAAATGACACATCAAGTACAGAGAAATCAAGGCTGAGCGCTGGCCATTACTGCAGGCTTGCATCAGCCATTAATTATAGCCTGTTAACTCTGTAAAGGAGTGTGATATGTGGCGCTGTGTTTAACAGGTGAGAGAGTCAAGCAAGGTAACCATCTGCTGTTTGCCCCCTCTCTCACCTTCCTCACCCCCTCTGTCTAAAGGAAACTGGAACTTTTACAGCGTTAATGGCAGCGAGTGTATATCCTGTGTGTTATGGCAACATACCCAGCTTCAGCCAGATACTGACATGCATGCCCAGCAGGTGTGTGAGGAGACTCTTTGGAGAGACTCTCTGGAGTTTGATGTACGACTCCACTGGTGGATCTTCATCAGCTGGAAGAAAGACAGCTCCACATCCAACCTTGCTGAAGAAAGAGTTCAAACAAAGAAACAGACGCACCCTTTGAGATGAATGGAAACTTACCCACTTCACCACCTGAACAGTATTTTTGTGCAGGCATCTTTCTTATGAAATATATCAACGTTTCACTCATCAAATTTATTCTCATAAACATTTAGCCAACTTCTTGCCAACTTTCTGCTTTACACAGAATTGTGTTAGTTCAGGGAAAGAACTGAAGCTGTGTTTGCATAGGATGACTGACAACGGCTGTTTTCGGCTCTCGGCTCACTATTAACGTCCAGTCATATTTACGCAGATCCACAGCAGCATTACAACCCACTATATCTCACATTTATACAGTACACGTCTTGTTTATTTTGTTTTGTCTTTTTTCGGTCCTTTATTGTGAAGCTCTTAGTGCAGTTGACTTCACTGAGATGTAAAGTCCTTGCATGTGTTTGTTAGAGATTGGTCCTTGCAGCAGTATCCGTCTGCTGCTCAGATTCTTGAAGCGTTAGCTCAAAGAGCAGAGGCTCCTCCAGCAAAGCTACCTGCACAACCATTTCTTATAATTGGTGAATTCCTTGATGCCAGTGTCTCTCACTGAGCTGGATCCTGCATTCAGTCAACTCCTTATGTCCCTGCTTGTTTAAAAAGTAAAATGTTTTCATAGTGAACAGGAACAGTGGCCAGTGCATACAGATTTCTTTTTTTCTATACGTGTGGCTCTTTTTGAGATAGTGACATGCTGCTCTTTGACCTGCAGAAATAACAGTCCCTCCACTCCTGTCGCAGACTCACTGCTTTGTTATTACCACTTTTCAAAGGGGTGATATTGCATTAATATTTAGGACTTTTGCTGGCACCATAACAGGTGGAAGTATTAAGTATACTGATGCACTCATATTGTCACCATCCAACTCTGACCCTTACGGCACAGACATGAGAGAGAGTGTAGAGAGGTGAAGAGCTGTGTATCGGTCATCAAGGTGACTGGAGCGCGGAGAGGGCAGTGGATGACCGCTGTGTTCACCGCCCTACGTGTCTGTCATGCCTCCGACCACCGTTGAGACCATAGCCTTTGCAAATGAGGAGCACGGAGGCGGTGGACAAAATGCATGAGCTGTGATGGGAATGTGAGAAGTAGAGGGGAAGCAGAGATGGAGGGGCACACAGCACCCTCCAAACAGGTCATGTATATTCAGGAAGTGAACCGACTGCAAGGGCCTCTAAACCTTTCCATGTTCAAGAATGAGTTGTGGACATTTTCCTTTGTCCCTCCACAGCAGGCACACTAAGAAGGATATTTTGTAGGTTACGACCCAAACTGAGATCAGTGTCCTCTATTGCAAAGTTAAAGGGAGCAGGGACATACAGGAGTTGATAGGAATCCCTTGCATCCTTTATCAGGGCCCATATTTTGTGCAGTGATGAACTACTATGGATGGTTGGAGTTGAACACTTTAAGTGAGGAGCACAGAGGTTGTTATATTTGGCATTCGTTCACTGTTTGCAGCTGTTAGGGAAGGAATGGACTGCTGGGATGCGCCTGTGACCTGTGGCATCATGTAATATGATTGACAAGCATTTCCTCCCTGCAAGGCCCATCATGATGTACGCATGCCAACTCCTCGTGCTTGCTCTGGCTCATCCTCTGGGGTGATGCTGGCTGAGTTTCCTCTCTGGATCCCTGGCCAAATTTTCCCCACCAGCTTCCCTGAGCTTTGAATAATGCAATCAGATGGTTTAATCACCTCAAACATTTGTGCTACCGGAAGAAAAGCACATAGGCTATTGACAGTGTTTCAGTTATTTTGATAATTGTCGACAAAGTGTCTCTCAGCAGTCACAGCTCATGGGGTGACAAGCTAGAAGAGCAGTCTAGCACATTCTGTCTGCCTCATTGCACCCGCGCTCAGCCACAACATGCTTGCTTACCCCAACAAAATGAAAAATCAATACATGTCTCCCATCTCCCCCATCTTTTGCAGGACAATTCACCCTGACACCATGATCTCTCAGTGAGAGTAATATTATTTCCACTAGGTTGGGCAAGAGGTAAGAGACACATTTTTCAGTAGGCAAGTCGGACACCTCTGAAGGCACCTCCCTGCCAATGGCCAATAAAGTCAAGTGGAGGCCATCGAACAAATAAATAGTTGTGGCAGGTTTAGGGTCTGTAAGGGCTTGATGGAAAAATGTTTTTTTTTTTTTTTATCACTGTTGGTTATAAAAAAAAAAAAAACATGTAAAAGTTTCACCTGAAGCACATGTTGCTTTGCACCTTTTGTCGTTTCTTCTGAAAGAACAAGATGTGATATGAAACTTAAATTATTAATAAAAAGTGCAATTAGAGCCTCTAATGTATAGATTATTTCAGTGTAAAACAACTGTAATGCCGCTGTAGGCTTTATTTCAGAGTAAAACTAGCAGATTTCTTTTTTAAATATCCCAATTCGTAATTTCATGTAGATTGCTGACATCCTACTGCCAAAAATAAGATCTTCAATGTATAAAATATGAAAAAGCAAAGCCACTTCCCTTCCTCCAACTTCTGTTGTATTCCTTGCATTTCCCCAACATGCCATAACTCAGATCCAGGGACACAGACTTCCTGCTGAGGTGTCGCGCTCTGAGCTTTCTCAAACACGGCCATGTTTTAATGTATTAAAATACACTCTGTCAGCACATTTCAGAAATTATGGGCTAGATTAAACAGCAACTTTGACCCACCTGTCAGAAGATACAAGCTTTTTTGCTGAGAGAGATTAATGCTTTGCTCTAACATTTTCTCCTGAACCCCCCAGAATGTTAATCAGAGCCCAAGAGCAGCAGTAGGGAGATTGGTCATTAGGTGAGGTGGAACACATTGATTTTTAATTTTGACATGCAAATTTGTTTGCCACCCTATTTGTACAGTAAGCTGACCTGCTTGCGTTCTTCTCAGCACTTCTCAGCATCATGGGATACTTTGTTTCAAAGTGAGTGATTAGTTTACTTTCCTGGCAAGTTGTGTGAAGGTGGTCCAGTAGTAATTGTGCGTTTTCTTTTCCTAGTTTAAAAAAATAAAAAATAAAAAAATAATCAAAATCAACATGAATTGACTTAGAACTACTGACTTTAATGACATTTGTATAAAATGACCTCACAAGACAAATCCTAAAATCCTAAAAAACACATGAAATAATTTCAAAATGTCAGAACCAGTTAACATAATAACATCATGCTATAATATTTCATTTTTCAGCATATTCTGATGTAACATAGTCTATTATACAACAGTAATATGTGTAAACAGTGTAAATCATACAGCAATAATAAGTAGTGTTAGAATTAAACAAAAACTGTGTTAATAGTTATAAACAAAAATGTTATTCATACACACAATCTGTAAGATGAAGCTATAGATAAAATAAGTTTACTTATAAAATGCAAGTAATCATACTGTATGTTCAATTAAAACAGTTATTATTTATTTCATTTTTTGTTATCTAAATGACTCGAGTTACAATGTAAGACTAGGGTTTTGTCTTTAAATGGGTATATCTAAGTGAAGAAGAATATCCAAGGATCTTTTTAATGACGCCAGCTCCAAAAAAAACAACAACTGGTTGGATAAGTTTGATTCCTACGTGTTGGCATTATTTCAGGTTTGTAACCCAAGTGTGACAAAAGCAGTTACGAAACATCACGCTGTGTCGAACTTGAAATAACAAACCTTTTGAGTTTTGTGAGAGAATTGTCTGACAGACAAGAGAGACCACAGAGGAAGTCATTAGGTCACAAACCTAACCTTACGCCTCAACGGGTCATTCCTTGCCTTCAGTACTTCTTGAAACATGTGGACAGCAATCGATGCAGGCTGAGGAGGTGGCCATGTTTCTGACCTCTAATCCCCACCTCCTTAACAGGACTGAGAAATGGGCCTGGAGGCAAGCAGGGATCAGGCCCCTCAGGAGGAGTGGACCAGTGAGAGGAATAAACAAGAGCACTGAGGGAAGAAAACACACAATGTTAGCAATGTGGAGGGGAGGGAGGGAGAGGCAGTATAAAGGGATGTTATATGGATGAGAATGGGTTACACCCGAGGCTCAGCTCCAATTGATCCATTCACCTTCCCTCACACCTCTGGCATTGCTGCTACTGTCTCTGCAAAACACCTGCTCTGTGCAAGTTTTGCCTTTGACTTTCTTAAACACTGACCTCCTCATCTACATCTGTTTGAGCGACCTGTGTCACTCCCACTGTCGCAGGATTACCTGAGAGGTTGTGAGGTCACTGATTTGTATAGGTTCCTCCATACCTTAACTACTCCTGAACCCGTCTCGCTTCCTCCAGGCCTCTGCGAGACTCCTCTTGCTTCAGCGCACGGCCCGGACAAGTGTCAGCTGCCTCTTTGATCGTTGCTTAGGAGCGTGTTAGCCATATCGGGAGGAAGATAACTCGCAAAACCCGCACTCTGTCAAGGGTTCGTCACAAATTTAGCTCAGCACGCAAGAGCGCCTGTGGCACTGTCAGGCAGAATTAGAAAAAATTAAGACATCCATCCCAGAGACATGCAGCAGAAAGACAGAGACAGGCACCAGTAGATTGACATATTTGCCACATATTCATTTGAGCATGTTCATGGGAGCCCAAGCGGTGTCAGTGACAGCACTTTCTCACCTCGGTGACAGTGAAAAAGGCGCTGTGATCAGTGCAGTGGAAGGCGCAGCATGGCGGAGTTGGATTAGCTATGATAATATGATGACAGTAATTGAGCTTGTCATAATTGCTCAATCACTGAGTCTTTCCCCGGGGTCTGAGCGGCAACTGTTATCGCTGTACAAGCCTCCATTACAGGGGTGTGATACCGGGATAATTCACTTACTGTAGGACGACTGGCACTATGATTATTTAGTGTGCATTACCAGATTAGGCCACCAAAGAATTAAGATCAAATAATCTTAACTGTAGTTTAGTTTAGGGGCTAACATGAACATGCACTGGACTTGACTGATAGATTATGATTTTTACTATTTATATTGTACTTTGATTCATTTAGTAGGTTTGTTCATCTAAATTCTGAGCAAAGCTGATGATCTAAATGACTTTCATTACTAGTAAAACTTACAGTACTTTCAAATGGGAAGCTGTGGAAGATTTTCTGTGTGATGATTGACTTGATAACAACCAGGAGGCCATAAACAAGCACATCACAACTGGCTGAGCTCTCATCCTCCCTCACAGACAAAGACAAAAGAAGAGGATGCGAGGGAGGGATAAAAAGAGGGTGGGTGGGTGGGCGGGTTTGGGGGGGAGAGAGATATTGGGACAGAGAGGTGGCGGCGGCGACAGGACCACCTCACGGCTGAATTTACTGTCAGATTTCCTCCACGAGAATCTGGACCAAACACCCCCTCGCCACGAACGAGAGGACGGAGAAGGAAAAAAAGAGGGAAATTGGAAAAAACAGCTGAGGGTGTAAATAATTCATGCAGACAATATGACTTTTTTATGTAAATTCAGTGCATTAACCCTCTATTATAATGATGGACGACAGATACGGGTGATGTTTCCTTGGTAAGAGCTAATGGATGACCATCATAAATTCACTGCACATTTTATTGTGTTGCTGGGAAAATTGTGCCTGCAGGCAACGTTGTTTACTTTTATGTCAGGGAGGAGGAGAAAAATCCCGCCGTCTTCAAAAGGAGAGAGGGGAAAAGAGAATGGGGAGTAAAAATAATGGGGCCCACACAGAGCGCCTTGTTCCATACCTTCTGCCATGTTTGGAGCCAGCGATGCCCCAACTGCCTCGGTGTGTGTTCCTCCTCCTGCTCATCCCTCTGCCTCTCCTTCTCCTCCTCTTCTTCCTCCCCTCCAGCGCTGTCTTCCTCAGAGAACAGCGGGGTCTAGTCGCATTAGCGGCGCTGCACTCCTCCACATCGCCCCGATTACAGATTACTCACTTTCGCCGCCGCTGCTACACTTGAAATTTGGGGAGGTAAAGGGACAATCATTTTTCATTACTGTCTTCTGTGAGCAACATGAGACTTGCTGGGCAGTATGTGTGTGTTTGTGTGTGTGTGTGTGTGTGTGTGTGTGTGTGTGTGTGTGTGTGTGTGTGTGTGCGTGCGTGCACAAGTACTGCAGATGGCAACAGTTTTCATAAAAGAAAATGCTTTTGAGTGCCGATCCATGGAAATAGAGTCTCAGCCATCAGTAGATCAAAATGCATAATTGATTAGGTTAAAATTGAGTGACACTTGACAGTGTTTAACATTGACTTTGAAGCAAATAAGTGCGGAGCTAACAAACTTTCTCTTGCCACTTCAGTTGTTCACTATTGATGTACGGAGGAGAGATGCACAGGCCTGATCAACGTCTGGTTAGCCAGTCTATCATTCCCCTCTCTGCCCCGTAGGCTGCCCCCAGGCCCTGCTCAAATCAACACCCTGCCCTCCCTCACTCTCTGTTTCTCACTCTCCCTTTTCCCTCCTTCCCTTACCCCCCTCCTCTATCCCTCCTCCCTTATCTCTTTCTCCTCCGAACCTTCCCTCCATCTCTGATTTATCTTGTAATATTGGCTCCCTAATTAACACTAGAACCGCATGTCTCATGTGTCTAGTTTTGGGGGGATTTTAGCATACTAACCCCCCAACCTCCCAATCCTTCTCTCTTTTCCCTGAGTCTGTTCGATAGAGCAGGCTTGCTTGGAGCAAATGATTAACAACCAAAGGGAAAAGCTAACATACACGAGATAGTCTTAGTGTAGCTTTCAAAGAAACCTAAATCCACCGGATTTTCTTCTTAAAAATTTGAAAATAAATGACATAAAAAGTAGCTTTTCTCCTATTTGAACAGGAACCTTAATACTTATACAATATGTTTTTGCTGCGAATTATAACTTATCGGCTCAATTTCATATTGTATTTATGCACAATGTATTGAATGGTGAATAAGAAAAAAAAAGAAAAAAAGATCTGCAACACATTCCAGGGCTGCTGATGTACAGCAGTAGCAGATGGTGGGAGCCAGCTGTTTTGTACCAAGCTGGCAGTTGGGCACACACGGAGACACTAAAGGACTCACACATACACACACATGCACACACACATCTGGGCCCCCTGCTCACCGGGTTTCCAGCTGGATCTTCATGGGGTCACTCTCTCACCTTCCCCCAAGGACGTCAAGCTTACAGCCGTTCACATGGAGGCCACATCAGCCGCCCTGGCACCCGCAGTACAGGTCACACACCTGCATGGCAGTCCGAGCTACCAACTCTAGCTGACTTGCCAGTACCTGCAGTGGGGGGATACGCTGCCTACTGTTAAAGCAGCACACCACTGAAAATCTGCACTCATCCCCCCACTCACACATACACGCTCAGCACAGAGCTAAATGGGCCAACTAAGTGGTTAAAGCACAAGTCATATACGTTGCCCTGGATAAGGGCGCCTTGCTAAACACATGATGATAATTACCCACCCAGCTGCCGGGTGCCATGTGCCATAATAGGTCTCGCCTCAGCGCCGGGTCCTCCGAGACTTTTCCCACCCGCATATTGCTAATTTCTCAATTTGTCCGCCACATTTCCTCTCTCATTTTACAATGCTTAACCTTTTCCGTCGGCTAATGTACACCTTCCCAGCCTCTTTGTCAAATCTGGGCCAAAGTGATGCTTCCTAATAATTCACTTACCAGCCGAGTCATTCTGTAGATTCAAATGAACAAACAACAGCTCAAATCTCACAGGGGAATTTGATTAATAACACCATGTACACAAGGAATTGACAAAGCGAATGAATAATATGCTTTGTTCAAATGGCGAACAAGCCTCGCTAGGTATTTAGTAGGTTTTGTTTGTGCTTAGAAGTTCCATCCTGTGCCTCTGGCAAAGCAGACACTTTGTACAGTGTAGGACCACTTCGCCGAGCCCAGCGAGTGTCTGGGGAGCCTATCTCCTTTGCAATTGCTGGAGGAAAACCAAAGCTTGGCGTCGTTTCCCCCTCTTGTTTGCGGGCACTTGGAGGGTGTTTATCTAGAAAAGAATAACAACTTGTTTTATTCATGTTGGGGATGGAAGACACCATGCCCTCCTGAGAGAGGGGGTTGATGGGTATTAGCGGAAGAGGGATAGTCGCTTTTTATTGTGGCATACGAGAGTGAGTGTGTGTGTGTGTGTGGATGTGCAGGTGCCTCATAGCACTCTTGGTAGACGTGAACCCAGGGGTATTGTGCCTGCTCGGGTGCGGTCATGTACTGTACTTGAAGTCCTTTCTTTTCAGAGGGCAACAGAGAGAGAGTTGAATACTACTATCTCATTTTCAGAGTTGAAATGTGGGCAAATGTTTGCTACATGAAAAAAGAAAACGGTCAACCTTTTGATATGAAAAGAACCATCTCTATAATGAATCAGTAACACATTATATTTATCACAGTTTGCCAAAAAGCTAAAACAATTGTCAGCTGTTTTTGCAGTGGAAAAACATAATATCTGCGATTTTTTGCTCAACCCTGAGGACACAATTTTAACTACACATCAGAATTAACTCGGTGGAATTAATGTGATTCAGTGTAAATGTGGACGACGTGTGCATACGTGCAACTCCTCACATAACTGAATTCGTCATTTCATTTTAGAGTTAATGAAAATTCCAGGAAGATTCTGTCACATCTGTCACCCCGTTATTGAAAAGTCATGACCGTGTCTCCTTCACTGAAACTTTGTTACGTCTCTCCACATGTGGCACCGACGCTGCTGTATGTCAGAGTCAGTGTGACCGTAGTGAGCGTGTTGTGAAACATGACATGTTCGACGTTTTTAAATCAGACGGCACAAGACGTCAGCCTGCTCCCGTAAAACTCCCCACTCAGTGCAAGCGGTGTTTAATCCTTGGCAATTAAAATATTAATCATCTTACTATTAATTAAGATGGTTAAGTGCTAGTCGCGTTTTTATTAGTGCCGCCATTTGGTGGTCTAAGTGACAACCCTAATGGGGCCACTCTGAGAAAAAGACAGTAATTGGGTTTGGCAATTCCATTTCCACCACCGACCATCCTCTCACCCACCCGCTAGCCCATCAATAATTTATCTAATTACTGATATTGTGGCATGAGTCACTCTCAATTTAGGAGACAAACATGATTATTTAATAATAATAATGCTTCCAAACATATGCAATGTCTCCTGGCCTGCCTTACTTCCCTCAATTTTTAATGACTTGTTAACACAATGGGCGAAAGAGACCTCAAACAGCACAACAAAAGAAGTCCATCAGTGACCTTTACCATGTAAATACCCAAAGCAGAATTACAATAATGCAAGGTGCAAAAAATACAAAACTGCCGCTGCGAGAATGGGTGTGTGTGTGTTTATGTTTGACTATATGCTTTACTGATAAATAAGAGCTGGAATAGGACAGCTGTGGTAACCTTTTGTAAGAGGTCTTCAAGATTCATAACTGCAACAAAGGAGGTGTGTGGAGGGGGGGGGTGGCGGGGTGGGTATCTGAATACTATCCACATCCCATAATGATCTCAATAATAACCCTGACAACACTCATGGACATAAAAATAGTGTGTGATATGGTGATATGAGTGCAAGTATGTGTGCGCGTGTATGTGTGTGGTTGGCTGGGATTATGAGGAGCAGTAAAACACAGAGAAACTCAGTGAATATGCTGGAGGTAAATGAAGTCCCATGGGGGTAATATTCACCTCGCCATAATAATTCTGCCACTGTCAAAAGCCAGCTAGCTTTGCTGTAAGTGTGCGTGTGTGTGCGTGCGCGTGTGTGTGTTTGTGTGAGTGCTAGAAACTAGAACACAAGCTCACTCGCTCTCTCTCTTTCTCTCTCTCTCTCTCTCACACACACACACACACACGCCCCCTCCCCTCGGCATCGCGAGCCAAATCCAACTTCCCTTGTTCTTTTTCTCTCTCAGTGGCAAGCTCGACAAGTCGGAACTGCACCTCAGTAGTCGACTGAGGCGAGCAGGAGGAAGTAGTCATTCATCCAGTGTGTGTCAACCACAACTTGACTAGGAGAATGAGCAGGGAAGCAAAGCGATGTCTATTTCTGTCTCGGATGAGTGGGAATGGTCAGGGAGGAGAGCACAGGCTACCCACTGAGGGAGACACTGGGTTTCATTGTGAGCTCCAGGGCTATAGGGAGCAGTGATCGGAAGGATGGATCTGTTGAATATCTGTCTCTTTGTGTGTGTGTGTGTGAGAGAGAGAGAGAGAGAGAGTTAGTGTGTGAGTGCGTGCACACTTTGACATCTCCTCTGCACCCAAATGCAATGAATGGCACTCATTAGCCTCATGTTAGCCTTGCTAGCTGCAATGCCCCGCGGCAATGAGGTCACATACAAGGTCACGACTTGATTACATGGTAACACACTCGCTGACATTGGTGTGTAAGTAACACATACTCCCGACACACTCTCATCGTCCATGCAGTCAAAACCCACATCAGAGCTAAAATCAACAAATATGTACAAAGACACATCTGGCTCTCCCTCTGATGATGTTAAAATGTATTTTATTTGTTTTATCTTTGCTTTCAACACAGCATGTGTTTACTAGTACATTTTTTAAAAAGTTAATTTTTAACATATGTATTAGAACACACACCCACAGTACAGCACTCAGGGCATGTTCATCCAAAGACGACACAGAAAGACGTAGCTGTTAAAATGACACATCTTTTTCTCATCTGAGTCTTCCTCAGTCTTTTGTCTTTAATTTACAGATGTGGGTATAAAGGGAAAAAGAGCCCGAGGGCACTCTGTGTTCTCTGTCATCAACATTGATTTTTGTTCCTGTCGTATGCTGTGCTGTAATTTTACAGCTACTCTCTTCTGCACGCTCTTCCTTTACCATCAGCACCAGTTTTTACACACACTGTGTAGGACTTCAGGCTTAAATATGTTTTGCCCTGTTGCCCTGTTGATGGGGAGGCTTAAGGACATTGATGGCATTCAGGTTATTGATCCTACTCTTTTATCCAGGGCAAGACATCTCACCAGTATTGGTTACTATTATATGAAACTGAGCTGATATCCGTGGTCCAGAGAGGAAGATTTCTAATGTTTCTATAAACCCCTGACCTTTCTCAAAGTGCAGCCATCAGGCCAAAACCTCTACTAATGCATTTGGAATATGTATGATAGTGATCAAGCACATGCATGTTGCCTCATGGGTGATCACTTTACATTCTGAGCATTCAATCATCTTTGCAACATTTCCTGCTAAAAGAAAAAATAAATTATCTTAATTTTTCCTGTGTTCGTTCTGATACCTGCTGCTATTGCACAGTAATTTCCCAGCCTGCATTATTCAAGCATTTCCTATCCCTTAAACTACCGGTATCTCTTAGTTCTTACAGATTGTTAATTTGATTGGATTTATGAGGGATTTATTACTTTTGGCAAATGTGTATGACAGACCAGCTGCTGCTGAGTACAGGTGGTTTGAGGCAAAGCTCCCATGTGCTGGCAAGTTGTTGAACCTGCTCCATGAGTGAATAAAGACTAAGTGTGTGCCCTGATGTACGTAGAGTAAGCTGGAGTAGTCTTCAGCTCAGTTAATTTATCTTTTTTTAAGTTTTAAAAATCCAGGAATGTATTGGCATTAATGAAATTAAAAGATATATGAAGCAAGTTTGCTCGTTTAACCATTGTATATGTGTTGATGTATGTGAATGGACATATCTGCATGCTTATGGTGTGTTGTGTGTGTGTGAGTGAATTTTAGAGGTGCTGGCTTGTCAGTTTAAGAATATTTTCGTGAGTGCATTTGTGTGTGAGTGTGCGTGTCAAGGCTTGAAGCCAAAGCCCTCTAACTCAGACTGTTGGCGAAACAGAGGCGAGGCTTTCTACCTGAAATTAGTCTCAGTGGGAAGACAAGAGGCATCGCTAAGGCCTTCTCTTTTAGCCAGTTGGCCCGGCCCACAGCTGCCCAGCCACTGTCACACTGAGAAGCACATGTCATTGAAAGGAGACATTAATTGCCTCGGTGCAATGGCAAGACGCTTACTAGCCGTGCTCAGGTGCACCTTTGCTGCTGCCTTGCAAATGAGATGCAGAGTGTTGGCTACAGTACCTCCTTCCCGGGGATAATTGACCCTGGGGATCCGCCTTGCAGTCCCCCCTCCCTCCCTTTTTCCTTGCTTACCTCCTCCTCTTCTTCACCTCCTCCTCTTTTCCCCCCCTTCTGTTGCCTCCAAGACAGCGCAGGACACCTCCTGATTGGTTGGTAGTCAGCAGGATGGGGTTTGCCCTTTGACCCCCCCAGCCTCCCTTCTCCTCCTCACCGCCTCTCTCTTTCTCTTCCTGTCTCCAGCTCCTTCACAAGGGCATTCACGTGGTGATGCAGACAGCGGAGGCTGAAGGAGAGAGCGCTGCCAGACACGGCTACTGCCCAGACCATTACCACATAAACCCCCCCACCCCACCCCACCCCACCCCCTTTTCTGTTTTTCAAAGTGCCCCACCCCACACACCCGCTGCTTAGTCATGTTGTTTTTGTTGTCGCCGCTCCAAGTTTTAATGAGGTGAGACTCCTTGTATTCCACTGTGCTGCTGGCTGGGCAACAGCAGGCAGTGCTGTTTACTTACAGCTAAAGGTCCATGCCGCTCAACCTTAATCGACCCGTGCGCTGCTCAATCACAGGCGAGCGTATGGAAAACAAAGGCCCACCTGTATACCTGTGCACTGTGCGCTGTGGATTACCTTTCCAATCCCCGCTCCTCCCACACACATTTTGTTTGACTCTTATCTTGTTTGTTCTCTCCTTGCACAGCTTTCCTACTTCCCTCACAGCTTTTCTCCCCCTCCGA
This sequence comes from Trachurus japonicus, assembly GCF_045865225.1. Classification (NCBI taxonomy): domain Eukaryota; kingdom Metazoa; phylum Chordata; class Actinopteri; order Carangiformes; family Carangidae; genus Trachurus; species Trachurus japonicus. Next base: position 19,090,065 of record NC_140922.1, read on the forward strand.
GTGTCCCCCTTGATTGTTTGCCCTGTCCTCCTTTCAGTCCTTTAGTCTCTCTCGCGCCTCTCTCATGTGCTTTGCTTTTCAGAGCACAGCAAAATCAGTTAGCACAAGTACACGCCTGGTAAGCCATTTGCGGGATGCCTACGGCTGAGATCGCAGCCCCCTGAGCATAATATGCAAGGTGTGTCAGAGAATGACACTGTTAATCTTGAAGGATTACTTTCTCATGGAGCAATTTGTCACCAGAGAAGTCTATACAGTTTGCTTATGTACTCTGTGCATATCCTCCTGTACCCCGTGTTTCTCTGCCTGTGCTGATGTGCCTGTGCGCACTTGCTTTTGTGTGGGTGTTAAAATGTTGACTTACTAATCTAGTGAAATTGAATAGGGGGCCATCTGTTTGGATGTTTATCATCTTTTTCTTTTTGCAGATGCAGTCGTTTGCATGTATACTCGCACGTGTCTGATTTCATCTTAATATGAGCATATGTGTGTGTTTTGTGTGTGCACGCGTGTGTTAACTGGCTAGAAGCCCCCTCTTTGGTGGAGAGGCCAGCCATGGCAGAAGAGGGCTGCGCTTAGTGCGTTTCATGCTTAATTCTGTGTCAATTAGTTGACTGCTACCTTCCCTCCAGCAAAAGAGCACGGAGAGGAACACAAGCCCACAGAAATCCTCTGGCTTTGACAGGCGCAGTGTTCAATCATTTATCCCAAGGCCCCGGGCCACGGAGCACTGTCAACAAACATTCCATTGAAATCATATCAAGCCTCCTCTGTTCCCTCATTTTTGTACTCTCTCTGCTCTGCCTCTCACTCTTTCCATCTCCCTCTGCCTCTTTATCTCGCTCGCTCTTTACCCTCTGCTTCCTCTCTCGATATGCTTTTACCCACCTTCGCTATTATTTGTCTCTTCCTCCTCACCCCTCGCCCTCTGGGGTTTCTCGATCTCTGTAGCAGGGGTTTTTAGTTCCTTCCTTAAGCCGCTGTGCCTCTGTTTCCCTCCCAGGACTTGGCAGCAGAGTGTTAATTTGTTAAGCTGTTCCCTGTTTTCATTGGTTTCACCCCCCGCACTCGCCCGCTTGGCATGTGGTCAGGTTTTGGTCGGATCTTAAGATGAGCACCAGATACAGCAAGATCACAGAAAATAATGTATTTCAGCTTGAATCTGGTTCAGAGGATATTTCGACAAGGCAGAATTGGATGCATCTTAAAACACAAACATCAGTGACCATGTTTCAAGTGATTCTGCATATACTGTTGTATTTACAAAAAAACCTTTTGACCCACATCTCTTAAACTAAGAGCACATTAAGTCTAAAACCTATGCATGTGTCTTTGCAAATGCTGTGGTTTTCAGCGTAGGTTGAAGTTGAAAGGCCTCTTTGATCCCAGCATGCAGCTAGATTGAAGATCTGTGATCTAACAAATATTGAAACTGAGCAGAGGTATCATGTAGTGGGCTGTTCCTCAGCTTAACTACCTGACTTGACTCTCACACTGAGGAAATGAATCATTTTGGCGAACAATTGAATTATACTGCACAGTTTTCACATCCACGTGTCATCTGAAAGAAAATAGAAATTCAACTATTTAGAATACATCAGCCAATTAACTTCACAACCTTCAGCTCTCCCGTTCTTTGCTCTTGGCCCAATGGAAAGCTGAGAAATATGCTGATGCAGGGTATTCTGCAGGTAAGGCGGACAGAGGCCAAATCAGAGTTTTTTCCTGGCTTCCGCTGCTCTGGGCTACAAACATTGATGCCGAGCAAGAGATAGAAGAGAAAAAGGAGAGGAATCTTCCACTCCCTCCCCTCCCCTGAGCCGTCATCCCGAGAGAAACTCAACTCACCTGGGTATATCCATGTTGGAGAGTAATAAATAAATGTATCGGGTTAATTATTAAAGACAGCCTAAACGAAGATAGATACTATCCTCTGAAGGCTCGGCGGTTCCACAGGCCTGATCTCAACTCGGATGTTGTTGTGATTCCTGTTTGTTTGCCCCACTGGTGGTCAGGAGATGTATACTGTACGTGTTTGCATCTTTATTCAGTCACTTCACACAATTCCCTATATTTACCCTAATTTGCTCCTCATTCTCACACAAATGGAGTGTAGTGAACATAATCACAACAACAGGACAGTGTGCAAAGAAAAACCTCTTCCTCCAACAACGCCTCAAATGTGTATTTCAAATTAAGCGTGAATACATGACAACTCTAATAAAACGGATCAAAGGGCATAACTGAATTAGGTCTCACTCAATTCAGACTTTAAGGCCTTTGAACAGTTGTTGGGTGGGTGCACTCTCTTACTCAGCACAACACGAGCCACCCACAGTAAAAATACAGAAGCCTCCTGCAACAATCAAACTTCATCTCAAACAAAGACCCCCGTAAAAAGGAACCTTGCAAGATCATTGAAGAAAGATTACTTGTCCTGTTTGTAATCATCAAACAAAATGTGTGTTTTCTATTTGCACATTGTTAGCCAAACTTCTTCAACCCTCCTCTGGCTGTTCAGGTTTAGGTCCCTCAGCAGAGCGCCTCTGACTTGACTACTAGAAATCCAGATGACAACAACAGGGCCCGTGTATCAGTCCCTGGACAAAGCCAAATTAATATTTAAAGATCATTACTAATGCCCTGAAGTAAAACACAGAGACTAGGTAATTAATTGATTGAGCTGGGTGGTCCGCAGAGAGATTAGACCGGATGAGTGTTGTTTATCTCTGTTGTTATTGAAGTATATTTGATTGCTTTGAGCAAATGATTTCCTATTGAATGTAAAGAAGGGGGACATGCTACTGTATGTTTGACCTGTAAGGCATATGCAGTGAGTTCATATTCTATGAGTGATAATCAGCTGGGGATTAATTGTCCCTAGTGCTTCACACACCCCCACCCCGCCCCACCCCACCCCCCAAGTATGTATGTAGTGTAAATTTGCAATGCCAGTAATCTATTGTACAACACAGTTTATATTGGAGCTAAGTGGAATCTGCAGACCCTTGTTCACAGGTTCATAAAACAAGTGGATGGATTTCCACTGCTAATAATAGCAGATGCACTTGGCAAGACAATAAGTTGAGATCTACATCATTGGCCTACTTTGTATATCAACTGTTGGATGTAAATAGAGTGTCAACAGAGTGCTAATTGTTGTTTGGCATTTTGATTTATCACAGGCACAAGCCAAGAGAGAACAGAGGATGATTTTGCATTTGGCAGGCGGCCCCCCTCCTTACCCAGCAGCCTGCCAGTCTTTCTGTTTCCTGGTGAAAAGCCTAAATTCAGTGGTTTAGAACCCTGGATAGAGCTTCCCAGCTCTGCACATACCGCCTCACCACTAATTACATACTGTATACAAATACTGCATACTTAATATTGTGCACTAATGTTGAGTGTGCACTATTTTGGCCTGGAACCAAGAACATTTATTCAAGTATGTTGCTACTCAACTATTCAGATTGTGTGCGACTCTTTGCATCTGCTGCTCCGCATTGCACTTTAAATTTTAATATATTTATCTGATCCATTGGGTCTCTATAAATATCCATTATAAAATTGGTCATTGTCTTTGATTGTGAGTTGCATTTAGCATCCATCAACACTGCTCTTAGTATGTAGAATGTACTCTGTGTTGACATTTTAAAATATGCTTACCTTTGACTTTTTTCTGTTTTTAAATGTTGCCACAAACTCTAAATGTGGCATGTTTTTTCTTCTTTCGATTGCCATTTTGTGGCAATGTAAATGTGAGCAGCGTCCTACAAAACACATAGAAATAATTTTTTGGGCAGTGCACCGAATAAACTTTTTCTGAGTTGCCCCAAATGTCCTTGGCTTAGAACACATGAAAAGATGTTCTTTCTTTCTTTCTTTTTTTCTGTTTTTTTTTCTTTTGAAAGCGTTTTGTGAAAGGAGCATTCAAGAATCACCACCAGGTTTTTTACAAGTTTTTTGGAGATGCCTGTCATGAATGAACATGGCGGTCTGTTCCGGTGCCAGCTGGCAGAAGAAACCTAACACGTCCCAGAGATGAGCGAAGGGCCAGCTGGATGCCCGCCGAGAGCTTTAACACACTCCTCACCATTGCTGCAAACTCCATCAGCCCATCCTGTTAACTGACACAACACAACACTAATTGTGCATTAATCAGTGGATTTAGTTATTCGATCCCATGAGCCCACGGTGTATTTCAGTGGTTGTGAAACGGAAGTCTCATATTGTGTTTCAATGTTCCAATAAACTCTCTGCAGCCCTGGTTTTGGCTTGTGGTATTTTAGGCCATTAATCAGTCACTTCAGTGTGTCGGTTGGTGTTGATTTGATGAGGAGTTGAGATTTGAGGTTATAGGTGAATGCAAGCGTGGTTTAATTTCATTGATAAACATCAGGACAAATGACTGCTGAATTTATCTCAATATGCTTATGTAAATATATGAATCCTCAACATGATATAGTTTCAGGCCTATAGGCCTTTACTTTGCACTGCTGAGCAACTCACAGCCACCCCAAGATTATCTTTACCTCTTGCTGCTTTTCACCATCAAATCTGACGATGAGTGATATAGTGTTGAAACATTCAATCTGACATTATTCCTCAGAGAAATTCGAACAGGGCTGAATTTTACTTCATGATCGGGATTTATTACAGAGAGTGCAGAGGAAGATATACAGTGTAGGAGTGGATATGATCCCAGTCAAAAACACTTTTCTTTTTTTTTTTGTAAAATCCACCTGAACCGCAGCAGAGACCCTGAGCAGCCCGTCACCGCTGGGTGATAGAGAAAAGATACTGTGAGAAAATGTTCATCACACAAACGTTACTGACTGGTTTTGTGCTTTGCTCATTTTTCTGCTTTAGGCGGTAATCAATCATCAAGTCATTTATCTCAAACTGGTGCTGAGCTCCTTTTATCAACTGCCAGACTCCCTCAGCTGCACGGTAATACCGACTACAGCTTTGTTGGCTCACTTCGTAGAAATTACCACCTGATGAAAAGTCAAGTTTGTTCCCATGCCTGTCTGCCGTATGTTTTTATTATCAACAACTGGATCCTGCTGAAACAGATACAGGTGATTAGAAAATTGTGGTTATCACGACATTATGATGTCTTATCTTGCTGTCTGTCTGTCAGCAGGATGACTGAAAAAGTACAGAACCAATTTGCACTCAACATGTTGTGGGGATGGGACACGGGTCATGCAAGAGCCCATTAAATTTTGGACCAAATTGGGATAATGGAGAATTAATTTTACATTTTTTGTCATAACTCTGGTATGTTACTTGATATTGTATTCTCTGAGTGCCCTTCTAGTCATTTAAATGTAATTCAAATAGACAGATTTATTCTGTTTACTGTGGTTTTATATCTGCATTTTAAAGTAGCTATGTGTAATATTTCTATATCATTATGTTGACCAGTGGCTCAAGGCAAAGATCAACATCCTGTTTTAGCATGCTGTTTCTTTTCTTTTCTCTTTTTTTTTTTGCTTAAATCTTATTAGGAGGAGCAAATATGAAGAAACAAAAACAAATTCTGAATTTAACCTTTGGCATGAATGGTTCCGCCATAAGTCACCCTTTGCTTTTTTGGCCTATTGAGATTTTATCCGTCACAGATGCAGCACGTCTGGCCTTCCTCATGTGTGGGTCAAAGCTGGCTGTGTCTGGGGTGGTAAAGCACTAAGAAGTGTGTCTGTCTCCGTGTGTGGGTGTACGTGTGTGCGTGTGTTGACGGGGGGAGTTGGAGTGTGGGTGCATGCAGATGGTTCACAAGCCAACCTTTCAATTAGGCCCGGAGTATAAATATCCGTGGCTGATTGGAATGTGGCGGCTGCTGGCACAAAAGGCTCCGCTTGGCCCGGCTCCAAGACCCCGTCGCTCACTCACTCTCTCAGTCATGCTGGAAGCCGCCCAAGGTTACTTCGTCAATGGACACAATGATTTCTAACTCCCTGTGTCTACCGACCACCCTCCCTCCTCCATCGCCGTTTCCATCCTCTCCTGCCAGCTCCATGGTGAACGTTACATTGGATGGAGGCCTTCAGTTGAACCCAGTTGAAGGTTCGATGTCCCTTATTTCTCCTCATGCATTTTAGGCCTCTGCAGTATTTTAGAATTCCCTTTGCAGAAGGTGTTAACTGTGTTTTCATCTTTAAAAAAATAAAAAAAATTCAAACAAATTTCCCAGATGTGATTTTATATATATTTCTGCCCACGGTGAGTGTTTTGGGTTCTAGTCCAGCTCCTAATCTTATTTAGCTAATGCTGCAGGTGAGCAGTCCCTGCAGTTCGCCTGGGGAGACCCTGTATATCCTTCACAGATTATAGGGATGAGCTCCCAGACAACTTATCCCTCCGTCCCTAAAGCCTGTCACCGTAAGCTGTCTGAGAAATTATCCACACACCCAGACACACGCTGGTGAGGGTATGAAATGACAAAGCAGAAATGTTTTGGGAGAAGGATATGTTATCACTGTCACAGGACGGTTTTAAATGTTGTGTAGTGCACAGCCTACAAATAGGATTGGAATTATTTCTGTTACATGGTGGTAAGCTGCTATCTTTTTTACTCTTGATCTTACTGTAGATATTTTGAGTTTTGAAACTTTTTTTAGCACTTTTTTTTTAAGCATCCTATGATTCCTAGGTTAACCTTTATCAAAGTGTCCATGACTTAAATTGGCCTCTACTGGATGTAAAGATTCTTCTTGCTGTCCAATAGAGTCATGCCCCACCAATAATATCAAAAATGCCCTTTGTTAAAAAAAAACGTCTTCTATAACTCCCCCCACTCCCCCGGCCTCCCTCCTTTCTCCATTACCCACCTACCCAAGCTGTGTCAGGGAAGCCCCCCAGTCTCTTAGGCATCCCCTCTGGAATCAAGAGAGATTAAAAATTAGGGGATTAGATTCCCCTCCTAACCCTGTAATCCAGCAAAACAATGCTGTATAACGTCGGGCGAGAGCTCCCGAGGCGTGGGTAAGTCCTCCACGTCAGTTAGTCCTTATGGAAGGGTTCCCTCGGAAAAAGACGCGCCCTCGCTTTCTGTCTCTGATCACCTCCTCCGTCCCAACCCCCTTCTTTATGATCCAGGGCTGTAATGAGGCAACAAGGGAGATGGGGCCTAATATCTGCTAATAGGGTCAATGGAATAAACTGTTTTATAGGGGTCAGTGTTGGCACAAGGACAAAGGGTCTGCTAAACGCTTGTCTCCTCGGGTGCCAGTTTTAACTATGATTTTTTTTTTCTTTTTATAACAACAATACAGTGTCAGGCAGTAATAATGACTCTGATAACAGCGAGGAGCCCCGGTGATGTAAGACACAGGCAGGCTACTGAATTAAGGCCCTGTTTTAAATATGTCAGTGCCACGCTCAGGCTGGAGCTATAGCTGGCCATGGGATGCCCTCCTTTAATTTCGTCGCTCTGTCAGCTTTTATTAAAACCCATTTGTCTCAAAGAGAGGCAGAAAACGAGGAGAGAGGGAGAGAAAGAGAGAAAGTCGTGGGGGGTGTGGATTGAAGGGGGAAAGAGAAATATAAACGGAGAGAAAGAGATGTAGAGACAAAGAAGGGTGACTTTCCTGAGGTGCTAGATAACAGAAATTGTTGTTCTGAGGAGGGGCAAGTGTTCTGGGTGGTGTTGATGGTGGGCGGGGGGCAGGAGGGATAGGTTGCCATCACCTTGGGGAGTGGGTCTTATAGGTGGAAGGCAGGGGTGGTAAGGGAGGGATGGGAGGGTCTGAAGAGCTCAGCAGGAGTGATTAATGATGAATCTGGGGTATAGTGGACCGGTGGGACTCCCCCATCCCCGTCTCCATCCTGCTCATCCACCCCCCAGCCCCAGCCCCCAGCCCTCGCCACCCCACCTTCATGCCCATTTGTAACTGTCTTGGGAGGGGCCATCAAGGACCCGGTGATGTGCCCCCTCATTTCCTTGAAGACAGGAATGAGAAATGCATCCAGAAATGTGTCATCTCCGTATCCAGGTCTTAAGATTTCTTTTGGACGGTTACTGTTTATTAATGTCATTGACTCACGACTAATTATTCTTCCACACTTCTGACAAGAGAAATTCCTTTAGATCTCAACAATGTCTTCAAACACACCAACACAGGGCCTCATGCTATTTAGCGTAAAATTAACACGTCTTGATGTTTCTCTTATTGAAATCCTAACAGGATTACGTCCAAACTCCTGTCTTTCATTTTGAAGGTTTGAGGAAATCATGGGCCGAGAGAAACTTGTGCGGCGTGTGCATTTATTTGTTTTCACTGGGGACTGGGCTGGGGTCTCTGCCAGAGAGTTTATGTGCTTGTTTGAATGTGTGTGTGTGTGTGTGTGTGTGTGTGTGTGTGTGTGTGTGTGTGTGGCAGCAACACTTTCCTCACTCTGTCAAATAGCTTTGACTTGGCGCCCCGTTCTGAAATGGCATCAAAGTGGCCCGGCGCCATATTTCCACCCCATCCAGTGGTCCCATACTCCCTGTCATCTACCTCTAAGCCCACGCACCCCAGTACCTACAATCAAAAGGAAATTAAATGATTCATTATATCTTCCCGCCTTCTCCACAAAGTAAAAACATGAAAAATAAAAGACAAGAAAGGGCTTTTAAAAACACTTGTACAATGCGTTTTATGTTCTTCTCTGTTCCCCTCGTTTCTCTTCTTTCTAACTGAATAGTACATGATGGCACTTGACGGAGAAGAGGAGGAGGAGGAGACGGAAAAAGGAGAAAGCAGAAGGAGAAAGAGTGAGTGTGAGAGAGAGGGGGAATAAAATGAAGTGTGACAACATATGAATTTCAAATTTCCGAGGAGACATCAAAGTGCGCCATCCGGGGTGTCTCTTCGACAAGGACACTTTCTGATTTTTAATTCCGTTCCCTGATTGTATCGCCGAGGCCCTAACGAAGAACGGAGGAGCAACGCCAGTGAGTGGCATCAGGCAGCAAGAGATAGAGCAGGAAGAGAGGGAGAGGGTAAGGGGGAAAGAGGGGTAGCGGTGGTGGGGGGGCGGCGGGGGGGGGGCGGCGTAGAGGAAAGAGAGAGTAAGTGAGATCAGAGGGGGTTAGAAGAGATAGATAGAGGAGGAGGAGGAAGGATAGAAGAAAGAAGAGCCTCTTCCAAACACAGGCGGCTGGGCTCTTTGTTGTCGAAGCGATCATAGCTCCTCTTTCATCAGACAGAGAGATGGAGAGGAGAGAGAGGAAGAGAGACAGTGAGAGTGAGAGTGATCCAGTCCTCTTTCCGCTGGGGTGACAGGGACATGCATAGAAGGAGGGCAACTTTTTTCACCCTTTGCACATATCAAATCAAGGCTCCTCTTCCAAGGACTTATCATGTTGTGCTCACTTTGAGAACAAAATGCTTACAAGTATTGCTGGGGGTGCATGTTAACTGTGTGCTCACTTTAACCTGAAACAATATGTCTGTTTACAACAGCTAATGTCAACACGGCGTCAACACAAACTGTTGTATTCTGCTAATCTCCGTTCCTGTTCACTCTTCCCCCTCTGTTTTACAGTTCAGACAGCAGCTCGCCACCGCAGCAGTCTAATTGCTGGGGAGGTTCTCAGCAGGAGTGTGGCAGGTCTCTGGCATTCCCTTTCCTGGCAGAGCTCGGCGCCAGTACCGCTGCAGTGCCAGCTCGCCCTGCCCAGCATCCGCGTGAGGGGTCTCATAACCCAGAAGGATCCCCCATGATGGGCACTCCCCACAAGGCCTCTTTGGAAACGGATGGGAAACCCCAGGGAAGCACCAGAAAGGTTGGAAAGGTCAGATGACTGGTATGTGTCTAGTCCCCTCTCTTTTTTTTCTCTGCCTCCCTCTCTCTCACATACACATGCACATGCACAACTTCATATCTAATTTTTCCAGGACTAAAGAAATAAAACAGGAGATAAGTACTTTTCAGTACTGTGTATTCATCCCTGATATTATCTCTAATACGACAGAATAAAATATGCCAATTTAAAAATCAAATCATGTACTGAAACAAGAGCACAGAGGGAAGCAAGGCTCCAATTAATGAGCGGGGTCAGTAGACCACTGAAAACATTTAGCTTCTTTTAAAGAGGGAGCAAAACCAGTTTAACTAGCGCCATCAATCACAGCGACAAAGTTAAAGGCTCAAGACTGTCGTGCTTTACAAGTTGTGATCTGAAGCTGCTCCGGTCCACACCAGAGGGGAGGCAGAGCTGCAGGCCCCTACAGCAACACGCCTGAGTTTCACAAGCATGCCAGCATCACCTGTGCTGTTTGCCTTGGTGGCTCATGTCACAACATGGGGATCTGTAAAACTGCAAAGTATGCAAAGTAGATGCGTCAGAAATATTTTCAAACCAGTCCTCTGTTGTTTTGATTGTGTAATGACAATGTTAGTTAGATTTCTAAAGTTCTGTGGCCTCTTGACTTTTCAACTATTGACATGGCATGAAAAAAACAGCCAGAATTCTTGTTTTTCAGTAGATTACTGCTGCTTTAAAGGAAGTCTGAAATCTAGATTGACACATGTTTTTATCTCTAAAATGAGTCTGAGATCTTGAAAAGAAGGACTGACATCCAACAGCATGTTATATCTAAATGTTTAATGGTGGTTCAGGGTGAGAATAATTTTCTATGATAGGACTCCCTCAGTGAAGTTAAACTGAAAATGTCTTTTGGTCTTTTGGAATTTTAAAGTTTTGTGGTTTTATACCAGAGATGTTGAGCATAAACAAAACAAACGTAACTTTGACTTAACACTAAAATCCTGTGAATGGATCACCACAGATCAGAATTAAAACAGAGGGTCAAGTGCACCCAGGCCAGACGCACGGCATAATTCTAATGCACAGATGCACGCACACACTCACGAGGGCCCCCTCCTTGGCTGTAGAGCGGGGTGCATGGTGAAGCAGCTGGGAGACGTGGGGCCACAATGGCCCTTTAGGGCGAGACGGCCCTAATCCGTCCCCCGTCCGACAGAGCTAGTGAAAGGAGGCCTGTCAATCACAGCGTGGCACCCTCGGGTCTCTGAGATGGGCGTGCTCAGATGTAGGATTTACTGTACCCCCTCTTTCTGTCTTTTTTAAAACCCTTTTTGCAGACAGACACAGATACATGTATGCACGTGTGTGCATGCTTGCTGGCACACACACCCACAAGCATACACACATTCTGTTGTCTCTTGGCAGTCACAGTGTTATGAAACCTTGTCTGAGCTCATGTTGTGTATGTGGAGGAGAAAAGGAGATAAATATGCACATGAATGATGAATTTATATGTTTTACCTTAATGTTCACACAAACATAAATTCATACTTCAAGAGGTGTAAAGACAGACATCTGGAAAAACCCCATGTCAGACAGAGATTCATTCACATTTTTTATTTAGATTATTTTGCTTAATCATTACACAGTAAAATTATACTTCACATACTTACATACATATGATGAGGACATTGTCAATTCAAATGAGCTGTTGTACTTCAAGGAATTACATGCTATGTCTATGTTTGTGATATGATAGAGACAGCTATGTTGAAGCAGGGAATGGGTGATGATCTTTTTGGATACATTCCATTTCATAGGTCTGACACACACACACACACACACACACACACACACACACACGGTTATGGATGGAGAGGCAGCCACACAGACAAATAAAATGCAAAGGCAAATAGACATGCACAGATACACACACTCTAATGCACACACACACACACACACACACACACACACACACACACACACACACACACAGAGTAAACACTTATTTAGAGGTGTCAGACACTCCATGTAATATCCTCTGGCACAGTTGCTGTGTGCGCGCGTGTGTGTGTGCCAGTGAGCCGTCAGCTGAGCTGAGCTGTGCACTGTCCATTGGTGATGGTGATCAAATCTAACAGACAGTGAGGACCGGAGCACGCTTTCTGCCTCAGAGACATGGTGAGAGGGAAAGTGAGGGAGAGAGAGAGCAAGAGAGAGAGAGAGAGAGAAAGAGAGAGAGAGAGAACTAAGACCGCCTCTGGCCACCATTATCTCTTCAGTGCGTGACTGTGTCCATGTGAGTGTGACAGTGTGAAAATAGAGTGTTTGTTTGTTTACTTACTGTGTGTGTGCGTGGCCTTGTGTGTGTGTGTTTGTGTACGAGTGTTTGCTTGCTCATGTGTGTGCCTGTCAGTGTATCCGAGTGAGTGTGTGTTCATATTTGCTGTTCAATATGCTGAAGCCCATATAACTGACTGGGAGATAACTACTGAGCCAGATGACATGGCAGGAGGACAGTCCTTCTCTCCACCCGGGTTCAAGCTCTTTGGACTTCCTGTCCCTCTCTTGGATGACTGGCTCATTAATTATCATTTTGAGTTGACAAACTTCTCTCCAACTATTCTTATTTTATGTAAAATGGAAAGGAGACAGATTTCCCGCTAAAACATTAATTTAGTGTGTTTTTCATGATAGATTAATTGTTTTGATTCTTCTCTTTCTTTATCTTTCTGTCTTTTTTTCTGTCAGCTTCTCAAATGTGGATATTTTCTAGTTTTCACTTTTTAATTATAAACTAAGTATCTTTGTGTTTTTACGACTTTTCAGACAAAACACCACCTCGGACTCTGGAAAATCGTGATTCTCATTTCTGTCATTTATAGGCCAAATAACTAATCGATTAACTTCATTTAATCAGTTAATCGCAGCTCTGCGTTTGATCAAGTTAATTAACAGAGAACATTTTGCAGATATGCCTGATATGTGGTAAATCATTAAGCTGCAAATGTGAACATGAAACAGTAACAGTGCCTTCACCTGACACTGTACGCACCTCTCCTAAATGGTTGACCATATGTTGCTTTTGATAATAAAAGTAGCAGTATTAGCAGCACTAGTACTAGTGAGTCAGACATGGGATCTGAGTAGTCCCTCAGTAGTAATGAACAAGGCAAAGAAGAAAAAAAAACACAGACTAATGTAGTGATTTTGCTGATCTGGCAACCTCTGTGCACAGACTGACCTCCTTTTTAGACTTTTTGCTGCAGTTTAAGAACTTAATACCTCCTCCTGCTAAAATAGTCTAATTCAAGCTGTTTGAAAAATATTGTAGGTTGCATTTTTCTCAGACAGGACAGATAATATTCACAAAATTGCAGGTCGCTTCAGGAAAATGGAAATCTTGTTTGTTGATGATGTCAGTTTTCCTGTTCAGATTATAAGATTTACAACAGGGTCCATCAAGTACCACAGAATGATCACTACCTGCTTTATCTTTTTCCCCCCAGTGTTTAGTCCATTTATTTTACAGTGTTTTATTTATCATTGTGACAATTTACAAGGCAAAAGTATAAACCTTTAGTCACTCCTTCAGGGATAATAAAGTCATTCAAACTAAAATCCTTAAAGCAGTGAATAGTCTGCTCCGGGATGTTGCTAACAGAAAACAGCCAGGAGCGGGGCAGGCCCACATCATTTAACATACTGCCAACACCACCCCGCCTCTGTAGCCCGAGCACCCCACACACTCCGTCCACACATCAGTCACTGCTCGCTGTGTGTGTGATGGAGAGAGAAAGGGAGAGAGTGCGAGAGTGAGAGAGTATGTATGTGTGTGTCAGTGTGTGCGAGAGAGAGAAACAGAGATGAATGACCGTCTAATCACTCACACAATACAGCTAAGCCCCATAATGAAAACCGTTGATAAAAAAAAATTAACATAAAACCTAAGTGGTACAGAACGAGACAGTGGACATAAATAAAGAGGCTTATGCGCCATAAATCTAAACTATAAACACAAATATATATGACTCATATATATAACTCGGAGACTTCCTCATCCCAGGCTACAAAAAAATGACCCTAAAGCATATGTACACATATCTGCTTCATCCTCATTTTTGCTTTTTGCCAGTTCCCGCAGAGCCAGGCCCTCCACTCATAGCACGGTGCAGTAAGTTTTAATGGTAAATCAACAAAGGGCCGACATGAAAGAAAGGCTAGCTTTCCAGTTTGCAGGGTGAAGAATTATTCATCAGCACTGTAGTGTTGCACTGCAGGCGAAAATCCTGCAGCAGCGCTCCATTTTAATTGCCAGAAAATGACTGTAAATGATACAGAGAGAGAGGGAGAAGGGGGCAAAAAGAGGAGACAGAGGGAGAGAGAAAGGGAAAAGAGAGTTGGAATCGGAGGTATAAAGAACGGGGGGGGAAAAAGGACGCCCCCACCACCAACAGCTGCCCCCCAAATCGAAGGCCATGGTGATAAAAAGCTATGTGGCAATCAGAGAAGTGGAGTGTCCCCCCAGCAGCCTAAAAGAGAGATAGTGAAGGGAGAAAAGAGGAGAGGAGGGCGAGGGGGAGCGCCATCAAAAAAGGAGTGGTGGGATTAGGTCTGAGAGAGAGTTTACTACGCTCTTTTTGTGCGCCAAACCTGCAGGATTAGAGATAACAAATGTTAGCCGAGGACGGGCACCTGCTGTGAGCTGGGAGGAGGAGGAGGAGGAGGAGGAGGAGGAGGAGAGGAGAGAGGAGCTAACCCGCTAAAACAGCAGAATGGGCTTTTGTGGCCCCCGTGCAGAATTAGAGGGAAGAGGGCTGAAGAGGAGGGAGGGCAGGGAGAGAGGATAAAGGGGGCGGGAGTTTTGGGAGGGGGCAAAGAAGTGGATGGAATGGGTACAAAATAAATTTGTAATTGTCAAACAGATGAAGAAGCTGAGATTTTGTGGAGGAGTAAACATTGAACTTGCTAATCTGTGGAGCTCAAAGCGCGCGCTCTGCTCACAGCCACTGTCACCAATATGGCTTTCTGTTTGCTCGAGTCTCGTGGCCTCTGTAAATCCCAAAATCAAACTTCATGTAAAAAAAATAAAAATGATAATAATAAAATAAATAAAGCACAACAAATCTTCTAACTTTTTGAAGTCTCTCAGCAGTGTCCCGACTACCTTCTCACCAACCGCCTCTCCATCTTTTTCCTGCCCCTCCGCCGCGCTTGGGTGTGCGTGGCTGAAATTGCCGCTGGGGCCTGGGGACCTCCCTGCCTGCTCTCTGCTATGACCCCAGCCCAGGAAGCACTCAGACTGGTCAATCAACAATTAAAAGCCTGTCTGTGGCCACTAACTCAATTCAACCACTCAGCTTAGTGCTCCGTTTAGAGCCGAGGCACCCAGACAGAACCGAGACAGACTCAACAGCATTGACCCCTCCGCTCCTCTGCCCGCACACACACACACACACAGAGCCCCACGGCCTTACCCACGCTTGAACCTCTAGGTGGACGGAGGAGAGGGGTGAGTGGGAGGGGGGGGGGGTGGGGGGTGGTCTTGAACAAATGTTTCCCCTAGGTGAGCAGCAGCGTAGTGGAAGCGCACGTGACAAGAGGCCTGGCCTGGACAAAAAGGTCACAACCTCCCTCTTACAAATGTCTTGGTACCTGCGCTTCAACCTGAGGGTTTAACCCTGCTTAGTGTTCAATACTGAGTTTGACCTTTTCTGTGGTCTGACTTAAGGCATTTACTGTAGTGGCCTGTGCATTAGAGAAACTGTGTGTGTGTGTGTGTGTGTGTGTGTGTGTGTGTGTGTGTGTGTGTGTGTGTGTGTGTGTGTGTGTGTGTGTGTGCTCCAGCTTTTCACACATTCCAACAGAAATCCATGGGCACAAACACAGTTGATTAAACAAGCGATTAAATAAAAATTTAATATAAACAGAGGGAACAAGGACACAAACATATGGATACTAGCTCCCACTGATACACATATACACACACACACACACACACACTCGCATGCTTCACTCACCCCATATGCTTTCTGTTTTCACTGTTTCATCATTCACTCACTGCTTGAAAAAAAAAAAAAAAAGACTTGGAAATGTAATATAAAAACAAAAGCCAGAGAATAACTGCAGGGGCTGGTAAACGAAGCATAAAGACCCCGAGTGACCGAGGGGAATTATTTGGCTCCATTAAGCAGGCATTAACATGAATTACTATCTAATTAAAATTAAACAGCTCATTAATAACTTTGCGGTGGGGCCTTAGTGTGGAAGTTCTCTGGAGTGTGTGTGTGCGCGTGCATATATGTGTGTGTGTGTGTGTGTGTGTGTGTGTGTGTGTGTGTGTGAGAGAGAGAGAGAGAAGCCGTGTTGTGTCGTGGCCAAGAGAGCAATCAAGTGGGATAAAACTAAGCAGCTGCCCCAAAGGAAAGTGAGGGCCTGAGAGGGCTTACCTGTGGAACAAAACAACTACTCTGAATTAGCCAAATGCAAAAAAGATGTTCTTCACCAAATAAAGTTAACTTCATCCACAGTTTAATTCCGCGACACCAAAAACTGTATTGAAAATAAAAAGAGGTCCACTTTTACAGTAAATGTGACCAGAGTGCACCATTCCCACTCTCTTTCCCTGTCATTTCTCAACCGTCACTCCTCTAAAATACTTTTAAAAAGTGAAACTGAAATCCATTTAGACTCCGGTCTTAAAACCGACACAGCAGAGAGCAGCTTTCTCAGGTGAAAACTCTAAATCGTCAACTTTACATGAATTAAGCAGGAGTTTTTTTCTGCTAAATGAATCTGTATTTCAGGGTTTAGAAAACTGCCTTTTAAAATCTTTCATGAACACAATCCTGAGTGGTGTTTTGAAATTCAATAATCTTGCATGTAGTCCTCTATGCAACCACCAAAAGTAGAGCTGCAACAGTGAGATGTGGGCCTACACACAAGCCATTCTGCGTCTGTGCATTTAAAACCCTGCTTTTGTTTCTCTGTCTCAGACACACACACACACACACACACACACATACACAAACACATGAAGACGTGGTCATACATACTCAACTGTAGCAGAGGAGCGTGCATGAAACAAAAGGCTGATGAAGCTGGACTGGAGCGACCAGAGTTACAAACGACAGACTTTTTCCACAACAGGCAACATGTCCGCTCACTTACGCAACCGCACGTCGTGGCAATACTGCGTGAGACACGTCCATCCACTGACGCTGCGTCCTGTTGGGGTCGTGGCCTTCGTGTTGGCAAAGCCGCGCAGCCTGGCAGGATCTGTCAGGAGAAGGAGAGACGGGGACAGAGAGAGAGTCAGAAGTCTGAGATCACAGCGTTACTGCTCTTTATGTGCAGCCATGGAAAATGATTGAGGCAATATTGTACAGTAGTGATCACAGCAGCTGCAGTTAATATCTGACAGTCCACAGGCCCCAAAAACAATTCAACATGTAACATACAATATAACCTGCACTCATTGCATCGTCCTTAGAAACGCAGCATCAGCATCAAGAAACCAAAAACTTCTGAGCCTGCAAATCAGGTTTGCAAACCCCCTCCCTGTGTGTGTATTGATAATGGAACCTCCTTGTCCAAATCCAGCAGATTGTCCAAAAGCAAAACCTTGACAATATAACAACAAATACAAGGAGCAGGAATAATGATAGATAGTTCTCAGAGATGCTGAGTGAATGACAGAGAGTGAGGGATATGGAGTTAGGCCTCAAATGTATGCCAGTGCATGCATCAATCCCCCCCCCCCCCACCCACACACACACACACATAACCGCCCCCGTCTTGCTTCTTCTGGCCAGGAGCTGTTTACCTCTCTATCAGCGGTGCTCTCTAAAAGCAGGGACCCCATCCATATTCACCGGCCTCAAATTCCTCTGCTTATCTCCCCCCTCCCCAACCCTTGAAAAACCTCCCTGTGTTCCCCTCTGCACATACATACATACATAAACACGTCTTTATGGAGGCAAGAGGCAAACGCGCTAGGCCAGGAGGGGGTCGGGGATAAGAATCACCTTGAATTCAAAGCGGAGGATTGTGGGTCCTCGGCGGGCGGACGGACAGGCAGCCAGCCAGCCACACAAGCTATAAGACCCAGGCCGCTGCGACACACAAACCAGCAGACAGGTAGAAGGCGGCTTTAGGGGATGGGAGCGGATGTGTGCACCAGGGGCCATTGGCGATTCAGAGGATTTGGAACAGTGAGGTGTGATGCTCATGAATTTGTGTGTTGTTAGATGATATGCATCATTAGGCGAGAGGTGCATGTGCAAGTTTGTGTGTCTGCATGTGCACACACAACTTTGTGAGTCTGTTTCTGCTGCAAATACACATCTTCAACCTCATGGAGAGAGAGAGAGAGAGAGAGTGTCAGGCATAAGGACCTATCAGTGAAGTCGAGTAAAATTCAAACTTATTGATGTTGATGTTTTGAATTACATTTTTTTTTTTTTTTTTTGGGACACAAAGTGACTCCAAAGTGTTTGGAAACCTCAGCTGACACAAGAAATATCTACTCTGGTTATTTAAGACGTTATTGAGAAATCTAATTGGATTAGCTGTTATTCCCAACATGGAGATTTCCATGAAGTGGACAAATCACTCATGTTGGTGGCTGCTTTGAAAAGGGGGAGCAGGAGAGTGGCTGATAAGAACTGAGAGGAGAAGTTAGGGCTCAAAGAGTGCTTGAGCAGAAGCAGAGACACATGGAGCAGGGGGGACCGGTACCCCGTTCCTCTGCGAGCTGCGTTGTTTTGGGATTGAAGTTGGGAACTCTCTCCACTACTAATTGCGCGCCGGTGCCTTTCATGAATATTCATTCTGCCGTGTTCAGACCCCGCCTAATTAGCCGAGAGATAGAGGAAGAAACTCGCACCTTTTACCACAAGAGAAGCCCCCCCTCCCTTCCTCCCCTTCCCCATCCACACACCCTCCTCCTTTCCCCCGCACACACACACACACACACACACACACACACACACACACACACACACTCCCACCACCGTCGCATTCTCATGGGGATGCTGGCAGAATAGCCCAAGTTCATTAGCCAAAAAAAGAAAGGAGAAAAAAAAAGTTACCTGAAAAGCACGGGACGATTTGGTCTTCAAAATGGATGGGCAAACACAGTTTTTTTTTCGGTTGCATATTTAGTGCCTATTACGCATGTCTGTCAAAAAAAAAAAAAAGAAAAAAAGGAAACGAAATACAATTATCTGATTGAGTGAGTTGGTGAATATTATTCCACTCACTGTAGTTGGGAGGTACATTACATGAATTTTAAAATCTAAACATAGCTTGTGGCAGGTCGACACGTTCCCCCTGGAATTGAGCAAAACTTGTATTTAACATCTAATATGAGGCCGAGGCCGTCTGAAGAATGTCAGTGTGTTATTTCAGGTAATGCCAGTGGAAAATAAAAACCTGATTAAACTTTATTTCCGAATTAAAACGTTTGCATATTTATATCCTTAGAATGAGGACTAAAATAACCTGCACTCAAAAAACCACACACTTTGCTTTAAAAACAAAATGAAACATATTTAAAATAGAGATTCATTTAAATTCTATTCTGATTAATAGCAGAATTTATCCTTTTCTTCTCTGCATTATTTTAATAATCTCATCGAAAAGGCTCTGTCTCTTAGTCATGTCGTAATTCTCCTCGTAACTATTTGTCATTTTCATACATTACAGTAGGTTCTGTGCTGCTGTGCATCCTGACTGCATGAGCACCCAGGCAGAGAGAGAGAGACAGAGGGGAAACTTGGTGAAGTGAGGGGTCGATGGGGTCCTATTGGTTGTGGTGCGTCCTGACAATAACTGCTGCATATTAAGTAGAAGAGGGTGGGTGTGTGGTGGGGGATTAACACGTGACTGACTGGGAAAGCAAAGACTCTATAATAATAAAAACCCTAAATTACAGTTGCACTAGATTACACTCAGTGGACTTAGTGAAGCATTGGTTTTTAAATGAAAAATATGAATTCGGTTTGGTCAGCAAAAGTATTGATGTTAAGTCAGTGTTATATCCGGTTTACAATGAGTTTTTAGTGTCACTTTTAATAACTGTCCAGTTTCTGCATGTTCACATAATGTCCGGACATGACAGGAAAGAAACTCGAGAGAAAAGTGCAGAATAAATCAGAGAGCTGTGTTTCCAGGGTGATACAAAGAAGACGCTTATTTCTCGCTAAAGAGGTCACCCAACTTCCTCGACACTCATGTCTGCGGTTCAAACTCAGTGTGCCTCGTAATTTCTTTCTCTCTCTCTCTTTTTTTTAAAATCCATCATATCGGGTTCATTTCCAGCCGCTTTTCCTGTACGGCCTGTCATTCACCACTAAGTTCTGTGTGATCCCTTTCATCGAGCGCACCATGGAAACCTTGTGCGTCCTGGCAAAAATGCACCTCAGCGCACACAAGGCCATATTCTTTACAAAAGGGCCAAAAGCATCTGGATCTTTCTTTTCCAGCAGCTCCTCGCTGGCATGGTCAAAGCACAAGACCGGGTCTGTGTGGCAGAAACCACTGCTTTTTATAGACTGGGAGACAAGAATGAGTGAATGGCTATAACGCATCTTCATTAACTGGGAGCTGCATGGAGCTCCGGTCCCTTATAGCGGTGACACGCAGCCACTGGGGTCTCTCAGGAGTTACAGAGAAAAGACACTGACAATAAGAAATGTCCTGGCTGGGATTCCCCATTAACGACTCGCGTTAGAGAAGCACTGTCCATCATTGTCTTAAGTGTTTTTTTTTTTATTCTTCTTCATACAATTTACCGAGGATATTCTACCAACCATTAGTTCCATAAAATAATGTGAAGTTCAGCTGTTAGGTAATGTTATTACACTTCATGTTAAATGAGGAAATTTTATCACGCAAATTATTGTCTCTGGAGATTTAAGGGAAAAAAGAGAGACTTGCAAAACGTGACATAATCTTAAGAAGTCTTTCATCAAACGAGACCATCACTACTACCTATAATAAAGAGACCCTGCGTTAGAAATATCACCATATATTTGAAGATCTGACTTTCTTAGGAATACATTATCCTAAAATAACACGCGGATAAATCGCGAGGATTGTCCCCCACTCATCCCAGATAAATATATAAAGGATGCGTGGATAAAAACCACGCCTTTCAAGAGATGATGACGAGCACCTGTGACCCCGACAACATTTTTCACACACACATACACACACACACACACTCACTCACTCACTCACTGAAACACCAGACACACACACACGCACGCACACACTCGCTACAGTGTAAAGGCTGGAGACAAGAGTATACAGCAAGGACGCGGTCACAGCAGAAAGGAGGCAACTTACCTTTTAGTCATGTAGTCCCGGATTAAAATGAACACCAGAGCCGAGTCGTCCTGTAAATAGAAAGAGAATAGTCGCATGGGGGAAGATGACAACAAACAAACACGCGGCAAAGATAAAACGGCAAAACATTGCTTTCAGGTAAATGATTAAAATGGGACTGTTGCGCCTGAAAAACCTTCCAAAAAGCTCCTGTTTTAGAAGGAGTGGAACATGCGCCTGATTGCAGAGTTTTAGGCGAATGGAACGGGAGAGATGTAAGATTTGTTTAAAGCCCCGCATTTCCATTTAAGAACGTGATTGTGTTTGCAAAGATCCCTTTCAATCTTCGCATCTCCCCCCCTCTCTCTACCCCTCAGCGTCTCTGAGGCTGCTTTGCAATTCATAGAATTGGTAATTTGCTATTGGGACAAAACGTGAAGGGAAAAATAATCAGATCAACCGGGAGAGGTAGGGAGGAAGGAGCCAGGAGGAAGAAACACAAGGTTTCTCTCTCCAACTTGCTGTTCAGTAAAATGCTCCGAGAGGTAAATGATATAAGAATAGAGCCTATTTTATTTTGTTGAATCGGTGAAATCTAAATTTCCAGGGCTGTGTGGTGGTGTGTGGGGGGAGGAGGTGGAGGAGTGAGGGCTCCAGAACAACTGCAGCAGCTTGGCAGTGATGATACAGCGTCATATAAAATTAAATTAGATTGTTTTATGATACATAATGAATGGTTATTATCAGATGTGGCATTAACCCTCGATAACGTCTATATTATTATGTTCAGGATTTTCAAAATAAGAGACTGAATGATGTGGATAAATAGTGTATAATATCTGTCACCCCTGTCACCTGCACCATGTGTGCGCGTGTGTGTCTGATGTCGTGCGTGTGTGTGTGTGGTGCTCCAGAGGGAGAGAGTGAGTGAGAGAGTGTATCTTGGCCTTTTCAGAACTAAGTGGGTGGTGATGATGAGATCATACAACATTGAAAATTACCGAGACAATACAAATAAATGACATACGCGGAGGCTTTTGAAATAGAGCAAATGCTTTCAAATTTGTCACACATTTACAGCAGCATTCACAGACACATCACATAGCTTATTTACACGCCTCTCGTTGTGTGGGTGGCTGCAGAGCTGGAGCATCGCGCCTTATAATCTATTTAAAATGAGGAGCGCTATAATCATCAGTGACCAATTATAAGAAGGTGCACGGGTGTGTGTATTCACAAGTGCGTGTGTGTGTGGTGTTGGACTCGGAAGGGGTGTGTGTGTGTGTAGTCTATGTGTGTGTAGGGGGGGGTCAACCCTTCAAAAAGATCTCTGTACTCCCCCACGTGGTTATTTGCAAAACAACCGATCCAAACCCAGGGAAACCTAATCAAACCCCGCTGCTGCAGCACCGTTCACCTTCCTGTGAGAGGACCGGGGGAGAAAACAGACAGCAGCCTATCTGTGCGCGTGAGTTATCAATAGACAGCATAGGAAACGAGAGAAGTAGTGTTAAAAACTCAAAGAGACATTTAATAAATAGAACATATGTTTTATTTTTTTCTGTAACATATGCAGGATCGGAGCTGTATTCATCCTGTGCGAAAAATGCGCTGTACCATGCTCTGAAACCCTGCGCCTATTGAATATGTCCCTAGTGGGCTTGAATCGGAGAGGAGCCAATACAAGCGGAGGGGAGGCGTGTCTTCGCTCTTGCCCAAGACCTCCCAAAGCAGGTTGTTGCGTTTTGGCTCTAAAGCCTGGAGACCTCCGAAGTGCTCGTCAGTTTTCGAAGTAGGAGCCATGGCGACAACAGCTCAGTATATTCCGAGGAATAACTCCTTGCCGTCTAACCCGCTCATGCATCCGGATTCGGATAGGATGCATCAGGGGACGACCTACAGAGAGGTGCAGAAAATGATGCACCACGAGTACTTGCAAGGGCTTGCGGCTACCAACACGGGACACCCGATGAGCCTGACGCACCACCAGTGGCTGCCCACCTCCAACACCGACTGGTCCAGCGGCACCCACATCGGACAGCAGGAGCACAAAGCCAGCGTGCAGGCGACCAGAGAGGACCTGAGCAGCGGCTTCCACCACAGATCTCACCTGGTGCACCAGCAGACGCAGAGCGGTCACCATGGTTCGTGGGCGCCCACCACGACGCACCACTTGTCCCCGCTGTCCCCAGCATCCAACGGCCACCAGTCACTAGTCTACTCGCAGCCCGGATACACAAACCTCAACGCGATGCTGAGTCCCCAGCCCGGCTCCCTGCACCACGGTATGCGGGACCCGCTCCACGACGACTCGGGCAGCCACGACAACCAGATGGAGTCGCCCCAGCAGGCGTTCAGCCACCACCAGGACCACTCGGACGAGGACGCGCCCAGCTCCGACGACCTGGAGCAGTTTGCCAAGCAGTTCAAGCAGCGGCGGATCAAACTGGGCTTTACGCAGGCGGACGTTGGCCTGGCCTTGGGCACCCTGTATGGAAACGTCTTTTCTCAGACCACTATCTGCAGGTTTGAGGCGCTGCAGCTCAGCTTCAAGAACATGTGCAAACTTAAGCCGCTCCTAAACAAGTGGCTGGAGGAGACAGACTCAAACACTGGCAGTCCCACCAATTTGGACAAGATTGCTGCGCAGGGCAGGAAACGAAAGAAGAGGACCTCCATTGAAGTGGGGGTGAAAGGTGCGCTGGAAAATCATTTCTTAAAATGCCCAAAGCCATCTGCTCATGAAATCAGCACTTTAGCCGGCACTCTGCAGTTGGAAAAAGAGGTTGTCCGTGTTTGGTTTTGCAACAGAAGACAAAAAGAGAAAAGAATGACACCAGTGGGGGTCCCTCACCCGAATATGGAGGACGTATATTCCCAAGCAGAGACCCCTCCTCTACACCGCACACTACAGAGTCCTGTGCAGTGACTGTTTTCATGAACAATTCGAGCTTTTCCGCGGGGGGGATAGGAAAGAGAAAAGGGACTTATGGAG
Source organism: Trachurus japonicus (assembly GCF_045865225.1). Lineage (NCBI taxonomy): Eukaryota > Metazoa > Chordata > Actinopteri > Carangiformes > Carangidae > Trachurus > Trachurus japonicus. The sequence continues at coordinate 19,114,151 of NC_140922.1, forward strand.
TTTACAGTATTTAAGTTTGGCTTTTGTTTTCCAGAGAGAAAAGAGACATGGAAAAGTTGAACAGATGAGTTTTGCCCTTAGTATTCGGAGATCGTCATGTCCAGCAAATAGATGGCAAGAGGGAAAAATGTTAAGAAAAAAAAAATCATGAAAAAAAGAAAAAAAATGTTCGCTATTATTGATTCTGTGCGCATTTAAAGTGAAACAAAGATCTTTATTTACCAAAATTATATGGAGGAGACATGCTGATAAAGTAAATTTGATATCCCATGGCTGTTTCAAATGGGGAGTAATTAAATGTGTCAATTGAGGCCAATCTCCTCCTGGTGTACAATGAACTGTTGGCGCTCACCAGAATGAGGTGGTTGCCTGAAAATGATCAACACTGGAGACGAGTAGCCTACACTGAATGAACATTTTTTGCTTTTTCAGGCTTAAACTGATTAACCAGATTTCTGAATATTAGTGTATACTTTCTTTGTTCTATTAAGTGTGATGTTTTGGTTTGGAAATATTTTAACTTCAGTGTCTCTCTTTCTGCAGACTGTCTATTATTTCTGTCATGATTTTTGCTATATAGGTGCTGTTAACTCATCAGAGCAGCCTCTAATTCTTTCTGTCGATGGTGGAGAAGTGATAGAAATGATATGGCACCAGGAAAAAAAAACAAACTCATACTTGTTACGTGCAGACACATTTCAGAAAATGTCCAATGCAACAGGACGTCTAAGTTCTGACTGCATGCCTTAAAAAAATATATTTAAAGCTTTGCAGCTGACCACGTCGAAATTTGTAAACAGAACCAGACGCTAAAAAAAAGGGCAAGTCTATTCTACACAGGCATTTCTTGTTTAGTTTTCTTTGAGGGGTGGGGGTTTGGTTGTTTTCTTTGCATGGAGCACTTATTTTTTTGTTGATATTATTATTGCAATTTTTACATTAGTTAATAAAATAGAGAGTGGAGCTGATCTCAATAGGCATCAACACAATGAACCCCATGTTTACAGGTTCCTGGTTCTCACCCCAGAGCGCTGTCAGCTCCCACTGCTCACTGCCTCTATACCCTGTTGTATCCCAAACATTTCAAAGAGAGATTGGTCAAAATACGAAATGAAAAGTAATAATAACTCAGGTAACTTCAGTGCCCCATGTCGGAATATCACGCCTGTACTTGATTTTTTGTTCCACTGTGTTTATTTTGATTTCATTTTTCTACCTATGTTTTAATCTGGTTTCAACCTCACCGTTTTCCTTTGTCCCATTGATCCAATGTATTACATTAAAACGCTGGATTCGGATGATTAGAAAAATAACACTTCCTGAAGGGAAAGCGATGACGGGACTCACTTTGAATATATTTATTTTTATTTTTCTGACCTGAAAGGAAATCTGAAAAATCTCATACGTTGTGTGTCATTTCTCAATGTTGGACCAGTCCAAAAACCCTACAGCAGTGCTATTCAATACAGATGAGGGAAACTTTTTTTCCAAGAAAAAAAAAAATAATAATGATAAAAAAAGATTTTAGAGAAAATGTTGCCAGGATTATTTCCGATATGTAAATATGTCCAATATGTAAACTTGTATTTGTTCTGAGATATTGTTTTGGTTTGGTTTCTTTCCGGGCAGTTTTGTACACTTACTAATTCCAAGAAGATATTTTAATATGATTTCATTTATGAATCTGACCATTTATATATATATATATTTATTTCTTAAACGTGTTTGGAGCTTTTTGTTTAGCTCTGTTAATGGTTATGTTGCAGTGGATTTCAGTATGTTTTTCTTTTTGTTTACTACATTGGTTGTATGTTGATTGCTAAATGTAGACTGCAAAGTCACATTTATATTTATGTTATAGTAATATTTTATTACTTACATAAAACATATATACAAGAAATGGTCTTTTGTCTTCATTAAGATCCAAACCACTCGTCCTTTGTTGCTGTCTGTTGTAGCCTCGCCAGGGAAACAAGATAAAGATGATCATAAAGTTTAATGCTGTGCAGTGTGCTGAGCATCGGGAACTGGTGAGCGCGCCATGTGTTCAGTTGAAATCGCAGTGATTCGTTATGTAACAGGGGGTCGTTTAAAATCAGAAGCTGTGTACATGTGCTGTTAAGGGGAATAGACAACAGTATTTTACCTCAGGCATTCCCTGCTAAGTTCACACAGTCTCTGACGTTGTTCACATCTTTGTGTAATCGCAGTATTAAATTGTGCAATATTAATACGAAATAACTGTCTTTTCATTGACTGACTCATTATTATTATTAGTAGTATTATTATTATCATTATTATTATTATTATTATTATTATTATTATTATTACTACCATCATTATTATTATTATTATCATTATTATTATTATTCAAGGAGACTCATTCATCCCATTACAGAATAACCTAAGGCCTCTTCAATCATATGAAATTTGAGCTGTCTTCTTCACATAAACTACCGCTTGTCATGTGTAAAGCATGTGAAAGGCGAGGAGTTTGGTGTGACACTCAGTACCCGCAGGCCAAAACAAAACAAAACAAAAACATGCAGCCTCTTTTCTAAAGATAGAGAGAGGGGAAAACGGAGATAGGGTAAACAAATAGGAGCAGGCCCTACAGTGAAGGCAGGCCTGCATTCATAGGTAATGTATTTTTATGGTGTATGTTTCTGATGAGATGAATTTCTCTAAAGCACATATTGGAAGAGTCTTAAAGTTGGGCCTTCCTGTGTTTCTGTCTAATCACGGGCCACAGCGGCGGACAGTGCGTATTGTTCTATCTATTAGACCAGTGTAGAACTGGGCTTTAATGGATAAAGTCACTGAGTTTAGGAGTTTTCTTTCTGAATTATTAATCATAATTCTCGCGAACACCTTCACGGTTTTATTTTCTAAGAGCGAAAATCACCGGCAGAAGTTAGACAATGAAAACAATAACGGAAAAATCAGAAAGTGTCAGAGCTCACAATGTTAAAATTTGTTTTTACTGAAGAAACGTCAACCTGTCGGCATCGCTTTAATTAGCAGGAGCAAGATATTTCAAATAGTTATCAGTCGCACGTCTGTATTTTATCAGGCTGCTCTCAGTGAAAATGAGCCGTTGTCACATAAAGAAAAATCGCTGATAAAAAAGTTAGAGGTGGCGTCAGTGTCCAAAGAAAACTCAGGTCAGAGTTTGGTAATAATTTCTATACAATTTACCAATCTCTCTGTGCAGTGACAACCGACTTCCACGAATATTTTCCTCCAATTTGCGTAATTTGACTTTCCTTCTTTCTTTTTTGCTTTTTTGCTTCAAATACAAAATTGTGTGTGTCATTTCAGAGCATCCGTGCGCGTTGGAAAAAAGTAATAAAACATAATAAGACGATTATTTTTTCCTCGGACTTTTGTGGTGCTGTGATGCAAGTCGAAATGAAGAGGCTTTGCAGAGGCTGAGGTGGTCAAACTGTGGCAGAGGAGGCCAACGTTAAGAGGCAAGCAGATTCCCAGAGAACAGCGAGCCACAGGCGCCCCCTGCTGGCAAGAGGCGGGGACTGCAGCAGGAAAGCTCTGCCTTAAAGTTTGAGAGAAATGAACAATAGTAACAACAACAAAAAAACAGCAATATAATAATCAAAAACAACCACAGTCATCACTGCCACCACCATCCTAGTCATTTGTGTCCTCGAACATGCATGATGAGTAGCTTCTTGCTTAATGAGTACACACCTTTACACCACAGACCCTAAGCAGTGTTAATGTCAAATCAACCTAATGAATTGAATATATCTGCTTGGGCTTGATATGTGCAACCCTGCAGGAGGTAGGACTGTTGTTTCTGTGAGGTTAGAGTCGACTCCCCTGCTCCAGTCATCTCTCTGTCCTCCTCCACACTGCAGGCTGTCAAGCAAAGAGAAGTCAAGTCCTGTTTTTAAAAAGTTTGGATTTGACTTACTCAGGTCAAATCAACAACCGAATCTCCCAGTATCAGGATCGGCTCGCCATCCACCAAAGTGACCACTTCAGAATGTATTGAAATGCAATGTAAATGGCAGAGGCCTACAGGGTGGACATAGATGGTCAAACAGAAGGAGTCCACAGTTGACCAGACAAGAAAGATTGTGGTGACTGGTGCCAACTGTTATTTTTTGATGATATGCAATTTTTATTCTGGACCGTATGGAGGGACACAACCTCCATTATGCCGATAAATCAATAATACATGAGGAGAGCTCATCACTAAACAGCAAAACCCAGCTATTTGACCTACAAATCACCACAGTTCACCCTCTCCTCCTCTCCTCCTCTTCCCCTCTCGGCAGACTGCTCTCCTGCACCGAGTGGGCCCTCGCCAGCGCTCGCAGAGGAGGCTCCAGCCTCAGCAGTGCCTGTCTGTGCCTAGTGAAACACCGATGCCTCCTTCATCAGGGAAGTATCGTCACACACAGGAGATGTGGATTAGTGATGATTAGCAGGGATTATGGCTGGTTAATGGTGGGAAAATACATTAGGAACCATCGGCTCTGGGAGGGGGAGGGGATTTCACTCACACTAGCGGATTTGCATTGATCCACAGCAAATGAATGAGGATTAGCAGCATCAAGCTATCTGCCAACAGATAAATAACATTAAGCGTATTATACGCCAACGCCTGTTATTAATGACATTACAAACACCACTACAATGCTGGCAATTATGGAAATAATAGGAGCAGCTGGATAATGTACTTGGTCGGGATTCTTGGGATTCCAGATCATCCTCATGTATGAGCCAAGCTACTTACTGGCAGGGAAGCGTGCAGTTTTTTTGGGAACCACTGTCTAATAGGACGCACTTTAAGGGGTTTATATATTCTTAATATATGTCTAATAACTAATTCATCAATGAGTCACAGGCCACTATCAAGCTGTTTGGAAGAACACGTTTGGGTTGCCAGATCAGGTGATATCTGTCACTGTCATACATCCTTCTCTGGCACAAATTCCACCACTTGGACCAGAGGCCTTACAAACATTTATAACTCAGAACTTCACTGCTTAAACGATAGTGGAAAAAGGCCATGACTAAGCATCTATTTACTTCATTATAGCCCAACGTCTTTGCGTCCTGCAAGTTCATAACCTGGTAACACAAAATCTGCCTTTATTGATGGCTTATTACTCATCTATAAAGTTTTAATAGATACTTTTCAATCAGAGTGTTGCCCTTTTGACGCGTGTGTGAACTTCTTAAGATGGCAATCTCTGAAAAAAAGCACTTGAAATAATGTGACAGTTCATCCACACGTGTTGATAAGTCACATGAAGCTCAAAAATCCATTCATTTTCCTTACATGGCAGGTTAAAGTCCCATCAGATCAATACTGAAATATGATTGACAGTGCAGTGAGAGTATCTACAGTAAACGTCCTCAGCGTAGCCAAAACATATAACTCTGGAAGGCAGGAGTGTGGAGGAGGAAAAAAGGCACTCATTCCTCCGTCTAACCCACATTTTTAACCTGACAGGTGAAAGAGCCTTTAGCTTTCTTACTCTCTATTACTACCTCTTCCTCCTGCTGAGTTCTCTTCTCCTCTTTTTGCCGTTTATGTAATAAATACTCCACTCCCACAGTGAGTGGCAGAGAAAGGAGGGGTGGGGACTGGAAAAAGAACAGAATAATGCATTTTTTCATCAAATATTCCTTCTCTTCCCCTACCTCAAGGTTTCCTCCTCTGAGCCACTTGAAAGATGGGCAACAATGTGGCCACACAGTGAACACCTAGTTACCATATGAAACACTCCAGCAGTGAACTGGAGGAGACGGAGAAGGGAGAGGAGAAGTCTTGTGTTATTTATGATACTGGGCCTTGTAGCTATATGGGTTCCCCCTTCATGTCTACTCCGAGGTATGGCCCCCATATGCGAAGGGGTATAAGTGCAGCTTTAGAAAGTTACTCTCCCCTCCCCTCTGCATCTCTTTGCTCCTCACTCGGAGGGTTTGAAGAAGAGAAGTAGCCCGTCTCGCTCTTTCATGGCTTTGAGGGACATTTTATATCGCCTCAGGTGTCTGTCAGTGTGACTAACAGTTCTGAGAGTGGAAAACTAATATCTCAGGAACTTGCCTCCAGGCAGCAGCACATAGATGTTACTGTTGGTGGCATACAATGAGAAGAAAGTCATACTTTAGAGGAATTCAGCAGCAGCAATTACTACTTATTCAGTGAGCTGGTTGGTATTAAACAATGGCTTTGACAACCTTAGCGGATGATAAGACACAGCGGGGAAGGCAAGATAAATGCAATCATCTGTACAGCACAAGCTGTCTTTGTTTTGTTGGATGTCTGACAAATGCTTGCGAAGAGCCCAAGGAAATGTATTAGGGACAGTGCACTAACCAAACAAAGCAATAATAATAATGTTTTATTATTTTTGGTCTTGTCAGGACCTCATGTCACATCTGAAATCACACAGCACAGCTGCTGAGGAGGCCTTTTAGACTACTGCACAAGGTTGCAAAGTTAATTGATGCACCTAAAAGAACATGGCAGCCCCATGTTAAAGGTTGTCTCCTCTTTTCACCTTCAAGCTTGGCTTTTGTCAACAGTAGTAAAGGCACCGCAATGGCTTCTGACTTCAATAACAAGGTTTACTGCAGAGAAGAGGAGATGAAAAGAAAAGACAAGGCCTTGCAGTAAAGAGACACACACCGGTAAACAATAGGAAGGTCATCTAACCCTGGAGCAGGCTGAGATGTTCAGGGCCTTTTTTCCATCAAGGATATTCAAAAAGGGAAAAAAAGAAACATGGCTATTCACAGTTCGCAAATGTATAGGTAAAGCAGCCCATCTTCATCTTTGTGCATACCCTGAGCTGCTCTGTTGTCTCGTTAAGGAGACATACAGTATGGACAATCTCGGAAACGACAGCAAAAGATTCCTACAGAGATCTTGGCAGTACAAAAGTAACTGAGGAAGTTCCAGCTCTGCTCTACAGTGTGTGTGTGTGTGTGTGTGTGTGTGTGTGTGTGTGTGTGTGTGTGTGTGTGTGTGTGTGTGTGTGTGTGTGTGTGTGTGTGTGTCAGGCCTATAATCCAAACCCAAACAACATTCTTTACTGTTGTCCTTTACCCATGACTGATCCTTCGTGTTATGCATGCTGGAATGGATATTATATTGTGAACCCCCGCAAATTGGAGCCGGACAATAAAAAGATCATCAAAGATGATCCCGCTGCCCCCGACAGTCGGCTTTGCCCCGCGATGCTGAGTTCAAAGGACGAAGATCGGTGGGCAAATGAGTGCTGTTGCTCAGCGCACAGTCAACCGAAACAACAACAAAGATAAGGCTGAGGGAAATAAATATATAAGGACGGAGGAGAGAGGAGCGGAGGACGAAAAAAAAACTGGATATGTGGGGGGGGTTAGACACAGCACAGAGATGAAATGGAGACCTGCCACTGTGCTCAAGGACACCGCGTGCCACTATGTAATTAGAAATGTACACAGATGATTTGGATGCAGCGATATGATTAGGCAAAGCAGTCCCCAGTCTTAGGCCTAATCAGCTCACTTCTGAGAGATACTCCAAGACTGCTGGTGTGTGTGTGTGTGTGTGTTAGTGCACGCGCTGGGGAAGTGTGGGGGGTGTTACACACTCTCCCTTCGCTACAAGCTCTGGAAGGGTACACAAGAGAAACTGGCATACAGACATATAGAGGAAGAAGTGACAGACATTTAATGTGAACAGACAAACACATACGCAGAGATGTGTTTATGATAAGGATTGTGACCAGCATTAACAGCTAACTCTATGTCCTGCATGTATTATGAACGCATGCTGCTGAGCCAGTGTCAAAGACTCACAATAATGAAAACACTGGAAACAGTATATAGGCAGCTGATTGGCATGATGAAGGATGAGATGAAGGGGAGAATGTAGAGAGAGAGATGGTAATAGAAGTTGGTAGGAACCTTCATTACACAGTCTTTCTGAGACAAGTATAGTTTGTGAGTAATAATAAACTTGACTAGAAGTAGGATTCAAGAATATCATGAAAGGAAATGTTTCATTGTTGTGCTCTGAGTCAGCTTCCAGGTCAAACATCAAATCAGTCTTTTGAGAAAAAACGTTTTTTTAAGTCACCCCAGGAAGAATTGAACAAAAACACCTAAAATCCCAACACATATGTGCCCCGGAGCCAGAGGCTGGGACATGCACAATAGAGGCGATGGTCTACTAAGACCCCAGTAATGAGCAGAGGCCAATTAAAAAGAACTGCTGCCTCCTCCTCCTCCTCATCTACCTCCTCCCTCTCTCTCTTCCTGCTTTATCTATCCTTCTGTCTCTCCTCCTCCAGTGGCTTGTTATTGATCACCTTTAACCCCGTCTCACTGTGGTGTCAAAACTACCATTTAGGCTCATCCCCAGGGCCGAGTGTGTGTCGATCGCACCCTGCCCCATAAATCATTACTTGGGTGGAGGGTCTGGCCTGCCTGAAGCGCAGAGGGAAGCCCGACACATTTCGGCGGAGCCCAGCTCCGTTCCCCCGGGGGTCAAGGGGTCACTGACGGTCCCAGGGACTAGCACCCAGACACCCCGCTAACCCTGCTTTCTCCAGGAAGCCCACCTCTATTCCCCCACGGGCCTGGCAGCAGCGCCCCTTTGATTTTTAAATAAGACAAAAGGTCAGTCTGCGTCCTGCCCTGTCTTCGCAGTGATCTCGCTCTCTGTACGTGACCATTTTTTCTTTATTAATGATGGATCCTAATTTCTGTCTTGTCGCGCAAACTGAATGAGGGATGAGCAAAGTTTTAGGTGAGATGTAAAGGGAAGTTCAGAGAACGATACGGTCCAGAGAGTGTGTCAGCCGTGCGCTGTGTGCTACGAGAGGCTATTGTTGTCACTATCTATCTCTTTGGCTATCTGTTGTGGCCTCATACAAACTCCCCTTTACCTCCTCCTGGGCTGGAGGCGCCTCATCGCCTCAGTACATGGCTGCATATCAGCCAGATGCTGCATTCACCCACAGCCCTCCTCCTCCTCTCTTCACCCCTCTCCCCCCACCACCACCACCCCACTCAGTGCTTTCCTTCGTATATAGAGAGGCAAATTAACAAATCTCCCCAATCCACTCTCTCTGTCTCTTTCCCTCTAATCTCTCTCTCTCTCTCTCCCCATCTCCCTGTCGGTCTGTCCACCTGCTGCTCTCCCTGCAGTGGTCAGACTAGGTTAGGTTACCGTCCTCAGTCACAGTCAAGGGGCCTGGGGATGAGGGGATGATGGGGAGAGGTGACAGGTCCTTTGTTGGGGTAAAGACTCATGACCCATGGGTAGGCACAGAGAGGAAAGGGAAGGGGAATCTATCACTCATCACAAATCCACACCCGTTATATCCCTCTGGATGACGTGTAATTGATAGTGATGTTGTCATCATCTTGTATTTGTTGGCAATTTATAGTGGATCATAACCAAATGCAATAACTAAAATACTCAATTACATTATGTGCTATTGTATACATAGTCAGAAAGCAAACATTATATTTATACCCCACTTTATTTAGTTGACAACTTACTAGCTACATGTAGGAAAACCTATGGAGGTTATGAATTAAGGAACCCAACAGTATATAAAGTAGCCTACTGCAGTTATTATATCCACCTTGACTCAGTTTACATGTTAATGCATGAGAGATAATGACCTATGAAATGTGAGGAGCTTTTACTTTTAATACTTTAAGTCCAGTTTTGTACTTTTATATTTTGATACTTATGGATGCAGTGATGTGTATTCAGGAATGTTAACTTGTTATCTGTGTATGAATAGTCAGATTTGTGTTGTAAAGCGTTCTTATTCACCTCAGTTCTAATCCGACTGATGCAGCTGCTGTGCGTGCTCTTTGCAGAGTGAATTAGGGATCACACACTCAAGCCAATCAGCTTGCGATGCTGGCTTACATATCCAGATGAAAGGTGATCCATTGATGTTGAGGGGGGATGGTGGCGGTGAAGTGGAGCAGAGGGTATGGATTTGGGTACCCATTGTTGGTAGGGGTTCCCATATGCCTCTCCACCTACTCCACCACACCCACCTCTCCCCTGCGGGACTGCCCCGCCAGGGGGTGCAGGCATGGGACAGGACACTCCACTACTGAGGGGATTAATTGGTGTGGCACCTCTTTGGTGCACATGGCCAAAGCAATTAAATAGTGGCCCTAGGCCCTCAGTTTGCTATTACTAAACCAGTGACAAAGCAGCAAATTGGACCTTTCTCTCTGCACTTATGCACACATATGAGCCTGACATGAAACAAATTCTGCATGTGTCTGCAGAAGTTGTTTTATGAAGTGTGAATACAGGGGAAATGACTACAGGTACTGTATGGCAGCATCAAAGGCAAAGGGAAGGTGATGGAGAGTGAAGATTTTAAACACAGATTCTTTAAAATATCTGCTATGTTTGTTATGTTTGTGTCACACGTGTCCATGTGTTTCTGCATGGACATTTGAATGTACAATGTGCAGAGAGAGTAAGCAGGGTCTGGTGGCTTTCTTATCTCTCCCACTGTCTCTCCTACTCCCTGCAGCCGTCAATTAGTGAGCCCGGGTGTGCAAAGGCCTTGTGCTTTTTCACACGAGCCTTTGTTGCTTCTCTCTCCCTCTCTCTGTCTCCCCGTGTTTGAAGATTGAGAAAAGACACAAGGCAGGTTACTGTAGCTCCTCTCTTGGGTATTGGTTGCTGTCTGCCCCTCTGTAAGCCTGCCTGGGCCTGGAGCAGCAGACCAGAGAGTCCACAGAGCCTTCAAACACAGGAAGGAGGACACAGGCCTGGCCATGGAAAGCCAACCTCTGTCAGAAAAAAATGGCTGTGTCAGATACACCATCACCTCTACCAATGCAGAGAGCTGAGCAGTTCCTGAAATGTGGATGTGCGTTATATGTGTACATATTCTATGTGCATACAATACACAGTATATGATGTGTGTGTTTGAGTGAAGGAGAAGGAAGAGGAGAGGAAAGAGGAAAGAGGAAAGAGGGAAAAAAAATCCAAGGACAAAAAAAGAGCATGGAGGTAGATGAAGGAGAGTATGGGTAAAAAGAAAAGGGTAAGGAAAGGAGAAAGGTGGGGAGGAAAGAAAAAGAGCATGGGCAGCAAAGAAAGAAAAGGAGTATAGAGTATTAGAAATAACAGGCTTTATGATGACAAATCAAGGGAAGAGAGCACAGGATATGGGAATTAAATGGATGAGAGGAGTTTAAAAGGAAAGCAGACAGGGTAAATAAAAAGCAGACATGGAGACCAAAGAACCTGGATGAAGGAACATCATATTTTTTATATCCTCTTACTTTTATCTTTCTTATTGCTACTTCTATTCAGTTTCCTTTATGTTGTCCTGACTAAACAGCTGTTCTCCCAGCACTGAACCAACATCAGGCAGTCTACTCAGAGCACAACAAAGGACCTGCAGTTGTCCCTAAAGCACCGTGTGCAAATTAACTGATGAAAAAATTGACGTGATTTATAAAAGCCTTTGAAAGTATATGGAATATTCCAAATCAGCTGTAACAAAAGGCCGTCCTCAACTCTCAATTACCAGTTTTTTTTTTATCTTTGTATAGTTGAAGAGTAAGCAGTTTACTAAGCAGTAAGCAGCATGGTAAAACAATACAGAGCCAGAGAAACACTTCTGTTCCCTGTCAATGTCAAAGAGGATCTCCAGGTGATATTCAGTAACTGACAGCTTTGTTCAGAGAGTCAAGCGCTTTAGCTAATTTTGATTTTTCTATTAGATACAGTTGAGAACCACTGAATGTGTGTTTTTTTTTTTAGAGTGCAGACAACCTTTGTCTAATAAGGGCCCGACATGTTCACCCCCAACCGCCCTGCAGCCCTGCCCCTTCAGCTCTCCAGCCCAGCCCAGATCTCCAGACACTGGGCTGGAGAGAGGCGTGAAGAAGGGGCCCAGACTGCTAACCATCCATCACATCCGTCTGACCCGCCCCGCAGCGCTGAAAAGACCACGGTTATCACTCACCCCTGACACAGCCATCGACGTTTGCCCTTAGAAGCGCACACACACACACACACACACACACACATAAAGACACTGAAGCGCACATATAGACACTCGACGACGTCTCTGCAGTCACTCCAAAATGTCCCGTCACCGCTTGTCCTTCCTCAATTGAACTCTCATCACCATCCATCTACTCTCATCATTCACAAAAATGCCAACACGCTCAACAGATGGCTCCAAACCAATAAGGCCCTGACAAATGCCAGGTAACTCCCAACAGGGACCAATCACATTAGTCTGCACTCTCAACGAGGAAACAGTTATTTCCAGCCCTGGAAAACAGTTATGCAAATCTAGTGTCAGCTTCGATCTAGACTGGTGGGGACCTTTGTGCTGATCCGAGTTGGGCGTTACAATAGCTTGTATTGTCCAACTGCCTCTCAGCTTTATTACATATGTATGTGTTGATTGCTGCAAAACAACAATGCTGGTGCATGGCATTAAGCAGTAACAATAACAGTGATGCTTGGAGCTCCTACTCAGCGTTGGATGTTTATCCAACAAACCTCTGTGTTAACGCCCAGTAACCCAATGGTGTGAAATACCAGCAGAGGAGCCAGCTAGCTTGGGAATATCATGAATGGGAACTGAGCACTTTCATTTATTGAAGCATAGTTCAGCGATTTTAACTGTACTAACTAAAAACAAGTACAGATTAGGATTAGAGATCAGATATAGGGGCGGCTTGTATTTGTTCTTTATTTTTTCATCAAGAAATGATCAGAACTCACTGAATTCAAATTGCTTTTGTTGCGTCCGGACACTAAGCTTTGTATATGGACCCAATGAGATCCATACTGTGTAGATGTGTGAAATTGATAGAATCCGTGGCACAATGAACAGATACGCGAGAGCTCCGTGGGCTCAAAGGTCACCTGGCCCACCCACGTCACTGTGGTGTAAGAAGCCTGCGTGGAATGCCAGCGGGTCGTTCTGGTCGAAAACCTTGGGTTTGTCACCCGCCTAACCCCCCGAGCATCGTGACACACCCGAGAGGGCCAAGCTATGTGCCACCCCCGCCGGCACCCTGTGGTATCAGAGACCTCCCCACCCTTGGGTCCCATTCACACAAAAACCACACATGGGCGTACGCAGACAAGAGCCATCTCTGATGCCCTTCTGATTCTCTGGGCTGGCATTTAGCTGGAGAGATTTAGAGTGTGTGCGTAAACGTGTGTCAGTGTGTGTGTTTGTTTCAGCCGAGCGGGGTGCAGCGGGGAAGAGGTTGGGCTGAGGTGACAAGAGTTGTGGTGCAGATGTCCCCACAGCCAGCAGAGCCTCATCAATGGCAACTGTTGTGATGGTGACGGGGAAACGCGTTGGAGGCCTGGCCTACGCACTCCAGTCATCTGAATGGCTGGAATTCAGCATGGTCGAAAAGACAAGCTCATGCGTGCAGACGGGAAACAATGTGCCCTCTTTATTACTTTCTCTCCATTTCTCTCTGTCACTCTCACTCTTTCTTCTGTGACTCTTAGTCATCCCCCCTCTGTAAATGTAGCTGTAATTTTCATTGTGTTGATGGTTTCATTGTGACACGAATCTTTCATGGTACTTGCGTGCTGCCCAGTGTTAAAAAATACTATGCACAAATATAAATATGAATATAAACATTAAAACAAATTGATTAATTGCAAATTACACATTAAATGAAAATAATTATCGGTGGATGAGGCTGAATCTATTGAAACAGAGGAACAAAGATGGATAGGAAGTCACGGTGTAATTGATTTGAAGTGGAAATGTTATGATTGATCTATTGATTAGCTCTCTGCTGTCCCAGCCCTTTTTAACAGCAGACATACAGCTTCACTCAGGGGACCATGAAGCAAGGGGCCTCAGAGGAACACACACACACACACACACACACACCATAGGTCCATCTATCTACCATGTGACTGCCAGGACTATGAGACAAAGGAGAGATAGGATGCGACGGCCTCTTCAAGCTGTGTCCCATTAAACATCTGTTCAACCAGTCGAAGAAGCTGATGCTTGGTCAAACACATCTTAGACTTTACTGTCACACAGCGATTTTCATAGCAGACATGATGTGGCAGATATTCCGTTAACAAAAGACGGAGGGAGCACTGGCAGGATCTGTGCTGAAAACAGGTGAAATAGAAAATCTGCCTCATCTCAGTTTGCTCTTTTTCTTTCACAACAATTGATGTAAATTCACGCACACACAAAGGCGCTTACACCGATACACATGAGGCATCCGCAGCTAGTCTTTGACTTACAGCACTAATCAGCCCATAAATATGGATGTAACCTCGCACACTGGCAACAAACCATACAAGAAAATAAAATTAACAGCTATAGCCAATTGGTGAGACGACATTGGCCCATAGGATAAAATAAAACACACAACAGAAATCGCATAGGACTGACATCTCATACGTGGATAATGTGAAACAAAGCAGATGCACTAACACAGACACTGCTCTTTGTTTAGTATTTACATTAAAGTAGATCTTAGATGCTGTTTGATACCATTATACACCTTGGTTTCAACAGAGGTATGCTCAACTTCTATCTCCTTATTTCATCAGTGACAGTGGAGTGGACAGCCAGACTACAGTGAAGTCCTTTATCCTGACTAACAAACAGATAAATCACTCAGCTCAAACCCACTCACACACTCACAGGGGAACGACAGACAGTAAAAGTCCGACATGTCCCAAGAGAGACCAAGAAAAGGATTCTTGTTTGAATCAGGAAGGGGTTATTGTTCACTAGATGCCAGGGCGTGGGCATCCAGGCACAGATTAGCAACATTATCTCTTTGGCACAGTTTACAAGACCCAGTCTGGCCTGGCCTGGTCTAGTTTGCGCCATCTAGGTACTTAATGTTCTGAGTGGCTCTTGTCTCCCATAAGAACAAAGTGAGGGCTTGTTGGAGAAACCCAGAGGGGTGAGTCCCTGCTCTCCTCCCACCTTCTCTCCTCCCTTTCATCCCCCTTCTCCTCCTCTCTGGCCCCCAGACCAACTGCGAGGCTGCTGGAGTTCAAGCCTGGCCACGTGTTGGCCATTACACTCCCACAATGACCTTGGTGAGCTCAACATTTAGAGTCCCATAAAAACATTATTGTCCGACTCCTGGGATCATTTGTCCACTACCACAAAGGCTGAGAGAAAACCAAAATGTTAACCCCCCCGGGGTTTTGCGGAGGCGCATTTTTCAGATTCTGCCCCTTCTCCTCCTTTCTACCCATCCACCCTCCCGGTACCACATTGCGCCCACTCTGACGTACTTCCCAGTGGTGCCCACGGGGCCCTCCTACACCAGCGCATTGATATGAAGAAGGCTGCCTGCTCAAAACTCGACCCCATAAAAAAGCCATTTTGTGATTTGTACTCCTAAAGAGCAAAACCAACAATAATATCCATTCTCCTCTGCATACATCACCATTTCAGCTTTTTCTCCCTCATTTTATTGACTTTTGGCCACAAATGTTCCTATTTGTCATCTGTCCATTTGTCCACCCATCTCTTGTTCCCTCTTCAGATGCATACTGTGGGCCCATAACAGCTAGAAGTCCCTAATGGTTATTTAGTCTCTAAATATGTCCATTTCACATCGCCTGGGTGCATGTACCTGAATGGGCAAGGTCGTGCCAGCCTATTAGCCATATTAAAAATCAACCCATTATGGTAATTGGGGAGGTCTAATGCATGTACAGGTTGCTTAGCGCCCACGTATTAGCTCTGATAGATGACTCAGTGATTAGCATTGAGAGGTACATTGTAGTACATAGCTGCTGCTTGCCCCTGTGCTCGCTGTCCTCTGATCCTGCCTCTCGAAGCGGTGACCTCTACTGTGGACACTTAGGTCAGTTATGCATGTCCCTGACCAAATGTTTGCTGCTGGGAATCAGACTGACCGCTATGGACAAGGACATTAGTTACACACTGTGACAGTGACAAAGAGTTTTTAAGAGAGTTTTTCTTGGTGAGCTGAAGGAATATAGACATGACCGTGGTTAAAAACTGGTGGAAGACACATGTCCCATCACTAACTAACTAACTTCACATTAATGTACTTAAAGAAACATCTCAAGCATTGTTGCGTATAATTATTATAATTACGCTAATACATTTCACCCTGTGAACAGGGCTACATCTTCAGCGCAGGAGGCCACAGTGGTCTTGGTCAGAAATTGATGAGGTTAGCTGGGGTTAGCTCGTTACCTTCAGTTGAAGAAAGTTGTGACAAGAGTTAACATTGTATTGCTTTTCACCATTGGACACGGCTCCTGGTGGGGAAAGGAAAGGAAGTTTGATGCTGAACTTGCAATGTTTCTTCTAGGCTATGAAAATAGCTGTAAAACCTACTAATGAATTAGTGCTGACACATTTTATTCAATTGTAGATCAGTCCTATTTAATTATTAAGAATGTAAATATCTCAAAATTCAAATACTGAGAAAATCTTGTATGGGCCTTGTGGTAGCAAGAACCCACAGCTACACAGTGTTAATACTACACTACAAGTTTCTTAATTTAGAAGCCCATAAGGAACATGCTTCGCCTTGAGTATCCAAATCACATTTCATTAAATTTTACCATCTGTCCTGAAACACCAGCACCCACCCCAGTCTCCATCTTATTCCCAATCCAGAGCTCCCATCCCCTGCTCTGTTAGCGGCCCTGACTGGGTCTCTCAGGGAAGGGAGCACATTCTCCTTTCATCCCCTCTTAGAGGACAAACATCAGTCCCATCTCGCTGCGCATCCATATTCATGAGACGCTTATAAATATCTGATAGCAGCCTTGCTACAGCTGTTTAGCTAGGAGAGCAACGTAAATCGCCTCGCACACACGCGCACACACCATGGTGTTCATGTATGTGCACATACGCACGTGTTTCCATGTGTACTGTACCGTTTCATTTTTTCACACGTATACGTACATTGGTTTGTAGCCAGATCTCAGCCCTACATCTCCCTGTGGCTCTACCTGTCTGGCCCCCTGATAGCATCGCCTCAGTGCAGGGCTATCGCTCTCTCTCTCACTCTCTCTCTCTGGCTTTAATTAAAGTGTAAGTGTGACTACAAAATGAGAGAGGAATCCTTAAGTGCCGTATTTACCTTCTCTCTGACATGCTTGTGCTTATCAGTGCAGCGAGCACGCTGGAATCAAGAGACAGGGACTTCTCAAAGGCCTGCGTAATCGCTCAGGCCCCTCTCCCTCAACACACACACTTGCATGCACACACACACCACCTCAACCTGAGCATCACCCACCTTGTGACGCCCCTCTCCATATGACGCATATGGAATACAAATGCTTCACAGTGGTTCTCATGAATTGCAGGGATTAAAATGATCTAATGAAACATACAGTAAGTACAAAGAGTTTAACTAAATCAACATTCGCAACACCTCATTAAGACAAAACAAAACAACATAACAGTGTGTGAAACGGGGATTTTGTATGTTCAGTCATGTGGCTGTAATGCTAATTATTCTTCTATTAGTTCCAAACAAACAAAGTTTTTTCCTGTTGCTGGAATATTTCATTTCCTATGTGCCAGAGGACTTTTCCCTGGAAAGATGTAATTGGCACCCAGGTGTATAGAACAGTGATTATCACAGCTCATAAAACTGGAATCAGTTGTATCACTAATGTGTTACATGGAAAGGCAAGAGAAAAACAACAGGAAAAAACGGTTTTAATGAAAATGTTGCAGTAGAATAAATGGTAAATCTCCCAGAAATTGGACAGACTGAGTGTATCAAGTAGGTGCGGGATCGCAAGAATTCAGAGGAATGGCCAGGCAGAGCAGGGGGCAAGGCTGAAAGCCCATCTGATATCCATAAGGAAAATTGTATTTATTTCACTTTAGCGGTAAACATCTTTCAGATGTGTATGACACATCAACTGGAGCCACAAAACCAAAACAAGGTGCTGAGAGATGCTAAAATGCTCTGTAGAGCTAAAGGAAACTGATGATTACTGGATGTGGGTTTGTTGCTATGAGTGACACCTTATACATTAATTTTATCTATTGTTAATGTCTAACATGTTATTTTTTAACCTCTGTATGTGATGAAAAAAGCTCCCTGAAATTCATACATATATGAAGAGGAGCCTTGCAGCCATTTACAATGCAGAATTCTTGACAGAGGAAAACAGAAGGGGCTTTTTTTTCTTTCCTGGGGCTCCAGATTAGAGCGGCGATATAAACACCCTCCTATCACTGTCTGCTAGTGGCTTACTAATCACATCCCAGCAACTGATACTGAGGCAGAAACAGAACGTGAGAGGGAGGCACAATCTTGGACATCAAATGCCACAATCCACCACGTGCTTATGGCACAGATACCGCAGCAGTATTCAAAGGTGACATTGCAATCAGTGGACAACACTGGCACAGGTTCCTGCACTTTCAGGGAGGTAGGAGCCCCAAACCTGTACTTCTGAGGAACTTTTCTGGTGCTCCTTTTCTTTTCGTTTGATATTTTTTTATTTACTGATACCTAACCACTTCCAGTCTCTCCTCTGCTCCTCCAACTCATTAGAAACATTAGAATTGCTGATGCTGGCAAGAAAACACATTTTGCTTCGGTCTGAAGAATATCTTTGTTCTGTTTCCAATACAAATAGAAGGAGATTTAAATATTGCTCCTCTGGAGTGTGCCTATGTGGCTGAGTGAGAGAGAGAGAGTTTTGGTGTAGTGTGCATCTGTGTGTTGATCCTCGATTGGTTGTGCATACGAAAGGATGAAATATTCTGTGTGTGCGTGTGACTGGATGTGTGTTCCCAGAGGGTATTTCTGTTTCTTGTGGGGAGTACAGTTAAAGTGAACAATAGGCTGTGCTGCACTGCACACTATGCAGCCTGATAGTACAAAATATCAACAAAAGGCAGATGAAAGCTTTGTACTGGGAGCTGGAGTTCTGCTTTATTTTAGGAAATGGTCAAACGTGCAGTGAGCTTTTTGCCATGCAGGTCTTGAATATCAATGATATCCTACATGAAGGTCCAGTAGCTGGACTGGCTGGTGGGTGTGATCTTGTGTTTGGAAAAGTAATCAAATACATTGAGTTTTATTTTTGCCCTGCAACAGGTGCATTGGTTGGTTTTTGCAGCCTAAGTCAGAGTGATCAAAACAATAGCAAAAGGCCAAAGGCAAGAAGTGGGAAGTAACAAGAAATTACTCTTAAACAGAGGACGAAATTCAAGCGTAGGAAGGTGAAATGGAAAACAACAAGAACAAGAAAAAAAGATAAGGGAAGTAAATAGAAGGTGGAGAACTGGAGAGAGAAAGGGGAGGGGAGGCTGAAGCTAGCTAGCTTTCCTCATTAGCCATGCAGAGCATCTTGGCTCTTCTCCCACACCTCCCGGCTCATCATCGCCTGGGCCCTGGCTGCCAGCGCACCCACACCTCCACCAGCCATCCCTCTTTGCCTCATCCCTCCCTCCCTCCCTCCCTCCCCTTCCAGCCCCTATAATCACACCCGCAATCACAGCCCCTAATTAGGTTAATTAATTTGTATCAGCCCTTGTAGGGACTTGGCTGATGAGGCAGCCATAATAGCCCCCCTCCCTGACCCCCCCATTCAAAAAAAAAGAAAAAGAAAAAAGGGTGAATAAAGATCTGATGCAAACCCGTCTGTGACAAGACAGGACTATAAACCATGGGGTCACATTTACCTCCCCACCCCCAACCTCTCTGTCAACTATGTCTTCTCTCCCCTCTAACCCCAACACATCCCTTCCCCCTGCTCTTGTTATTCAATAGGAGTGACACCTAAATAGTGATATATGCCCCACTACGTCACAGTGCTTCATCGTGTCCACTGGAATGAAAACATCCAGTATAATAATAATTGAGTCTGCATCTTCCCTG
Source organism: Trachurus japonicus (assembly GCF_045865225.1). NCBI lineage: Eukaryota > Metazoa > Chordata > Actinopteri > Carangiformes > Carangidae > Trachurus > Trachurus japonicus. Next base: position 19,134,041 of record NC_140922.1, read on the forward strand.
TGTCACACTCACTTCCATGCATATAACAGTGTGGTGTTAGGCTTGTTTGTTTACACTTTGGCAGCTTGTCCTGGTGTTCTAAAAGTGGGAGGGAGAGAGAGAGAGAGAGAGAGAGAGAAAAAACAAGTCAACGGTATGATAATGATTCTCTTGGCGGTTTGTCTCTGTAGTCTTCAGAGGGACCGATCGAAGCATCACATTACAATCAGAGGCCCTCATCGCCCCTCATCAGGCCACTGACGAACAAACTCTGATTAACACCCCCATCTGATTACTGCAATCACCCAGGCTATAACCACGCACAAGCACTGTCCCCCCACCAGCGCGCACGCACTCACTCAAACACCTCACTGTGAACACGTGTACACACACACAAAGTAGCTCTCATCACGCATCGTCACGTAGTCAGAGGTAACACACTAACAAATTGGAGACGGCAAGAGGAGAGCGCCTTGGAATGAAAGATACAAACTGACTTTAAGATACTGATAACATTATACTGAGGAAACTAATGCAATGAGTAGTTTTCATAAACTCACCTATAGTAGCCTATCAAATGCAGGTGGCCTGCAGTGTATGAGTTGCCATAATAGCTACTGCTCACTTTCAAAACACACACACACACACACAAACACCTTCCCAGTTCCCATACACATGAACTGGGTGCGTTCAATTGTGATGCAAGCAGACAGATGCATAAATATACACACACACACACGCAATCTCGGGCAGACAATGACACGGGGAGGCTGCGAGACAAGGACAGATCCGGTAGTTAAAGCGTAATGAACACGTCCCCGGGGCGCGCGCCTGGCATTCCCCTGAATGATGGACTGACAGTAATACCGGGGCAGATGGGTGCGCTCCACGCCCCGTTCAACACCGCACACACATGCACACACGTACACACCACCCTCCCCCTGGTCTATCCTGTCCCTCTCTCCTGCAGAGATACCCCCCGCAGGTCTGATGTAGAGGCAAGGGAGAGAGGGGGGGGGGGGTACCAAGGGTGCTGTGTATATGCGTGTGTGTGTGTCTGTGTGTGTACCTAGAGGCGGGGGGCACAAGTATGAGGCCCCCGTCATGATTTAGGCTCCCATGCAAATTTAATCAATTCGAGTACCTCTCGCCAGCCAGGGCTCATTAGCGGCAATTTAAAAAGAGGGCTCTGTGATCCCCACCTCGTAGCATGAGCCAGACGTTCAACTCAAGCGCACACACACACACAACACACACACACACACACACACACACACACACACACACACACACACACACAAACATGCAAAGATACACACTCATCCAAATACTGACACAAATGCACAAAAACGCACGCACGTCAGGGGCACTGTCAAGGCTGTAAAGATTTTCCTTCAGACGTCTTCCCCCTGGCATGGAGAGAGACTCTGCCTGTGCACCAGCCACCCCCCCCTCCCCCCCTTCCTCCCCCTTTTCTGTCCCTCCTCTCTATCCACTACTTCAAAAGCCCTATGACACCCAGCTTCAAGTTAAAGGCGAGAGGGATCCGAAGATAAAGACTACCTCTCATCCCCTACCCCTCGCATTCTGAGACAACCCCCCCACTCCCCCACCCCAACACTCCAAACCCCAGGCTACCTCTCTTTTCTCCCCACCTCTCACTCTCCAGCTCTCCGTAATTGGAGGATCGATTAGCAATGTCCTCAGCCATCCTTAACCCCGGCTCTGTATGTTTGGCTTTGGAGCAGGGCAGAGCTGTGTTCAGGAATAAAGTGGGTGGAGGGCCGGCACTCACGGTTTACAAGGATCAAGTGCCAGGTTAAATCCAAACAGAGAAGGACAGTGGTGTGTGTCCCATCTAATAATATAGAAAAATATCCAACAAATAATCTGCAAGCTCCTAAAGATGCATTAAAAACTAAAATTACTCTAAAACATTTACTAGTCTTATTTTTATTTGTTTAGATCTTTTCAATATCTGCCTTTGAGATTTCTTCCAGCTCCTCGGTACAACGGAGGCAAGCACTGAGTATTGCATTTTAAAAATTTAACTGCTATACCACTTCCCACGAACAGTGTCTCTGTCACTCTGGATAATGCACAGAACACTGTCAACAGTTTGCAAGGGAATATTACCTCAGTTGAAAGTAGTGCCAATAAAAGGGTTCACAGGTTGGTCTGTATCTCCTGGAGAACAGATGCAGATTGCAGAGAGAGAGAAGTTTTATTGTTTGAATGAAGCAGCAAAATTCATTTTCCTCTCTTTCTTTGTACAGGGATGACAGCTGAAAATAAGGATATGTTTCAAAACCTGCAGATAAAACCAAATTCAAGTTTAGGACAGCAACAGTCATGGTAAGTCAGACAATTATATTTATATATTAATTGGGATGAACTGAGCTTTCAAATAAAACCAATCAGATCCTGGACATAAATCAAAGAAAATATCGGTTTTGAATAAAACCTCCCACAGGTTTATCTTTGCTGTAATTGTCACCTCATGCTGTTTGTATGAAGACGAGTGCACACTTGATGCATTCAACATGCATGCACCATATCGGATTGTCTTAAATTAACACCAGAGACTGAAATTTCCCCTGTTTTTTTCCCACAATGCATCTAATAACTAAACTTCAGAGAACAAAGATGCGTTTTTCGTTCCCTCTCTTAACCAGGCTGCACTTTCACTCTTAAGCAGTTACTATATATGGAGGTTAATGTCACACCCTGCAGCTGTGTGACTGCCCCTCCACTTCTAACCCCCCACCCCCCCACTCCCCCTCGCCCAATCCAAAAAAGACCATTCGTTAGCAAACCTCCAGGGTCATTAACTTTAGAGATGGCATTGAAGGAAGGGGAGGGGGGGCAGGATAGCCTGTGAGAGTCGTCAAATGAATTACGAGGCTTTTGACAATAGAGGAATGCCTGTCTATATCTTTAAAATCAGAAGGTCGCCCACTGCCCACCCCTGAGCCCTGCCCCTGCACCCCGACACAAGAGTCCCGTTGCCGGGGGCGAATGAAAGGCGAGCTTGAGGAGGAACAGTGGCTCGTCTATGTTCGGGTCGCACAGTCAGATAGGGGTCCCGGAACTGCGCACACAGTGTTTTGACCCCTGGGCTCTCCTCAATGACCTCCACCCCCTCCGCTTATGGATGCTGGGCCTGAGGGTCCCGGTACAGACACGCTCTCTCAGTGGTGTGACGCAGTAGCGGAGGGCAAGAAGGGTAGGAGGAAGGCGTGAGGAAGTAGGGAGGGAGAGTTGGCAGAGGACATTAGTCACTCTTTTACTGCTTCCATCACGATTTTGACATGAATGGTCAACGCCGAAATGCCAGCGATGTGCTTGTATGACTTACAGTGAAATCCACGCATGCACACACTCTGCACATGTGTTCGCTACATTTAGAAACATCCTCAACAACATTTCTACTGTGATTACAACACTGATGGAATAATTAATATCACTATTAGGGATGAGAGTAATCAATGAGACTAACCAAACCAAACAGGCAGCCGCCATCATCCTTTCCCTGGTTCTGGCCCATCATGAGCTGTTGGCTCACCTTTGCTCTGGTCAGCAGTGTTTGGGCCAGGGCCTCTGGTCCCTCTCCTGCAGCTCCTCCACCTCTCACTACGCCTGGTGACATTTCCGCCTGGCTCTCTCCCTCTCCCCTCCTTCCCTCCAGTGGCTCCCAGGAGAGGCTGATGGATGGGGCCTGTTTATGAAGCTGCTGCCACCACAGTGATCAATCAAGGCTGGGTCACTGTGATCTGCTGCTGGGCACCAGGCCTTCAGTCTATTTCACACTATAAGCTCAAGGAAGTAACCACACATACAGTTTGTTAGCACTCACGGCATGCTCATACATAACCACAGAGGTAGCACGATAAACAAGTAAAAGGCCTCATATTTCTCTGAATATTTGTTTTCTGTACATGAACTGTGGTGCTTCAAATCTCGAGTCAGCAGACGGTAACTGTCAGGACAGTGTGGAGGGGTGATGACGGGAGGATCAACACAAGAGACAAACCAGGGATCTTCTTCCAGTGTTGCATCAGAGCTAATCCCTGCTCCACCACGCCACTCCGTCAAACTGATCTGCACAAACGCACACACTCCCCCCACAATTCACCAAAATCACACACCTGTGTGAGAGGGATATTCCTGTGAAAGCAGAAAGATGTGAGGATGACACAGAACGTTGCAGCTCTCATAGGGTTTTTTTTTTTAAGTGGAAGACATTCAATATGTCATACAGAGACAACGTAGTGTAATTATGTAAAATGAATGTTGGCTGAATCTCATGTAGCCACTTCAGGTTCAGGGTTTTTGTCTTGTTCCTGCTGTCTTGATACTTCCATAGCGTAGTAGGCTACTAGGACACCTGACTAGAACAGAGCCATCAGCCAGCTGCTGTCATTAATGACACCTGTGCTTCTTCTGTGACTGGTCATCATGGCTGCTGCACTAAGGTCCAGTATCGCATCAAAACCCAAATCTGAATCAACAGTAGAGAGCGATATAGCTGAAACAACAGATCCCCTACCTGTGTCTCTCAGGGAGCCTTTTAGCAGAGGTGTCATTGTGTAAGCACAGGTGCAGCTAATAACATTAATAATCGGTAATTTTGATTAAACCGAGCTAATGAGGGAGCATCGACGATAGTATTATCAGTGTTTGCTAACCGACACCCAAATCACGTTTAATGTTATTAGCTGCAGCTGTGTGTGAAGCCGCTGTCTGCTGAGGTGTGTGCTGCATCCTAAGTAAAGGGCAGCTACAAAGGTGGCGTCCTTCAGAGGCTCTGCTGCTATCGTTGAATGTGTCTCTGTCCCAGCAGTGAAAAAAGTAAAGGTAAAAGGTAAAGGTACTTTATTGGTCACATATACAGCTAGTACAGTGAAATTCTTTCTCTGCATTTAACCCACCCCTGAGGAGCAGTGGGCAGCCACAGTGCGGCGCCCGGGGACCAACTCCAGATTATGAGCCAGTGCCTTTGGTCAGGGGCGCTGACTGGATCAGTGGGGTTGTTTTCAACGTACAAGTAAAAAAAAAAAAAAAGTGAAGTTCATCAACATCTCTCTGAAATGACTGGCAGTGATGTAAACCAGTGCAACAGCAACAACTAATGATGTAGGAGTTATACACTGTTATAGACAACATAAGGTTAAGTTTATGCATGGCTTCGCTTCCCTTTTCATGGTCACTAAGGCACCATCATACATGAACAGAGATGTGATACATGTGGAAATGGTCAGTTATATCACCTGATGGAGAAAACCTGCAACATTTAACAACTTACTCATATGCAGTTGTCTGTCGAATATGAGGTTACGTCCTGTAAAATCTGATCAGAAGAATGGTCTGCTGGGTAACTTTGAAATGAACCATCACTGGCCTTTATGACAGGTTTGACATCCACCAGGCACCTGGTTGTGATGCACACAGGCTGAACTCATCAGTAACAGCTCAACATATAACTACCACAGTTAAACTCTAAAATCTAAATGGTGGATCTGACCAGTAACTCCAAGAACATCCAGTTTAGCCTCTGCACTGCAGGTTACAGTGTCTCCAGCCACTAACATGTTCCTCCAGCTCATGTCTTAAAGATCATTAATGCCACCTACTGGTTTAAGAATAAAATACAACTCAGCTGGCCGGAGCACGTATCACAGCCTAAGTTCAGATTCAGCCTGAGGCCTCATTGACAAATTATTCCCTTTTCTCTTTCTCCTGTTTTTAAGTCTCCCCAGCTTCTCAGCTGGCAGAAAAAAAACATCAAATGTAAAATTCAGAAACTCCTGTCCCAAAAAGAGGTCAAACACAAGTTTACTCTTAAGTAAAGAAATCACATGGATGTGCACGTTCTTCTCAGATTTATTTGAAAGAAACTAAAAGTCTTCGATAAATATGTACAAAACTGCATCACTGCAACAATATTTGAAGAAAAGAAAATGATCTGTAATGTGTACTGTGGTCAAGAAGTCCATCATGTCTCCAGTATCTGATAGGCAAAGCTGGTGATTTAGTTTTCCCAACATGATGAGAACTCCACTCCTAGCGTTTCCTCTTGGCCTCGAACTTGTAAATGGCTGCAGCCTTGGGTGTCTCCTTTTTTACCTTCACCTTCTTAGTCTTATCCTGCTGCACAGAGGAAGAAAAATAACATGAAACGTAATGTGACACTTCTTGCTAAAATGAAAATGAATAAATCTGCAATGGAGATGGTCATTTGAAACCGAAAACAAAATTTTCTACTCCTCCTCACCTGGAGATCCTTGCGTGTCTGGATCTTCTGACTGATGACAAACATTTTCTTTTCTCTGTCGATCCTTTGAGAAAGGATCGTATACTGGTGCTTCCTCTGCTTGGCCAGCTTCTACAATAAAAAGGAGTAAACATGAACCATCGTAGGATTGATCTGCAGAATTCACCACAATGTTACAGTAAATTTCGCTTTTCGCAAAAGAGGAAATATTTTGTAATTGTGCTCTCAAACACGCACCTTCACAGTGGCAGCCTTTAGAGATCCCTGGATGGTCTTCGTCTCCAGGGTTTCCATCGTCGGCCTGTTGTACACTCTGTCCACCAGCTCAGGGGCCGTGTTCAGGTGCGTTGCCAGGTCAAATGACTCCACTGATGATGTGGAAAGAAAGCAATGTAAACTTTAACTGGAGTACACGAGGACATAAATCAAAGAAAATATAACATTATTATTTCCACCAACATCTTTGTTCTGAGCACTCAAGCTCTATTCATCATGTAACAAACATTTCTATTTACCTTCCTTCTTGGAATTCACAAAAAATGTGTGCTTGTTTTTTTGTTTGCTGTCTGCATCCAGAAGGTGGAGCTCTCCTTTCAGCCTCTCGATTTTCTGAAAGCAAAAGATGAACAGAAAGAGATTTCAGAGGTAAACAACACTCAAACAAAGCTTACACTGAGAAGTAATTTCTATTTTTCACTATAGACTCTGTGCATCAGTTCCTCCCACTTCCATAACTTGTCAAAGGCCCCAACCAGTAATAATCTCTAGTAAAACTAGTACTATTTGACTGACAGCTGAGCTGTTACTGGAGTTTGATACTGATCCTGACTTTAACAGGAGAATTTGAAAATGGGATATTAACAGCAACACATCCCATGAAGAGTTTGCTTTGTCTGACTTTATTCAAGCTACATGCTTAACAGCACATCAGTTAAAAAATGTACCTGCCAGTGCTCTCTGGTGGACAAACTAAAAAAGTAAAACAATGGAGACTCTGTTTCTAAATTATATCAAACTTAATTCAGCCTTTTAGTGCTGCAATTTCAGATTCATTTCAGAACTAAAACCTTTGTCAGATTTGTTCTTGTGTTAATGGTTGAACATGCCTGGAGCAATTTGGACACCTTAGCACAACTCCCTGCATCATATCCAAGCAAACTGATAGGAAATTCAGTTTTAGACTTTAGTGTGTGTGAAGAGTTCAGAAACTACAGAATCTCAGAATCTTACACAAGCTTTTACTCCCTATAATCAGTGACGTGACTTTAATTAGTAATTACAGGTAAATTAAACGTACCTTTGCCTCTGCCACTCTCTTCATCTCCACATACTTGATGTCCTGCGTCCTCATAACCTTTTTCTGCTCCTCTGTCACCTCCACCTCCTCCTTGGGTTTCTTTGCAGCGTGAACTCCATCCTGCCAGAAAAACACCATTAACACATGAAATCCCTCAACTTAAAGTCATTCACCTCGCAATTTTGTGAAAGTGCATGACATGTGTGTTTTTCTCTGCTGTGATGATAGTGATGCTGAGCTCACCTGAAGCTGAGAGTTGATCATGTTGAAGTAAAACTCATCTGGGTTCTTCTCCAGAGCTTTCTTCCGCAGAGCAGAGAGAGTGTTTTGTTTCTTGTGGTAGTCACTGTTATAACACAAATACAACATAGTTAGATAATATGGAGGAGACTCATGATCCATCAACCATGTTAGACAGTCAGACTTTAATCATTTTGAATCCAGAGCCTTGAAATATGTTATACTGTATACAGTCCTGGATGAACTCACTCTGCACGGAGTTTGTAGTCTTTCTTCTTCTCCAGCAACCCCAGGTGTTTCCTGAAACCGGGCTGGTCAAAGCAAACGAGGCGGTTAATACACATTCAATACAGTCAGTAACAACATATTGGTTGCTGCATTGGTACGAAAACACGCATGTATTTGGTTTGGTTTGAGTCTGTAGTCATCTGTAGAGTCACAACATAGCAGCTAGCTGACAACACCTCACCTGGGATCTCTCATGGTGGTTTTTCTGTCGGGATTTCAGCGCTTTCCTGAACGAAGACATGTCTGAGAAATGTCCCCGGGCGGTAACTAAGTAAAACCGTTCAGTCGAAGTAGATATAAACAGGAGTTTGTGAAAGCTAAACACACAGACACTGAGCCCTGCTGCCTGCTTCCCTGCTCGGCTAAACCCACGTGGTTTCCTGCCTGCTTCAGTCCGTGGTGTTCTTCATTTCCCTTCCGCAGATTCGCGACTCACGACTCACAGCTGAAACAATACTACAGAGCTATAATGAGCCTGAATTATTATTTTTACTTATATAAAATATTCATTGTTGTAATTTAAAGGGACACAAAAGCTTCAGAGTTATCTTTCCGATAAAATGAAAAAGCTCTGAATTTAATGCCACATGTTGTAAAAACGCAATAACAACACTAGGGGGCGCCGCTGTACTGAAAAAAAATAAAATAAAAACAGTTTTTCATGCCGTCAGATTAAACTGACTGGATAGCAGCTATATACAGTACAGTTCTGTATAACTAACACTTTACATGACATTTGAGAGGGAAAATTTCCCTTTAGTTCTTCAAATTTATTTAACAGCTATGGTTCCTACTTGACAGGTTCAGATTTGATTTGGTCAGTTTATAAGTAGCCTCTGATGCACGGTTATCCAATAAAGTTATCAATAACGTAGAAAAATGAACAGTTAAATGGCACTTACTCTGTTTATGTATCAATAATTTTAATTCAACAATGCCACACATAATAGTATAATTAAATTTCCCGTTGTTCTTAGTCTATGTATGCAGTAACATTGCGTGCAATGGGGTATTCCTACTGTAATGCTACAACAAAGATCTTACTTCTCCCATCAAAGTTTTTCATGTTAATAAATCATTTTGAAATGTGTGCATGGACGGAAATCCAAAAACATTTGAATAGATGCCCTAAATTGTGTTTTCATCCAATAACCTCATGCCATTGATGTTCAAAGCCCTGCAGTATTTCATTTGGGCTTAAATGTTCAAAACTTTCAAAGTTGCATGCAGAGTTTACTGGCAATGGGAAATTAGATTAATCATAGTCAGCTTATGGTCAATAATCAACTAAAACCAATACAGTTGATATTGGCCATATTGGCCATTCTGAAGCTGTAGCCTATACAAGCCAGATCTGGCACCAGAAAGACCTAAAGCAAATGAGGGTCATCATAGTGCTGCTGACTTAATTTGTTTTGGCTGCAGTGTTTATACACTAAATTATTTTGGTCATTATAATTAAGGCCTGCATTTGCCAGCGTGCACAGTTAACACTAATTGGTAACAAGTTTATGTTTTTCCAACATGGACATTTACTGCTTGTTTCCTCTTGGGTTCCAGACCCCTGTTTTGATTTATATCCAGACCAATAGACCTAAAAGAGATGACACAAAAACTGTAATATTTACAGGCCTTATATTTTGCCGTTTGTATTTCGCAGGTAGAAATAATACGATATGCTTTTGGGATAATGTAAAACACACATATATATAGGCTACACATGGCAGGCTTCTGTGCAGTTTTTTCTCTTCATATTGAGAGAAAATAATATTGCAAGGGGGAAAAGGCTATCTGTTTCCTGAGCAGAGAGGAGACAAAAGGCAAAGCTGCAATGGCACCAGTCCCCTAATCTCACCCAGACTCCCAACTCTTTGTGGATGTGAGAAGAAGCCAGCACGACAGAGAGTTATATTCCACTAAACAGCCATTTTTCCCTCATGGCAGCTCACTATCCCCACTCCAACCGCAAGGAATTTGTTTTATATGTGTGAGATTTGCCTGGCATGCAGAATGTTTTGCGGGTGATGAGACCTATGAATGGGATCAGTGTTTCCACATTATGTCACAGGCTTGTTTATCAGTCTGATGGCTAATGACCCCGATTCCTGTGAAGGTTTCAGCCCAAGGCCCGAACGGTCCACCCACCCACCCAACACACTAACACTAACTGTTTAACTAGGCAAACACAGACAGAAGCTTGAGCCAGAATTTACGGGTTAAATGTCTGCGTTCTGAATTATTGGGCTCCGTGCTGTTTAATTCATGTGAGTATTTATCATTACAAGTGAAAAGCCTGGTGAGCCAAGGCAGGGGTAAATACTACTTTGGAAATCAGGGGCCTTGTAACAAGCTGATGCAAGAGCTGAAGGACAAGAGGTAGTGGGTTTGTTCAGGGTCAGCAATGGAGGAATGCCCTTGTGGGACAGATGCAGAGCCGTTTGGTTTTCTAATATGACCCTGTAAAAATAACACTGCTGACATATTGTAAGACTGCTGCACTTGGGCTTAGCTCAGGGCTTTGGTATGTCTCCCCTGACCATGGTTGGTCCTCATCTGCAGCGAGCCGCCAGGCCAGCCCAGTCAAAAAAATGCCTGAGCCAGTAGTTACTCCTTTGTGATTCTTTAGCTGCATCCCCTACACTTTATAAAAGGGATACAGACAACATCACATAGCGTCAGATGTTTGCCTGTTAAATTAATCCTTATTAGAAGTGGTGCTGCAGGTTGTACTGCAGTACAATTTTCTACGCGTCCTTTACTCATTCTCATTTTCTGCTGATTTATACTTGCTCTACGTTACAGTGGGAAACATAAGTTTACATTTATATGACTACTACAAGTGCTATAAAAAACAAGGGTTATAAAAAACAATGCATTTTCAACGATTACACCAGGAACCTTTCCCAGCTTTTCTGGCTTGCAAGTAGTGTCTTGTCCATCTTGGCACATGGCATGCGTGCCTGTTGTTTGCTCTTCCACCAAGTGTTTTCCCCTCTAAATCTTTTGATGATTTCTTTCAAATAACTGGCCCAATATTTCACAGAAAGAATAGAGAAATGTCTAAAAATGTATTTTGATACTTCTTTTTAACAATCTTAGTTTTGAACTAAGATTGTTTGCTTGTAGTGGAGTATTTTTAGGTTGTGGTGTTACTCCTGAAGTCAATTATCTGAATACTATTTGCACTCTGGACATTCACAGCCTCACCTCTAAATATTACCCTCTTGATACCCAGTTTGTAGCTGTGACAATAGGTGTGCTCCATAGTATGCTTGTAAAAATTGTCTTCAGTTACAATAAATGCTAGTAGATTAACTAATTTTCCCTGCTTGAGCTTTTAGAGTGTATATTGTGGTATGACCCGTTGAATACTCTATCGCAGAAGTGAAGTGGTGAGAAGTAGATGGGTTTCAGATGAGGCACCGTAAACCACAAGTGCTCTAAAGAAGCTGTTATCACCAATATCATCAAAAGGCTCTTCCGCCTGATGCTCTTTTGACAGATTGTTTTGAGCTTCTCTTTAACAGCTAGCGGCTAGTGCATGATTTCACATGTCCATACTGAAATAGAAAGCTACAACTACATTGCTAAAATCTTCAGTCATCACACTCCTTTTTTTTCAACATTGTAGCCTACCTCTTAATGAAATGATGGCTTTGTTACATAATGGCAGCTTGACGCTAGTCACCATCACGTGTGTGGAGAAAATAGACACAGGAGGATGATTTTAGGAGGAGGCAAAATACAGACAGGTGACAAATTAAATGAGAAGCGGGTGGAGAGATGGGAAGACAATGCCCTGGTCTATAGGGTGGAAAGGGTCACTGAATGTTTTCACGATATTTGAAATGATGTGAATCACAAGGTAAGACCTTTTTTGGACTAACGTGTTAAGACAACGCTCTCCGCCGCCATCATCAAAGCAGCAAATGAGGGAATGTCTTATGGAAGAATGGTGTTGAGTCCAGAGACTTGTAAAATCAATGCCTCGGACTATTGAAGCTGTTCTGGCAGCATGTGGTGACCCAACACCTTGCTACTTACTTTATGTTGGTTTTTCCTTTAATTTGTTACCGGTCTGCATCACTTAAGTGGGACTTTAAACTATATAATTGCTTCATTAGTTTCCTGTTCAGGGCCATGATGCCTGTTAGAGGTAATTCCACTCAGGTGTTCCAAAATTGCACATCCAAGAAAAGAGTGCGTGATTTACAGTGTAACACTAATTCAAATTTCATTTAGCGGAGCATGACAGTCACTTGACACACCATCATCACCATTCTCACACCGCATCAAAAAGTAAAGTATGTTTTCAACTGTATAATACTGTATTCCTCACCTGGGCTGGAAAATATCTTAAATAAAGTTAAGTTTTTAGTTAGGTTGTTCCATATTTAGACCCATACTGTTTCTATTCTGCCTGTCATCTTTTTTTCATTTCATTTTTTTTAGAAGTGATCATACTTTGAAGTGATTACACAGTTAACCCCCATTACCCTTTAACTTGTTTTTCAAAAGTAAAACAGAGAGATGTTTCATGTGAAAGGTAAAAGAGAATAACTGTTAACCAAGGAAACAGTGAGGGAGTCATCAAACTATTTCTCCCATGATATATTGACAAGCTTCTATCCTCTAATTTGTTGCAAAGACTGACAGGACCACGCCTCAGAGTGTAAAATTAGAGTTTATAATTAGGGGGTTTTGGGGGAATAGACGGGTCAGACCAGAACAGATCACACTCGTTCAGTCATCACAGGACCATGAGAGACAAGAGTCACATGGTTGTTATATAAAAAAAAGAGTGGATTGAATGGGCTATTTCATGTGTAACATTTTGCAGCTGCGTTTCCCTTTAAAAACTTATTTAAAAAAAGATTCAAAAAAGAAAGAAAATATAGCATTGTTGTCAAATCCAACAAAAATGCAAAATTTACATAATCTGGTTCATTGCTTTTAATTTCCAGAGTACACAGTGTTTTTGTGGGAATTTACAGATGATGAGTAATGTTACTCTTAAAACCCAAAAGTATGATTTAAAAGTTTTAACCCAACAATGGTGATGTAGTACCACAGATTTTCCAGCCTGTTACTAGAGAGGCTGGAAAACCAGTGTCATTTTCCATGGAATGATTACATACTTATTTTTTTGTCTTTTCTTACTTCCCTCAAAAAGTCTTGCTTCAGTTCCCATATTGACGTTGATGATTGATGTTGTGTGCAAAATTTTGTCTAATCTTACACGTATGATTGCGATTGCAAATAGCAAAGCAGCTCACACACACACAACACACTTTTGGGTGAGTTGACTTTTCTTTCCAAACAAAACAATCTTAACCCTCAGATCCTGTTGGCACATTTTTTGTACCATCTGATTTTTAATTTGGCTGTCATTTTGGCTGTGATCATGCTATAATGTTCGTAGGTTGCAGAGAGGTGGCTTTTGCAAGGTAGTTGCAAGCTCCAGCAAACTATAAGCAAACAAATCAATGTTGGCCCTGTTCAAAGGCAGACATATGACTGTTCTCATAATAGTTGGAGTAAATAAAATTATTTTTAAAATTTTTATTTTATTGCAGTTTTTCAACATTTTTATGACGGATATTAGCGGTCCCTCACTAAAACAGGCCATGAAAGGGTTAAATTATAAAAAATATTGATGAAATTACACATCATTCATTAGAAGACAACTAACCCTAAGAAACAACAAAAAAAAAATATTGTAATACCTATACTTTGACACTTTGAAAACAGGGACATTTTTTGTCCCTATGAGGAGAACGTTAGTGATTTTTAACAGGATGTGAGGGTTAATAATCGAGAGATAAAAAAAATAGTGACAACACTTTAACTCTAATTGTCCTATGTAGCTGGGTGTGTGTGTTAAAGGGATTGATGTTTAGGCTATTTGATGTGGGGTTGTGTGAGGTAGAAAAAAAGTGTGCAGTCCACACACTGTATAAAGCTCCTCGAGTGTTTATTATAGATCAGCGTTTCGATCACAGTGGATCTTCGTCAGGAAGTCAATTTTGTTTTTTAGTCCTGCACCTGTAACACGTTTCAATGTGCTTTACCCCACTGTTGTGTTCTCAGGGCTGTGAGGTAGCCACACATAGTTACTGGAAGTACATCTGGATTTAGCTCTTTCTTTGACCTGATTTTTTGTGCACTATTTTAAATGGATGACATACAAAAAAATAATTATTGAGCCCTATAAATGGCTTATACATGAATTGTCTTTGACAAAGCCAAACTAGCTGTGTCCCCCTGTTTCCAGTCTTCATGCAGGATGCTTCCAAAACTTTCACAGAATTTCTTTTAGTCTGGTTTATTAGTTGGTCTCCATGATCAGTAGCTTTTTGGGAAACACTGAATTCATGTAATAGCTTTTGCGTGACCACAGTCTCGGTATCAGCCTCTAAAAAATGTCTTACCAGTCGTATTCTAGTGTCATATGGCAGATAAGGCTGAAACACAAACCACAAGTATAGTCCTTGGTGACTGGTTGGCTGGATTCTGGTAGGACAAGCATGAGAGGCAGGACAACAATGCCATCTGTCATACAGGGTGGCTACTTATGTCAACAGTACTGTTTTAAGTACTACTCTGGACACACGCTGATAACAGCAGTGACTCAAATGATCAGATGTAAGGTTCCTTCCATGTGTGACAAAACAGCAGGCAGCTGCATCCAGATAAACGTCACTCCCATTGAGTCAAACATCAGGACCGAAGACAACGCTGTAAAATTGGGAAGTGAAATTTAACCCTGTTAGGTAATGTCAGGGAGGACATAGGTCGGTCAATAAGGGTCACTTAGGAGCAATACAGATACAACTGTGGGTGTTAGAGTGAAGCTCAAATGTCTCTTCGTCAGTCTCTCCAATTAAGGAAAGACAACAACTAAGGGACCTAAAATTGACCAGTGTGTTCTCTATGAAATATGTGACCCTGACCTTTTCCTGTTTCAGATCCATCTTACTCAATCCTGAACAAATCCAGACTCTACGCCTTCAAAACTTAACTATAAACCAAGAGTGTTCAAACCCCACAGTGCTTAGTTGACCCGCCATGACTTATTCAAAGGTGAAACTTCACTTTGTCTGGATAATAAACTCCAATTTTACTCCACTGTAAAAGCAAAATTATTACTTCAGTTTCAATGTTTCTTAGGGAGGAGTAGATCCTCTAAAATCAGTTTGTTGTGGGTTTTTGCAATAAATCTGGATTTTTTCATGAAATATATAACTTGACTATGAGATTGATTCATTCATCAATGGAAAATGAAAAAGAAGCACAGAAAGGGAGGCAGTTTGGCGGATTACACATCCCCACACAGAAACCTTTTAAGTGACAGGACCATCCACCAATACTCACCAATAACACTCAGTCCTGTTCAAATACCTTGGAAACAGCCGGCAGCAGGGCACAGAGACTCGGGGCCCTGCCCTCCGCTGCACGGGCTTCTCTCTGCCCCCGTTTGAAGTCGCTGGTGAGAGGGAGGGAGGGAGGAATGTGTGTTTTTTGGGGGGGCGGGATCTTGTGACTCACCAGCAACTTCCTCAGTAGTAGGACAAAAGTAGCCGGCAAGCTGCATCACTCTTCGCCCGCAGAGGTTTGCCTACAGTCAGAAGTAACAAAAAGTTTTACAGCTGGCGGGCGACGCTCCTGAGCCGCCGGAGTAGCGACCTGCAAACTGATCCCAGTCCTGATCTGAGCGACAGAGAGACTGCTGACGGAGAGAGGGAGGCGGGCTGCCGCTGTCAAGTTGCTAAAGGTGTCTCCAGGCTTCAGACAATACTCCTGGTAGGACTCTTTTCTTTTTTTAATAGCTACATAGGCTACCTTGACTTTTGTTCGTGTTCAGCTCTAGTGGAGCTCCACAGAACAATGAATGAAAAAAAAAAAAAAGTGTTTCCAGAGTTTGTTAAAAGTTAAGATTTTGCATCCCTATGTCATTAAAGCATACCATGGCATAAAGCAAAGAGACTTCAATGAGAAGAGATGTCAGAAAGAAATCTGTTAACTTTGAACTGACTCTAGTCAGTAGTAGTCTAGTAAAACAGTGTGAATCCATGATGAATGGAAATGACAGTGTGTGGGGGGAAAGCTGTTGTCTCAGACCAGAGTTGGCCAGAATCAGAAACAGTTTAAAAGACATTAAATCATATTGAGGCTCGATCATTATTTAGCCTATATGATTGTTATAATAATTATTTCTTTAGCACAGCCTAATTAGTCGTATTAGGCTGTAGTTTATACAAAAATTATGATTGTATTGTGCAAAAATGTTGCTCTCTAGTAAAAAACCTTTGAGGGTAAAGATGAAAGCAGGCGTGGGCTTGACAGCATGACAAGCCTTAATACTTCACACCTTAGTCAAACACGCTGCCTGGAGAGAAGCTTGCAAAGTAAAATCCTGACAAAAGAGGAACCACTTCCTGTGACAAGTGAGGAGGGGGTGGGGGGCAGGGAGTCTGGATATTTTCTGTCAACCTGTGTGTTTTTCTGCTTTTCCTTGATCATGCCTTTTCACTGTCACTCAAATCACAGTCTCACACCTGCACCCATGTCCCTCTGTTATTACAATGTGCACCCACACACATACAGTAAGGCAAAAAAAACAAAAAAAAACTAAATAAACATCCCTTCAGCGAAAGAGCAGACCCTATTGGAGCGTGTGACCCACTGAACTGTGTGGAGGGAGGATTAAAGAGCTACAGTTGTGTGACAGAAGCTCCCAGCTGAGCAGTGTGTGAAGGCCTCAGAGAGCAAAAGTCCCGCAGGCTAAACTTGTCTTTTCTTCGGCGGCAGGAAGTGGGACATGGCAGTGTGCGTCTGGGAAGGGTGTGTCTCTGCTGCAGCCTCTGGGGTTGTTTGGGTGTACATCATGGCTTGACATTGCGTAGTAGTAGCGTCATCCTCATGGCACGGGTTTGGTGTTTCACCTGTTGTGTCATCTGGGCACAGTTGGGAGCGGTGGGAAAGTAAAATGTTGGATCTTGCCAACGGGGAAGAATTGCTCAAGATCACACCTGTTCTTTTGTGAATGTTTCACCTGTTGGTTTTGATACTAGTGCAGAGCTGCTTTTCGGCCTAGTGGACTGTTCACATGTTTTCTCTTGGTTCTAAATAAAATAACCTTTTTTGTAGTGACACCATTATCGGAATGTGTAAGATGGTTTGATTTAGATGAAGCTATCTTTTGGCCATTTGAGCACAGTGGAAACAAGCTGTAAACAACACAACTCAGCAAACAGTTGCTAATACATCCGATAATGGAGTAACACTGGAATAAAGTTGTGTCTCTGGTAACCCACAAGAGTCAGTGTAAAACTCATTCCCCTTGTTGCTATTTTTATTATCTCCATTAACTCCAGAGGAAACTAATCTGGCGCTGTAGCTGCTAAATTCTCCACTGTGTTCCTCAGCTAGTTGCCAACTTCTTCTGTCTGCTGTTTGATGCTGGGCAGGTCGTCCGCAGCGAGCAGGCTTATCTGAAATTTGTTTCCGAAAACGACTTCCTACCGCTGCTGCTGGAAACGACAGTGATGAATGTGATCACAGGGAATTAAAAGAAAGAGAGAGAAAAAATTGAAGATGAGGGCTGGAAGGGGAAGCTGCAGTTGTGTGATAACTTTCACATTACACAGAATCACTTGATCTGTTGAAATATTGACTAGTGGAACTTACGTAATCATAAACCACATCTCTAACTCCATTTACTCTCCCAAATAGTAAGTAAATACATAGGCAGATTTACAACAAGGATGAGAATCTGAAAATGTCTTTTATATGGTAAAACAGCTTGGTTCCTTTGGATGTCATAGCTGTGACTAAAACTTTGGCTTGAGTAGTACAGATCTGATGTCAGGCAACAGCACAGTTCATTCCAGCAACTCTCTCTTCTCTCTGTTGCTGCAGAAATTACACCTTGGAGGAATTTGGTGTCTGAGGCGTCCTGCTGGGCTCCCTCCACTGACAGGTTTTTTTTTTTTTTTTTGCACCAACTGTTTGCCGCAGTGCAAGAAATAATCCCCCTAGCAGCCAAAAGCCAGTCATTTTGGCCCAATTAGCATCTGTGAAGTTTGCCTTGTCAGAGCCCACGGGCTGTGTAATGTATTTGTTTGCTTTCTTCCTCTTCCTGTCTCCCTCTCTGTTTCATTGACCATGGTCACATTCTTCAGAGGTCTCAGTGTTTTCCAAAGGTTAGCCCCGCGTGGTGGTTGGACCCCGGCCAGTTCTAAACTACAGTCTGACTGCAAACTAAATGACTTGGACTAGTTGCGGCTGGTTTTATGGGTTGGCATCGCTTGAAACCATGCCAACGATAATGATGGAGAATCGGCGGTCAAGTGGTTGCAGGTGGTTAGGGAGCAGAATTTAGATTTGTGTTGTGTAGTGAGTAGTTCACATTCTACAGCTGTCTGTCTTTCCATGTCTTTCCATGGTGTCTCATGGTTTTCATGCTGACTTCCACTGATGATTTTTCGAACCTGATGGGTTTTCCCTCACCTGCTCCTTTAAAACACGTTTGGTCAAAGCACATCTGAAGGATTCAGGTTGTGTACCTAATCATCGACTGCTTGTTCATTTCCTTTTTTGTATTTCGGTGTCTAGATTTTTGTGAAAAGTTTTTACAGTCTGAACATTCCAGTGCAGCTATTAGGCTGCATACCTTGTTTTCTTATTCATGTGGTTCCAAGCAGGATTAAAAAAAATGCAACCCAATCCAGCTTTTAGCTGTTCAGACTGATTAAAATAACATCACATCTGTGTTACATGTGAGACCAAAAAAGGGAAATTGGAACCCTTTCTGCTTTGGTACTAAGAAAACCTGTCTGGCGCGCAACCCTCCTGCCCGTCTCGGTGAAACAGCATCGGACATCTTGAAGGTTTGTCTGTATATTTTCCTCACAATTTCGATGTTCTCTTTAGTTTCTTGTACGTGCGGCTCCACATCCTTCGCCTCCGTAGTCAGCTCCCTCTTCAATAGGCTGTGGGGGCGCGTGGCTGGCAGCAGGAGCGCGTCTGCATTCCCTGAGTGGGGGGAAGTGACCTCAGGTTTCCTGCGAGGGGATGGCCAGGTGCTGTGGTGTTATTGTGAGGGGTGCAAGACTTCCTCCATGGATGCTTTGTTGGTAAACGTCTGAAACTTGATCCTTAGAGCTAGGGCCCCTGTGGGAGGTAATATGCCCCCCCCCAACACACACACACACACACACACACACACACACAATGCAGTCATCCTGCTTCGCGCTCCTTCCCTCTTCTCTCTCTTTCTCTCATTGCTCCAGCCTTAAGTTCACTCCATTTGAGTTTTTATTTAAAGAGAATATAGGCATTATATAGGCAACAGAAGGGTGTTAAAGGTAACTGACTCTGTGCTAATGGGGTAATTACATTCCTTTAGGGGTGCAATTACAGGCCTATACCCACTACTTACCTGCTACTTTCAAAGCAAATGCTGTTTTCAAAGGAAATACCAAATTGTTAGCACAGGATTGCAGATCCCCTCTGACACTCACTACTTTAATACAAACTAATTATAGATTCTGAAAGAATATGTTTGCCTCAGTTTACCTTTCACCTGCTCTGCTGCATCGTGCCTCTGTTATATTAATTATACACTCTACTAATGATGCCCCCTGTACCTTATCAGTATTTCCTTTACACTTCCCTACATGAACCAGATGTTGTTTGGGTGCACGAATCCTGTCGATTCACTGCTGCATCATCATGTTATGAACCTGCGCTGAAGAAATGTGTGAGTCACACCATGACTGTTTCCCTGCACCCTCGCCTTAAGGGAGGAGGCTGAGCGTCATGCTTCGACAGACGTGTATGGCATGTACTGCTCACAGGACGTGATGAAAGGAATGCTATGATGAAAAACGCAAAGCGGTTACCAACTCCTCCATCATATACCGAGCCTGCCTCGGTTTGTCTCTGGGATCCCAGATAAACCTGTCTGTGTTTCCTTAAAACTCCCTCACCTCTACAGTTCGTTGCCAATCTTGCCAAAGTGCGTGCAAACCCTTCTCCAGAATTGCTCAACGTTAATCTTTTGCTCAATACAGTGGCACCCATAAAAGATAATATCATGGGAATAGACAGTACAGTTATGCAAAGGGAATAAATGTCATAAAAGTCCATAAATAAGCGGGACAGCTGGGTATATTTTGTCAGCAAACTGGCCTCGGAAACCAACTAAGCAACTCACATCAAGCAGCCGGGTGAGGACTGAGAGGAAGGCACACATTTAAAGTCTGTGGACAAATTGCAGTGGTTTTTATACAACCGGTAATGCGATGTGTATTATAAATTCATATAACTAATGGTTATGTTGGGCTGTGGCTAATGGCTAAATCATAGGATAACCAATGTTTAATGGAGCCACTTGGGGAGAAGAATGTTGGGTGAAGAGAATTTCTGCAGCACATGAGGTAATAAGATGTTATTTCATTCTTATAGATCTCTGCTGAGAGAAATGAGAAAGTAACGAGGCCAGCTAAGGCTTACACTTCGCACTGTGACACCGCATCTTCATATCTGGGATCAGACAGTGATCTCCGGCTGTTATTGAATGAATCACTGGGCAACTGACCTGCAATTATCATGACTTTCCATCAGAAGTGGATTCTTATTAAATTTCTGTATGTGTTACTTATTGTAGAATTTAATTCTAAATCTTTGATACTGACTGACACCCCAACCTATCTTGGTATCTTTGAATCAAGACTGGAGAACTTGAGAAAATCAGCCATGGTGTGCGTTAGACCGCAGTAATCTAACAGCAATGGTCTGCCTACACAGAACTGACAGAGTGGTTTTATTTCAGTGGGAGCAACAATGTCGTCACCCTTCCCATTGGATGTTCTTGCACACTGGCTTAATTTGGCAATAATTTGAGCCCATGTGGCACACAGTCTTTAACCACACAGTGATACACAGCAGGCCTCAAACAAGGCAGCAATGCCCGAGGCTCAACATGTCACCTTTCAAAACAGTGAAGACCCTGGAGAGAGCTGGTCGTTAACCAAGTATTTCCCCACAACAACATGCGAGCAGGATTCTGCCCCTCACAGCAGATGTCTTGAAGAGCTAATGAAGCCTTGGCTCTGTGAACGTGTGTTGTTTGTTCCAGCACTACTGTATCCCAACCTCCGCCCCCCTACTGTTGTGGTAGTTGTGTCTTTATATGGCTAGTAACTTCAGTTTGCCACAATGCCAAGTGCATTAGTGTTGATTGCTTCCCAAACACTTAATAGGGTAGGCTCCCACATCTGCAAAGAATGAATCCAGACTGTGACATCATGGCAGAGGAAGTGCAGTCATGAGAGTGTGGGTGTATGGTAAGGTGTTGGTGTTGAGTGCACGCACATTTCTATTCAGATGTGCACAAATGTTCCCTGTGTTGCACAATCACTGTCTTCCAGGGATGAAGCAGAAGGACCGGCTTGTTGGACAGCATGGAAAGCTGTTACTTGTTCAGATTAGATGTGAATTATCTTGTCTCTGATAAATACAAGACTGTTTATTTGGAGTGCAGCTGTGAGTGAGAGCATTCCCCTTGCTGAAAGTAAACACTGTTAAGATGCCTGCTCTGCATGATGAAACTAGCAAGCGATCAAGAATGTGACTCCTAACCCAGAATCTCTTACACCATCTCTGTCTCATCATCATTTTTTTTTTCTGCCCACTAGTATTCACAAGCACACACACACATACACACTTTGTCGTACCCTCTTACTTTTGTGTCTATGGCTCTGCTGGAGAGACAATAGTCTCCACAGAGGAGACAGGCTGAGGCAAGCCAGACTCTCTACATACACTGAGGTGTGGGTTTGTGTCAGTCACTGGTTTGTACATTAAACTGTGTACACCAATTGTGCCCATTTCAAAATGCACAGAAGTGTGCGCTTGGCACTGCTCGGGTACACTTTGGCTTTAATTTGTAAAGCTGTCAAAGTCACACTGAATGGGAGCAGGAGTTGAGCAGGATGTTTCTTGGCCTCCTTCGCTTCCCTGTCTTGTCTCACCTTCATGGGATACTGACCGCCAGCCCTCGTACGGTGCCTTGGAGGAGCCATAAATGGCAGAAAGTGTCCTTGGTGTGGCTATAAAAGGACGTCAGCTCCTCGATGAGAGGTCGATGGTAATTTACAACCGGGAAAAGTAACAGAGTGAGCTAAGGCGGGATTTCTTGGCTGAGAAACAGAACGAAAGGATGTGACGGAGGCGAGAGGAGTGGTCCGAGTGCAACATTATTGCCCGCAGGCGTGTCTGTCAACGGGCTGTCACAGAAAGGCGTAATCGCGGATAAATGCAAATCCTCACTGTGTATAGTTTTCTCAGCATGCGCCACCTCTACATCTCGGAAGAGTTTCTACCAGAGCGCAGAAATTCCAGCGACTATTTGCCCTTATCACAACAAATGTACACAAGAGAAAGAACATGTTGTGACTCCCCTGAAGCATCCGGCGTCAGCGCTCACTCACTTTGTGTAATTAAAGTTCTTGAAACTGTTCCACTGATACCATTGTAGTGAAACACTGCTTTGTTTGACAGCGCGTTCACAACTGGCAGGTCGTATTGAGCGCAGGATGTTTGTAGTAATCCGACGTAACTCAGTGCAGAGTGTTTAAATTCAACACAATTACCAAATGATTCACAGACCTCCAGTACCAGAAAAAAATACTATTGCTTTGCCTACTTGACTCCTGTTTAGTATAATAAATTATTACTTGTGTCTTTTCACTTCACTACAATATGTACTTCTT
Source organism: Trachurus japonicus (assembly GCF_045865225.1). Classification (NCBI taxonomy): domain Eukaryota; kingdom Metazoa; phylum Chordata; class Actinopteri; order Carangiformes; family Carangidae; genus Trachurus; species Trachurus japonicus. The sequence continues at coordinate 19,156,899 of NC_140922.1, forward strand.
GGCTCCTTTTGCATATTTCTACTATCCGAGCAGCAAAACATGGTCTTACTCCACACAGAAACTCTGCTCTATTTAACTTATTGAAGCTCTAAACAGTCACAAATCCAGCAAGCATTACATTTTAATAGCTTTGGATTTCTTTTTTTAAATATACAGTATGTTCTTTTATTATTATCATATGTTCTTTTATTATTATCAGTCCTGTAATATTGCTGCTGTCTGAATGAGCTGTCATCACAGTTCACAGAGATTACAAAAACACATGCATAATAATCACAGCTATATTTAGACACAAACCCTACGCAAATCGTAGCCATATAGAGCTTCTGTCTCTCCACCACAGCTGAAAAAGCAAAGATGGGCACACGCAAGAGCGCTTACTGCCGTGCATGTGGTATAGCAATAGGCTGCATGTACAGATGGTACAGTGAAGTGGAAGAACAGTGACTTGGTGTTCTTTTGTAACAATTTCATTTCATTTGATGGGGAAAAAATTACAGATGTCTGGACCTCATTGTCGTCAATGGTAGCTCTAGCTGTATGAAGAAGTATATATTTGTGCACTGTTAAGAATTTTCCTGTAAAATAACAGTAAAGAACTGGCAGCTGGGTTACCATTATGATACTGTAAAATTTACAGTTTTTTACTGTCATGGAAATTTACAGCTTTTTACTGTTAATGAAGAAAACAGTATGGGACTGTTTTTTTATTATAAAAAACAGTAAACAACTGGCAGCTGGGTTACCATTATGCTACTGTAAAATTACATATGTGTTACTGTTACTAAAAACTACAGTTTTGTACTGTATTTGAAAATTACACTGTGTACTGTTTTTTAAGATTACTTTAACAATACTTTACAGTTAACTGATTTGTTTAAAAATACATTATCAGTCTTCACAAAATCTACAAACTACAACAAAATAGAAACAGAGCAGCATGTAATTGCAATATGAAAAAAGCACAGCTTCTTAATACACTTTGACTTTTATTTCAACATGAATTTAGAATCTCCACATTCAGACACCTTCTTTTTAAAAAGACGTTACAGACAATTGAGCAATAGATAAGTCATAAATTTACAAAGCTCTCAGATGTGTCTGCCCTTTGTATCCTCTTGTAATCTGCTATTGTAATGTGGTCTATGAACATAAAAATCAAAGAAAAGCCACAAGTCCAGAAAAAAATATCCAAAGTCCTGACCTCAGACAGTCAAAAATATGCCAGAATGAAACATTCAAACAGTTGTATGTTCAGAAACAGACACAAATAACTTGGCAAGAATGACAGCAAGGGACTTTCAACTCTGTAAAGGAGAGAGAAAGAGGGTGAGATTGAGAGGGAGAAAGAATTAAAGCAATGAGACAAGATGGTCTGTGTGTGTTATGGGATTGAATAATCTCACCTAAATGAAGTCCTGCTGAAATTCCATGAGTCTTTCAGCATGTGGATACAGTACATGTGGTTTGACTGCTGTCATCCTTTTGCTTGTGGTGCTGGTGCCCCATCCAGCCTTTGGTGCCTCTCAGGGTTTATGAAGCACCTGCAATTAATAGTGTCTCATCAGACAGTGGGAAAATCATTGCACATATTCATTAACAACACAATAAAAAGCAGCAAATGTTAATTTAGAATAGCATGCTATTGAAAAGATGAAAAAAACACATGTTATAGTGAAAATACCTGACGTTTGGGTGAATTCAAGGGCACAGGAGGCATCTTCCTGGTTGAAGATAGAAGGTGGAAAATAAGGTGGGTTGGATTCCCTCACATACGACATGGCCCTCGATGCTGACCATCCAGCGCTGAAGTTTCGTGTTGTTTACCTGAAACTTGACCAAGAATTGCCCTGGTAAATTAAGATGTGCTCACTGCTTTCACCTGCACATTTTTGCAATTTGCAATCAGGCAGACAACACTACAGGTCTAATATTGCTGTGACTTTTCATGTACCCCACATAGGCAACTGAGGTGCATATACCTGACAAAGAAAAGATTATTGAAAACTTGACCATGATTCAACAAACAGGAAGCACCGTGCAATATGAACAACAACTCACAAATACTTGTGATCAGTAGCGCAGCAGCAAATAGTCTTCAGTAGGCCTATGTGTAATGTCAAAGAAATATGTCAAAAACTGTACCGTAAATGACGCTCAAAGAACTCAGCAAACATCTTATGGATCATGAGCCCCCATAGATTCATTAATTAATGGCAAACATGGTAACAACAACAGCAACAACAGTGGTCTTATACTGACTAGAAAAAGTACTAAAGCACTAAATTTCTGAGCTAAAATTTAAAATCTGGAATAACTCAGAATGAACAGACCTCTTATGTTGTGGTGTGTTACACCATTAAGGCATTATATGAATGCTTCATGAATTCACTTCATCTATCATCTGTGAAAATTTAGCTAGCTACCGAATCATTCTGTCATGACATGCACATTTGCAATAGGCTGATGAAAACAAACTGAAAACACTGCCAATTTACTTTGTACCAATTTACAAATGAAATAAAACTGCTACTCACCAAATAATTTGCTAGATGGGGGTGGATGAAGGGTCGACAAAGAGAGGAACAGATCCGGCTTCACATGTGTAGTTTCGGTTAAATTTCCCACAATGCAAAAAATACAACATGATACCGTGACTTAGATGGTTTAGATGAAAGATTAGCGGTTAAGTGCTGTATATTAGGAAAACAGTATAGTTCTGTTAAAAGAACAGTAAATTACCTAAATTTAACAGTTTTTGTTTATTTTAACAGTAGAATGATGTATTTAAAAATAACAGGTTAATACTGTTGGAATTCTGCTGTAAATTCACAGCTTTTTCTTACAGTGTGTGTGTGTGTGTGGAAAAGTCTTTTTATTCTGCCATTCGAAACTCTTTTATCATGTGGAACATCACTGAAGAAACCATAGTAATATGACTATGGCAGTCATAAGTCCACGGTCAGGTGCTGACTTCACTTCTTGCAGGGAACCGTAGCAGTGGCGTACTGCGTCTTATCTGAGCATTAAGAGGCACCGTGTAGTTCTCTGTAGTAATGTCTGGAAATGAAGCCATCTCTGTGATGCTGGGAGAAATGATGTGACAGATACAGACCCCCATTACAACCAGCAGCTTGATGTAGCGCATATAGGTCTCGGGCATTCAGCCAAACCACCTACACTGATGGAGCTTGACCACATTTGCAGCAGCAAAGTGCAAATACAACACATCCCTGCCACCAGTCTACATATAGGCTGCAATACACATGGACATGAACTACTATGCGCTGACACAACAGAAAGCATAATCAGTTTAAACAGGCGGCCTCCCGCTCACACAAGGAGATACCATTAGAAAGATGTTCAGACTGACCAGATGTACTCATAAGAGATATTATATATTATATATTATATCTCATAAGGAAAAGAGAATTCCAATTTTGTGAAATTCTAATGCCCAACATTAATTAAATCCAGCTCAGATGCAAGAAACTCATTAAGACCAGACAGAGTTTTTCCCACCTCACCCAAACACTGCTAAAGAAGTTGTACATTGTGTTTACTTCATTCCTCTCAAAAGTCTGGCAAACATCACTAAGTTGTTTTCTCCTTTACTTTTCCTGAGGTCCACCATACGTTTGCAATTCCGTCCATGCTTTAATGGGCCTAAACATTCAGCTTCAAACAGAACCACATCCAGTGTTGGCAATGGAAATTAGATCAATGGGTAAAATGGGGGCCAGACGGTGAGCAAAGCACAGCAGAGGGCCAATGACACAAGCACCATGACTTCACTGTGGAAGTATTCACCCCCCCGCCCTTAAAAACCCCCATCCCTCATCCCGTTGCACGCTTTCTCAACACTGGTGAGTGGAAACTGTTTAAGGTTTAATGATTGCTGGAGAAAGAGTGGAAGAAAAAGTGTCCCATAGTATGAGAAGTCATGCATAAAGACGATCATTAGTCATACCACGTCATGCTTGTGGTAGTCGGTCAGGGGAGCATTATTGTGCCTCTGCACAGCACCCTGTGTAAATCTGTGCCATGCAGCTTTTAACCTTCATCTACTTGCACCAGTGGATTCTGTGAGTCTAATAATAAAGGCAGAGCTGTATATCCCTTTAATTTACACGATGGGTGACATACATTTACACTTCGTTTGATGGATGAAGGGGCCGTGGAGCCACGGCGAGAACCTGGTGCCTGTGTGTCAGCTATCATCTCAGTACGTATGTGTGTCTGTTTTGTGTTCACCGCCGTTCTCACACCCCTCGAAGCCAAGAATACCGCTGTATGTAAAAAAAAAAAAGAATAGCAGGGTAAAAGCAGAATGAGGTCGAACAAGAGTCGGACGAGAGTAGTGGTTAATAGATTGAAAGCGATAGGCAGGTCTGTTTGGGGAAGCAACATAATTCAACCTCGCTATCAGTGTTTACCAAAGCACCTGTTTTCACGTCTTCTCTGCATTTAACAGCTGCAGCTGGGACTTTGCATTTTATCACCGATAATGAGTTAGGTGGAGAAGATGAATAGAGTTTTGCATGGCTGCATGATAAAGAGATCCCAGTATGTGACGCTGTGAGATAAGGACCTGACGGATTGCAGCTCTCTTCTGGCAAAGTCGAGAAACTAGTTATAGGATTTCTGAACTCACAGCTTTTCCCAGGACTTTAATGAACCATAGATAAATACACAGAGATCCATTGTCTACCAACAGGAGTTCTGCTGTTTGATACCAAGGCTAATCAGTTTTTGGGGAGTTTTACATCTACCAATCCTAGGTCGCACAGCCAAATTCAATTACGGTGGCAGCGTGCGTGGTTGCAAAAGCTGGAAAACACGAAGAACTAGTAACGCACAAAGGCACAAGGTTTGAACCTGGACTGGAGGACAGCAAAGAGGAGGAGATAAGGGTAGGTGGGTGTGCGGCTGGGGGACGTGCAGAGGTGAGGGTGGAGGCAGTCCTGGATACATGGCAGCATGATTTATGGACACCTTTGAAGTGAGCTCATTCCATCCACACGGCCTGCCTGCTGCATTACAGAGCTGGGACATTCTCCTGGCGGTACGGCGAGGGGGGATAAATTACCCCTAGGTCACCAACCTCCACTAGTGTACCACTCACATATTCACTTCAACCAGGGCATCTGATGAACACGAGACTCACCCCACAGTCATCTATTTGTAGGTCAAAGCAACAGGGAGAATGACAAAGCGGGGAAGGAGGTGGTCCCTCTCTGGGATCATAGAAATTGGGTCAAGAGAGATATGTTCCTATACAGAGCTAGTTTTCAATTTCGCCTCATTGTGCAGAATTATCAGGGAAATTTATAGTATCTGCAGTTGAGTCTGGATGGAAACTGATTTTTAATCATTATTTTCAGTTTAAAGCTCTCTCCGCAGTAGTCTCTAGTAATGATAACGTCACTGTCTGACTACGTAAAGCTTCCATCTTCTGTTCTGTCGGTGAGGAGTGAGGACTAAAGAGGGTGGCTTGGCAGGAGTAAGTCCCAGTTTGTCATTCTAGTTTGAATTCATCATCCACTCGATGTGTTTGGATTGTTATTACCCGGATCTTACCACTCTGTTTGAAACTCATTTCCTAAATACGTCAAATTGTTTGATCTTATCAGCTTCATTTATGTGAGCAAGAAAGCAGGGGGTTGTGAATATGAGCAGTAATTGCACTCGACGGGAAGTCCCCACAAAGAGACTTAAACAAACTGCTGGAGTGTGTATGCAGCTGCTCGCCGTGTCTGCCCTTCCTGCACAAGTCACCCATTGTCCCCCAGTTGGGCTGCTGTGTTTATTTTTTTGTTTGATTTCTCTATCTACCCTCAGCTTTGTGTGTTCATGGGTGGGTGTGTGTGTGTTTGTGTGTGTTTGTGTGTGCATGCATAATACTGTGGGAGTGTGCCTGTTAATGCACGTGGCTGCAGGTGTGTTTGGCTCTCTGGGACTTTGTCCGTCTGCAAGACTGCATCGGTGTGTTTAGACATAATACGCCTGTTTTTCATTGTGACTGTGTGTTTGCAAATGTGTGCGACCGTCTCTCTGAGAAGTCCCAGAGATCTCTCTGTTTGGGGTAACAGGAAGAAGCACAGCGTGTGTGCACACTGACTTGGAATTGTTGTCAATCCCATATTGGTGAAAGGGATCATTGCCCAGTAGGAAATGAACCCATGTTTGGTTCTCACAGTAAATATCAGAGTAAAGGAGGAAGACATTATGCTTTTATTACAGGAAAGTGATGCACAGGGATGTTTCAGAGTTCAACCATTACTGTCACTTCTATTTTTAGATCTTTGGTTTTATGCCGTGGAATTTTACAATGTTTTACAACGGCGCAGTTGAGAATGCACGAAAAATAATATGCGTTTAAAATTGCAAATTTACTCGAAGCAAGTTTCTGACCTGATTTCATCCATGTGCAACGCAGGCTCTGTTCTAGAAATAGTCAGGAAGTCTAAAGTCATCGACATGATCTAAGTTTAGGATGTACGAGTGTGATTACTTTTCAGTTTCCTGATGGGTTCGGTATGTTTTTGTGGCACAACACATCAGTTTTCATTTTGCCAGATCACCCTAAATAAAACACCGGGGTTGTGCCCTCAGTCAGCGCTGCACAGGATGAAACAAGAGCACAACGTCACCACCAAGAGGTTTATGGTCTAGGGGAATGAGGGCACTGTTTACATGTTGCCATGGAGAAGGGAAGGGAAAAAATGGCTGGATATACTGGAAATGACTTCTAAGTTATCCATCCCAGTCGTTTCACATTTGGCAGGAACCGCTCTGTTTTCTGAGCCAATGCTTTTTTTTTTTTTTTGCTTTTTTTTTCTTCCTTCATATGAACCCGTCTTCTCGGGGTTACAGAGTCAAAGAGGGAGAGGTGAGGTGAGTTTTTTGGTGTGTTGCGGTTGTGGGAGATAATTTGTGCAGCTGTCGTTAAGAATGTGGATTGCTCTTACTGCTTACAATGTATAACAGCCATAAAGGCCATATACGCACAGTGATTGGAAACACCCACCTGCTTATAAAAACATGCTGTTTAATATTAATGTCAGGGTTGTATGTTTTTCTTTTTAATTTTTTAAAAGAAGAAAACGCCTTCTTGTCTGGGCATTAACCTCAGGGTCAGGTGCCATCACTGCAGCCACGGGCCACAAGTCTGAATGAGTTATAAATAATTGCTTGCAGTTGTGGGTGTGTACTGCACAGTTGTGTGTGGCTGAGATTGCTGCGTGTGCAGTCTGTGAAACCTAAGCCCAGCTCCTTGATGTCCTGGCTAGTTGTGCTGACTCAGCAACATGAGGAGACCACCTGGGACTGACCAGCGGCCTGCAGGAGCCACTTTTGGGGTTTTTTTTGGTTCCCACATAACCTTGGTGCTCAATACCAGTGGGTTGGTTAGTAACAGCCATGAAGCCATACATGGCGTAAACCAGGGCATTTTTACGTCAAAATGATGATGCAGCTTTCACCATGGTTGCTTTAACAGCTGCTGTCATACTTTAGATAGTAATTTGAAACAGTGCAGGATCATAGTGTAAGCAGGATGAATTGAATTTGCATTAAAAGTCCAAAGGTCATCAGCTGTGCTAAGACCTTCTAATACATTTGGCTGCATATTTTTTTTTGTTTTTGAGATTCATCTTAGCAGGAAATGAGAGTGGCATTCCTTATTTTCCTGTTCCAAAGTAGGAGCACAAGGGCAACTGATAAAGACAACTGACAGTATTTGGGTTTATACCAAGGCCACAAAGCCATTCAACACACATTTCTAGTACAAAGTTTAACAATGAGCACATAGTCATAGCAGGAAGAGAAAAAGGGGAAACACATGACCAATTTTATATCATATCAAATAGGGTCAACGGAGTCAAAGCATCCTCAAAATCCTGTGTCATCAGTTTTCATGCACTCCAACCTCACAGCAACAGCTCAAAGGCACATGCCTGAAATCCATATCAGGACCTGTGTAAATCAATGGAGGACAAACTGGCTCCTAAATCTTCTGGCCGCAACAGTTGAGAGCATTTTGTTTTGTTTATAAGACGTGGTCCAGTGGTAATTTTCCATTGTGATGACTTGCAAGGCCTTTGCTGTGTCTGCACAGACGCAGAGACACAGACATCAGATTATATTTTGGTTATTCCACTTAAGATATTGCATCAGAAAGGCACTTTTTCAGTTCTCCCTCTCCTTTTCAGTTTCTCATGTGCATACAGCATCCTCTCCTGGAGAACGTACTCGGACATCATGAGCCACACTTCTCAGTATGGTGAGATTTAAATAGAGACATGGCTGTGGTACACCACACCTGGGTAGGATGTGCAAGGCATGGTGTCTTTCAAATAAAATAAATTCATTCAAACAATCCCCAAGTCCATAGTCCTCAACAAAACAAAGCAGGTGACGAAATTGAGGTGTATGTCAACTAAATAGGTCAGGGCTTTACATTTCAAAGGGATGTCCTGTCCCCTGGGATCCCAGGGCTGAGGATGAGAGGGAAGATGTGAAGATATCAGGATGGTGACTAGGATAGCCATTTTTGGGCACAAATCTGCCCCTGGGAAACTCTGCAGTTAAAGGGGTTCCTGGGATTAATGGCTGTGTTTGTTCTAAGAGAAATAATATACAGCGTCTCTCATATGGCCGCTCAGAGAGAACAACCCTTCTTGACTTATTTATTCTTAAAGTGGCCACACCAAAGCACCCAGCGAGACCCCCAGAAAATGTAACTGTTACCCTGTGATATTTCAGCGCCTTCCTTGTGTTTCTTTTTACTATATACTGTATGCTTATCTTCGTGACAGCACACTTTTGTTCAGCAGGCGTCGACTTTCAGTCTTTTTGAGTACTGGCTGGCTATATATCGCACATTATTTGTAACTCCCATTGTTTCTACCTTCCGATCCTTTCACCACACTGTTTACCACCTCAAAGTGTATCCAAAGATCAGCTAGCACACTGTCAAGAATTTCTTTCTTTTTTTGAGTTTGCTTTCAAGATTTGCTTTCTCTTTTCTCACTCGAGCTCCAGTTTTCCCTCTGCCATCTAAACATTTACCGGCAAATACCAGCACAGAGAGAGAGAGAGAGAGAAAGACACCCTTTCTTGCATTCTCCAGGCAATGACTCTCTCAAACCTCCACTGGCACACAGGAGTTGACTGCATAGTTTCCCCAATGCAAACCAGATGTGAAGCACTAATGTATGGCAGCTTTTTTTTTTTTTTCTTCAAAGGAAGACAAATGTAGGCCAAAAATGTAGTCTTTTGGCCATCCGCATCGAGTGATATAAAAATAAATTCAGATTCATTCCTGAGTTCCAAACTTTCCCTCACGGTGGTTGGGACAGTACTGTGTGATTTGGCGTAATTGCGATGTTATTGTTTGGTGTCAGTGGAGTATTGTGGAACATTGGGATTGAGACAGGAAGCGGATAGATGAGATGCGACATGCAGCATTTTGAGCCGAGCTTAAGGAGGTTCCATCGCCTGTGGAGTCTTTCCCTTTGCTAGCACGTCCTCAGGTCTCACTGTGCCAAGTAAGTGTCAGATCATGACAAATTTATGTTTTAAGTGTAACTAAACATAACATCAGCGGACGATGTGCTGTACTTTTGTTTATCTTTTGTACACAACATCACTATGTTGAATCCTTTTAATAATTGAGTCCACAAGGTTTGACTTACGGTCCTTTCAGGGCCAGCTGCTGCAGCTTTTCCCCTAATGCTGCAGTGTGCACCACGCAACAGATTCAAGGCTAATATTAAAAGACATCAAGTCATATCCCCCACACTTGCATGGTATTAAAAGTTGCCAAGAAGGGACAAATTACAAAGGCTGTGGTGACATTTGCTGCTGCAGGTAGTCATTTTCCTCCTTCATGTTTATGATGTCGGCTTTCATTTGAGCCCTCTGTCACCTCCCACTGCACACCAGCCGGTGTTTAAATGCTCAGGGACAATAACAGGTTAGTGTTCCAGTGTCTGGTCCTACAGCCTCTACTCTATCCTCAAGTCTGACCCAGGCTCCCACAGGAGGAGCAGTCTCAGGTGCCCCCACCCCTCCTCCCGCCCCTCCTACCACAACTCACTCACCGATGTTCTTCAAAGAAGCTCAGTGGATGAGGCTGTCCTCTGCAGCTTCCTGTGTAAAGGCTCGTGAGAATGTGGGTGGCCCAGTCTCTGCTCTAATGGAAGACTCATACTGGAGCCACTGGTTGTTTACCAATAGCATCTTAGCAGTGGCTGAATGCAGACCCCATAGTATAAACTCTGATGACCGCAGATTGCCCAAAGCCTTAAATATCATGGTTGTGATTGCAGCCCTGGTTTTTCTGGTTAAGAATCAGTGTCAGAGCTACATAAATAACATAGTCTTTAACTACAATGGAATTGCATTGTACTGGATTGTTTGTTTAAATTCTTTCTTAACATTAGAATTAAAATGTTTTCTGCATTTCCATAACCAGTGCTCGTAAGCTCGTTTAAATAAGCACATCTGTTTATGAATGGGCTTCAGCATTATCTCTCCTTCATGAGCAATTTCCTCCTCTTCCTGTGATAAGATTCATTGCCTCAGTGTGTCCATTCGATTACTGGACTTCATTTATCTGATCCAGAGAAAGCCAGCAAGAACAGCACACCAAGGATTTGACTAATATATAACAAATATATTTCAGGGTCCAACTCCCATGTTGTTTTATTGCAGCCTGAATGATTTTGTCCACTTTAGTCAACGCTCATGAAAACAATTAGTCATGTTGATGTATGTGGACAGAGTATGTGGATCTGGAAGCTTCTCCCAAAGGACCAGACCTCAGTTGCCAGTCCCTTCAAGACAAACATGACTGTAATCCCTCTGACATTGTGTCATAAACACGAGTTGTGAACCATAAAAAAAGTATTTTGCAATTCATGCCTTTGCCTTGTTGCATTAGTCACCGAACGGAAAGTCTTCATGGGGCGCTGAGCTGAAGCTGAATATGATCAGATGACATTTCAATCAGGATCTTTTCAAGTGGCCACTGGACTGAGACAAATGATTTTTTTTTTCTGAAGTGTGTTTTTGACATTGTACTTTATTTTTGATACGCTCAACCAGGCCCTCAAATGATATACTTAAGTGTCCAGTGCTGTATTTTTTCCTCATCTCAAACCCAGCCAAGGAGCTTTACTGTGTCTGGAAGATGTCCAGGCACCAGACAGAGAGCAATGGGATGGTATGTGTTTATCCAAAAGCAGCCATTTCACTTTTCCTCTGATTTGATTTAAGACTTGTCATTGGTTTAAGATCCTGCTCCAGCATTCGTTTGCCTCTAAATGTCACCTTCCTCAGGTTTTTTTCCCCTCTTTCTCTTTTTCTTGTCCCGTTCTTGTGTTTGATTTCTCCTCTGTTCCTCCATCACTCTCTCTGGGACCTGTATGAAAGGAAACAGTCATGTAGGCGACCTGCTTAACAGCACACTCCTTCCTCTGGTGTGTGAGTCTATTTGCTGCCAAAAGATCCAGACAGTTAAAGGTGATTGAGTGGCTTTTGTAGCCTCTACTTTTTTTTTTAAGTAGATAAGACCTTACTATTCACAGTAAAATCCACACTTGTTAAAGTATCCACTTGGACATAAAAGCACACAAGTCACAATGGCCGTATAAACACTGGCCTAATAAATAGAGCAGTTGCTCTGGTAATGAAATGTTCTCTTTTTTCCATCTGACCGTGTTGCTTGTAGACCTCATAGTAAAGCATATCACTACTTTTGTACAGTTCCCCACTTGGCAACAAACTAAACCATTTTAGAATCGTCTGCCAAGACATCATTGGCAGACTCTGATGCTATTTCCACCACCAGTCCCGTTGTGTTATCAGGATGGATACAGTTGCACCACTTCCGCTCTTGACTTTTTTTTTAGGATAGAGATATGACATTTCGACACTGACCCTGCAATTGTCTAACCACAAAATATTTTTTGTATTGTAAAGAAAAGAAAAAAACAGACTTATTTATTGTCCCTTATTGTCCCACACTGTGAAACTGTGATAAAAACAACAGCTGCTCCATTCCACTCAACATTCAGGGCTTTTAACATTTCAATTGGAAAGGGTTTCATATCATTATGGCACTATTCATTTACAAAACTAAAAGGTGCACTGAAAAACCTTGTGTCTGTGTGTCACTGTGGGGGGGACTGGAGAGCTTGCAGGTTGTGCCGACTGTTCATTTGGAGTCAACCAGAGCGTAAGCAAAGTTTGGGCTGGGGATTAACGGGCCTGCCTGTGGGAGTGGACTGGACAGGGTATCTGCTAGCCCTCTAGTAACCAACCATGACTATGTTGCCCAGCAACAGCATACAGTCTGCTTGTTTGCATTGGTCTGCTGCTCTGTGTTGTCTCACAACTGACCCTGAACTTCAACCCCCCTCCCCTTTTGTCAATCAGGACGGGTTGTGATGAATAGCAGAATGCAGCCTTGGCATTCCTCTACTATCTTATAACCGGATGTGTGACAACAAAACCAAAAGTCTAAGGAAGATCCAAGGTTCATCACATCCCACAGTGTTGAGGATGCGAATGGAATGAATAACATAATGAGGATTTTGGTTTTCATTCATCCTTAAAGAGAAGATACTGTGCCTTTTATGGCAATCTGCACATTAGAATTGGATATTTCTTTTGTGAAAGTGGATATTTCATCATGTTGATGCCACTTAACTACAAGGCCAAAATACAGGCGTGTCACAAACAGTAGGATTCAATTCATGCTCTGAAATCCCTGAGCACACACTGCTTATTTCATAGCAAAGTGACCATCTGTTTTGGAGATACCTTACTTTGAACAGACTGATGAGTTTCTGCAGGGCCTGACCCATATAGCTGCATTTCATATATATTTTCATCTCTCAGATGAGCTCCCTCTGGATCATTAAGGAGAATGGAATGCACTGTGGCCAGTATTAAACAATGATCCCTACTCTCTGCTGCAACAGTATCACTAACTCAGTGCAATATTTCTGGACCATTGTCCTGTGTGGAGACAGTGGTGATTTCCTTGAAGCCCACACTTTTCCCAGGGGGTAGAATTCAGTCACAGCTTTGGTATTTGGGAACGTTATTAACCCAGAGTGGGGCTTTTAGTCACTGGGTCCTGGGCAAGAAGGAGATGGAACTTTGCCGGGAAGCTAGTATATACAGTAGTAGATACAAAGCCCTGTGAGAACTGGCCTCTGGACTAGAGTTCACTGTGACCCAGATCCAAGTCTTCTCTTCTCTTCTCTTCTCTTCTCTTCTCTTCTCTTCTCTTCTCTTCTCTTCTCTTCTCTTCTCTTCTCTTCTCTTCTCTTCTCTTCTCTTCTCCTCACCCCCCCTTCCCTCTGCTCTTTTCTTCTCCTCTCCTCTTCAATCTGGGATAGTCGGTTTTGGGTCAGCAGTTTTTACATGCAGTCACGTCTTAGTTCATCACTCCAGGGGTCAGTGCACTGACGTCATGCCCCTCTCTGTGAGAGCCCGTGCCATCAGGAGTTCATTCCAGGCTCTGTGACGGCTGTAACATGAAGTGAAGCTCCCTGAAATGGAAACACTACAAGACCTGGAAGTCAAAACAAGCTGCTCTTCTGATTGGTAAATGAAGACAAATGTATGTGTCTGGATTCAGTCTCATGTTATCACCTGGGCTTTAGTGAGCTTTCCCTTCTTTAATCTTATCTGACAGCTCGCAAACTAATTATTGTTTCACACACCGCCACACCTCACTGGAGAGGGGAGTCATCCAAGGCTGCGTTGGGCTGCAGCAGTGTGGAAGTAGTGGGTGTGTGATCGATACCAGGTACAGGGATGTTGGCTGGTTAAGACATCTGTGTTTAGATATTCATCATCTTGTCAAAGGACATACTGTATAAGTTGAGTGACCTACTTTCTGCAGCCTGTAAGTCAGTGGATATGTGGATAATACATATGAATTGTGGGAGGGCAATAAACAGCTGCCTGATTTGCTTTGGAAATTAAAGCTGACATCAGACGTCATAGCGCTGCCTTCCCAGCTTTATGAGTCATGCCTCGTCTCGTTCCCTTTTACCTGGCAAGCAAAGGCAGCACATACCTGCCTGGCACTGCAGATAACATTAAGGTCATCGTGCTCATTCTCAGCTCTATACTTTTGTTGATCTAATCTTTGACGTTGCGGTTCTGTGGGCTGATGGCTACAGTGCTGGAATCTTTCTGACGGATGGTGTGTCAAATGTACAGAAATGGAGTCTTGCAAGATCAGCACCTTACCGTACATTAAACAGGCCAACCGCAGCTGCTTATTCTGATATTTTGCCATAACCTCCAGATGGATACTATAATGTGAGACATCAGATACTTAAGATGTATCCATTCAGTCATTAGATAGAGAGATATGGCAGTCTGGTGATGCAAGCCAGTGTATACACATGGCTGCAGGACTGTCAAGCATTTACACTTTCTAATTTATGTCTTTAGGTCATTGAAGGGAGGCTGGTGTTGAACAGCTGGTGCGGTGGTGAACTTTCTCACCCCGGCTCATTAAGAGCTTTTGTCTTGCAAAGGGCTGAGACAGATGAAACATGAGAGTCCATCGGGACTAATGTTTTTTTTTTCATGATAGATCCTGTGTAATTTGGCTTCTCCTATGTTCCTTTTTGTGTCACCCTGAGATTTTGTATGAATGTGTGTGTGTGTGTTTTCCTGCTTTCTATATGCGTTGTATTCTTTTTGGATATGATAGGTAGATTTTACTGCATGTGAGTGTACTAGGGGTGTAGCACAGGCAGCATGGGACACATTTGAAATGTGATTGATTATCATATCAGAGGTGACTATTATTATATATCGGTGGGAACCAACAGCCAGCAGCGCTCCCTGCCAGAGGGCTGTATCACTTATCACTGGGCTTTCCTCCAGCCATGCTGTAATGTTTTGGCAACCTGATATTGTTGCCATAATGCCCTCACAATATTATTCTGTCACTTTGTTGTGTGCTCAGTCATGATCAAGGGGCCTGTCGCACAGTGAAAACCATGTAGTGAGACTCCTGTATCTGTATAAGCATGTTGCTGCAGTTGCATCTTCAGGCTGAAAGGAATCCACTAGCGAGGGAGTCGTGTTCAAACAGCTTCTAGTGTCTGTGCTTTTGACACACACAAACACCCACAATGGGACTTTATGGGGTTTCGGTAACTGTTGGTGGTCGTAACTCAGACATAATGTATTGCTGCCTCATAAATATTTACAGGTGTGTATGATGCCCGGGCTTCAGTCTTAAGGGAGGCTGCTCGGTTTGCGTTGGCGCTTTTAATCTGGAGGTTGCAGAGTCAAGGAGTTGACAGCGACAGGAAGGAGTTACTGAAAGAGAGAAAAAGTGACAGCTCCCTCTCTTGTCCCCTCCCTCTGCATCCACTGCACTTTCATCACACACCAATAAAAGTTAATAGGCATTTTTGCACTGCCTCTCATGGCTCTCTCTCTCTCTCTTTTCCTCTGTCTCTCTCTTCTCTCTTTTTCCGCTTGCTCCCACTTGCACTGCATGCTTTGTTTGAGTTCAAGCTCATTGCTGGTACAAGCCAAAGTATTTACAACATAAATATTGGCAGTGAAAGTCTATACTGATGCCCAACGTTAACTGCCTTACCAGAAAAGGTGTCTGTATCAAGTCTTCTCTCTTTTTTTTTTAATGCACACCACTTCCCTCTGGTCGTCTCCTCTCTCCTCTTGTCCTTTCCTTCCCTTGTGTTGGCATTTGTGTTTTAAAATGGTGTTGTCTTCTTTCTGTGTTGCAGATTTGCAGAAAATTACAATGGCTGACCGTTTTGACTGTGATAACTGCAAAGAATCCCTGTACGGCCGCAAGTACATTCAGTCAGATGACAGTCCCTACTGCATCCCCTGTTACGACAGCCTGTTCTCAAACACATGTGACGAGTGCAAAGAACTGATCGGCCATGATGCAAGGGTAAGGCATTCCTTTTGAAATGATTACACATGCAAGTACATGCAAAGTTTAAAAAAAAAAAAAAAGCTTTGATATTGATAAAAGATATATGTGTGGTTTACCAGAAAACATTTCAGTGTAGTTTTACATCTCCTCAAGCAACACCAGGTCATATCAGGGAATCAATCAAAAGAGAAGCTCAGAGTCTGACTCCTGTGTTTACTGAGCAAATCTTGCAAGGTGGGACAGTGGGTCCAGGTGCATGGACCCATGCTTGTGACTGTGACATCACAAAGTTAAGATGTCCTTACAGCTTGTTTTAATGCTCAGTTTCTGAATACAGGCTGTGTGTATTAGCTTGTTGGTACTTTCACAGTATTGATGTAGAACCTAAAACCTGCTTTATAATCAAAAAATACACGGGAATGTCACTATACTATATGGAACCTTTAGAAGAAAAAAAAAAGGAAGATCTGGTAACATTTATTCTCTATTGGCTGGAATAAATCCCATGTATGACCTCAGCCTTTCCACAGTGTGAGCAACATATTAGCAGTTTAAACAAATCCAAAACACATCAAAAGATCTACACTTATAAGCTGTAAGTCATTTTTTATCATGTTTTGATGTGGCCTTGGATCACTTAAACAGAAGTTATGTCACGTTAATGAGGCATAATTCATGGTAAATGAGGCGTGTTCTATATATATTTTGTGTGGCAAGACACAGTAAAGGCTAATTTAATGTACAATTATACAGGCGATTTCCACCAAGTCTACAAAAGCTAACAGGCTAATTCTGGCAAAGACTGTAAAAGTGCAACATGGAGGGAACGTCTCCTCCTTCCCCACAATCAAATTAAAATTTAATCTTCCTTTAATGGAAAACACTAACTTGAAGTGGATCGTTTAAGACCGAAATTCACTCCTCAGTGGAGTTTACAGTATGGGCCATGCTACGGTGCTCACCAGTTTGCTTAGCTGAGGAGGCCTATGAGTTGTCAACACCCTCACGGGCAGTGAATAATAAATAAAACCCAGCGTTTGCTTGGCTCAGTGCCTTGTAGACAATCATCTCACTCCCATTCTTGCAAAACCTTTTTTTAACAGGAGCAGGCATACAAGTACAATATGTTCATGTAACCACATACTGTACTTGTCACTGTGTAGGTATGCAGATATTATACTGTACGTGTCGGTTTTAACCCAGAACAATCCCACACTCCTCTGTGATCCTGTTAAAACCAGAAACCTTTGCTGCTCTTTATTTTTTTCCCTTCTTCCTCCAGATTACTGCAATTCTAAAACCTTAAACGAAAGACAGAAGAGGATACAGTAGATGCTTTGGAGGAAATATATGATAATTAACTGGATTACTTTTCAGTGATGTATTTGTAAGTGTATGAAATAACCTTCAGTATCCTTGTTTTCTGTTTTTTCTTTTGCCATCAGGAGCTTTTTTATGAAGACCGACATTATCACGAGCACTGCTTCCGCTGTTTCCGCTGCGATCGCTCGCTGGCAGATGAACCCTTCACCAGCCAGGATGACGCGTTGCTCTGCAATGACTGCTACTGCAATGAGTTCTCCTCCAAGTGTGTTGCCTGCGACAAGATTGTGATGCCAGGTAAAGGTGGGAACGCAGGTATTAGGAGATACTCATGCACATGACTTGAGTATTTCTTTTTCTTTACATTTTTTCACATTTTCAGGATTTGTTTAATCTGTGGTCTGTGAATTACTATTTTGTAATTTGTGTGGAATATTCTTACAGTAAAGGCTTGCGAAGTGTGGTGCTGGCTAGACTATCACTATATATAAAAAAAACCTAGTGGAAGACTTAGTGATTTCTTAAGTATCTTGCACAGAGTGCATTGACATTTTGACTTCACTCACCCGCAAAGCATTAGTCTCATTGTCCCTCATTTCATTTTCCATGTACTATACAAATTCACATGTCAAGATATAAACGCAAATGGCTGGAAAATGATGACATGGCAAACTCCAGGAAACTGAGACAAATGAGAAGTATAAACTAACAGATCGAGGAGATAGAGCAAGGAAAGGAGTTTTAGAAAAAAGGAAGACAAGTAAAAAACGAGGGCCCATGGTCGAGCATCAGTCAGGGCTGGATATGACAGAGTAATTGCCAATCTGCTTCATTTGTTGTCTGCAAGCCAGATCCCCAGGGCTGGCAGGCTGCCAGCAGACTGATGATAACAAGCGATAAGCTATAGTCGGTCGTTGTAGCAGCACACACAGCCCTCACAAAGCAGCAAATGTTTCCAAGAAAGTGTAATTTTCCCCTCTATTTCTGCTGCAGGTAACCCCGTGTCTTCTTGTTGATCAACACATTTGTCTCCATATATAGCATTTAAAGCAAGTTGGACCCAAATGAGTCACCTTGTGTGGTTACGATGATTAAATTAGAGTGATTCAATCAAAAAGACATCTTGCCATGAAGCCAGATTGGAATTTAAGTAGTGTGAGATAAACTTGGGAAGACCAGGACACTGCTGTGTTGCATGTCTGAAGAGTAAAAAGCTTCCTATAACAATAGAAAATTACAGTTATATCATTTTTCATCAAAGAAAAACATGTACACCATGAAAAGCAAACAGGAACTTATGTTTGTTTAATAACTGGATGATTAGCTGAAGTGGTTTATGTTGGGAACAAAAGCAGAAAAGAAAGTTTATACCAAAGCTGCAGTATGTAAGCGGGTTCTTGGTAAGCTGTTTGGTTAAAAAGCTTGGTCAGATGAGGCTGCTCCCGTTGCTGGAGGTAGTCATGCACATGCTGTATTGTTGCGCTCTCCCAGACAATGGTCCTGTTCTTTTGTCCCCCACTTTACCCTGTTGCAAAATCCTTTGGACACAGACAGCCGTTTAGTTCTTGCAACAGCGCACTGACTCTGACGCTCATTTGAGTTTCATCTCAGTTTCATCTCAGTTTCATTTTTGCCAAGAGAGAACAAGAGAGTGAAGAAAGAAAAGAGCAAGTGAGGAGATACAGTTTAAAGGAGTACACTGTATCTGGAAAAGTGGCTTAGAAATATTTAAAAGTGCAGACGACTTACGTAAATCAACTAGACAAAATCAATTAAATACTTTGTGAGCGCTGTACAACTTCCATTGTGTGCAAAGCCTATTTTCTGTTTGGAGATTTTGTTCTCTAATGCTTGTAAAATTGTTCTCAATAATTAGAAGTAGTTTGTTATGGATTTAAAGCTTATTCACATTTTATGTATTTGCTAAATACTCATACCTAAATGCTAAAATTGTCCTCTATGAGCCGGCGTATTTACCCTGAGCTTATGACCTGGAATGTTTTTGAAGGGGATTTTTGTGTTTTTGATTAGAGAACACCGCAGCACGCAGCCTAAAGCAGTGAAACATTAGCAACCTGCAGACAGCAGAAGTACAAAATGTCAGCCCTGCATAAACCACTGCGTCACCGTAGAATAAACCAACTAGTCACATAAAAAACTCAACAGCCAAGGGGCAGAAGATGGATTAGTTGGGGACATGGAAGGGAAAAATGACATTACTCCTTTTCTTGTAAGGCCTGCCGCCAGTTTCCAGAAGTAGGAAAGAACTATGGGGCCTGTGGTGTTATGATTTAAAATAAAATAAATCTTAGTGTAACAAAATGAGATTTATGTGCCTTCATGCAGTTCAAGTCTACTGTTTCATAGTTCAATAAAATTACCACCAAAAAATACCAAAATGGTCCTATGAAACTCAGTAAAAGATGCATTCTACACCAAACATTTAATAAATCCCTCTGCTCTCATTCTTTCCATCCTTATTTTTTCTGTTTCTGTCTCTGCCTCCTGTCATCCCTCCTTTCCCCTCATAGGTACGAGGAAGTTGGAGTACGCAGGCTCCACATGGCACGAGGGCTGTTTCATCTGTCACAGCTGTGAACAGCCCATTGGTTCCAAGTCCTTCATCCCTGACAAGGACGAGCACTATTGTGTGCCCTGCTACGAGGACAAGTTCGCTCCACGCTGCACACGCTGTAAAAAGGTCAGTTAAGTTTCCAAATAATGCAATAACTGTTAGTTGAATTCCCCCGGACACTCACATGAAACATGGTTAAAGGAGGCAGGCAAACACATGGAGGATTACAGTAATCCTGGGTGTGTGCATGTGCATGGGGACAAGATTTTAGAAATGAACAGGATCTCCAACCTGTCTGGTTTTCAGACCCTGGCTAAAGGTGGGGTGACCTATCGGGATGAGCCGTGGCATAAGGAGTGTTTCGTGTGCACCAGCTGTAAGACGCAGCTGGCGGGTCAACACTTCACCTCCAGAGACGACAGCCCTTACTGCCTCAAGTGCTTTGGCAGCCTGTACGCCAAGAAGTGCGAGGCCTGCAGCAAACCCATCACAGGCAAGACCACATCATTGTGCTCTGCTCAGATAAACTACTGAAGTACTATAAAATACTGTAAAAGACTGCCACACATTGGATTTTTTATTACTCAATATTTAGTTTTTTTTGTACAGATGAAACAAAAGTGGTCTAATCTTTGCCCCCGTTTTTTTTCTGTCCTAGGTTTTGGAGGAGGAAAGTACATCTCATTTGAGGATCGTCAGTGGCATCAGCCATGCTTCACCTGCTCCCAGTGCTCCGTGTCACTGGTGGGCGCAGGCTTCTTCCCTGACGGTGAAAGGATCCTGTGCCGCGAATGCCACACCAACCTATAGAGCACTCACAATATTCTGGCCCCTACCCCTGTCTTCCCTTTTTTGTCAGCCTTTGTCACAGCATTTCAAGAACCCCACGTCATTACCGAGGAAGGTATCACAGGCTAACAAATGCTGCCTCTCAGGTCATTTTTATACAAAAGACATCAGTTCCTTCCTTGTTTCCCCCTGTCTGGATCAGATTTTCATCTGGGAGCTAGTTCACAGAATCCTCTGTTGATGCTGCATTGTTTGCATGAACCACCACAAAGATTTCCTCTTTAACCAAAATGTTAATTATCATGTGAAACAAACTTTACAGAGTGCCTTAAGAATAAGATTTCTTATATGTTATGCTCTATTAAACCAAAGAAACGCAAAATGCTAGTCACTTTGCAAAAAATTCCTTTGTATTTTATATAAGTAAGTTGCCACTTCAGGTAGAGGGCAGGCTCTGAAGAGAAGCCGCAGAACACTGATACAGTATAGAATATAAACCTTACAGTCTGTATTTTCAAAGTTACTGTTTTAATGCTCTTATAACTGCAGTTTTATGCATTTTGAATGTTGCTTTTTTCCTCATGTGTCAGTTATATTTCTGTAATAGATGTCTTGCTTGATGCATCCTGAACAAGTTACTGTATATAATGAATTAGAAGGAGGTGTGACACTGTTGTATAAAGTGGCAAACAAATTAGACCAGTTAAAAATAAAACTGAAATGTGTGAGAAAGTAAAATCAAGAGGATTTTCTTTTAAAATGAGGCAGTCGGTTTATGATAGTCATGATCAATAAAGATATTTGCACTTTGGATAAGATATTTTCTTGTTACCATGTTATGTGCACATAAAAACACAGTTCAAAAACATGGCACAGACACACATAAAAAACCTTTCAATGTTTTGTATCTGCTTGTGGATCTTTGCAATGACACGTATTTTACATATTTTTTTCTCTGTCTTTTTCTTGTGTTGTAATGAATTTCCACTTTTGCTCAAAGAGCCAGCATTTATAACCCAAAAGAAGCTGAAATGAAATGCATTTCTGTCGTGTATTGCAGGAGTATGCATGTCTTCATCTGCCATGATTTGCCACAGTAATTATTTTGTTAATGTTAACACAGTTAGTGTTTGTTTTTCATTGTTAGTTTTTAACTTGTATGTGAAAAATTCTAAAACAAACAAAAAAAACTATATTTCATTTTTTCAGCTTTGATGCTGGTGAGTCAGAGTTGGCAAATACACATTGTTAGATGGTAACTAGGCCATCAAAGTGATAACAGTATGAACTTCATGAAAGAAAAGATGATGATTGATGATTAAATGATTAAATGCTATAATTGTTAGTCTTATTTGTGAACTCTTATTAAATACATTTACAAAGACTGATCTTTGCTGAGCAGTTTTTGTATTCTGTGGTTGTAGTGAAATATCCAGTGCTGGTTTATGAGCTCATATGAGCTCCTTTTCTGTAGACTAGTGTTTACTGTCTTAGCCAGAGAAAACCCTAAAACCCTTCTGGTGTGTTTAAATAGTCTTTCTAGGAAAGATTAGTGTGTGTGTGTGAGTGCGTGCAGTGTGCACACGCAAATCCAGAGGGGGAAGGGCATGGAAGTGTGCTAGTGTGAGAAAGTGTTAGAGAAAGAAACCATGCGGGGAGAGAGTGTGTGCATGCATGCTGGTCGTGTGTGTGTGTGTGTGTGTGTATGTCAGTCAGTAGGTTTATGATATTTCTGTGCGTGTGTGAGAAGAGGGAGTGAGTGTGTGTGTGTGTGTGTGTATGCGCAACTGAATATGTATACATGCACTGTTGTTTATGCTGAGTCGACTGTTTCATCGGCTTGATGAAGCACACACATACACACACACACACAGTCAGCCAGATACACTCTCCTGTCTGCATTGGTGAAATGTCCTCCTCCCTGCCTCTGTTTCAGATTTTTTCACCAAAAAAGGAAATGGAAAACTCGTAGCTGCATGGGGGAGGGAGGGAGGGAGGGAGAGGGGGGGGTTGACCGGTGGTGGAAGCGGGAGAGAAAAGAGTGTGGGAGAGAGAGAGAGAGGAGAAAGAGAGAGAGAGGGAGAAGGAGGATGTTCACATCTGGAGTTGCTCCATGGCACTTTCACTGGGGGGTCAGCTCGACACACAGCCCCCTCTGGATTTATTGGAAGGAGGAGACGGGCAGGGAGGTGACAGCTAGCAGGAGGGGTCAGAGGGAGACAGTTAAGTGTATCATATGGTGCGTGCACTCTACGAGCAAGTAAAACTTTATCAGCTATCACCAGTTAGAGGGGAGAGATGTGGTGATATCAACTTTATAGCTGCCTTTTGTCAAGCATTGTTCTCTTTTTCCTTGTAGTTGATCGTTGTTATCACTGCTCCCAGAATCAAACCAAGTTCCCACAGACTCGGTAACTTCGCCCAAAAGACATTAGCCTCACAGTTTTGGTGCTACTGTAGACCTAACACTTTACTTCAACCCCTCAATGCAAAAACAAACAGTGTGACTTGTATTTAGACTCCAAAACAAGACAATAGTAAGTTAGTAACAGAATTATATGAAGTTAGACTCCTTCACACATCTAAAGTCAGTAGTCTGTACCCTTAACACAGCTCAGGTAAGTGTCAGCGCGGCTGTCAAACTTTAACTTTACTGAACTGACACTCGGTTTTCCTTGACAGGCATTTAAAAATTCCATCCATTTCTAAAACAGTAGGTATTTGCTACACATGGTCATTAGCATCACCTCCTTTCATCTGTAATCTGTCAAGTGATTGTAGATAGTCCAGACAAACAACATGTGACGGGCTTTTGTGGTCATCTGTGGTCCTCAGTCTAAAGTGCTGCTTGGTGCAGCTTCTGATAACAAACCCTACTCTTTAACATTTATTTTACTGCAATCATGCCTCTAATGCAAAATGAATAACCTTCACATTGACCATTAAATTATATGCAAACATTTCTGCGATCCTTACCACACCATGCATGTAAGAAAGGTAACAATTGCAGACGTACGTACAGTAAAGCATGAATCACAGACAGCACAGGTCAGGGCTACTTGTAAAGTCTATAAAAAGTCTCAGAAGAGGAGTGAGGCTGATAGGATCATGTTAATACAGGCTCAGATCCCACCGGTTTACTGAAAGTTGGGTCCATAAAAACAGCAGTAAGGGATGATTAGCACCGACCCCATCTGTATCGTTCCCAGATGTCTGCTCTTGCCCAGCTGAACATCAGAGGCACTTATCACAGTTTCAGAGCAATGCTGAACTTGAGAATCCCGAGTAAATGTGATGTGACAAAAATGGCTTTTTTTTAATGTATTAAAAACAGTCAGTTAAACAGTCTGAGCCCTTTCTCTTTGTTTTTTAAACCATGAGTACGAAAATACTTTTATTACTGTGTTACCATCTGTCATCTGTGGCCATTACAACATTTTATTTTGAGCTCCTGTCTTAACTAATTAATGATTATGTATCGAGATTAAATGAAAATTTTATTACAAAATTAAATTAAATTTTGCAGACAGAATACAACACTTGTTTGTGAAACAATAAAATGCTTTCATAGGATCGTTGTCAAGCTACTGTCTGAATTGTAAAACTAATCTGATTTCTTCTCCAGTTTGCATTGAACTACTGTATGCAGAGTTGACTTGAACTGATGCCTGAGGTTATAGGAGAAATTAGATTAATCCATGTCACGCATCTTGTTGATCATGTGATAGCATTCATTATGGAAATAGCCAACAATTGTACCGCCAAAAGTAGTACGTTTGTGTATAGGCATAACAAGTCACACAAAGCAGCACCAGAGAAGTGCTGTCAAAGTTGAGATTTATTGAATATTCTTTTTGACCCTCTTTGCAACGTTTTTCCTGCACTCCCAGTCAATGTTAGTGCCCAATTATCTTGCTTAACACCTTTTCAAATCTTCTCAGTTTGTTATGTTCTGTGACCTCAGGTAGTTCGCAGCATATAGCAAATGGTGGGCAGGCCTAATTAGCTACAAATCAAAATACCTGTGTGAGTGTGTATGGTTTTAAAAGTAAATCTCTTGTGTATTCTGGGTATATTATCAATTCAGTTCCCCAAAATATCGGTGAAGTACTGGCATACTGTCAGCGCATTTACATTGTGTTTGCGCTGCTTTATCATTATCTTTTGGATGGTCAGGCAACCTTTTCAGTCTGTTTCAACGCGTGCCTTATCCAGCCCTATGACGCAGAATTGAATTTAAAATACAGAGAAGACACTTGATGAGTTGATAAATGAAATAACGAATGAATGACCATCCTGCTGTTTTTCATTTGCCAAAGATCAAAGCAGACATAATCAGAGGAGCTTACGTGAGCCAACAGCAGCACATGTTGCAATAGGTCTGTTACAGGGAGCAGGTTTAGTAAACTAAATTTAAACCTGAACTAAACTGCCAAACTCTGAACTTTTGGTGTCAGAGTATGAAAGCGTAGTTCAATCAGTTACGCTAACCCTGACTAAAGCTTGATCATCAGAAGGTAAAAATGACCTCAAGGACCAGCTACTTCTCCCCTGTAGAGTTTTTATTCAATTTCTTATGTCAAACATCATACAAAAGACATTAAACTTCAACACAAACAAGTCAACCATATGAAACAAAAATACACAGAATAAAAATAAAATATGTAGACCTATATACATATGCAACACTACTTCTTAACTGGAGGTACCACCAAAAGTCCCCCTTCTCTTTCTTGTACTGATTTCTTGAAATGAGAGAAACATCCCATCTTTATATAAGTCTCCAGTCTTGTTCAGGTTCCCCTCCAGCAAGGACTTCCACAGGAAAGGTTTCCTGTCTATTTTTATAGATAGATTATTCCAGATAGAGGCATAATCTTGTCTATCCTGCATTTTGTGTAACTTTGCCCATACTACTCTGGAATGGTGCAGGATTGGATTACTCTCACAACCAGTCAGATTGCCCAAAGCATTTTGTGATATGGGTTTCAATTGGTTTGAATGGTTTCTATTTGTGTCCATCCAAAGTGTGAGCCATAGCTGGCCCAATGTTTGGCTAATTTAACCATCTCAAATGCTATGTTATAAAGTTCCACATTGGGTAAGGCTAGGCCTCCTTTTCTTCTTGATTCATAAAGCTTTTGCATGGTGATTCTAGGTTTCTTTCCATTCCTGATTATATTATACTACATGTACTTAGAGATCCCAGCAGGAATTGTCACAGGTACCATCACTGATGTGTAATTAAATTTAGGGGCAACTACCATTTTAATTGTATAGATTTTTCCCGTAAGTGTACATTTTATTGATTTCCATCTGTCTAGGTCATTCTTTATTTTCTGAAGCAACTGAGTCATATTAATTTGCACAATATTACTCATGTCAGCAGTGAGTCTTATACCAAGATACTTCATCCCTGACGATATCCATTTGAATTGGAGTGCACTGCTGGATGGCATCCCATAGACACCGGCATAACCTCTGACTTGTGTCAATTGATTTTATAGCCAGAAATTTGTGAAAACTTTTCAATTGTGTGTAGAAGAATAGGGGCTGATGAATTTGGGTCCGCAGAAAGCCAAAGGATGTCATCTGCACACAGAAACAATTTATGTTCTCTACCTCCTGCCTTCACTACTGTAATTCCTACCTCCGCCCTTATTGCGATTGCCAGAGGATCAAGGAATAAAATGAACAATAAAGGCAGGTGTCCTTGCTTCGTTCGCCGTGAGAGCTGAAAGAAGGAGGGCAACTGACAAATCTCAACCAGAAACCAAAAGCTTCCAAGACATTAAAAAACCGCACTCAACCCTATCAAATGCCTTCTCTGCATCAAGGGAGATGGCTGCTACTGGTGTGTTTTCTTGAAAGCTCTTCCACATAAGGTGGAGAAACCGTCTAAGATTGTTAGCGTTCATTGTTCAAAGAAAGTACCGGTAAGTGAAGTGAGCAAAAGAAAGTGAGCTGGCATGGCTGAAAATTGTTGAGCATAATAATAATTATTCAGTGTGAATATTATTCGAAAATGCTATTAGGAAAAACTAAAAGTATTTGTATGAAGAGCAGGTGAAGTTTTTATTCGGATATGGGAAGAGGAAGAGGTTGAGGATGAAGAATGTCAACAATAGTGAAAAAGTTCAAATCTGCAAAAAGCTGAAGATTGTGCGGAAAGACTCATGCATTGCTTTATGCAGCCTTCACTGTGAATCACAGTTTGCTCACTTAATGGACATGAATTTCCAGAATTTTCATTCAGTCACGAAAGGAAATAGAGGGAAGCAGCTCACCAACTACTCAGCAAAGCTAACCACTATTTATAGAAGATAATTCTGTGCATCAAAAATCAAAAGAACAGAAAAACAGAAATAGATAGATAGATAGATAGATAGATAGATAGATAGATAGATAGATAGATAGATAGATAGATAGATAGATAGATAGATAGATAGATAGATAGATCCCCTTTGCTGCCATGGTTCAGTGCTTCATAAAGCGTCATCTCACCATCACCACAGTGACTCATCTTACCATGGTAATAGGATCTCTGAAAGACATTTCTTAACCGTCTTTGGTATAATCAAAACCTCAATTGTTGCTCAACTGTACTAAAAGACAATTCTAGGCCCGGCAGGTGATTTCTATCAGCAATCACAGCTTGGTTGAAGTTTCCAACTTTGAGGTCCTAACTCCTCACCATCACCACAGGAGGGCAGACTGTAAATTGAAGGAGGTGTGGTTAGTTCTGGTTCTTCGTTGCAGCACCCGTCCTCTTTCCTGCTTACCTGTGTTTCGGAGATTGGCAATCCACAACAAACATGGAGTTCACCAACTAGTGCCAGACCCGTCCCGTTTGAATGGAGTTTCTATGATGATACGGCAGAACTCAAAGGCGCTAAAAAAGTGAGTGGAGCAAAAATGAAATAGCGGACTAACATAGTAATAGACTTGATCGACTTTTACTTGTTCAGCATTTATTTTACAGGGAATGTGTGCGTTTGTATGTGTAGGCTACCCATTTCATTATTTGATTGTGACCATAATGGCCAGTAGGCTTGAGTATTTATTTTTCTTTTCTTTTTTTTACCTTAACACCCATTTACCGATAGGCTACATCTACATTTGTGCTCACTGGATGTGTGTCGATTTTACTTTCATTTTAGCATGTTTAAAAAAAGAGACCTGAGCCTCAGGAGAAAACAAAACCAGATGCTGAAAAGGTGGCTCTCATGACAGTGGATGGCCTACTGCTGAAGGTATCTTTGGAGGAAGTTTATGATCCAACCACACCCAAGAGCACAGGGGCCTAAAATAGGTGAGATATTCAAATTAATAATTGACCCTTTTGCTTTATTTGTGATGGATTAAGTCTTTCTTTATGATAAAGCTCAGAGTATCTCCACAATGTGTTGTATGCAACTAGGGGAGAGAATATATTTCAGAAAATTGAACGATTTTGTCGTAAAACAGAAATACTCAAAATAATAATCATCAGGGAATGATAAGACATCCAGGTGGGGTCTGTTCACCTTCTCATAACAGATGTCTGTGGAGTGTATGTGCACAGTATCAACTGACTCTTGCAGAAAAGCCTCATTCTGTCTGTCACTTCCTTTGGTGTGTGGACTTCAGCCCAAGAGGATGACTCACAACTGTTACAGCTGGGCTAAACAGACTTTTTAAAACTAAAATCTAAATTTCTCTCATCTCTTATTCAGCTAAGTGAAGTTTCATTACATCCTCTGTTTGAGACAGAGTCCTGTGTGTTGTCTAGACAAGCACGGCACAGCATGAGTCATTTGTACATTGCCACTGTTAATCTCTAGGCTGTACTCAATCAATTTCATTTGTCAGTTTTAAGGGATAGATAATTATTTGCTCTGATCTTTCACATTTCTTACGTAAAGCAATGTTAAACACGTAGGCTAATCTTTGAAAGTCAGAGTCATTTATTTACAGTTGACTACTGCTTTAAGTCCCATTGACTGCATCCGTGGCAACTGACACACCTGGTAGAAACGATGACTGTGTCACTCGTTGATTACTAATTGGGAAACACACCTGTGGTGAGTGATATAGTGTGTGTACAGTATGGTGTGTCATTTGCTGATCCAGCCTTTTAAAGCAATTTCAGAAGAACCAGTGTGTCTAGACACTATTTTCTTAACAAACCATATTTTTTCCCTTGATTTTAGTTTTTTTTATTGTGTGTTTGACTTTCCAAACTTAAGTTAAACTATGTTAGATAGATGCTGATAAATCCTGGGTTTCTACAGAAGGATGAGCAAGGTCTACAAAGTGCTGAGTAAGCATTCCTACAACTGTTTAATCACTGACCATGACTCCAAGTACAGGATTGCTTATCTCTCTAACTCTACTGAATTAGGTGTCCACTGAAAGCCCCATCTTCACGCAACCTCTTAATCAATCCAGCCACAAAGAGTGAAACCGAAAGAGTGTTTTAACCTTGTTATCAGGAGTGACACAAGCAAGAGCTGAAACACAGTCAGTTAGGAGGGGCAAGGTGTGTTGTTTTTTCTTCAGACCAGACTCAACACTTTTGTTTTGTGTGTGAGTCACTAGGTTAGTGAGAGTAATAAAAAAAATCCATGAACACTGTAGAGAGTAGACAAGTTTATTTTATGTGGGAAAAAAATAGTGCTTCTTGTGTGCTGGGTGTTGTTAAAGGATTACCTTCATGACCACAATAAAACAAATATTCTCACAAGGATTTGACTGAATAAAAATCTTGACGAGCAAGAATAATCATTTAACTAACAAGCAGTGGAGCAGCTCAGCCTCCCTGAAAGCCAAAGTGACACAGCCAAGTGTTTTCAGCATCAGTTAGTTCATCAGAAACATCTGATGAAGCAACTGCTTTGTGCTTTGTGTTTATTGTGCGTAGAGACACAAGTGACGCAACAAGTTTTGACAGAGAAAATTACTTTTCAGATATTTTCCACAATGGAACATGGAAGCTGCCGCAGAGAGTGCAACTCCTCAGCCATACATTTCAGCCATCATGGTTTCTTCCTGCTCTCCCCTGGCCTGTGTCATTACTGAGTTTAGCGTTAGGTGTCCACTTGACAAAGTACACTGGTCCACCGCAGTCAGTCTGTAGTATGTAACCTCAGCAGACATGGGTTAACCCCAAATGAGAAAATGAGAGCTTATACTCTCATTGGTAATTCAGCTTAGCTCAGTGACTATTTCAAATTCAATTCAATTTCAAATGTTATTTGTCACGTACACAATCATATAATGTGTAGTGAAATGTCTGAACTGCATGTTTGCTACTGCAGAGGCTGGTAAACGTAGTGATGGAGAGTTGGAGTAAAATTAAGGCCCAAAAACCCTCAGTTTACAGTTCAAATTAAGTTCTGAAGTTGAAAAGATAAGATACGCCAAAAAATAAGTTGGAAACATGAGTTAAAAGGAGTTTCTTCACATTCAATTTATTCCCTAACTGTGATTTGCAAGATCCAGTTGAAATTCATTAATATATGTCCGTATACATGAATTGATTAGTTGCCACCCCCTCCAGCAGGCTAATTCTGTTCACTGAAACACTGAGATTTGTGGTCAAGATGAGTCCCTTTGACTTTTCATCTAGAACTACATTTGTGGTGCTTTTAACTGAATTTTCATGGCAGTCCATCGAATAGTTGTTGCTTGACAGATGAACCTGCTGTAGTGAAGTTGTGCCTTTTCCCATTTCATAATTCCCGGGGAAGTAATGGATAAAGAAGAGGACTTCTCATTTATCTGCGGGTTTTAATGTTTTGTCTAAATTTGTTCTGCCGTTTTGTCTGAACCACAACAGAAAATAGGACTCCATAGCGAAGCAGCTAAAGCCACGGACAGTGTTCTGAAGGAGTATGTGCTGTGGATGGAGAATAAAAAAACAAAAACAGAAACATACATCCGTGTCCCAAGCTGACGTTCCCGGGGCTGGTGCTTGTTGGCGAGGTTTGGAGTCTGCCTCTGTGGCTTGGCCCAGGCTTTCATCCTCTCCATTCACTCCAATCTGAGGTCAAGGAGTTGGGCTTGCTTGTGGGAAGTGCGTATACTGTCTTGTAATGAGCGCTCTCAGCAGGAAAACAAGGCCTTGTTTTTCCAGAGTTCAGGGCTGGATGCGCCCACCACTCTGATCTGACCTCTGTTAAAACCCCTCTGTTCGAAAGAATGACACTCCAACTCTGGGCAGGATTACTGCAGGTTGGCTGTTTAAACAAGAAGCTGAGGTGTTGATAACACGCCACCGATGTAAATGCAACGTGTAGAATAAAGCTGGTGGGCAAAACCACCCCATGCTGATAATGAGCAGTCAGTGTTCTGAATTTAGTCCGTTTGTATGAACAGTACTTGTTCTTCACGCCCACACTGCTATTTCTCACATTCTGCAATGCAAAAATGTTTTTGAAGACCCTTTTTTTGTTTGTTCTGCTGCCATTTACTGCCTCACCATACATTTTTACACTTTTTAAGGGTTTGATGTGGTTTTGGAAAGAAAACCAACTATTAATGTGGGGAGTAGGAATGTGATAAATTCTTATAGAGCAATAGAGACAAGAGCATCCTCGGGACACAAGAATATTTCTCCCAACTGTTGTCTGCAAGTATTGGGACTGTGGTTTTGAGCTTTGCCCTGTTGGTATTTGGTCTGGTGAAGCTAATAAAAAAACTATAATGCTGTACAGAATGAAGTAAAACCCTATTCTTTGCATCTGAAGAGGAGAACATATGGTGTCAGCACTGTTTGGAAAGTTTGCAAATGGCATTAATAATATAGCTATATCTATCTATATCTTGAATACAGCTTTTAATGTTTTTCCGAAGGCAATTTTGAGGTTGAGCACTACAGGTGCCTGAAGAGTCAGTTTGTGAGTGGGTGAAAAGAAGTTCATGGAGGGGGGCGGTTTTGAAATGAAGTAAGGATGATGGGAATAACAACTGCATCAACCAGTAACAGGAATCCAGTGCTGAGGCATGAATCACAGTTCACTGATTGTCCAGTGATTGTTAGAAATGAATACAACTGTCACAATCAGGCTCAACAGTGAGCGCCGAGAGACAGATCAAATGAGGAAGAGCTGTTGACAGGAAATGAAAGACCTTTTGATTGCATTTCTGCTCCAGTGAGACATACAGTACGGTTTGCAGTGAAAACATTTCTACTGTAGGATGTGTTTGACTCTGTATGGCTCCACGACAAAGAGGTGAAATGAGGATAAAATAGAAATTTGCTGAACCTTTATTTTCTTTTATTTCAAAGGTGTCAGATAATTATATTCACAAACTTGCTTTTCTTTCAGTCCAGTAATCAGCATGTGCTACTATGTAGTCATACTGTTGGCAGCTGGGCAGCTCTGCTGGAACAGTTGGGAGATGAGATGTTTGGAATGCATAGTTGGAGGAGTGGACTGACCATGATTGACTGTAATTCAAGATGTCTAAAAGATTTAGTATTTAAAAAACAATATAAAACAATGGCAGTGTCGAGCTCTTTCTATAGGAGTTATCTGATTCTATTTCAGTTCAGGTAAAAAAAAGAACATATTGCTGGATCATAAAAGAATAAAGGTATGGTAACACAGCTTGTTTTTCAGTTATTGAGACAAACTAATTATTGAGATGAGATGCTGATGTCATCTGATTGATGAAATGAATATATAAATTATACTTCTCACTAAAATTAAGCGCAGAATAAACCACATCAAGGAACTGCAAGAATCCTATGCAGGATGTACTGTATATGGAAATACAAAAATAAAAGTCATCTATCATCAGCAAGGACATAATTAGAAGTCAATGGTATAAGTAGGCTACACAGATGGGAAAAACAAAATAAAAAACCGTGTAGTACATACTGTAGAGCTTATCGTGACCGATTTGTGACTTTTTTTGGTGTATGGGGAAAAAAAAGATTATTTTAAAAATATAAACAGAGATTAATCGTGACATATGGGTCAAATCATGAAAATGACTTGTGAGACTTCATCAACATAATGATGGAGTGCAACAACAAAGACTGTTTAGATTTGAATTCATCACTCCCCACTTCTCTTTTTGTTTTTCTCTTTTCTCTTCACTTCCCTGACCAAAAACTTTCCAAGCTTTTTTGACAAGCCTCTGGAAATACAACAAATCCATTCATTACTTATTTGCATTGCCAAATTTCACTTGATCTTTGCTATGATCTCATGAATAATACAGCAAATCATGCCACAATTTCAGAAGATAATCTCTCTTTTCACATATTGGAAAGGGATTGCTATTCAGTGGTTTATGTGTTAATGGCCCCCTCTTGTGGTTATTTTTTTCATTGCAATTGTCTGACATAAAATGCACCACAAGACTGTGATGTGATCTTGTGCAATAAAATTGAAGTTACCAAACCTCTGTTTTCACCCTCACCACACCATTGTCTGCAGTATAGCCACATCCTTCCTCAGTCCACACACCAGACTGAACTGTCATAACACTGCTGATTTAAAGTCACGATCACTGGGTTAGATCCAGTGACCAAGACAGTGATGTCAACTGTGTTACTACTCTTTTATTTGATTATATTTCTGAATATGCAATGCTTATATATGCTTGTAATGCTTATAATCTTATAGAATATACTACTCACAAAAAATCAGGGATATTCGACTTTCGGGTGAAATTTATGGATAATGCAAAAAGTTACTACAGTGATATTATATCATGAAAGTAGGGCTTTTAAGGAAAAGTATAGAGTGGTAACTTCTTCATCTCAAACAAATTTTATTGAAACAAAGGCCTAATGACAGTGGTGGGTATACCACAAACAAACAAAAAGTCTACATACCGTAAGTTGTCATGTGGCCAGAGGATGTCCACTTCTCTGTCTTTCTGTGTCTCTTCCAGTCTCCCTGGGTCTCTGTTCAACCTGCTGATGACACTCTAGACTCAGTGGACATTTCCCTGACAACATCCCGTCTTAACCCCCCGACATGGCCACGTACTGTTGATGAATTGTTAGGTGCTGTCTTGGTCTCATGATGTCAAGATGTGAACAGCATGATAAGGAGGACTGTTCAAATACAAACTGCCATTGAACCAGATCATTTCGATTCATGGATCAGACACCTGCTGTGATTTTATTCACCTTGTTAGAGAACTGCATGTTATGTTATAAGTACTGAAGCACTGAACAGTTGGACATGTGCATTTAAAAGTTCAGAGAAGGTCAAATTAAGTTCACCGGTGAAGGTTAGTGCATTTTAGGTGCATTCTGAAATTTCATCCAAAAGTTGAATATCCCTTACTTTTTCTTAGTGTAAATGGACATTCGGTCGTGATTTGCTATCAAGTGCCCTTAGAGGCCAAGCTGAATGCAGGTTCTCACTTTCAAAAAAATTCAAGTCAACAATTTTTCATGAGACAAGTTTGACATTTTATCTGGGTTCACCCATGACTGCTGTGTGGTAGGCATGATTTAAAATGATCATATATAAAAAGAATTATCTTATGGTAAATTTGGTATGTTTAATAGAAGAAAGTAAAACATACCAATCTCTCTATAGAAAAATGCTCACCATGAAATGTGCTGTAGATGTTGCTCTCCTCCCATGTATTACTGATTATCTCCAAAAGGGGGCAGTATATATCAAGTCACATCATATCACATCTGCCATTCTGTATAACTTCTCCTTTCCTGCATCAGGAGTTTCTGACCCTGTTGTCAAGTTAAGTCACATTTGGGCAAAATTGAGCTTCCTTGATAGAAATAAAATCCCTTTAAGCTTGTCCCATACTTCCCTCGGGTTTCCATTTGCTTATTGTCAAACATTAGTTTGATACATCATTGATTCTCCAGGAGAAATCTCCAGTTTACTGCAAAGGTCCCCTGCTCATCACGTCTCAGTTCTGATTTCAATTTCAAGCATTTTGTCTTTTTTCACTGTCATCAGATGTTGATTTGCTCTTTTCACAAAGAGTGTTGGCTTCCCCATAACATGAAATAGTTTTGTTATTTTGATTTAGCAGCCCTGCTTTTATAGATATCTGTTGCTGATCAGACATGTCAGGCTGTCAGTGTTGATGTACAATGCTTTGGAATATTTTAAAATCGAAGAGGACATTTTCTCTTTGTAGATTTCCAGATTCAGCCTCTCAGATCTTGAGCCATAAAGAGAGGACGGTTGTGGAGTTGTAGAGATGGAAATTATCATGGATCAGTGGGATTGCTGATCTTTAAAGAGCTGGAAGCCACTAAAGTGAGAGGAGAGAGTCCAGTGGATACTGTTGGCAGTCACTGGTGACTCAGTTGGAGACTCCTGTAGCCTCATGTACCCCTGACCTCCTATTCACCCAGATGATGACAGGGAGGTTTCTGCAAGAGTTATGTCACTGAGGCTGTGCATTATAATGGAACTGAAGAACACGGCAAAGGAGATACTGTTGCAGGCTAACGGTTCTTTCACACAGTTTCAGATGAGACATTGTTCTAAAAATGAATAGAAACCAAGACTAAGAATTTGAAAGGCCAGGTCACCCAAAAATTAGTTTTCCATTCACAACTTTATTCACTAGTATTCTAACATTGTATGATCCTCACAACGCTAAACAATTGCACTTAAAAATCTCAACAGCAGCATATCTTTCCAGAGCTGTGCCTCTCTTTCTTAATTCACAGACTTTGCTGTGAGCGGGTTCTGGTATTTTCTACGTTAGAATGGAAATTGTTCCTTTTGGAAACTGATATTTGTGAGTTATCCTGAGGAAGAGCTACATTATCTCTGGGACACAATGTTACAGCTTATTATTTTTCTCCTGGGTTTCCTGTAAAAACCAGCATTTTTACCAACTGACTGGATACAAGAGCTTAGAAGTTCACTCTTGACCCAGGGAGTTGTGCATGAGACTTGCGATTTGTGGCACATCTCTTTTCTATGCGACAATTCTTTTATTCCTGGACCTGAACAAAGTTTAGCGCACAATTAAAGCATTATTGATGATTTGCAATCATGAGTCGATTTATGTTTTTTTTTTTTTTTTTAGAACTTCCAAATATATCTTTCTGTTCCATGATGCCAGTTTTCTTAGTTTAAATGTGTTAAATACAATCAACATCATTGCATTACACATTTTAACTCCTCATGCTGGGGTCAGATGAAAACACCTGATCCAGCTCTTTACCGGAGACGGTGGGATGCAGATGAAAAAAGCTTGTTTTGGTTGTATCCCAGTGACAAGCTTTGTATTCGGAGACCTGTCAGTCAGTTTGAGAGTGATATCAGGTTCACAGTTAGAGTTTGGTGTAGTGGTGGTACCCTTTTGTTTACATTTGGATCAGAGATTGTGTGTTTAAGTCGAGCATGGTCATGGGTGTTTCCTATTGACGTGATGCACTCCCTGGGGCCTGGCCTAAAGGCCAAACTAAAGTAATGAAATCATTCAGTGTTAAGCATCTTGGCAAATCATGGGCACCCATATACTCTAAGGATTTACCATTCATTTCTCTAGGAAAACACGGGAGTGGGGAACAAGAGAGTGGAAAAAAAGAGGGAGTGGGAGGTGAGGGAGAGCTCCGTCCATTGGAGCCAGGGTAAGAATTTATGGTCAGGAAGAGCGATGAATGTGTAATTTACGGTGCATACTCTACCATTCCCCCTGCCCTCCCCTTTAGTAATGAG
The DNA here is from genome assembly GCF_045865225.1 of Trachurus japonicus. NCBI lineage: Eukaryota > Metazoa > Chordata > Actinopteri > Carangiformes > Carangidae > Trachurus > Trachurus japonicus. Next base: position 19,193,206 of record NC_140922.1, read on the forward strand.
AAACAGCTGTTTTGTTGTAGGGCCAAGGCATGGTATACCCCCTCCCTTCTGGCTATGACACACCATTAGTTTTTATTTCTGTCTCTGCTTTTACGACCCCTGCCCAGGCGCCAGCATTTGGCCAGTGATCGGGACCATCACACCATCTAAGCTCGTCCACCTCCCAAGATGGTCTGCTATTGCCTAGGAGAAGACCATACCATTACCACCGAAGTCACCTGGAGCTACATAGCATCGTACACTCAGCAGAAATCTTTTGTTTTCTCTTTGCAGTTTTAATTCGGAGAAAAAGAACTGTACAAATTCCCCCGATGAAATTCTAGAGATGGACCTTCTTTGTCATGTATTTGCTTCATCTGTAAAATGAGTAAATGATTAGTGTTATTGTTATAATAATAACAGTCATATTCGTCTTGTTTTGGCCATCATTATGTTATGTAACTGTACTCACTGAAGTAATTGCAGAGATCTGAAAACAAGGCAACACAAGCACAAACAGTAAGACAAAACGACCAGTTGTTAACATGCCTGCAGTTTAGCCAGACTATCCACCGCCTTTTTAAAATAACTCAAAATGTGGGTGATAATTTCTCCCCTTGCAGGAGACTGTGTGTGAGCATAAATATAATAAGTACGCATGTTCAAATTTGAACCACAGTCAGTCTGTAAATTGTGATGGAGATTTAAAATGTATAATTGAAACTCTAATTTTAGAATTAGCCTACCATTGTTTTTCTTTAAATAAATTTGTAACATGCAGATAAGTTTAAAACATGTAAAAAAAACAACTTCAGTTTTTGGCCCCATGAGACTTTTACTCTGCAAGAAGCGGAGTTGGTACAGTTAGAACAAAACAAACACAAATAATGGCCAAAACTGTGAAAATTAAAAAGAAAAAACTAAAATAAAATACATTTTAAACTTACAGTGAGGCCAAGTTTTTATAAAATGTATCCTCGTGTGTATGGTATCTGTAGCATCATAAGAGAATAGAGAATTGAAGAAGTGGATCAATTGCAGGGAAAATCATAAAAGTCATTCAAACTGAAATCAAAGAGACCAATAGCAAAATCAGTGTATGACCGAAGTTGATCAGCTTCATCTGAACTTTATTTAGGCTTTCACAGAATAAGCTATACATGATGATATTAATACTTCTTATGTTTGATGATAAACACAGTTTGACATATTCAGTATCACAATCCATAGTATGAATGAATAACGTAGCGTGTAACTTCTCCTGAAACTAATATCTTGTGGAAAGCAAACAGACCCATGGAAAACATTCTAGGAGTAGAAAAAACCCCTCTGTATCTGCAATGTTATGAAGCCAGCATTTGGAGTATAAATGTGTAAAATGCTATGATTGTTCTGAGACTTGAGCAGTAGGAAACATTAAAGTTGTGCAAAATCTTCAGACCCTGTTGCAAACATACATGATTACTGAGCAGCTGATGATTTGATGGCTTATATAATAATCAGTGGCTTGTAGTTACTGCATATTCGATATATCACTGTGCATTTACATTTTGTTTCCTCTTGATAACCAGACCCTAGTTCTTTTTCTATGAGACCAATATTAACACATATGTGCAAATGTAAACACACATGTACGAACGACTAAGTTCTGTCGACAAAACTTGATTCCGTGCAGAAATGCATACTAAGTACACAAACATCCAGACTTTAGGTAGAGACAAGCACACGCACACACACACACACACGCCTGCATGCACAATGGCACGCACATGCAACCTTGTACCATGCAAATATTCGTGTTTTTAATTCATCATTTTCTGTGCAGAGTTATTTTCTGATGCAAACATCAACATTTAATTCGGAAACAAACAACTACGCTATGAAATGGCAAAAGTCTGTGTCAAGACACCAGAGGAGGATGTGAGCTGAGCTCCCACTGTTCCCCCCCTTCATCCTCTCTCAAGCCTGTTTTGTAAAATACTCCTTCATCAAAATAATATATAGAAGACCTTCTGTCCTCAACAACCACAAATGATTTCCAGTGCCTTTTCTTTTTGTTTCATCTCACAATAGGAAATAAACGTACAAAGACTTAATACTATTCACCGTCTTTACATCACGTACAGCGGCTGTTGAGAAAATCCATCTGCCACCTCTCGCAAACATGAAAACAAATGAAGAACAGATTGTGATTAAAATCGGACTCCAACAAAATACATCATAAACCGGAGGGGACTGGAGAGGCCCTTCATTCATTATCAGTCTTCCAGCTTTAATGCTGCATTTAAACACAAGGTCTGTTCTGAGTTCAAGAAGTGACATAGGTTTCCGAACTACAGTCTTCGCTGTGGCTTTGCTTCTCCAACAGTGATCCCTCACGCTGGCAGGAAAATCAACAAGTCTTTCAGAGTACCGCTAAGACACCAGTCTCATGCAGATAGGTTCATCTATTCAAAAAGCTCTGGAAAGCCTTTTGTGTTGCAGCAATCCTCCAGTTCTTTTTGCATCTTTTACAACACATAGCAGCATTAATCCGTTCCTTCATCACTTGGTCTATGGCTGGCACCGCTGGGTGAGGCACTGTCTCTGCTTTTCCTCTGGGCCCCACCCAGCAGGCACTGAAGTTTAGCTGACGGAGCTGGTTGTGATGCTGGGAGCAGTGGTTGTCCTGCCCTGGCCTTTTCTCCTCTTCCCACCACCTCCGCTGCCCCCTCCTCCTCCTCCACCTCCTCCTACTCCTCCTCCACCACCACCACCTCCGCCACCTCCTGCTCCTGCTCCTCCTCCACCTCCTCCTCCTCCTCCACCACCACCACCTCCACCTCCTCCTCTACTGCCATCTTTGCCATCTCGTCCTCGCCCACGTGTGTTCTCCCTCTCTCTGCTGTTTGTATCATCTTGTTGGTCTCCCTTATTCTTCCTCTCTGAAATATGAATGCACAGAAAACACGATTAATAGATTACGCCGTTTCTCAAATAAACTATCGTCAGGCATCTGTCATCATCGGATGCCGTACGTGGAAGTGCCTCGGCTTGACTAAACTTTTTTTTTTTTTGTTAAAGCATGGATTCCTGAGAGATGAGAATAGAAGATGGACAGGATGTGTGCTGGATCAGGACTTGCGGGTGTGGTTGTGTGGTTTTTAATGCAGGCAATGAGTAAACCATGTACATCCAGTCCAAATCATTCATAAATGCTCACATCATGCTATGTTTAGGCGTGCTGACAGAATATGTACAGTCAGCATGTACCACAAGTGGCCCACAAATAATAATCAAAGTTAATGGGACAAAATAACACATCCAAACATTTGAAGGCTAATCGTTTTTGGCCACTGTACGGGGTCAGTCATTTGGTCTACCACTCTAGTCCAGACTAAAATATCTAAACAACTGTTGGATCAAATACCCAAATAAATGTTGTGCAGACATTCACATCCTCCTTAGGATTAATTGTAATTGCTCTCACCAACAGATCAGACTTTAAATTCCCATCAGCCTCAGCTGGACTTGGAAGAAAGTTAACTTAGCGAGCTATCAGGCCAAACTGAGATTCTTACTCACTACCTTGTCCCACTGAACAATCATGAACGTTCCCCCATTGCCTCGCATTAGGATTCACACCTGTCACACATTTTAAGAGTATAATTTCTCTCTAAATACAGACATCCATCATGACGTGGTTAATGGCTGCACATAACCCATCCAGGAGAGATAAGAGCTGCTGTTCTGCTGAGGATTTAAAAATGCAGCACATGTATAGACAGTGAGAGCACTTCCGACAGTCAAGTGACATTTATTTCTGTCACATAAATCACCTTGAAGTCACTTCTGGCATAATGAGTTAAACATTGTCAAGGGCCCAGTAATGGCCCACAAGGACATGAGGAGCTGTCATAAAGTGGAAATGGACATTGTGTCTAGAGTCAGATGGCTATTGTTTAAGCAGCACTCAAAAGTATTTGGTTTTGTATATCTGTGGGAGTGTAGTTATGCTGGAGGATGTTTATTATGAACTTGCGCGTTGAGAATCTCTGCACATCCTAGAAACTGAGTGAACACGAGCCAAGGGCTGGACAGTGTTCACCATGCAGTTGACAACAGCAGGGCTTATGGCGCCACCATGTTTGTCTAGTAATAACTTAAGGTCTGTGTTTATTTCCCTGCAGCATTTTTTAAACTTGTCGAACAAACAGTTATGATTCTTTGGTTTAAATGCAAATGTAAAAGCCCAAAGGTACATTGTTTCTCAGATTTCACCAAAAACAATATTTCTGCGCAGCCAGTGAAAATCATTATCTGGTGATGAAGTGGATTCAAGGTCGTTGAATTTGGACAGACCCAACACAAAAACATTTATTCACCGCAGGCCCATGCAGACTCACAGTTGCATTATTTTCAGCTGAAAATGAAAAGGCTCAGTCTCGCACAGTAGTGAACAAACAAGAATAACTCATCCTCTGTGGAAAACTTTTCAGAGTAAAATCATGCAAATGACATTTGGTGAGTTGGCTGAAATCAGAAGATTTTATGTCCAACACCCTCATCATTTATGTGTTGTTTTGAATCAATAAATATATTTCTGAGCTTTTATGACCGCTATTTAAACAAGCACTTAATACTGGGCTTTAATAGTTTCAATTTAAATCAATGAGGGACAATGAGCAAGAGTGGAGCCTGAGTGAAGTGAAGGGTCCTCACACACACTCTGCAGCATCTGAGCTGATGTGCTTACTGTGTAAGGACTTAATTACTCCTCTAACAAATTACTAATGGAGCCAAGAGAGGGGGGACTCCATCAGTTTATGACAGCTCTGATTGCACCTCCTCTCCATCCAAGCTAAACAATTGTGCCTGACAAATGCAATAACACATCCAGAAAATTCTGTTTTCGCGTGAGACCCTTTTGTGGAGCTTCAGGAAAGGAGGGAAAAAATTTGCAGCCAAATCAACACAAAGCGTGAGATCTGCAGACCACTAAATCACTAATGTTATACAAGGTCTGCCCCCTGTGTTTTATATAGCCAATCTGCCAGCCAACTCCCACAGATGAATCCACAGTTGCACTCTTTTTTTGTGTGTGTGTGCATAGTGTTTACCCACATTAACTGGTTCACCGAGGTCACGGTACCATCACCCATGAATTACCTCACAGAGGAAAAGTCATTCTCATGCATTTTGGCAGTAAGATGCATTTTATTTTCATACAAATGTGTTTAGCAGCCCAACGAGGGAAAAACAGCCTAAACGTCAACCAAGTCGACCATTTCACAATCCACAAAACTTCTGTGACTCATTGCTCGTCAGGTGACACCTCACATGTCATCTTGTGACCTACCTTTGCTCTTAACATTTGGCAGTCAGTAGCTACAGCGGTTTTTTATATAATATTTCACTGTTAATTATTCTTCCTAACCAAAAGCTGACGGTCTTTCCAGGATGTAGGTGTCATGCAGAGTAAAATTGCCTCTTATTTCTCAAATCATGCTGTCATAGTCCTGTCTAATGAGGAGTCGCCACTCCTCACTGAGCATTTACAAGCTAAGCCAGCCTCCCTCCCTCTAGACATGACCACAGATCTATATGGGACGATGTCAGATCATGTTCTGTTTCATGAGTCTTAGAGCCCTGAAGGAATTCTCCAAGAAGGAGAGGTTGGTGCTGGAATATGCAAGCCCCCTCCATGTTTACTCACAAATATCCAGGCATATCATCTGTTACATGTTGCAACATCTGTAGAGTTGCCAAGACTGTGCAAATATAGTTACGCAATGTTGTTGCTGTGCCCGAAATCCCCTATGCGTGCCACCGTCCAATAAAGGCCTTAAATACTGCTCGTTGGCAGCTCCCTTAGTTTTTGCAAATATGTGTAAGTTTACAACATTGGTTAAAATTGGTTCACTATGCAAAACAGATTGGTATTTGGTGACATTTAGAAAAAAGAGATTTGCTAATCACTCTTAATTAACAATAATCCCTTTTAGTTCAAGAGAAGGAATCCCATAATTTCAATGAACAACAGCTCCACTTGTGTTTCTCTGTTTTTGTAAGGTTTCCATCCCAGCAGCCCTGCTAGTAAATTCATCATTTCTTTGCCTCACTACTAAGGACAAAATGGTTAAAAGCAAATAACTGGGATCATTGCTGCTTTTTGTAGCACTTTTCATCCAATAAACGTCTGGAGCACCTGGCCAGAGCCGTCATTTATTGGCGCTATCTGCAAATGAGGCCAAGAGCGACTAATAAGCTGTTATGAAAGCCGATAATGGCCATTGACTGGCGAGAACAACTGTTAACCTGCTGGAGAGCAAGCTGCTGTGTGGGTGATAAGAACCCAAGCAAACATGTCATGGCCATGTAAACCTCACGCTTCAACGGTCCTCAGAACAAATAGCTCTTTCCTGCTCTGATCCTCGTCCAGCTTCGCAGTGCATAATGCCCGCCCTTCATCTGCTTGGCTCGTAGATTGGAGTTTATTGTTTACATGCTGAGAAGTCAAGAGATTCTGTATCCTTCTGTGAGCTCAGCCAAACAAAACCCAATCAACACGCTGTGGGTCACAAACAAGCTGGCGGGAACGCAGGCTTTTAGCTATTGAGTAATGGTTCCATCATTCATCGTATTAAATGGTGGAGGCATTTCATGAAGCACATGGACTTGCTGCTAGTGATTATGGCTATTTGAATTAGTAGTCCCCATTATCTGACATCTTTTCCCCACTGTGCATTGGCTTTCTACTTCATTTACTGCTGATGTTTACCTCTTGTACAGGGTGTCTTGTTCACAACACACTTCCTTCTCTCGGTCTGAGGCACACAGGCCTGTGAGGGCACAGAGGCCGGGGAGGTGTCTGGACTGTGGACCTGCGGCAGCGGTGAACGGACCCGAGACTGTGAGCCTTTCTTGAATCCACATGTTTTGTTCTTCTTCATACAGGAACCCCATTGGCTCCACTCACACTCTGAAGCACGCTGACCTGGGGGAAAAACATGGCACAAAGACTAAGGTAGTGAACAGTTCACATTTGTTTTGCAGCTTTCCTGTCTGCTTTTTACAGCTCAGTAGTTTTAGCACAGGATAATGACTTTAGGTAATTTCCAGTTCTGAAAGCAATCTTTTTTTTCTTTCTTTTTTTTTTGACAGATTCTTTGGACAGATTGAGAAAGTTGTTACAAACCTGAAAACGTATGAAGGCATGCGGCCATTAAATATACCGTGCTTTTACACAATAGCTTGTTTCTAAGGTCACGTTTATATTCTCTGTGGACAAGCAAGGTCAATTTGACAGCACATGATGCCAAAAGTCAGTCCAGAGCTCCAAGTCTTTGCAGCACCAAGCCAAGATGCCTGGAGAGCTCTGAATTTCACTGTTGATGGTGTTGTTTCTGACTTGACAGAATAATTTTCAACAAAAATAAAACCACAGAAAGGAAAAGCCCAGGAGATTCTGTTATTCTTAAGTGTTCACTTCCAATTTGCTGGCCAAAACAACTGAATATCAATGGTTTCTTAGATAAAGTGTAGTGTATAGTATGGCAGCTGTCTTTTCAGATTTGCCATGTTTCTGTTTTGAAGGTCGAAGGTCACTCACCGACACACTCCATGGTCTCGTTGGAGGTGCGCTGGCCTGGAGGGCAGCTTACATAACATCGCCCGCTGTGTGAATACAGGCCCTCCTTACATTTTGTGCAAAAGTTGCGATTGAAACATGCTTCACAGTTGTCTATTTTACATTCTGAAAGACACAAGGGAGACAGAAAAGCAGACCAAAAAAAAAGAGTTAGGTGAACTGTGATTTCGTGCCATTGTTTTCAAATTTCTCTGTCTTGTTGAGGAAATGTTGTGGATACGCAGAAATCTCTTTTCTTTAAATGAGGAATTCATTGTATCTTGGCTCAAAAAAAAGGAAATCGTTCTCCAGAGAGAGTACAAGAATAACTTGAATTTTATTCCCTCTGAGAGATTAATTGGTGGTTAAACAACACGGGGTCTATTTAAGGGGAGTAACACTCTTCTCTTAAAAACACATGCACCACAGGCCTTGTTTTTTTGGAAGGAGGGTGTGAATGAGTACAGCCAGGAGTGCAATGCTTCACTGGCTTTCTCAAGAGTGGGCTTCTCCACACCTCAGACTCATTAAACTCTCTGACTCTCAAGTCAAACAAAGAACTTCTTGAAATTTGGATAATTACAGACACCGAAAGATAAAAAACAGACACATTAAAAGACTCCAAAACAGCTTTGGTCTCATCATGAAAGGCACTTCCTGATCCCCGTCATTCATTCCATGTGAATTAACCTTGCTCAGATGAAAACAGCAGAGAAAGATGGATATCTGTAAATTTCCATGTGCCAGTGTTTTTGTATGGGAAACTTATTCAGATCTAGATGCGTTATGTTCATGAGCGCTGAAGTCAAGAATGTCTACTCTGCAGCTGGTCTGATGCCAAGGTCAGAAATGATCTAACACTGAATCCCTCATTGGGATCTTAAAGTCCTTGCCTCCTGCTCCCAATTACTATTTTTAAGCCCCTGACAGCTAAATTTGACAGTACTGACGTTTGTAGCCCTATAATGTAAGACAAATGTTGCTAACAAGACATTCTGGGATGACATGTATAAAGTCAGATGATTGGATAATAACCCAGGTTAGCCACTGAGGGCCTCTGAAAGGAATTTTTGGAGGAAATTTAGCCCTCTCTGCAAAAGTCAGGACAGTGAAATAATGCAGCATTAAAATAACAAAAACACATGTGGTTGATTTATTGCAAATGATCCAGTATTTTGATAGAATTGCAAAAATCTCATAAATAATTCTAATTGTGTCATTTGCACTGATGCAACAAACTTTACAGGGGAAATAAAACATGCTGTCAGTTTAAGAATAAAATGCAGATTCTCTTGTCGACATCTGAGCACAAGTGCTGTAAAACACAGGCAGCACAAGACAAGAAAGCGCAGCGCCGTCATTATAATGTGGCAGATAGAGGCACAAAATGACGGCTCCTGAGTTGTATATGCTTCGTGGTTGTTTAAATTTCACAGAAAAACACAATTTATCACATCTGACAGACTTTAAGAGATGTAGGAATCTGGAGTCGTGCAAAATAACTTGACAGATAAATATAGGCTGCATTTTTCTCCCTGTAGCAGAAAATCACTACAGGCTGGTGAGCACCGTAGCTGCCATCTACATCTACTGTGTGGCTATCTTAAAGCAGTGAATGTAACAGTATATCATTAACCACAAAGTAATTAAGTCAGTATTCTTCTGTGCAAAATCTGATGAGACATGATTCTATAACCACACACATTCAAATACACAGAGAGTGTATGATGCAGAATAAAATGTGTAAAAGCGAAAGCATAACAAACATGGATTGTGGCCTGGCATGAACCCTGCACATGAGGGCCAAATAAAAAACACAGACATCCTCTCAAAAACAGACAAACAACAATGCATTAGAAATGTTTTTGTTGGGATTTTGTTGCAATCCTGTTTGCTGCCCACACATAAGAGGAAACAGACAACAGACTGAGGTGCTGGCACCGCTCGGCTGAAAGTGCAGGACCCAGCTAAGTGAGTTTCGTAAGTGCCATGAGTGTAGCCACCCTTTCACCCAACTTCCCAATGAGCCAAACTTGCCCCATAACCAAAAAGAAGACCAGATCGCTTTAAAATCCTTTCGGACTCTTTTCTTCTGTTTCAGCAGTTATTTTGCTGAATTTGCTGGCTATTTGTGTTTCCTTTTCCACTGGGACAGAACGGCAGAACAACAGACGGGTTTCATCAAGCGGTCACTCATTTACTTATTAGTGGCCAGTTGCCTCTTGTTAGTGAGCATTCAGTAATAGTAGTGCACTTATTCACTCACAAACTTGAAAAATAGTAGCACAGATCGCTTCAAAGAAAGACAAGACAGCAGGGTATGAACACAGAGTTCTTCGTAAGGTAGGAGCCGTTCTGCACTAACATTTCAGATCTTTGTTCAACACAAAGTATAACAACACAAAGTGGAAATACACAAGACAAAAACTAACAGGGTATCCCCCTATCCCTCTTCCTCATATTGCACATAAACAGGAGATGATGAGCCAAAGATAAACAGATCATTTACACTCTTGCAGTTTTGATTTGACATCAGCCGTGTAGGTTTTTATGGCGTGAGAGAGAGCTCTTGCCAACCAGTTAGCCCCGGTCTGCGTCTGTTTTGAAGATTCCAGATGTGTATTCTCTATACAAATCTAACGTGCCCGCTTACACATCCTGTTGATGTACCCCTCACACCCTGCGCCGTCCCACAGTCGAGAGTCTAGAGACGTCACCAAGCAAAACTTACGGGTACATCTGTTGTTGCCTTCTGGATTCCTCATCCCAAAGTATCCCATGGGGCAGGAGGCGAGGCACACGCCTATCTGACGGATGTCGTTGCGCTCCAGGAAGATGAAGAGCTTGGGCTTGCATTTAATGCAGCCGTTGTACTCAGAGCATCGGTCACAGCCTTTGGGGCAGGATGGTGGCCCCTCAGTACTAACTGTGGAAACATACGGTAAACAGAAGGAAATTAGCGGTAAGCAACGGAACAGCACAGCGTACAGTTACATAAAAAAAAAAGAGATTTCAGCCAGATATGAATTTTAATGATGAAATCAAAAGGACATTTGTCAATATTCTATGAGAACAACATCAGGCAACTGTAATATTACGCTGGCATGTCCACTGATCCGGCCACAAACCTGCCAGCACTTTATCACTCCAACAAGCAGGGCTTAATGCTCGCAGCTTAATCTAACCGGGGGCCAGGCCAAACATCTTTGTTTGAACAGTTACTCACTGTTTACTTCAAACTGCTTGCCGGAGATCCTTAACAGATTTTCATTTGGAGAAACCCGGGTAATTGGGGCTGACAGTCAACCGAGAGCCAGTCAAAATCAGGCAACTCGCATCACACAGGGCCTCCACTGAGATCAATCACAAATGATCTTTGGCATTGGGAAAAGTGCATTAGTGACGGACGGACATGACCAAGAGACGTACGCTCAGTGTGCAAAGCCAGTGGTTTTTTGGGGGGTTTCTTTTTTTACCAACCAACCAGCAAGTATCCCCCTTGTCCAAAGTATGAAAATGCACTGCAGATGCATTTATACTTCACCTCCTTGTAATCCCAGGCTCAGACATTAATCCAATTCCTTCATTTTCTAAAAAGGCAAAGCCGCAGCGCACACACACACACACACACACACACACACACACACACACACACACACACACACACACACACACACACACACACACACACGGGTAATCTGAATCATTTCTAGGAAAAGTGTGTCAAAGTGCACATCCTTTCTCTCGTAGTCGTTCAGAGACAAAAACACAGTTGTTGGAGTTGATTTACAGTACGCGACTGTAAATCATCAGCTCTAAATATACATGCCCTCACACAGTCATCCATCTGCTGCCCTGCCTCCCAGAGATAACTTGGATGGTAAAAACGTTAAAAGGATTCTCCCGTGAATGGATCACAGCACGCCTGAATTGCGGCAACCACAAATGTAATCATCACAACGAGGTCTTATTGTTCCCGATCACTAGTAATGATTAAAGGAATATAACCACACCGGGAAGAAAAGAGTGTATTAGTCTGAGCATGTGTTGTTGTAAACTGTTTGTGACACATGGTGGATTGCGAAAAAAAAAAAAAAAGAGAAAGAGACAGTTTGTCCTGCCTGGAACACGAGGAGCAATATGTGCTACTCTCCTCTCTGATGGTTTCAGTTTGATCCCTGCATGACACTGAGTTCATTCAAAAAGGGAACACAGAAAACCCACGGGGGGAACAAAACAAGTACCACTGTCGTCAGCCATTTGCCAGCCAAGGGGGGCGGTTGGAGAAAACACACAGAGTGATGATATTAACGACGCAAAAGCCATAAAACAGACACGTAAATTGCAAACCTCTTTCGTATCTGGAGGTGGGAGAAATTCAAATGGCACGTGCTCATGTATACAACGAGTGACCCGAATCCTTCTGGCTTCATAACAGACAAACTGGTGTGTTAGTAGGTAGACTATACTATAGAAAATATCCTATATCTATCTCCCTTCTAGTACAGTATGTGATTTTTAATAACACCACATCTGTTTCTGTGGCCAGTCATGGTATTATATGAATTCTGGTTCACAGAGGTTGGGGTGAGCTTGGCATTGGCTGAAAGCTCCTTGTGTGTAAAGGAAGAATTATTTCAAAGCTGACAGTAAGACCGGCACTGAGGCTCTGAGGCCAGAGATATACTGCGAGTCGGCCCGAGCACCATCTTTGGTTGCGTGAGGTCAGAAAAATGCTTACAACAACAGCGGCAGCACGGTCCAATTGAGAGCTTAGAACTGTCAGGTACTCCTTCCATTATGTGCCCAAAGAGCCAGACACAAAAAGACCGATGGCTTTGAGGGCAAATACATCAAAACCCCCTCTATAAACAATCCTAATACCCATAAAAGTTTTACATAAACCAAGAGAGGCATAATCTTAAAAAGAGGAAGAAAGACGAGCCATTCAGGAGAAACACTGAACCTAACATAACCCGCCCAGGAAAAACAAATAAGAATGATGAGAAAATAAACAAAATGTTATCTTTGCTTTGCTTGTTAAATGTTTATAAGACATCCACCGCCGTGACTCAGACCACAGTAACGAAAGGCAGCAGTGCTGAAGTGGAAGAAAAGAGAGATCAAAACAAACTGAGGGAGAGAAAGAGAGAGAACTCACCCCGTCTCTGCCTTCTCGCCTTGGAAAGCCTGAGAGCATCGTTATGACCCATGGAGCTGAGGAAGACCATTGCCAGCGCCACCAGTCCCAGCTGCATAGTCCCTGTTGCCTTCCCGGCCACGCAGGGTCCCCCCCTGCAACCAGATGGATCAGGTGGGGGGGCCCCCTTCCTCTGTGGGACAGGTGGATCCCTCTGCTGCTGGGACAGATGATCCCTCCTCTCTGCTGCGGTGCTCCTCTCTTTCTCTGTCTGTATCTACCCTTTCCCCCCCACCCCTCCTCTGTCTCTCTGTATCCTTCGCTCTAGTGGCTGCTGCGTCCGCAAGTCTCTGTAGTGGAGGGTGATGCTGCGGTTGCAAGTCCAAACAAGCCCGAGGCACAACAAGCCATCACACTGGTGGCAGGACTGGCAAAGGGAGTAGACAGACCAGGGCTGCAGGGGGGGTGGAGGGGTTGTGCAGAGGATGAAGAGGAGGAGAGAGTGGAGAGGAGAGGAGAGGAGAGGAGAGTGTCGAACTTCTGGTGGTTCAACCCATGAAGCTTGGGGTGGGCTGGCAGGAAAGCAGGGAACCCGCTGTCAGACGAGTGTTTGCTGTCAGTAAGAGCTGGAGCTCACAAGCGTGCGTCGTATTAAAGATGCTCTGAGGATGCACTAGAATAAGAGATTGTAGAGTGAGGAGAGACCAAGAATGGTTCTTGTCTAAATGTGAGCACACATCTGCTTGCACCAGGACCTGCTGAGAAAAAAAAAAGGCAGAAGGATGGGGAACAGGTTTAAGAAAAGGAAATGTTACAGGTACAGATAAATTATCATAAAAAGAGTAGTTAATTCGCTGTCCTACTAGGACTTAGAGGAGACAATCTATACCTCTGTCATGGACAAAACTGGATTAACCTTTCACTATTTCCCCCAATCATGCGGAAACCAAACAGTATTCTAAAGTATTCTCTGAAATGATTTATTGATTGGTCATTCATTAGCTACAATATTTATTGGCAACAATTTTGATAATCCAATAGTTATATAACTCATTTTTAAGAAAAAGCGCAAAAGAAGGTACTAGTGATACCAGTGAACCTTGTTTCTTGAGTTTTCTATCGACTCTTGTCAGACAAAACATTAATTAATTAAAATTTTGAATTTTTACTTGAGCCTCGAGGGATAGTGGTGGATTTTTTTTAGCTATTTCCTCAAGTTTTATAGACTAATCAATTTATCGATTAAGACAATAATTGTCGGAACTATTAATAATGAAAATAACATATTTTTCCCCCATATTCTGTGTTCTTCACCCAAGGTTAGCCGTGTGTTAATGAAAAAACATACCAGAAAATTATGAATTAATGTTCAGTTTTGGACAGGGTCCATCTACGATCTACGATAAGGATGGTGGACCCATCATAACTATCATTGCACTTTTTATTAGAGCAATTTTTTAATTTTTTTAATTGCTGCAGGAAGACAAAAATGTAATGGCATGCCCCTGAAGCTTTGGGGTAGCCTGCTTTTCTCATTTTGTAAATCCAGCCTTGGTCATACCTGCAGGATAGAGACAAAATCAGCAGCCTTGTAGCTTAGCCTAGCGTTATGACTGGAGACAAGCGGGAAACAACACATGTGGCTGCCAGCACTTAAAAACTCACTAATTTAGTTGTTGTGTCTCGTTTGTTGCTAGGGTTGAAATGACAAGTTGCACAAGTCATCACATCCAACTCAGGAAAACAGTCCTGTGCCTAACCCTTTGTTGAGTTCCAACCAATAATTTTTACCATTTGGTTTTTCAGACTATTTTGCCTAAAAGATGAATTTTGTTACCGTTTTCAGTTAATCAGCTTCTGGCTGTAGCTTCCTATTCACTCATCATATATGCGATCTGCTCATCTCATCATCATAGATTTTTTTCTTTAATATGTTTTTCAGGCAGTAATAATAGCAGAATATTATTGGTGTGTTACCAATACATTGACATAGTGAAAGCAGTCACATTAAATCCTAATCTATTGTAACTAGGCTACATTTCTTGGCTTAAACTGCTGTCATTCAAGCATAGTACATAGTTTTTACTCCTCAACCACAAAAATCTCTGAATCTGATGGACAATAAACTCATGACCGTTTTCATTCAAATAATCAGTCATGGAACGAGGAAACTAAAAACCACAAACACTTTTAGGTCATGGCATTTCATGCTGTATTTGGATGAAGAATTGTCTTATCCTTTAAAAACACAGCGGTAGTCAACTCTCCCGGAGAAATGCAACACACACTTGGACTGAGGGTCTTTGTCATATTTGGTGCTGAGATCTTTTTTAGATAGTGTCATACGCTGCCTGTATTTACAGCTCTTGTGTGAAGAGGATACACAGAACATGTTAGGATCAGAGCAATGGGAGGTCCTCCCTCGCAGCCCAATAAAGACGAATAGGCCCATATTTGGCTGTTGAGTTGGTTGTGGCTCTGAATCACACTAAGGACAATGCCATTTGGTGCGTCTAAACATTCCAGCAGGCAACATTACATTCTTTGTTACACTATAAATCAACAATATCAGAGTTACACAATGCTTGGCGCCGCAAATGAAACACAATCTTAAAAATAATAGAAATTGCATCAATTTTGTTCTCTTTCCCCCTGAACTTCTACAAATGGGTATACAAAAATCCCAATAGATTTTCACTCCTGATGATAACTAGACCGCTTCTCCAGAGAGGCAACAGTTATACACTATTTGAAGATGGAAATAGAAGAAAAGGAAGGTCCCTAAGTACATGAATGTCCTGTTCTTCGGAAACAAGATATTTAATACTGGCTAAGTGATCTGTAGAGCCATTGGTAATTAAAAAAAAAAAAGGAAACTGTCACGGTGTGTTGGCTTGGACAGAGCCAGGAAAATGACACCAATGCACGTACATGTACACAACTCTGTGGGATTGATTGTGCCTGGACACTCGCGTTCAGAAAAAGGACGTTTATGTTTTAATAACTGCGAGCCCATAGCCTTGCTTTGCACTTTGTTGAATTACACTGACTAGAGGGGTGCTCATAGCCTCTCCTAATTGGGAAACACTTCAGACTCACTTCCCCGCAAGTCTGTTTATTTACTCCTTAACACTTTAATGACTCACAATGTCACTGACACCTCTCAGCTAAAGTCATATTTACGGGAAAGAGCCAAAAGAGTGGCGCAGCCAGTATTCAGCAGCACCTGTTTGTTACTTGAGAGAGTGATGACTGGAGAATGGGACATGTTAAGTCTCTGGATCTGTCAGAACACAACCTTTCCAGCTCTGAGTAACTCAAGACATGTGCCAGAGATTCTTTCATAACCCAGCACTCCCACGGCTGTGCAACCTGCCAAAAAGCCCACCTCAGCCCATCCATATCTGCTCTCACACGCTGTGAAGATAAGAGTCAGGATCGGGCTGTTAACTCACTGAGAAATTTGACTGTTATTCTTTTTAGTCCATCTACGCTGCAAGGCCCAGTTTTTTAAAAGAAGTAACACGCCACTTCACAAACACTCATCTC
Source organism: Trachurus japonicus (assembly GCF_045865225.1). Taxonomy (NCBI): domain Eukaryota; kingdom Metazoa; phylum Chordata; class Actinopteri; order Carangiformes; family Carangidae; genus Trachurus; species Trachurus japonicus. The sequence goes on from NC_140922.1 coordinate 19,209,483, forward strand.
ATCAACTGTGGCACCTGTATGTTTTGAAAATCCTCTGTCTGCGCTCCCTCATCCATTTAACTGTGTGCCTTTCCTCACCATCAGCCACATTCACCTGAGCCCAATGAAACTAAGCCCCGCTCATCAAATAGTCAGGAGATTAAATTGCCTCCTTTGTAAGTCTTAAGTTTAATCTATCAATTATTCAGGCACTGAAAGGGAGCTCTCACACTGGGAATTTATTGAACTCCAGAAGGTGCCAGAACTCTGAGCTCAGAGTTACAAATACAACCTGTCGATGAACTTTCTGCCTGTGGGATCTACATGCGTCTTTTGCCGAAATGCCTCCATTGCGCGCAAACACACTGAGAGGGTTTATGGAAGGGAGGTAATAGTGGCATTTGCAATGTGCAACAAGTCTGAGACACAGATGGCACGGAAAGGATTGAAAGGCGTTGTGAGTTCATAAGTCATGATGTTTTTTGGGGTGGTGGGGGGGGATTACCAAAAATAGTCAATATTTTCCTGCTCCGTAACCCCACACTAACCTCAAAACCCTCGCCTTTTATAGGAAATTATTTTTAAGTGGACTCCAAAAGTAGAATTAGCAGTAAATTCCACTTTTTAAATGAGCACATTTTGCTTCCGAAATTTGGCCGCTGGTGTGTGCAGAGAACAAAGCAATAGGAATTTGTGGGTGATTTCACCAGTCAGAGTGCACATTCATGTTCAATTTACTTTGATATTTGTAAAACCCCTGATTTGTACATCCAAGCCATAAGCTCTGTTGGTGCTAGCCAACCTAGACCACAATGAAAAACAGAAAGAGACGAAGAGCATTAAAAGATGATGTAACGCGGAAAAAAAGGAAATAGGGAAATGGGGTGTTGACTGAGGCTATCATAAGAAAATACAGCCAGAGTCATCATCATCCTTATGCACGCACCCATGCGCTCAACACCTATTAATCTACATCTATAGATAGATAAGAAGCCTGTCCAGCTCTGCTTGTGCCGCTGAGTGTGGAGAAACACCTGGCTGCATCACCAGCATCCCCCAGAAGCCTCAGTCATCTCACTAATCACTTCCTCTGCTCTTAAAGAGTCGAGGGAGTGAGGTCAAATGTGCAGCAGCTGAAGCACACTCGGCACACGGAGCACGGCAGCAAGCAGCACTGACCGCATCCTCCAGTCAAACCACCACCACAATCTCCCTTTTTAAGTTGCCATGTAGCACTGAAGCCTCACACAGCCCCAGCAGTCAGAGGCTTGATCCTGTACAGCTCGGTTTGAGCACAGATCAGCTTTTGCCTGGAGGCTCGCACACCATAGTGGATCACAGCTGTTTGCACTGCACCGCTCTTCAGTGAGAGAGGAAAATCAAGTGCAGATCTCCCACCTGTCCCCAGTCCAGCATCTCTGCTGTCACATCACTGTCCTGTTGTTTTTCTAAATCCCTCCCTGAATGCTCCCTTCACTTTGAAGCGGTGGAGGCGGACATTTATGCAGCTCCAGAGGATGAGGAGCAAATGTAATGTGTGTGTGTGTGTGCGTGTATGTGTATGTGTATGTGTGTGTGAGTTGTAGACTGTAATCCTAAACTCTATCTCACTCTAAATTGAGTTCAACCAGTACAAAGACCTGTCAAAATACAGTTGTGCCAAAATTAATTCTCAGTGTTGTTACACTCATATGGCTAGATATTGGGCAACTCCTGAAAATGCATTTTAGGATAAAGTTACACTCATGATGGCTAAAAAGAGCATTAGAGTTTAGAATTTAAATGTTTTAAAGTTTAAATTTATTGCAAATTAGGATAATCCCTGACACACATACATAATAATAATAATAATAATAATAATAATAATAATAATAATAATAATAATAATAATAATAATAATAATAATAATAATAATAATAATAATAATAATAATAATAATAATAATAATTCAATTAAAATGTATTCTAAATATTATTTGTTCAGGGCACAATAAAATCAGTTTCATTAATCGAATTCACAGATACTGAAAATAAAGTTTAACCCTTAGCTAAAGTGCATCGGTTTATTAAAAATATCATACAATATTAGACGAAAAAAACATTAACCCACCTGTATGCCGGGGTCCCCGATTAATGCTGTTCATTGAGCGGTTGGGGCTCAATTTCCTTTTTTATAAGGGAAAATCCGTTACTTGTTTGGTCACAAAAAAACTCCTCCTACAGGATACCCCCATGCAACTTTTCTCTGTCATCATTTAAAAAGACATATGATTTCATCTCTTTCACATCTGTCACTATACCGAGGCAATTCCCTGTGCGGACTGAAGAGAGGATGCACAAGACAAGAAATAGGCAATGGATTAAAAAAAAAGTCCAATAAAGGATTATATGCATGAAAAAAGTGTTTATAAATATCCCGATGAAATAAGTCTGTCTGGCTTTTTCTCGTCTTCTTTAGGGACGAAGCGCGTTTGCACTGAAGCTCCTGCGAGTTGCGCTCTTTAAATCCACTTTGGAGCGTCGAACTGCATCCAACTCAAGCAAGTAGAGTCACAAAGCCGTGATATTTGCATCCAAACCCCAGAACTGCCAGCGGGCATTACAGGCCCCACCCCTCAAATTCTCACTGAGAGATGAAAAACCTGCGCTGGACTTGAGTAAGTAATGCTGTTAAAACAACTAACATGGTGTGCAAATTCACATTTAATCCCTCATTTAATGGGATTTAATAAATATTATTCTTTGTCCAATGGGCCGCCATCCTGGAGAGAAAACTGTACTGTAACACAAACAGAACATAAAGTAAAACCACTCCAAATACTTACCTTAAAATGTCATAGTATAGTGCCAGACTTTAAGACAAACACAGCTGCTTGTGAGTGACCCGCAGCACCTGTCAGGGACTGTGTGTAGGCAGGGAGACGTTTCACACTTTGGATTTAATGAAAAAAAAAAAAAGGCATTTAATAATTCCACAGCTGCATTTATTCCAGTAAGGCAACTCTGAAACTGCCTAAATTACCCCCAGACAGCTTATAGCATGGTAGCAATTTAAATATGATCCCAATTATGTTTTAAACCACAGATGAAAACAGAGGATTATGGGATATGTATTTTTATTTTCCGGTATTTCAGGCGCAAGCAAATGGTTCTGCAACCTCATCTGGCTTTATTTTATTTTATAAGGTATTATTGTAAAAGTTGCATTTACAATTAAAGCATCATATAACTATAGGTTTATGTCCTCATAAATGCAGCAAGATCATATAGATATTATGAGATCTATATACTGGTGGCAATGATTATTTCATTTTCTCAAGAAAAGTGGCATTGAGACATAAAAAAGAGACAAAAGAAGAGAAAAAATACAATGTTCATGTTAACACATCATTAATATACTTCTGCACATACAGTAAGTATGAAACATCAGAATAGCCTCCATTTCCTTGTTATCCAACAGGGGGCCATAAACAACAATTCTTGGAGATCATACAGACCAGCATTCCTTGTTTTGAGACTGTGACATTTATCAACAGTGTTACGATGAGAAGGACTACTGGATAAACACCAGCCCCATTCAGCAACACTTATCCCGCTGAAGGATTTATCATGAGAATTAAGTTACAGTGCAGCCTGTTTGTTTTTTTGTCCAGTCGCCAAGAAATAAACAGAGCCAGAAGCCTGAAAACAACACATCATCACTTCATCTTTATGACGGCCTGTGATGCAGTCCGATGTCCACCATGAAAGAAAAACAGAGATGATACCGTGTCTTAAATGTAAACCGACTCAGTGGAGCATGCAGGCAGTTTGAGTCCGTTTGAGCTCGACATATCTTTTATTTGCTTATAAGTTTGAGGATAAAAATGCAAGATGCACCTGGCTACCTTATTCTACCAGCTAACTGGTACATTCTGACCTACATACTGTATTTAAGTGATGCAACTCACAGAGGTGTTGGGAAATTAAAAAAGTAATACAGAAACTCTACTCGCAGCAACAGAAGCGATCTTCACGCATAATGCTGCTATTTTACATTAAGACGATAAATGACAAGTAGCTCCTCTGAACTGGCCTGCTGCTCTTATTGTTAAAGCATTTTTGAGTCACTTTGACACACCGTTAAGTCATGAGGACATCCACTGCCTGCCAAGAGCCAGCCCATGGGAGCACTAACACAGAGCCAGACAGTCTTTTTTATCAGATGCTTATGCATGCAAATATTGCAAAGTCGACTTTATTAAGGTCATAATTTCTGTCATAGCCTAAAAGCCAAGGGTAGTTATGGGCAGTGTAATGCCTCCAGGATAGACTGCGGAGCAGCCAGTTTAAAGAGAGACCTGGGGATTAATGATGACTAATGATAGGTTTATGACTCCAACATTGTGACTGTGCAGAACAGTGAGAATGTCAGAAAAAGATATACAGAGTTCTTCATATCCATCATCCAAAAAAATGAAAATAATATCACTGTCCTGCAAAAAAAAATATAAATCAAAAAGAGCTGATTTTAAAACCATATAATAGAGCGCAATCGGTCATCATTTAAGCTATGCATCACACAGTTTCTCCAGCTACACGTATTACCGTCTGGAGCATACATGACAGTTCTGAACTTACCTTTCCTGTCGACATATGGGTAAAACAAAGCTCCATTGGTCTTCTACCTGTCTTTCGCAAAAAGGAGTGCGATAAATACATGTTAATGTATGAAATATGACATGTTAATTTGCTTCTGACACACTGATAATCTCAAGAGTCTCTCAGTAATAGGACATCCCTGCCACTGAATCTCTGTGGATGTCAGAGAAGTCCTTTATCTTACTCATTTGTACTTTCAGTGAACATCCCTTTCGCTCAGTTTCACAGAGTAGCTTCATGTCAAAACCTGTTCTGGACTCCAATCACAGCTAAATAAGGCTGTTTTAAGGGGCATATATAATTTGGGGGTAAAATTCACTGAGAATATGATAAAGGTTCTTATAATCCTATTGGCTTTTGAAATCTGAGTGTTATATCTCTGCTCAGGCCAGAATCAAATGTTTTAGTTTAGTGGTAGCTGCAATCTCCCTTCATTCATATTCAATACAAATAAATCCAGACTTGGAAATTCTTGCTGGATTTGTCAGGAGTGTATTGTTGAGTTGAACAAGGTTTTTTACATATTTTGTGTGTGTGCCACACTGTTCTGCAACATGTCACCAAACTTCCCATCCAGCAGCTCTTTACCACATTCAGCTCTCCTCTAATTCCTGACAGAACTACAGCTGAAGCTTCGCTCCAAAGTCACTTATCTCTCCAGTCATCTGTGCAGAAATCCTCATGTCTCCAGGCTATTGTGTCCAAAGTTCACACAAACTGTGTACCAGTTACCATACGCCCATTACTCTGTGTTTAAATGGCCTATCAGAAGATGGCTTAGATAAGACTTTCCTTTTCTATTTGGAAGAAACTATTTGAATAAGGTTTTGATCATGATGGAATTAAAGTATGTCAGCATAATTTGAACAAATATGCACCCATACTGGCAAGAAAAACAAGAAAAAAAACCCTGATTGGCAGTGAACCCTAAAATATGCGGGAAGTACTGTATGTACTTTCCAGTGCATTATCAAAGCCGAGCCTTTCATCACCATTTCATCCTTTTGGCAGCTTAAAATCTAAATCAAATGTGGTGCTTTATTACATAGAACAACCAGTAACCACTGTCACCAGCTGCCATAATTCATCAAAATGTCTGGATAAAATTAAAATCTCACATGAGAGTAGTGTTTTCTATTTTTAAAGAGTAACCCCATATCGCCACAGTTTTGGCTGGGATTTCTTTTGTTGTTTTTTCGTTTTGTTTTCTATACCAGTGTGCCTGGTGATGTTTGTTGTTAATGGAGAAAGAGCAGACCCAGAAGCCCAGACCCCTCTCAATCACTGCATTTCAACCTCAATCCAAATTATTATTAGAAAACAGTCTGATTAAAGCCTTAGCGTTATGTGAATATGTAACATGCTGCTTAGTGAACTGATTTAATTACCAATGAGTTGGTGACTGAGCAGATGTTCGTCACAGCTGGCTGATTTTTTACAATACAACAGAACACTGAATCCAAAAAGTGTACGTGTTTTATTCATAAATGACTAATTCAATTAATCCGATTGATCACATAGTGATTTTTTTTTATCACTGAAGTAGTTGTAAAGAGCATGAGTTCAGTTTTATCACTTAAGGGCTATAAAGAGCCTTAGAGGACAATAATGGGATTTAAAACAGAAGTAGCCTATACAGCTTGACAAAAGAAAAACAAGTGTTTGGAGCTCAGTCTGTGTCTCCAGGCAAACATGGCCATTTTATTGGACTGTCAGAAATACTAAAATAATCGCAGAGCACAGAATTTACTGTGTTTGACAAGCAGCAGAAGACAAAAAACTTTGATTATGGAATTTCAAACTAAGAGAGATAATTACTGCTCTGTAACTCTGTAACTCTGTAACTCGATAAGTAAACAAGATATATCCAGAACTGTTGCCTGTTGTTTATTGTATCAGCAGTCTTCTTGTCTACTCCGTCCTGGTGAAGGGCAGACACAATAATCCACCCAGGGCGAACATACACTATTTCTGCCTCGGCGCTGACAGATGGATGGTTACATGTTGTAACCACAGATCTATGAACGCAGCTGGAGAGCGCTAACAAGACTGTAAAGATTGGCCATTCATCTTCTTTTCAACTGAAAATGAGCACGTATGCAGCATGATGCATTCAGCTGGAATACATGCCGATATTACATCTATGCTGTGCTATAATTTGATTCATGATTCAGGGGTCAAAAGCATAAATCTATGAAATACAATACGATATCATTATTATCCAGTTTACAGATGTGAGCTCATCCTGGCTCATCTCGCCGTCACCTGAGCAGGACCATTTGTTGAAACACTGAAGTAGAATAAAATAAGAACTTGGAACAAGATGTCTGTCTTGTTATGCAGATCATTGTTAACCAGCACCTGCAAAGAATCAATTGATGTGCATGTGATGCCTGATGTTTGTGCTCGGTGAAGAACTCAGAAATAGCCAGTGCAGGGAGTTCACCTGTTGCTGCTCTCATCCTCTTGTATTACTCCATAACTCATACCGGGGGGGAGCCTCCAATTGCCTGTGTGATTTATTCCCACCGTTGCTTTACACTTTGCCACAGCAGAGAAAGAACAGAGAGCCCCCAACCCATCAACACCATATCAATATTCAAAGCAATATACAAGCATGTACAGATGAAGGAACATCACTCAAGAAAGAAAGGAAAGTTGAAATGCTCATTCTCAGACATGGTGTTAGTGGTTGTATGGCAGTGATGGTGTGATTGGCTCAATGGGTGACTGCATCATTTGTTTGGAGAACAAATGTTTACGTGTTGTATCATTAAACTGATGATTGCTCCAGTCATAGTTTCAAAATGCATAAATAATTGCGCTGTCGTATTTGTAAAATGCAGTATTTTGTGTATGGTTAGAGCTACAGTTACAAAAATAATCCTGCATTTGAACCTCGATCTTTACAGTGACTTTGTTACTTCTGAAACCCTATCAAAGATGTGTTTACTAAGGAAGGGAACTCTTCCATTTTTGGACCTGCAATACATTTACAGCCATCTGAGCAGTCATAAACATCATGTGCACAGCAATTTATCACACCAATTTACTCAGCATCAACATTATGATTGAGAACACTTAAATAAAAGCCATCCTGTCAACTGAATAAAAGATGTATGTGTAGCTCAAATGTTATGGGAAGCTTTTTCTTTGAAACTCTTCCCACTACTTGAAAATAAAGATTGATCACATTTGAAACAACGTGCCAGAGAGTTAGTCGCTGCCAACATGTGTTTGCCATATTGGTCCTCAAATGAACAACCGGAATATCACCTTATTTTTATACACGCGAGGCATGTGGTTCTTTTGAAGGGATGTGCAATGCCAATCACCCTTTGCTATTTACAAGATAGCATACTGTACATACCTAAATCAATCTTCAGCGAGGAGATGTCAAAGCCACGGGGTGCAATTTTATATAAGAAAAGAGCAGTCACATCCTTTGTAACAAATTTAACACAAAAGAGCTCATTGTTACCACACAAAATGTCAAAGTCCTTTTTTTATTATAATTCAGAAAAAAAACTTTAAAAAGTTTATTGACTAATATCCTCTCATTTAAGAACAAAATTGTATTCATTTATTTTAAATTCCCCACTGGAATGCCTTCTGGGATGACATATAAACATTTTTTGTTATTCTCAGACAATTTGAACCAGGTGAGCTACATGTTCTAAGATTTCAACCGAAAGGGAGGGGAGAAAAAAAAAAAACTAAACTAAACAAATTTAATTTACTCACTACAAAAGATTCTGAATACTCATCTGCAATTTGATCCTGGTCCGTATGATTTGAATTACACCAAAGATAAGTTTTATTTTTACGGTATTAGCCAGCCTTAGCTCAAACCAGGTGAAAGACAGTCTCATGTCATGAAGATTTGAGGCATAGCATCACTGAGCCAGAGAGTGAAAGAGGCCTGCAAATGTATGAAGCAAATAGCTTGACGGCAGCAGATGTCTGAAGATTCCAGATGTGAAAGTCAGACATTGTAGATATCTCTCAAGTGTCCTTGTTCACATACTTCACAATTGCTTTTCAGAAACAGCCAATGTATTTGCATTATTTCCCATTATTTGTGCTGTGTACCTGTGGACTGAGGGTTCACAGAAAGCAATGATTGTACTAGAAATCAGACACAGGATAGAGGCATGTAATTATGTAATCAGGGAGAGACAACAGCGATCCTGTGTATGATATCACTGGCAGTGTTTCTCTTCAGAGTAACTGAGATAAAAAGCTGTGTTTCATTATTTTTTATGAGAGCTTCAAGTCTCTGGTCCCTCTCACATCACAGCTCACATCACTGATGCATGGGGTTGGGTGTGTTCTTTTGCATTTATAAACACACCTAACAGTGATGTCATTGTGTACTGACCGCACCCTAGAGACTCCTTTGTATATCTGCGTAATGTTAACCTTTAAGGTGTGTGTTCACTGCCCCCAGTGGTCAATACAAGCTCCTCTCTGCACACTATACGATTATTAAAACACGTATCATTAAATTAAACAGAAGTATAAAGGATTATTAGGATATGCACTGGTCACCATATACTTAGGTCCCCTGATGGAGCATCGTGGTGACGTTCACCCCATTGTTTTGGTTTTTTATGGCTCGCAGCTTTAATCACTGTCACCACTTTCCAGTTTCCAGATAGAAAGCAGCTGTTTGCAATGGAAGAGCCCAATAGATTGACTGTAAACTACCTGCCCGACAGAGAACAATGAACTTCTGTCACATATATATACCCTCTCTCAAAACAATTAACCAGTCCTCTAGTAATATTTATGATAGGGAAATATAATAAAAATCTGTGGAAGGTTCCTTCATTTGACACATCCAAAGCCAAGGCAAAGGTATTTTAAGGTGAGCATGGTCGTGGAGGTCAATGCCATAAACCTGCAGTTGTGCTCTGGCCGGTGCACAAGAAGATGATCTATATTAGCCAGTGGAACATAAAACAATAGCTCTTAGGGATTTTATGCAAAATTGATGAAGGCACAGCTAATCGCTGGTTAACATTTACTCCATTGATCATAAAAAGAAACATGTGAACAGACAAGTTGGCTGCTGGCTGTTGCCGAGATTCCAGACAGTCTCATATCACTAAATCTTGTTTTCATTTTCATACCCTCCAGTAACCAGCTTGAGACTGCTCCTCTGAGGCACACTTTAATGAATATGTTGATTTTATTTTATACCCTCTCTGTATTTCTCTGATGCCATAAAGGTAAATGTGTGATGTCAAATTTGCATCTATCTGACACGATCAGGGGGGAAATGATATAAACTCTTGGCTTTATGTCAAACTCACTGTATGGTATTAGCAAACGACTTAATCCCAGACTGCTCATCTAAAATAAATGACCCATGTCAATGCCAGATTCTTAAAACAGTGGCATCGGTTCTGTCTGATAGACAAAATAAAATTGATATGCGACCTGCAAGTGGCAGAGGAGTGCTCCAAATGAGAGGAGATGCCAACATTTGAACAGATTTTACAGTGCAGTTCTATATGACCATAAAACAAATATGTAAGATGAAACGTGAGCTCATAATAGCCATATTGGATGGAGTTTTAATATCTGCGCGGTGTCTGGTGCAATCTCCCTCCATGTTTAGTTTTGATTGATTTTACAGAGTATCAAAGAGGGAATGCTAACATCTGTTATGGCTGTCAGAAAGACGACTGATTCCCTCCAATAATCTTTAGATAGATGTTGTTTCGATTTGGTCGCAGACAGAACCAGAAATTGGTTTTCTCCTTATCTGTGTTATCTGTAAAAGAAAAAAGAAAAAAGAAAAGTGCTACAGCTCAATAAAAGAACAACAGAGGGGTGGAAATGGTAATTTTCCGGACTGGATAATTCATTGATGTTGAAGGATGAGATGCAGTTAATGCTGGTAATGATAGGTGGAGTTTGCAAGTTTGATCTGTCTTTAGTTAATGTCAGCTCTAATTGTAGCTTTCTGTGCTACTGGAACATTAATATGCAAAATAAATACAAACTGTCTAAAGTGACATGTAGAGCTCCACTGTTGACACAGATGAGTTTGTAATGACTCGACTACAAATTGGCAGCATTGTAAATTATTAATCATACCAAAAATAAAATATATGTGATACCACCCAACATTCATTATCAGGCCACTGATATCTTGAAAAATCTTGACTAATGGTAGTGTCTAATTCATTCCAAAGATTGCCATGGGGAAATGAGCTTTTACACCAATGACAGCAAAAAGTACAAAGACTACAATAAAAAAAAATCAAATATACACAAGACTATAGCAAACATTTAGATCATAATAAAAGACAAATGCAAAAAAAAAGACAATTTTGAAGTTTTCACTTTCATTTTACCACAAATCACAATAATCACAATAACAACATATTTTCTTTCAATAACCACTTTCATAACTCACAGAACAAAAAATTGTATCACAGAAAATGTTACAAATGCTGTTTTTTTCCCAGACAGACCCCTGGCGTATCCAGTAATCTGTCAATTGCAGAGAATTGTTGGAATCGGGTCATGCCAAACACTATTGTTTCTTGATGTACCACAAATGGTGTGTTCTGACAAAATTTATCCTCCGGTTAGATATTCCCAATATTTTATCCAGATAAAACTAAATTATATTGGCTGATTTCACACACACATGGATAAAGTCTAGTCTGAGTGATGGCTCCCGAGAATATGAGCCCTGCAGCTGAGAGGGATTTTTAATGAGAAAGTATATTATTTTTCTTTCTGTCAAATAAGAATCCAGATGGTGTGCAGGAAGACATCAGCATCACACTTTCATTTATTAAAATCTAAATCATCATTATGTCCGATTCAAGCTGCATTTTGTTCAGTGATGCATTTAAAAAAAAAAATCCCTTAAAGAGGCACTGGAGGGGCAAATCTGAACATAATACAGTTATGTATCAGCTTTGCGCAGCGTTTATTGAATTTTTACTCCACTTTTCTGCTACTGCTCTTTCTCTCTGCTGGTCTCCCTCATCCCCTTTCCCTCCATGATGCATGGATTACACAGCCCCAGTCATGCTTTTTGTCTCTGACCGATATTGTTTATGTTTCACTCGAGCGTGATTCCCTCCCACATATGTTCTGGAACTGTCCAGGGTGTTAATCACAAGTAACGTCGTCCACGGTGTAAAGGAGCCTGGCATCATTTCACTCTTCCCCAAATGTCTCTATAAGGCTGGTGTGTTTTTCTCATCCAGAGGCTAATGAGTTCATTAACACTTGAAACTGAAAGGGGGCCCTTAGAGTGTCTAAACTTACTAGACAGAAGATTTTATGCAGGGTACTTGATATTGGCAACAGCCACTATGACATAACTGTATTTTTCTACAGTATTTTAGGTGTAAAAAAAAAAAAGAAAAGAAAAGAAAAAAAGTCTGACTTACCTGCACCTTGTTTTCATTTAGACTTTTTATTCAAATTTCTGTATAATACTGAGAGGAAATTGGGTGACTTTTTCAAGCTTTTCCTTCAGAGTATATATTTGTTGTTTTCCAATATATATTTTTTTTATATATTTTATGCAAATATTAAAATAATCTATATCAGCCACAGTTTAAAAAAATAGTCCCAAATCATGTCCCTACTTAAATGTCATTTGGATTTAGACATCTATGATCAAACGCATATTCAAATACATGGATTAAGTAAGCAATGTCCCACATCAAAGAAAAAACAATATATTAAACATAAATCCTCTTGTGCAGCTATTTCTCTACTTTTCTGAATTTGACATAAGTGGATAAGTTATGCTTCAGGGAACTGGTGTCCCTCCTCAGCTCTACCAGACCCAGAGATAGATTCATCATCACAGATGCATGTGATTGCAGACAAACTCTGGTCAAACCGAATGAAATTAATGTCATATTTTAGTCAAGATTCCCATCTCCTCTTAAGTACCATGCGTGCCTCTTAATTATGGGACAATGTGCATACAATTAGCAGCTAGAATATTTCAATTTGATATAACCATAAAACACATGACAGCTTGTGTTTGAATATTTCGACCAGAATAAGCAACACATTTCAATTACACATTGGAACAAGCAGATGTGTAACATATTAGACTTTTAACGTAAAATAATACAAATGTTTTTTTCTTCTTCTTTCATGGCTCTGGAGTGGAATTTTTTTGATTTTCATCATTTTCAGCCCGCAGGTAGACACCAGAACTACAGTCCTACAGAATGCAAAATCCATACAATGACATCACAGATGTGATTTGAAGGTTAACAATATAGTAAGTTCATTAAGTCTCACAGGTCGGCCTGTACCGTGCTGCTGCCGTGCCACTCTTCAAAGAACACATCTGGCCAGTAGTTCTGACTTTTAACGAGAAACAATCATCCAAATAAATAATCTTAGCTTCACTGTTTAGAGCTGGATAATTGGCTTATACAGTTAGTCAGTTGAAAGACACGAGCATCTGTGAGTATTGTGTATACTGCAGCTTTACACTATTGCATGACTATCAACTGACAAGAAAACAACCAAAGCAAAAAAAAAAAAAAAGAAAGAAAAAAGTTTTAAAATCTGTAATGGCTTGGCCTGATGATGTCAGCACAAAGACACTGGATTGCCTTGCGTGACTTTACAAAATTGCCGTCAGTTATGTAACCTCCACCCCTGCGTTAGCTGGAACGACGACCAGAAGCCACAGGTCTGATGCTCACCATGATTCTGTGGTCCATGCCTGGAAACCTGCTCTCATTAGGGTTGAACTGTGATTTAGGGAACATTGAGGATGGCTGTGGGAAATGTGGGGAGACCCCCACGCATTGTACAGGCAGCAGAATGGCTAAATGGATCTGCAGAGACAGGGAGCTTGAAAGAACCTCAGTAATTTTGTACGGAGCCTTCTCCAACAATTACTTGAGGAGAGTTAGATGTATCCGAGTTTCTTTTATAAAACTATCCGGATCAAAAAAGGAGAAATACGTATTTAGACGGAATCCAGGATTCACTGATGACTGTTCTTGTTACAGCAAAGCACAGCACACAGCCATTCCTTTGTCTTTTTCTTCCCCCATCCGATGCTTTTGCTAGATGTTAACTAGTCACAGTCTGGGCATGCTCAGATTTTATATGACACTTTTGTTGCATGTGAAAATTAGCTGTGCTATTTAGCGGCCATTACTGCAGTTTATTGCCCACAAGATAAATCACAGCAGCATGCATTTGTTCGAAGTCAGCTGCGGTAGATGTCTCGCACATTTCCAGCCATCATCAAATTGTAAAAACCGTTGACACTCAATAACTCTTTCATAAAAGAGCATCCAGAGGGAACGAATGCATCTGCAGCTATTTAAAGGCTTCAACTTGTCACATATTGTCAGTATCTCTGTTGCGATCAAAAAGGTCCAACACCAGCACCTGCATCTGCTGAGAAGGCATGCACCCTTAAATGCACTTAGATTGTATAAGACAGTACAGGTGGTAGAGGAGTTTACTCTAGAGAGTTATGGCTACCATCTTCCAACTCTTCTTATCCATCCTCATGTGACCTCCTTTCCTCGAATGACCTGTTTGAATAGACATATTGGGCATCCTCCCACATTTTGTTTTAATCCAATTTCAAAATAAGGAACTGGAGAGGGAGCAGCATCATTATAGAAAATTACTTGTGTCAGTGGCCTTGAGCTCATTCAGACTTTGGCATGGAACACTGTTGGTGTTTCCCACTGGAGTGGAAGTTTATAGTTACATTTAAATCAGAAATATTTCATCCTAACGCATGTCTTCAAGTTTCCTCTTCAATACAGGTCATCAGGCTTAAACTTTCCAATTCTGACATCCACAACTTACTGCAGCGTCCAGATATTAGCAGCTGATTCTAAAATAATTGTATTTCTTGATTTTTCTTTGGACTCAGAGTACTTGGACAAAGTCTGCCCAATGCGAGCTCAAAAGGCCACACGTTAAAAACAGCACAAAATGAGTCACAGAGATAACCATAACATTTTCTTTTTTAAAAAATGGGTAATGTTAACTTTTAAGTTGTTTATTGAGGCTGACAAGAGATGATTAGGGAGTGGGTAGTTTTTGCCAGAACCAAATGTGTTCCATCATCATCTGGTATTAAACAAACATTTTGGTTTAATAGTGATGTGTTATCTTTATTTCTGAAAACTAGTCTGTCCACTGCCTCAATCTGGACTGAAATATCGCCGCAATTATTGAATGGATTACTGTGAAATTTTGTACAGGTGTTCTTGATCCCCAGAAGTTAAATCACACTGACTTTGGTGATCCCCTGATTTTTCCTCCAGCTCCACCAGATTGGCACCAAATTTACAGATGCTCAGACAATGAAGTTGACATGTCTAGTTTAAAGTGAATTTTTCAAGAAATGTGGTACAGATGTTAAATTTTCCTACTGGATGAGTTGTAATCGCTGTGTTGAGTGTCTGACTTCTGACTTTGACCATCATCTGGTCAAAACTGCACAGGTATTAGACCAAATACCTGCAGTCCTTCTGTTGTAGACATGTACTGTAAGCTATGGCCACCAATCACTCTTCACTTAAAAGTGAACTATATGCAGAAGCATTGAGAAATCACAGAGGAAGCATTTGTATGAAAAAGAACTTAACTTTTATCATTACTTTGTCTGTCAAGTCTCTAGATCCCCTAAAAGGTGGGAAGGAAGCAGCACAATATTTCTTTATTTCTAAACTCAGCTGTTAATCATAGGAAACACTTCCCCTATTCACGCTTTGTTGATAATGTAGTGATAAGGAATGAATAACAGTGATGTGGAAACGGCCCCAGCCGCGAAGCAGAGAGCCCTGCGCTTTGTTGAGGGGAGTTCTGACTCACACTAATGCTTTTCTCAGATATGGGGTGAGAGCCTAAATCTGGGTTAAATCGCCTCTCTGTGGGGTAATTTTATCCTTCCTCTCTAATCCTTTGATTTCCGTGAACATTGATCACCTCTGATAACATGCTGAGTTCCTCACTCAAACATGCTAAAAGAACAGCACGTGACCTTCGAGACATGGTGTTATTTCAGTAGCATTTCACATTTCTGCTTTGTTGAGCTTAAAAAGGTTTCTCAACACCAAGTAATTATGCTACCAAAAAAGGAAAAATGCCTGTTAGACCAGCACACCACTTTTTAAAATGATTTTTAACTTCCCCGTGTTGTTTTCTTTAGTCTTACCATAACATATTAACATAAGCACACTGTCAGTTTCAGAATGGAAAAGTTTCTGAGCTCGCGCTGTCATTCTGCGGTGAGACAATGCATTTCTCGATCTCTAAATTGCAATAAAATATCCTCTCAAAGTACTTTTTGTCTCAGCCTGCAATCCAAGAGAAAACATGTTTCTTATTCCGCACTTGAAATAGCCATCACCGTCTTTGAGCGGCCCTGAAGGCAGCACTATGCAATTTACCTGCATGCTGCATATGCTTGACAACTTGTTAGGATTGGAGAGGCCATTGAAAACACACTCCAAAATAAACACATTTTTGTAAGTTAAGTCCTTTTTCTTGGTTGAGCCAGGAACAGCTGTCCAATCTGGCTGATGAATCGAAACCATCTGAAACAACTCTTTTAGCCTTAGTTCAATAAATACACCTTTCAACACATTTACAGGAAAAACATGTGGAGTCACAACACAGGCTCTGCTTTTGTGATAGCCTGTACCTGTAACCTGCAGAGGTATTATGGAGTAGCTTGCTTGGCTGTTCATAAACATCTCAATTAGTAAGAGCTTTGTGTATCATCTTCTGTCTGAGGCGTTTACCCATCGCTATAGAAACACTTGTATTATTGGTTCATAACAGTGAAAGACATTTCTGAAGATCTCCAATGACATCGCTACAGAAAACATGCTTGTAATAGCCCGTTTACAGGGTTTTCTCACCAACTGTTAAACAAGAACAGAATGTCAAGGGTGGTGGTGTAGTCTCCTCAGGCAATGGAAGGAGAAAGGAGTTTTCTGTCTTTTATTTGAAATGGTCCCCTCCCCACCCTCAAACCCCCACCAACCCATCTCTTCAGAGCTGAGCTGCTGACTCGTGCTCTGAACAGATGTCAGACATGTCAAATAGACATTTTTGTTTGCAAAGTATATTGTGCTTTTGTGGTGTAAAAGACAATATTTGGAGCACTAACAGCAACATCAGACCGCTTGACATCTACAGCTTCTATTACAGTCAGAGAAGAGTTACTGCATCTTCCTCTTATTTATTACCATTACATAGGAAGCTACAGGTGTGTCACGGGGCAACAAGATCTATTCTATTCTATTCTAGCCTAGTCTATCCTTTTCTACCCTAGTCTATTCTATTCTGCTAACAGCTGTGCATTTGAAAGTGTTGCTGCCTGTTTGTTTTTAGAAAAAATAAATTATCCATATGCAGCAGACTCACTCTTTGAACAAGCACATGTCTCCCACTGAAAAAAGGAGAAAAAGAAAAAAAAAGATCATTGGTAGCAGAAGTCATTAATCGGACTTGTCTCCCATCTGAACAAATAAAACATAAGTGCAGATGAATGCGGGAGATCTGAATGTGTTAGTGATTTAGTGTGTCACCGTGCAGTAAACACCATGATTCAAAAACCCCATATGACCCCCTGCTGCACAGAAATCCGAAATGATCACACGTCTACTGCAGACATATGCACCCCCAATGGCACTTTAATAAACACGCTACATTTGTCCTAACGACTCCTAATTGACCCTCTAAGAATGACTTTGATTGGATTTGTATGTGAGTTTGTAAGTACAGGGAAGGAAAAGAAAAGGAGGAAAAAAAATTCTGACAAGATTTGGTTTCACCCAGAGGGCTTGAAAGTCAGTTAAACTGTCTACAAATTGCTCACAGCCCAATAACTGAGCTCAAGTGCTGCAGTAGGAGACAGACCCTATGGAGGATCGAATAACTGATTACTTAGGAAGAGAAAGCAAGGTTGCCAGTGAAGATTTGTTGAGGAACCAAAAGATATGGCACAGACCGGGAATTCCTCTAAATCAAATCTTGTGTGTTTGAGATGAAAGTTTGAGGGGAAATATGCAGGAAGGATGCCATCACTGTGGTTGCACATTCAGTTGCACAACTTCTGTCGAACGCGAAAGAGCACAGACCAGTCGATGCCAGCGTTCACCTCAGTTCTTGCTTCTTTGGACGAATGCCTTAATATCTGAAATATAGTACACGCACAAGTATAGTGAAGGCATCCTGAGCGGGACGTTCTGTAGCAGTCATCTGGGGGGAATTGAAACCGCTGTAGACCCTCAGAAAGAGGGACTACAGTCTGATCTTAGCAAGTAGTGGTCACGGATTGAACTGTGCAGCATGCTGTACAGATTATAATAAGTTTTTTAAAGAATGCGATGATTTTTATCAAATAAGGACTAAAAGCCTTTCTTCAAAAGCAACAAGCCCAGATTTATTTTGGAGACATAAGAATTGTCTCTAGAAGACTTTTTGTTTTGCAAATATGACTTAACAGATCTAATCAGTGCAGAAACAGAGTAAATGGGAACACAAAGAGACTGGGACATGAATGAAATCCCAGACTTGCACACAAAAGAACAACAACAAACAGGACACTGAGCTTGGTTTCTCCAAAATTTATCCCAGCTGTCTCAAATGGAACTACTATTTTGCTGCTAAAGACAACATTTAATATCCTGTAATGTGGGTTTGATAGACTGCAAAAGCATTCTTACATGTCACATATGCAGACCTTCGACCCTGCGCTTCCCTTAGCATACATGCCGACCGATGTTATCTGTTGGGTGGTCAGCGTGGGTCAGTAAATTTCCACTTTTAGCTTTGGTTGCTTTAGTCTCCTCCTCTTTGGACAAAAGAGTTTTGGACAGCTGTTAAACTCGAGTTTTCTTATTGAATCACCGGGGATGGACACCTTGTGATTGTTAAATTTCCAACGTGGGGGAAAAAAAAATCATTTGAAATGTGTGTGCTTGGCTGGGGAGTTAAGGAATGAGGTGGAATAGATTTTCTCTTTTTCTTCCTCTTCACCTCCAAATAGGACACCTAAATGATGTGTTTGACTTTGATGTTTCCCAGCTTAGAATATTTACATTTTTTATAGTATAAAATTAAAAGACAAAGGGTAAAATGTTGCATGAATAAAAAACATGCTTTGAGCATCAGATACACTAAACAAGGTAATGTTTCTCCTTCTATTATTCAGTGTTTTTCTATCAGCAATGGTCAAAAATGCCATTGTTTTAGCTTGAAGAGCAGATAAACCCTGTGACTCTAAATACTTATAATGATATGAGCCTTGTTCACCCTAAAAACAGTTTATCTTATTAGTTTAGATTTAGACATAAGCTTGACACATTGCCTGAATAGGTAGGGCTTTTCATCTCTTCCAGTCCATCTTGATAATAATAATAAAAGCAGAGGATCGCGCCCATGCAGGAACTTAATTAAATATGCAAAAAATATGATATTTTTTCAATTAGGGTTTTATTTTATAGCACTTTTAAAGAAGCTGTAACGTCAAAACCATAAAGGAATACAAGCAGTGGAGGAGAGGAAACGAGGGATGCATGTTCCACAGATTCTCCAGTTCCACATTCCTGCAGTGCAAGGAGGTGTAGTTCACACATCCTATCTGCTCGCTCAATTTAAATATTTTGCTGTGTTTTAAGTGCTTCTTAATTTTTCACAGTCTCCAGCCCTTCCAGCTGATCCCTTCCAGATGTAGTTGAAGTGGGATGTGAGTGAGGAAGCAGGGGCAAAGACGCTCCATCCTATGTACACATACACATGCACACAGCTCATCCAGTTCATCTTTCCTTCAACCTCTTTGGTTCTCTCTCTGCGTCTGTTTAAGAAGATATATTAAACACACAAAAGGACACACACACACAGACACACACACACAAGTAAGGGTAACAGATTCCTGTCCAATTTTTCCCTCAAATTCTGTGGGTTTTTGGAAAAAAAATCACAAAAATGGAAGAGGGGAAATTGATCCCCACAGCAATCGACTGCCCACAAACTCTGCCGCTGGGCCAGTCACTGTCACGATGAACGTAGACTTGCCATATCTTGATCAATCACAGAAAACCTCCGGGCTCATTTGCTGCAAGGTTCAAAAACATTTTTGTTTCAAATGGCCCTGGAACAAATGAATAGTGAGATGATCGTGCCAAAACATTGTAGAAGAGCTCATGGCCACAGAGTCGCAAACACAATGTCCTCGCTTGCAAAAAAGTATGTTTCTGCTCCTGGCCTCACTTGCATTGACAGTCACAAACTGTTTCTCCTCATGTTAATCTGACCTATTACCATATTTTACATATCAGTTTACATAAATGTGACATTACTGATAGTTTTATATTGAAGTTTTTATTTTATCCCATAAACTACAAATTACATTACTGTATACAGTATGCTAAATATTTGGAGGCATGGTTACCCCAGCCACTGGTATGGGGTTATTTCAGGGCAGTGGCTTATGAGGATCAGCTGATATATGTAATTCATCCCAGTAAAGATGAAGACAGTTTCAGCTGTGGTCAAATACAATTTAGTCTTATGTGACAATGTACAATCTCCTTTAGACAAATAGTCAAGTTGAAATTTTCATGCAACTTCACATGATCCTTTTCTTAATTTTCATATTTTTGCTTTTCAGCTGCCCTGCAGGCTGAGCTGTAAGAACAAACCCACTGAACACCAAAGAAAAAGGAGGTTTCAAAGCAGAGTCAGGCTTCTTGAAAATGCATTATCGTGCAACGTTAACAAGACCGTAAGTGTCTGCATATGTAAGTTGATTTTTGTTTTGCACTGACTATACTCTCTTAAAATTAGAGCCCGTCTGGATGGAAGGTAGGAAAAGAAAAACTTTAAAAGCTATCCTGGCTTATTAGAGGTAAGTATTTGTTAAGTGTAATTTGTTAGAATGGGCTTAAACTAACTAACAATGTGGTCATTAAAATCCCCACAGGAGCTTTAACCTTAATGACGATAATGTGATAGTCTTCAAGTGTAGGTGTAAAATGTTGAGCAGGAAGAATGCGTTTCATGAACTGCATGTAAAGCTAATTTAGGGGCTTAGGTGTCACTGCACAGCATGAATTAATTAGAGGGTAAAAACTTTATTAACATATGGACACAACACAGATGTGAAGTAAACAAATGCATTGAGAAAACACACTTTTGCCTCTTACCTGAGATGTAGAGTACCGAGAAGACTTCACAGGAAGATGTGGTGGCGTATATGACTGACGGGTTATTAAATATGTCCTCCCTCCTTTAATGTCATCATCTTTGTCCTGGTGTTCCCCAATATGTGCCGTACATGCAGTAGATGGACAGCTATATTGAGCAGATACGGCCTATAAATGTCTTCACAACAGTTTTTGTTAATCTTATGTTTGCCTGCTAATATATTGTATGACCACAAAGAAGAAATGCAGTCACAAACGTGTCAAAATTGCATCCAAGATTGGGAGACTGGAAAGAGTGATCTAAGGAGTCTCACATCCATCTACACCAAACTTAATGGTGCACAAATGATGGACTGTTTTTGAAAGTAGGTGAGGCATGAAAGAGCCCATAAATAGGCTACCAGGCCCAGGATTTGGGAGAGGTTCAATGCAACATTACCCGAGTGCAAAACAACACAGGAGCAAGCTGAGTGTCTTCATCTCTCCTCATCCTCCAGACAGACAGAGTGAGGGGAAAGGCAGATCGACCTCAGTAACACCAAAACTCAGCGCAAAATTTATGGGACTCTGCACAGCAAGACAGTCAGATTAATGCCAAATCGGCCGTTTTTGCCTGCCCAGATAGAAAACACCATTAGATTGCTTCAGTCAATTCATCAAAAAACAGGGGATTTGGGGGAGTTCGTCTAATTTACAGGTCCTCAGGCCCACCATGGAGAGAGTGTTGTGGTTGGCTTGGGATGCCTCAGCGCCAAAACCACAGCCAATGGCAAATTGTTCCTTTCTCTTCAGGTCAGGTCAAACTGAAGCCATTAGAGAGGAAGGGCAAGGCAGTAAAATAACTGAGGTCAAAAGTGTTCTTGAGAAATATGGCACTAATGAGCATCTGCAGGCAAACGTCATGGAAACAGGTTTTTTTTTTTTTTTTTTTTTTACATCCGACTGACATATCAAACCAACTTTACAGATGTTGAGTCATGTAGTTAATGGACGTGAATCTTTAAAGAGCAGAACCTAATTTTCTCAGCTCAGCGGACCCGGGGAGTAGAGTCAAGCACAAAGACGAGCGTGGAGAAGGAGAGAGGGGGGCTGGAGGGCATAAGGACTACATGGGAACTAATAATCCCCTCACAATAGTCTGCGCGTCTGGGTTCCGATCTGCACCACAGAAACTCTCTATGGTCTGGAACATTCCTTCAGACTCAGGTTTAGTTCCTCCTGGAGACAGACGCAGGTTGGCTCTTTATCCTAACTCCCCTGTCGAAGCCAATATTTCAGATCTCATATAGCTCATGGCAGGGGGCCGGCAGACTAACCGCTTATCATTTTCTCAACAATTTTAGACGACTATTGTATGGAGTTCAACACGGTGACCAAAGCAGTCAATTAATTCAAGTGAAGTTTTCTCGGCATATATAAGGCGAGAATTAATCTACCCCTGAGGACCTTCTCTTAAGGGCTCATTTGTTAATCTGTCTGGGTGCCAAAAAGTTCTTTCTGGCCTCAGGTTCGGAAGCCTTGGCTTTATCATTTTTTGCATATTTGTGGACAATACTCAAAGCTCCAGCCAAGCAAGTCTACAAATTGTTTATAATGTTTTTAGATTGCATGCCATTCCTGACTTATTTTGTGAAGAAC
Organism: Trachurus japonicus; assembly: GCF_045865225.1. Lineage (NCBI taxonomy): Eukaryota > Metazoa > Chordata > Actinopteri > Carangiformes > Carangidae > Trachurus > Trachurus japonicus. Next base: position 19,231,942 of record NC_140922.1, read on the forward strand.
AGAGGACTTGTGGCCCCTGAAGACTGGCCCGAAAAATAAACTTGCTGCTCTAACGTCATTTAGGACTACTGGCAAATTCCACTATGGCAAAGTATGAATTTAATTTACAACAAAGATTCCTTTGACTGTATTCATTCTTGGTTGATTCAGAAAGCAGTACACTCACTTCTCTGTCTCTGCTTAAAAAGACTTGTCATCATTTCCTCGGCCAACATGCATCACCATGAATTGTTGATAGCACCGAAAGGCAGACTCATTCGTCTTTTTCTTGGGACCAACTTTGCTGTAGGTTCAGAGGACATTGCTCAATAATAGGCCTCGGTGTCTCTGTATCTCTTAGACTTATCCCTTATTTAGTCTACTTTTTGCCTCCCTTGAAGAGGTATATACTCAACAGATGTGTAGCCAAGGTAGACTGTCAATCCTTCTCCGATGATTTCTGTTATTTGATCAGTCTTAAGAACACAGAAGGAGTCACATAGAGAAAAGGAATCATGTTTGAGAAAGATGGTGTAGGTAGAGTGGATGATGGACAACAGGTTAGCAGGAGCGCGACAGCATTATGGTAAACATGTCCCAGAGCTGTGTAAAAGTCTATCATTGCTGCTTTTTCTCGTCCTGTTTGGTTACGGCAGGTTAAATGCTGAGCTGCTAAGCTGCTCTCGCCTTTAAAGGTAACATTTGAACCATAGTGACACCGTATCGCTTGCCAAGACATGGTTGGGAAACGATCACATCTAGCAACGATGTGGGACACAGATCATTAAAGACCTGAGTTGGTGGAAACAAACATCCCCATGTCTGTTTCCATTGGTAGCTTGTGAGGATATTAAGCATTTACTTCCAGCGGTGTTCAGTAATACAAACCTAGTTCGTTATCTACCACAGTGTCATGGATGAACGCAATGGAAACAGAAACAAACAAAACCATTAGGTCTGAGCAATCTCAATTTTATAGAGAGTTTGTGTAGAGTGACTTTTTCCTGGATGCAAGGGTGTAACGCTTTTAGATTAATGAGCTTTCTACAACTCTTTTATTGTCTTTGCTCAGAAAATTCTGAGCACGATTCTTATGTGCGCACAGACCTAGAAAGCATCAGACAAAAAGATGCAATCGATATGTTGTTTAACAGTTTTGCACGGCCTTCACAAAGCACACAGAATTGATTTTTCATGGCCATGTAAAGTCTATGTATATCCGCTGCCATATTACAAAATATCGCCTGTATGCATGCAATATCAATTTGTGTGTGGACATATTTTCAGACCACAGGGAACACATTTGTATCCCATTCCTCTCTCCCTCGTTCTTTTTTTTTTTTTTTTTTTTTTACAATCTACTTGTATGTACAGAGTTGACCTCGGCCAGTTACACAGTCCCACCCTGCGATTCAGCACCAAATGTATCCTGTCTTTTCTCTTGCTCTGAGTACACATTTGGGTATGTTTGTCATAGGGTAGAAAGAGGGGTAATGTGTCCGCCAAACCACACTACTGGCCCATAGATAGGAATTTAGGAGCTAAATGGTCCAACATTTTACTTACTCTAGTTACATCCCTCTGTGATTTGCAGTATTTTTCCATATTTCTTCACTTTCACAGCATTTAATGCACTTAGGTGAAATAGCTTTTACTGTGGACTGTAGAGAAATGTGATTATAAATATGTAACTTTATAATATTGTTGGTGTCTGTGTACTGACTGTGTACGATTCTCTGTAAAATTCCAATTGCCTGATGTGGAAAATGCAACAAAAAAGAAATTTGAGAATGAAGTTGATACACAATTTATAATAGTATTATAATTATTACATTAGACATTTGTGCGCTTTGGAGTTTGAGTTGGATATGTGGGTTCTTGTGTCCTTTCTGAGCCAGGTCCTAACTAATTAATCCAGCTTTCATTTGGGTCCAAGAAGACCCAACAGGATGATCAGGCCAAGGAGGTCAATTGTTTAACTATGGCAATCCAGCCCATTCAGCCCCAGTCTACTTAGCTTGTGCCAGAGTAGGACTATGGATCAGTGGAACCAAGCTTTCCATGCTGAGCTCTCAAAATCTGTCTTTGAACTGAAGCCTCTTCTCCCCAATCACTCATCTTCATATATTTGAATGTGACACTGAATGCTTAGAAAAATCACATTGGAAGCAAAGGAGGTTCCTCACTCAAAGAGCCTGTGTTCTCACGAAGATCAGGATGGGAATGAGAGGCGCAGCACTTCTGCTCCTTTTCCCAGAGCCCCTCATGCCTCTACCGGCCAAGTCTGCTGCCAAGGGAAGTTCCAGGTGGTCTCCAGGCTTCCTTTGATCCACACCAGCCAGGGTCCCTTGGACAGATCAGTCAGTGTAATCACTTGTGTTTCAGAGCACTCGGGGGAAACAGTAGTGCTCCATTTCCCTTTCATGGCATGACCTCAGAAGTGGCAACCATAGTCTTGAGGTGACACAGACCTCTGTCCAAATAGGCTTCTCTGTTGTCCCTATCTAACTGAAAGGGCAGCAGATAAACGTTAGAGACAAGCTGTCTTGGTGAGCCACAGAAAAACAAGCAGAGAGAGGAGAGAGGGGTGGTGGTGCCCACCTCCGGTGAACACTGTTTCGATTCAAGTGGAGAAAATTGTTGGCAAGAAGCACCATGGCAGGCAGCCCACCAAAAACTTGCCATGCACGGCTTATTTTTAGCTGACCCTTTAAGTTTACATCATGGCCGCACCACAGTCCAGTTACTGACACTCAAAGTGTTGTCCAGGTCCAAACCATACTTGCACAAACACCCTGCACTGGCAAGGTCAAGCTGGTGCTGCGGACCAGATGCACCGGCATGGTGCAAAGAAATAAAGAAAAAGAGAGAAAGGTCTGAACTCCATGGCAGCTCATCTTTGGACTTTGGAGCGAGAGGAGTGTGTTTGTCTTGGATGAGCTAGAGACAGACCTGCTGCCAGCTTCTTTGAGCAAGTGCTCAGGCAGCCACTGAACTGGTTCGGTACTTCAAGACTGGGGGTGGTGAAGCGATCTTGCATTTCGTTCAATATTAGTATTAGGTTCCTGAGAAACTCTTGACATGCACATTTTTTGTTATCAAAATGTAATTATTTTATTGTTCCGTTAAACACATGGGATGACTTGCATTCCTGCTTTTCTTAGTACATTTTATTTGACATTTTAGGCCACAAGAAAAAGACAAGATTGTTTTAGGCACCGGGAAGACAGACAGGCTTCAACTTCTCTTTTCATTCTCCTTTATGGCAAGACTGGGAGAGCCCTTCATTGATGCTATATTACCATGGAAACTGTTCGACACAAGCCTGTCTCAGTTAGGTCAGTTATGCACTGTGGTTTACCATTATAGAAGCCCTTAACATTGTTCCATTAAAATCCCTTCAAATCGTGGTTATTTAGACCATTTAGGCCTATTTCCCTGTAATGGTTCCCACATGTTTCTCAAGAGATATCAATCTTATCAAGCAAAATACTAACCAAAAGTGAAAAAAAGTTTCAGGTAACCAAACAACTTCTTGTAAAGCCTCATATTTCCATAAACCACATTCAGTTATTGACTTCACCTGGAGGCCTGGCAGCGGGATCGCCAATGCATTTTTTTTCTCTTTACTAACATCAGAGGAGGATTGCGTGTCAGTGGCTATGAAGTGATCATGCATGAATTTCCAGCAAGTGAGAAGTGTCCATGTTGAAATTTGTAAATGTATTCTGACTTATTTTTATGCTGAGGTTCTCCGTGACGTCAGGAAATAGTAAATATTTTGGCTTCACATTTATATTACACTTCAAATTGAAGGTCACTGATTATACAAGTGGAAACTGACCTGTGAGCCAAGTTCAGTGAGTGTACAGCCTGCACTAAACACATTGAGAAATCAATTTTCACGTTATTGTGGCTTATCTCAACCAAAAATGGTGGTTTACATGCCACAGATTAGCACTCATAAACACCATTCATTAGAGGGCTCCGAAAACGCCTCCCAAAGTTCCTTGCCAACAGATTATGCTATGATTTATGTGGTGTGAAACTTGTGGCTGCGACAAGCCGTGAACTAAATAAGTGGAAGATTTAGGTTTGGTAAAAATAAACACAGTGAATATTACGCATTAGTGAAACACATTCAGTTGAAAAACATCATATTCCATCACTTCATCTCCAGCTGGTTTTTTCCAACATTGGTTTTTCATTTGTTTCATGATTCATGGTTCTCACTTCGCATTATTCCTTCTCTTGCCTCTATGTAATGTGAAATCTGTCTAATCCCCTCTTGAAACTGTCAATAGTATCTCTATATATAAATGAGGTGTGTGTGCTATCTGCAGACAGGAGCTCTTGGGCTTTAGTGCTTTGCTCTCTTCAGCACTCTGAGATGGGAGAAAGTGGTGTAATGGACACAACAGTTCATGATTTGTAACCAAGATCTCAATATTTAGAGACCTAAATTTAGAGGCTTGTGCATTTAATGTCTGGGAGGTTATACCGGCAGGCTACGACATCAAACCTTTACGTCACCTAAATAATTTATAGTACTTATTTTTTGCCATGATTTCACTTTAAGCCTGTAATAGCCCATAATCTGTAGGTTGGGAAGTATCCAAACAACTATAAGATACATTACCATAATATTTTCTCCAAACATTACTGGTCACCAGGTGATGAATCCTCCTGACTTTGGTGACATATTGGTATTTTAGCTAAATGTTTTAGGGATTGCTAAAACAGATTCCTTCATCAAAAGTTCTATTTGTCCCATACTTTGGTTTATGACCTAAATAGCCTGCACAGCTACAATATGCCCTCTTCACCAGCCTCTGCACAAGCTACTGTTTAGCAAACATTAACATGCTAAACTAACATGGTGAACATGAACATTATATGATTTAAGATATAACATCAGTCTGTCAAGGAAACTTTATTAATCCTCGAAGGGCAATTCTGTTTCTACAGTCCACCATAGAAATACAGTCAATCACCCACACACATAGACAACACCCATATCAGAGGTAACATGATTGAACATGGGATGTACAAATGTATCACATATATCTGAATGCATAAATTCATTATGTAGCTGTGCTGGAGAACAGACACTCAGAGACACTAGAATTGTCTGTTTCCTCCAAAAACTCCGGCTCCATTGTGTTTCTGCAAAATCACACCCTAATTTCAGTTTCTTCAGTCTAAATGCAGGAGAACTTGATGACAAAGGTCATAACAATGACTATCAGCCTTCATCGTATCAGCGCCCTTCCAGTTAAGCTACAGGAAGCACTCTCAGCAGAAACATAGGCTTCCTAGTGCGAACCCTCTCAACAGTGAGGCCATAAGGAGGAGCGTATCTCAGGCCTTCGATAATTTTTCTCTTTTTGTTTAGTCAGGCCCACCGGAGGCTGCGCTCTGTCATCCAGCCTGTCTTCCAATTTTGACTCAAAGCAGAGACTCAGCGAGTGAGCCAGGCTGAAATATTATCCACAAATGCACACATTCACATGAACGGTTATGAGGAGCTTCAATACACTACTGCTGAGTTGTGAAGCGGCATCCATCACACTAACCCCATTTAACTTGTTCCCATCTTACTGTGTATTGTGGATTTAAAAATCTCTGAGTACCTTTACCCACTGAAATCCTCTGCATCTGGTATTTCTCACCAAATGAACGTGGGATGTGGGGGTGCAAAAGTTTTTAAAGCAAATGTTTATAATTCCTGCCACAACATATTATGGTCTTGCTGAGCAACAGTGAGGAAGTAATAGCTTAATGATATTGTTTTTATGATGAAACTCTGTACTTTCGGGTGTTGTGGTTTTACGACCCACTGTAAATTTGTAACTGATGTAAGCTTGTTAGATTTTCACTGTTTTCCATTAAACAAATCCTATTTTAAACAATGTTTATTGTTATTTTGTATTTCACTCTGTTTGCTTCATTTCAGCTGAACAGGATCAAAGATACTGAGGATTAACAGTTGTGTTTGTCAGGAAAATCATTCAGTAAATCTAAAATGCTTATTTAATGACATGCATCCAAGCAGGTGTTTTCCAGGTCTAGTGCCTTTGTCAAAGTTGAAACATCTCAACATTTTTGATGTGTTTTATACCATTAATCACTTTGAAAGAATGTGTAAATATTTTTCCTTTTGAATTTTTTTTCAAACAGTAGACATCTCATCATTTACTTCATTTTGGAATGAACCACTTTAGCTGAATACAAAAAATCTGTAAAACACATGGAGGGACTGAGGTATCAGTCTGTGCAAAGTTCTGCTATAACCTTATGAGATACAGGTGCTCTAATGCTGATGCCTCACTGCTTATAACTCCTGAGCAGTCAGTCACAAACCATGGAGACTGATGGATTAAATGGGTATTATGCGTGAGATGCATGCTATCACTGAAAGCTGGTACTCCATAAAGTTACAGAGAAATAGACAAGCTTTACCTGCCATACACCAGAGTGAGGAGACCAAAGAAGGGAGGCAAACAGGAAAAATTCTCACATCATCTGTCAAGTGTTCTCACTCCAGCACCCTTATGGAAGGCCAGAAAACATGGAGCTCCTTCGCTTTCAACTTTTTCCCAGTTATATGGGTCTATAAAATGTAGTGTACAACAGAATTGTGTTTTGTACTATAAAACTGCTCCCAAATCTGCTATTTATTGTAGTTGTTCAATTTATAGCTGCTATTTATGTGTTTTTATATGTTTGTAAGAAACAAGAACAGAGTAACTGCTGATGTCTCCTCGGTACCGAATATTGTTTCGACGAGCAATATAATGTTACTAAAATTACTGGATTTTATACTTCCAGGCAAACGCATTAGTTCATTTTTCCGTCTTGTTTATGCAGCATAATGCACCCTATCATAAGATTTATTAGTTTAAAATTGTTCATAAGCCTTGCATATGTCTGGTGTTTTTCCTGCTGCTGAGGGGCATCAATCACAAGTTGTGGTCAGTCTGTCATTGATGGTAGATGGATGGTCCATCCTTGCCCTGTTGCCTTCTGATTGATGCTTGCACGACCATTTAGGTTTCTCAGTTGTGTCAGCTCTGTGCCTAAATATACACTTTCATGCAAATCAAGGTCACGTGAAGTTCAGCCAACCTGTTGGTTCAGCAGCTGTAAAATGCACAACCACTGAATACAGATGTGAGGACAGACAAAATATACCCTGCGTTTGTTCTGATGACAGAATGACTGAGGTTACATACTGTAAACTGTGTTTAGTGCCTCTTCTAATTGAAGAGGTTAACTAGTGGTGGTTTTTATGGAAGGAAACTAAATTTCCTCAAGGCAACAAAAAAATTCATCTTTTTTCAGTCTTTTGCTACAAAGTGTTTCAACCAGTGTGAGAATAAGAGTTTCAAATGAGCTTGAAGACATTACAGGGGGTGAAAGGGTGATAATTTCTTTATTTAGGTGCTCAAACGCAACATGCAGAGAGACGTGTAGCCTATATTTTAAGTCAGCACTCTTCAAGGTAGGGCAGGGGATCTTATCACTTAAGTGCTGTAATTGTATGGGCCAAACCAGAAGGTTGTGTTTAGGCATAAGATTTAAAATGGTCACATTTAAAGGTAAAAATTGGTGGAAACTGCAAGAGAAACAACCTCTGGCTGTAAGCCATTTGAGTTCAAATAAAGTTGGCTTAAAATAAAAGGGATTTAACAATGTTTGTTTATCTCCTGTCTGCATAAATATGCTTTGTAAGGGGAACTTTTAAATTGTAAATGAGGATTTTAAAAAGGAAGAAATGTTTGGATTGAGCCTAAACAGCTTCTTTTTGTTTCTTCTGCCTAGAGTTTCTTCTATGTGGATTTCAGCCGGAAAAGGGGAAGAAAATGCTACTTTCTGATTTAAAAAATCATTTATTGCATTGGATTGCTGATGCAGTCAGTTCCAATTTCATGTGTATGAAAATGAACAGAGAACATTCCTCGGTCTCCCTGCTGTATAAACTGAATACTGGATGGCGCCTCTCCAGACCGGAGTCTCTACAAACTTGCCTACCTTGGCACCAGGCCACACTTGTGTAACATATCATACACACTGTGAAGGCAGCATCATCACAACCAGACAAACTTGGCCTTTCATACATTCTGGTGTCAAACAGGCTGACTAAAGGCCTTCATTAGTTCTGCATTAATGAAAATCATTGGCCTGGGTGATCAAAGTATTCTGCGACTATTGTCTTTTTTCTATTGCACATTTCTTCTCAGCTAACTTGAATCATTCAAAATTCTTTTTAAAATTAATATAGAAAATAGCATTAATTGTTTGTGAATTTGTATTTTTGCATTGCATTGCCATAGCCACCACGAGGAGGACACCAGGCCATCTTGGTACTTTTAGTACAACAACAACAACAACAAAAAAGCATCCTGTAGGTTGCCCATCTGAGTTGTATTTTTGCAGTGTGTGGAAGGCTTTGAATGAGCACATATCTTCATTTATGGGAAAACATAATTCAACAATTAAAAACTTTCTTGAGACCCTTCTGGTGAACCAGGAAAACTCACAACCCTTTTCTTCCCTATTTTAACTTTAACACATTTATTCAACCACCACACCTCTTTTATTGAGCAAAACATATTTTTCTTTCAGGTCTTGTGCCTCCTGTGACCCTTATTATTCACTTCAGATTGCGAACAGCAGCCTCCTCAGGTAATGATGGGCTAAAGTAAGCACAGCAGACCCATGGATATTCAGCAGGACATGTTGGCATGACAACTTCACAATGGAGACTGTGTTGCACCCCCTTCTGGGATAAAAAGAGCATGGCAATGCAACATTTAGTTGTAGATCTGCTACTAAGGTCTAGATTATGTTGAAATTGTATTTGTAATTTCTCTGTATTTCAAAGTAACAGATGTTTGATTTACAGTTTTTTCCATTAATCATTAACATTTTTTATTTTTCAGAATGAAATTTGTGTTTGTAACTCTGAGTTTTAAGTTCTTTTATTTTGAATGAATTATAATTAAGCGTCCATATGAATTTGTCACACACATGCAGAGTGACATACCGACATGCTGTGCGCGGCTGCACCCCAGGAGCTCTCTGATTGGTTCTTGTCGTTGTCGTTTCCCCGGTGACGTCCTTCCTGCTTCCCCGTACAACACGTGTACGGTGTACAGTTTCCAGCTGAGGGGAACAACAGCAGCTAAACCTCCGCTCCAAGGCTTCTTCAAGTGGTCTCTACCGTTTTTGTGTCTGTACGGGGCTTTGCCGACTAAGCGGTCAAAATGGTGAAGCCACGCTTTAAGGGGAAAAGCTCCATAAACCCCTCGTCGTCCAGCAGCAACCCCGGTGAGCTAACGCCTCCATTAGCCACACCGTTTGTTTACAGCTAATGCTAATTCTTGCTAGCCGGGCGATACTACGCTCTGGAAAATAAAAAATATTGCTAGTTTTCCTATGTAAAGTTTATATAGCCACTAATAATGTGCAGTGCAATGTGTCTATATGAACCAAACAACGCGGGGTGACATAATGAAAGTTAACTTCTGACACACGTTGTTGCAGCGGTGGCGTCAGGCCTTTTAAATGTGACACTGACGTACTCACTTTTAACAGAAAGTGTTAGCACTAATTGTTTTCAAAGTACAGAGACAGCTGCTACTATTAAGTGATCGTAAGGTGTCTTATAAAGCTGCTCCGATGTATCCCTATAAAGTTAGTTTCACACAACTGTAACTAGTGTTGTCAAATGCAGAAGTCCTGTTGTTTAGTCAACCTTAACCAACGTTATAATGTTGTATTTATGGAAACTGTTTCAGATAAATAGTACAAACTCTTCACAAACAACACAGCAGCACCATACATTGCAACGATACGTTTAAACCATTAATCACAACCAGTATACAGTATACCTAGAGTCTGTATTAATAAATTATCTATCTATATAGGTATTATTCATGGCAATACAGGTGTATTAGCTTTTGAATTGGCGTGCTGGGGACTAAGTGTATTCTCATTACAACTGTGTGTGTGTACATATGTATGTGTAGTGTAACAGACAGAAACTTTAAAGCAATTATGTGTGTATTTTCTCAGATCGACCCAAAGGTGCTGGCGGGAACAACATGAGGGACCGAGCAACCATCAAGCGTCTGAATATGTACAGACAGAAACAGAGATGGTAATTGATTGTAGAGAGTTACATTATTCTTGTGAGAAGGTGATCTGCAGATTTTCTAAGTGGATGTGAGAAACCACAGGTCAGACTTACTCTGATTTTTTTTGTTTTTAGTAATGATCGTGGAAAAGTCATCAAACCTTTACAGTTCCAGTCCACAGTGGCTCCAGGGACTGTTGCCAGAGTTGAGCCGAACATCAAATGGTTCAGTAAGTGCACTTTATTGTTGTGTATTTTTTGCAGCTTGTGCTTTGGTAGTTGTCAGCATATTGCATTTGTTATAACTTGATATTACTCATCAGTGAGGCTGCAAACAAATGTGAAATCAGTGACACAAATCATATCTGAATTAACCAGGTCATACTTTACATCTCCATCAACTGTATTTCAGCAAATACCCGTGTGATCAAACAGTCGTCTCTGCAGAAGTTCCAGGAAGAGATGGGGGCAGTACAGAAGGATCCATATCGTGTGGTGATGAGACAAAGCAAACTCCCTATGTCTCTTTTGCATGATAGAGTCAAAGCCCATGTGAGTATGAAGGGTATAAACCTATTTTTACTGCTTTTGACTCGAAGCAGAGAAATGTTTCTATTTTCTGTCTTGTGCCGTCTCTATGATGGTTCCTGTGGCTCTACAAAGGCTCTCCACAGGGGACGCGCATTGTTAATCTGAATTTACACCTATAAATTTTTATTGCAACCGTACAGGCATATAAAACTATTGACATTTTTGCCTGGCGATAAGAATCATACCTCTGTTTCCTCAGTAGCTTGTGTCAAGATATTTTATGAGGTGAGATGAACACCGGTGCTCACTTTAATCCTCATTCAATTCTCACTCTGCCCTTCAGTGACCTTGAGTGTATTTTCACTGTGCTTGGCATCAAAGAGTTCCCTGCTGCCAGGCTGTAACTTTTCCACCAGAAAAACCACCATGATTCCAAATAACATCCACTTCTTCTTGTTCTCTTCCAGTATAACATTCAGTCAGCTTCAGTCCTCTCTATGTTTTCAATATACTCCCTCATGCGAGTTTATCTTATAGGTTAAAGCATCAAAGTGTAGAATAAGATTTTCTGTTACTTTTATGACTAATTAATCATTGACAAAAAAGTTGTCAAAAAGTCTGTATCGTGGCATATTTTTTCTTTCATCTGCTGGTTCTTCTAGTTGTGCTCTTTCCATTAAAGCAGTGAGTCCAAGTCATCAGTGGATTCATGTATGTGCACGCTATTGTTTTTCATTTCATTTAGTGAAGTAACCCTCATTCTCTAATGGTCACACAACCATGTGCTGATGTGATAGTTTTGGTCAAATGCTTGTGAATCCCCAGTTCAGACTTCCTGACCGTTGATTGACCAGTGGAGTGATCTTGTTCCAAAAAGAAAGATGGAGTGAGGATAGTTTGTGGTTCAGATGAGGAAATGTTTCTTTTTTCAGAGACCTAGGAGAGGCCTGCCAGAAGATCTTGGCAGATAGTCAAATCAACCTGAAGCCTTAAACGGCATTGTTTGTGACAAAGCTGTGAACTGTTTGTCCACCGCCCCTCATGGCAGTGTTGCAATAGACGTATGGCTTGTGTTATGAGATAATTGGAGCACAGCATGGACACAGACTTGGCTGTTTGGTTGGCTTGGTTGTAGCATATTTGGGTGTTCTGCTGATTGTACGCATTTGTTCTGTGATTCTGTCTGACACCCCTCAGAGAGCGTTATCACTTTGACCGTATCAAGCTTCGACAAAAACCCAATTCTCTGTTTCAATACAACATTACTGTATTGTGTGTCCAGTAATAGCCTACTTTGATGAGAGGTTGTCCAAACTTTCATGGAACAACACATTTTTTCAACAAATACCAGAAATGATGGCTACTATATTACATCAGATAACACTCTCTCTATACTCTTCTTTCAAATAAAACTTGCTTAAAATGCCTGTAATGTGACAACACTGATTCACTGAAAAATAAGTTAAAATAGACGTCTCAAGAAATTACTCGCATTTGTTCTGAGCAGAGTGAAATATTTCTGGTCAGAGCTGCAACACAAGTCTGATCTAATCATTTTCTCTCTTTCTACAATTGCAGAACTCCAAGGTGCACATTCTAGACACAGAAGGGTTTGAAACCACATTTGGACCAAAGGCTCAGAGGAAAAAGCCTAGTCTGATGGTGGGGGATATGAAAGACCTTGTGGAGCAGGCTGAGGCCTCAGCCCTGAGCTACAGTGCAGACAAGGACAAAGACCTGGTGACGGAGGACACCGGGGTCAGGTAAGACGCTCAGTAAGATACGCATCTATACGAATATAAGGTAGAAAAATATAGTTTTTTTAAATTCTCATATTGCCATAGGGCCGAAGTACGTGAGGAAATCTTCAAGAAGGGTCAATCCAAAAGGATCTGGGGAGAACTTTATAAGGTATTGTTGCCTCCCTCCCCTCTCCTTGGTGCCATACATTATGTTTAAGTAGACCTAGTACATCAAAGAAATGAAGGGACATTCTTCATTCCTGACTGTTTTATTGTAATAGGTGATTGACTCATCTGATGTCATCATCCAAGTCCTGGATGCCCGTGATCCCATGGGAACACGCTCAAAAAGCATAGAGACATATCTGAAGAAGGAGAAATCTTGGAAGCATTTGATCTTTGTGCTAAACAAGTGTGATCTCATCCCCACCTGGGTCACGGTAAGATATTTACAACATGTTGGTCTTTTGTTCCCTCCGTTTGACTGAGAGGTCTGTCTTTTCATGATACTAAATCACACAACTGTGCCCCCCCCCCCTCCCCCCTAAACTTTATACCAGAAACGGTGGGTCGCTGTTTTGTCCCAAGAGTACCCCACTCTGGCTTTCCATGCTAGCCTCACCAATTCATTTGGTAAAGGCTCCCTCATTCAGCTGCTCAGGCAGTTTGGCAAGGTAAGCACGCACTCACAATTCAAACAGGCAAAATACGTTGATTTGTAATGAGCCTAAATTATTTCCTGATCCACTGACAGAGTGTAGACATCTGAAGCAAAGCCATTTCTTTAGTTTTTTAGTTATGGCGTTGAATGAAGAGTGCAACTCTTGTGATCTTGGAATATGCTGTTTACACACTTTAAGAAATACAGATCTTCTTATCATAAATTAAGATATTCAAGCTCAATGAAGCACAGTTGTTTTGTTTTAATATAGTACAATTTGCAAGATAAGAGCCAGTTAAGGACATGGTGGTTATATCACAACTATTTCATATATAGATATAAGAGTTAAGGAATTATGAAGATATGAGAGTTTTAAGAACTTCCCCATTGATGTTTTCTTCATGATAACATTAGAATCACTGACATCATTAGATGTATATATCAATTAGAGGTAGTACCCAATATGTAACAAGTCAATATTCTTTATGAAATTCACTGAATTGCTCACAAAGTATTCCTGTACCATTCCTTTAGTATTCGTATAAAACATTAACTACACAACGACATGCATCTCTAACCAGACCTAATGTTACATTTACTGTGATAAAATGTTTTTCTCTGAACCTACCTGAACATGCAATGTGGCGTAGTGGCTGTGGAATGAAGTGTGTTTATGAAAGCGTGAGAAGACCTAAAAGGTCAAGAAATCAAAAGGGTTTGATGTTCAAATGGAATGTTCTCGTTAGATTTAATATTGTGATTTAAAGAGGCTTTTATGGGAGAGACACAGAAAAAACTTGTGTGTTCCTTTCCCCTGTAAAAGTTTCTCTCTGTTGGACCATATTCACCAAAAAGTCAGGAGATAACAAGGCAAAAAACCTTTTCCAAAACAGTCTTCAGAGTTTACCTCTTGTTTTTAAAAGGTTTTAGACCTTCGTGATTCTGATGTTTACATGAAAAAATCCTTTTTAAGATATTCTTTGGTATGTGTTTTGAACGAACATTGTAGTTCTGGAGCAATGACAAGTCCACTTATTTTATTGCTAATGGCAACAGAGCCCCATCTAAAATTACCTCAGTGAACCGAAGACAGACTGAGACTGTTGTTTACGAAACACAACACTCTGACTTTATTTTTTCGTCTCCCACAGCTCCACACAGACAAGAAACAGATAAGCGTGGGTTTCATTGGCTACCCTAATGTGGGAAAGAGCTCAGTCATCAACACACTGCGGTCTAAGAAGGTCTGCAATGTGGCACCGCTCGCCGGAGAAACAAAGGTAACATCGATGCGTCATCTCAGCCGCTCCGCAGGAGGCAGTCCTGTACGACGCACTGCAGTGATTATTAATGTCAGCTCTACAGGTTTGCATACATTGTGGTTTATATTAACATTGAAGGTATTTGGCAGTAGATTGGGATGAAAAACTGTGCAGTTCACAGTATAATGGAAATTTGTCTGATGTGACTCAAATGCCTAAACATTAGAATACTGATGAAATGATAGGAGCAATAGTACATAAGCTCTCTGGCGTTTGAATCATATATGAAGCCAAGAGGAGCTTAGATTCAGTGGGAGGGCGACTGGAGGTCAAAAGATACATGTTACCTTTCTAAACTCAGTAATTGTTGATAGCTGCAACAACAGAAAGAGTCTGCTCCGTGTTCTTAGCCATATAACCGAAAATCTAAGTGGAGACGAGGCCAAGAGAAGGAACAACAACCATTTTTATCCTTAATTTCCTCTCTCCTGGGCTGCTTATCCTGTTTGGAAACGAACAAGGGTCTGAAAACTCAAATGTCCAACGAAGGGTCAAGGGGAAAGAAAGGGAAAATATATTTTACTTTTCCATGCTTGCGAAAGTTGTGAACTTGGACCACAACAGACGGGAGATTTATATGCACACCTATCCAGTGAATCTAATGGGCCTGTGGCCAGTACTTCTTTTATTCAACAACGTTAACCAACAGCTTAACAGGCTCATGACCTGCAGCGCTGTTGTTACACCTACTCCATTGTTTTGATTTGGATGTGCATTTGTGTTTATAAGAATAGTCACTTCTACCGGACTGTGAATACACTATTTCCCTTTCCTGAAATTAAATTTCCTTAACATTTTTGGTGGTTCATCACATTTCCCCCATCATTTCCTTTCAATAGATAACAGCTGAAATGATTTTGCCACACACTCAACATTTATCTTTTCCCATTGTAGGTGTGGCAGTACATCACTTTGATGAGGCGCATCTTCCTTATTGACTGCCCTGGTGTTGTCTACCCTTCAGAAGACAGTGAATCTGATATTGTCTTGAAAGGAGTGGTAAGTCTTTGTATCATTCTTTTCCTTTATCTTTGGAGGTTTTGTGGAATCTGCTTCCACATCAATACAATCCTTGCTTTTCATGGCGATGAAAAACAGTAGCCTCTGAAAAAATGACCAGCCAGTTCTTTGCACAAACACTGTTCCAGTTACTTACAATAATCCACCGACTGCTAATGTGGCATTTTTGACAGCTCCTTAGTTACTAAAGAGTGATGAACAAAGACTTTAAAGTGGGTTGGACCTCATAATGCTCATACCCAGCTGCTCCAATTCTGATCCTCTAGATCCCTTTTCTGGATCACAGGTTTAACTTGTAGGCCGTGCAGTCTCCGTAACTAAAAGGTTACAGGTTCACATCTTCAACTGCACACTTTTTTCCTCCCCCTTCCCTGACAGGTTCAAGTGGAGAAGATCAAGAACCCAGAGGAACACATTGGGGCAGTACTGGAGCGGGCCAAGCCAGAATACATTCAGAAAACCTACCGCATCCCAAGTTGGGACAATGCTGAAGACTTTCTTGAGAAGATGGCAATTCGCAGTGGGAAACTTCTAAAGGTCAGAATGATCCTCACAGGACCTTAACCAACCAGTCTTATTTCTATACATTTATTTTATAAAACTCTACCTTAAAGGTTCTTAGCAATAGTCAGTGGAGTGGAAGAATTAATTGAGTGTTTTGAAAATGCTTTATTATTTTATTTGTCATTTTATTAAGTGCCATTCCATAGCTGGTCAATTTCTAAATATCAAAGTGCATGTGAACTACTTTTTCAAATCTTTTTCCCGGCATTGTGCAGGGTGGTGAGCCAGATCTTTCGACAGTCTCCAAAATGGTGTTGAACGATTGGCAGAGAGGACGTATCCCCTTCTTTGTGAAACCCCCTGGACCTGAGGGGGATCAAGAGGTGAGACTTTACTGTATTTTCCACCTGTGTTTGTTCAGGACATTACTTTTTTCTACATCAACCTGTGCCCTGTGTATCAGCCTGTTTTTTTACTGTTATTTTTAATACAAGGAGTCATTGCCAGTTGAAGGACCCTCAAAGGTAGCTGAGAATGTGCAGGAGGAACAGCCAGACAATCCGGGCGCCACGTCAGAGGAACATGAGGATCACCAGCCCCAACAGCAGAGACAGAAAGAGCAAATCCAGAAGATTCTGGCTCATGTGCGACAGAACTTTGGCAAGATTAATGTGGCACCTGAATTCAGCGAGGAAGACCTGGTTCCCGTGGAGATGCCTGACCTGGAAGTGTCCGACTTCTCCGGCTCTGATGACGAGAATGACAGTGAGGAAGAAGAGGATGGAGAGGAAGACGGGACCAATGTTGAGCCAGCTGATGAAGAAGCTGAGGAGTCCGAACCCACAACTACTCAGACTGGCAAAGCAAACAGCAACAAGAGTTCACGCGAGGTGATCCGTGAGCTGGATGAGAAGATCGCTAAATATAAGCAGTTCCTGGACCGGGCCAAGTCCAAACGCTTTTCTGCGATCCGGTCAGTCTGCTCGCGACAAAACATCACTTATGTTTATTCTTTTATCCAGGGAAGTGACATATGGTCCATGATCATCGGCCTAGCTGGGTAATGATTTACTCTTTTTCTTCTCCTTGGACAGGATACCAAAGGCACTTTCTGATAAAGCGCTCACAGACATCAAGACTAAACAAGAGGCAGCAGCTAAACAAGCACAACAGAAAGGTAGTCAATCTTTGACTTTTGTCATGACTTTGTTTGGTTTCTGAACACAGAAATTATTTTTGATTCAGTGAGGAACACAAGCATCAACTTTGTTAATCTTTGTTTGAATTCAGCTGCAGCCCAGAGGAGCAAGAAGAGGAAAGCTGGGGAGGATGAGGAATCCACCAACTCGCCAAGATTGACCTCTAAACAGGTATGCAGTGTTTGTTCTCTCTGATGTCAAACAAGCCAGTCTCTAAGTAGATATGTTAAGATGAATGTCTAATCCTTTTACTGATATAACATAAATGAAGATCAAAGCCCTTTTTGCAGCAGAATAATTCATCAATTGTCTTCTCCCCCTCTGTTCCTCTCGTCTGTCTCTACAGAGAAGAGCGATGGACCGTGCTGCGAAGGCGAAGAAAGTTGGCGTACGCTATTACGAAACACACAATGTGAAAAACAAGAACAAGAACAGAAAGGTTCCAGCATCAGCCACAGAGGGCCAAAAGGCCAAAAGATCAAAGCACTAGACTGGCATTATAAAAGACAACACCTGCAATAAATCTTTATGTAAATTGGCCCAAAAAAGGCCATGTTTTTATTGGAAATGCAGAGCTGGTAAAAGGCGGAATGAAACTGAGAGTTAAATGGTCCTTGTCAAGTGGCCACTCGATGCCTTATCCTGACCTTGACTGTCCCTCAGGAAGATGACTATATCTTGCCTTTTACTGTATTTTCCACTTCACTCTTTCTATTTGTGAATGACATTTCATTGAGCATTTACAAGTGTCGCTCTCTTGATGTTCAAGAGAAATGTACAGTAATTGTTTGAACTGTACTTGTCAAATCATGTGGTTACAGAAAAAATAAATATGTGCTAATCACACAGAATGACGTCAAATGAATTGATTTCAATGACAAACAAGACAAAAGACATAACATATACTTGGAAGTGGCATCTGAGGTTCAGCTTGGTCAGGTTATTTCTTTGGTGCAATGATTCCTTCCAGTTGGACCTGAAAAAACAGACAAATACACTGATATAAATCTTGGGACAGACTGAGCTACTGCTTAAGCTTGGTCTCAAGAGGACAATTTCCTTTAGCATGAAATTATGAAACCTACCTTGAGTTGCTGGTAGCTTTTCTTCAGGGTCTGGACCTCCTCTGCGTGCTTCTTTTCCTCCAGCTGCTGCCTTTCTTTTTCTCTCTTTTCAATTGCATCACATTTAGCTTTCTGTTCATTCAGTTGCTCCATCAATGCTAGTTTCTCATTTTCCAGATCAGAAATCTAGATACGAAGTGAGACACACTTGATTAGACACAGGATCAAGTGTACCACCAATATCCTTATTTAACAGTAACATAGGAAGAGAAATGGTGCACTCTGCTGGACACCTCACTGAAAAACAGCTGTGCAGTTGTATCCATCCTCTTTGAAGACGGGCAAAAACTGAATCTCTCAATTAACTATAAATGGTAATGTTGAAATTATTAATAATAAATAACAGAACTCTGTGCCCTTACTCTTGTTTCCATGTCAGCCTTGCCCTGCTCAGACTGCAGTGCCTTCCTCATGCCAAATGCAATGCTGCTTTCATACAGGGTCTGGTAGGCAGCAATAGTCATTTTAATCTCATCTCTAACCCGCAGCAGCAGCAGACCTCTCTCAGCACAGTTGATTGTCACCTGTCGGATCAGCTCATCTTCAAGTAAAAGAAAAGTAAAAGGACAATAGGATGATAAGAACTGAGTTTCTATAGCTGTGGGTGAAAATGTGCCTAAAACATAAACATCTAGAAATATGAGAGATCAAAACTAGCTGTGATTGTTCTTAAGCAATGTATGTCTCTTTCATCAATGTGGCTATAGTGACCTCAGTGATCACCAGCATCTTGGTCTTGTCTTTACCAAAGCACTGGGAATACAGCTCCCTGCGGACAGGACAGATGCCTGTTTCTCTGGCCTGTCTCTGCTGCAGCTTTGTGTCTAGGAGTTCCTCAAGGTGCACAACATCTGCTCTTGTACAAGGTGCACTGGATACTTGCTGCACCCACAGTTGGCTCCCCTCCATCCATTCCCTTTAATAGCATAAATCGAGATAAATGACATGGTGTGTTAAACGTGATGAACAATAGACGGTAAGTACTAGGTGGGAAAACTATACCTGGGTGGAAGGATGGCATTCAGGATCTCCTCATTTTCCTGCTTGGTTGCCTCTGCTGAGGGTGATTTGGGTTTAGGAGGCGGTGGAACAGGGCCAGAGTCAACAAGCTGCTGAGGGCTCACTTTCAAAGAGCGTGCCTGTAGTGAAAAGTGTGTGATAAGCCATGTAGTTTTTAAATAGCTGCCACCCATTTATGCATTTCTTTCTCTACCTGTGGATCTGTATTATTACTTCCTCATACATTCACAAACATAATCATTCACACTTGGCAGGCTGCAGATTCTCCACTAGGGGAAGCTGTTCTACCCCAGGAGAGGACCACGAACAACAGACCAGTCCTGCAAAGGTAATGTTGCTGCCACACAAGTAAAAGAAGAAACAACTCAAGATATAAGGTCCACATTTAATTACACTGTAAAGGTTTTAGGCAGACAAGAGGAACAAGCAGTCCTACTTAAAATGATTTTGCCCCCATAGAGCATTGATCTCAACTTCATGAAGTCAGTCTGGGATTATATGGTGAATAGATTATACTGAGATCATCTAAAATCCACACAGGATATGTGGCAAGTTATCCCAGATGCTTGGAATAATTGACCTACCTTAAAGGTAAAGGGCGGTCATACCAAAAATTAATATACATTTTTAGTAACTGGACTTTGTATTGATATGAATATTCAAGGGGTCACCCTCTCTTTACAGCAATTTTCACTGGTCCGTATTCCGTAAATACACGTACAAAATACATACACGTGCTAAACTGCTCTGTCTAAGTTAGACATCCTACATGACACACATCAGCCTACATCTAGGTTTATAAATACCACATTTTACTTTAATTTCTCCATCCGGTGTGATTTTACCCCAGTAACGTTCACTAAACCTGGCTGGTGTCACTGGTAAACTCACCTTGGGTGATTTCCTGTCCGAGCTTTTGGTGATTAAAACCGGATTGTTGTACTTCAGGAGAGAGTCGGCCGGTGGAATCATTGTGATGTACTATTAAAATAGTAATTGTCAAGGTGTTCACTAAAGCCAAAAGCTTCTTAGTTTGAGCTCCAGTTGCAGAAATTTCGATGGTGGTGTTGACAAAAACTTAGCGCTGTTTGTGTTGTCATGGCAACGTCTTCCCAGCGTTCCACTTTGCTCGACCCGAGTGGAATCAACGATTCGGTTGCTTGAGAGAGGTAGGTAGTATTTTTAATCAAACAACATAAGAAGACAGTCGAATGGATGATGGGTTTGCATCTGTGGTCATTTTTAATTTTTTTTACACTAAATTGCGTTTTTCTATTTTTGATTTTAACGCAAATATTTGATCCTTCTTCTTAAACTATCTTGTGTTTTTAATAAAATTTAAATAGAGCAAATGAGAGACGCGCAGTCGGGGCGGAACTAACGTGAAATGTCGACAGCGCACATGCCGAGAGAAATTTCTCGGCGCACCACAAGAACCGGAAGTGCGTGACTGATTACAACCGTCGAAGTTTGTACTCGGAACATTTTTTGACTTTTTCTTTGTTGTTAAATACTTTTTGCGCGGTCTGTGATGTGTGTTTAGTCACATTAACCGTCGTCTTTGTGTAATTACTTTAGAATGACCAAAGAAAAGCGACACAGGAGAAGGGAATCCCCCGAGCGGGATTCTAAAGTTAGGATAAAGCAGGAGAAGCTGAGCCCTGTTAGGCCACACACATCCCGCCGCTCCAGGTCGAGATCCAGCGGCAACTCAAGTCCTCAGAGGAGGAGAACGAGCAGGTATAAACCATACAATCGCTAAAGCTACGAGTTTTATGTCATTTTACCTGTCTGATTAACAGCTAGCTAACACGGTCATTTCGCCTGTTAACGTTAGCCTTTGACACGAACAGCTAACAGTTACAGCCCCGTAGGCTACTAGTTGCACCTGAAAGGAAACTGTTTGTTGTGAACGTGAAAGTCGTGTAAAGACAAAGTGTTTTTTGTTGTAGGTCTCCTGCCAGGCCAAAGGATCGCTCACCGGGCAGAAGGGAAACATCTCCGGCCAGACGAGGCAGCAGATCCCCCAGAAACAGGAGAAGTCGCAGTCCTCCTCATCGTGGTGCTGATGTCAAAATAAAGCGGGTGATTAGGTTTTAAGTTGTGTGTAACAAAATGTGCATACGCAGACCACAGCTACATTTTAAAGCAGAAATACATTATTGTTAACTATTATCTATCTGTGTTGCTATTGCTGCTGCTGCACTGGCATATGGTATTTTATTATGTCACTGTACCACTCGTTTCACTGACAGATAGCACTGCTCACTGACACCAACCCACTTGTGTTGTTATCTGACGCTCCAGGTCATGGCATGCATTCACATTGATGGTACCATTAATTGACATAATAACATTGTAAAAATGAGTAAATACACACAAAACACATGGGCCAGGGGATGTGTTTATTGTGTGCACAGCCAGTACTTCTTATCAAAAGATCTTTTCACACTAGGGATGTCACGATTATAGATTTTCTTGGTACGATTATTGTCAGAGAAATAATCATGGTATTACGATTATCACAATATTTATGCATCAATACATTTCACAGCACTATGAATGTGTAAAATCAAATAAAGTCAAAATATAATGACATTACTAATCTCTAGGACCAGTTAGTAATCCCCAGGGGGAAGTGTTTGAAATATGTATGTCATTAATTGTCCTCTATACCAAATGTTTAAGTTTATTTTAATCATTTTTTTCACAATACAAATGACACGCTAACATTTAAATTCCTACTAATTCAGTGTTACTTTAGATAAATGGACCAGTATCTGTGCATTTACCTTTACTTTGGCGCCACATCTGCAGATATTGTTCCAAAATAATCTTTTTCAGAACGTGACGGTATTTAGGAATCTTTACGATCAATTAATTGTGGTGTTTAATACCACGATTAATTGTGAAAACAAGTAATCGTGACATCCGTATTTCACACACAAGACACACACAGTATCATATGTTTAGGGTTTAGTATTATTATCAGTTGTGCAGCTGTATATCCAGAGAATGTAATATCTGTCATTGCTAATAATAAGCTATGTGAAACAGCAATGCTGTAGTCAGCAGTTTCAAATGTGTGATGCATCATTGGAGTAAAAACTGCCACTTTTCAGTCTTATCAGTCCAACTTGAATGAATAGCTTTGATCGCAATGGCTGCTTAAAATTATAATCGTGCAAGTTTATCTTGAGCTAATGAGCTTACTTTCTTTAACGGCCATATCTCTTAGGAGCGAGATGAGCATCGGGCTGGCGGTGATGACCGCAGAAGAAGAAACGAGCAGCCAGAGGAGAGGAGGAGCAGGTGGGAATCCGACAGACCACGGGAGAGAGACCGTGGCGCGGACAGACACAGAGACCGGGGTGCGTTCGCCTCCCAACAAGCTGAGCGGCAGCAGCACAACGAGCGGCGCAGGGAAAACCACCAGCAACGAGAAGAAAACCAAGAAGATGCTTTCGGAGAGTTGGAAGGAGGGAGCAACGATCCAGATGCCGCTCCTGTTGATAAGGAGAAGCCCAACTTTGAACTGTCCGGGGCGCTCACGGAAGATACCAACACATTCCGAGGGGTGGTGATCAAGTACAACGAGCCCCCCGAGGCTCGCATTCCCAAACGCAGATGGCGACTGTACCCTTTCAAGAATGATGAACCCCTTCCAGTCATGTACATTCACAGACAGAGTGCCTATTTGTTGGGGAGGCAGAGAAAAATCGCCGATATCCCCATTGACCACCCATCCTGCTCCAAGCAACATGCAGTATTCCAATATAGGTAAGTAAAACAGTCATGAGCTAAGGCGTTTTACTTTGTTGTAGAAATGTTGATAACGTTAATCAGTAAACCCAGACAAAGTAGATACAACTGATAGTAATTGGAACTTTGCAATGGATTTTCTTATAAGAGTCTAAATAAACATTTCATCTGTATTTTTCCAGATTGGTGGAGTTTAGACGTGCAGACGGCACCTCTGGCCGCAGGGTGAGGCCTTACATCATTGACCTGGGCTCTGGCAACGGCACCTACCTGAACAACCAGCGCATCGACGCCCAGCGCTACTACGAGCTCAAAGAAAAAGACGTTCTCAAGTTTGGCTTCAGCAGCCGCGAGTACGTCCTCCTGCACGAGTTCTCAGACACGAGCGAGGTGGACGCCAAGCAGGAAGAGGAAGAGGAGGACGAGGGCCTCGATGAGTAACACTGTTCCCATGAACTGTATTGCCCAAGTTCATTCAGGTTAAATAACATCATCACCAGTGTTCGACGAACGGCAGGTTCTGCAGGGAATGGAGCAATGTTGATAAATGTGGAACTTCAGTAGAATAATGGATCAAGGCTGGTTTGTGTATTCTGTAATTACTGAACTGTTGCTTAAACCTGCCACAACAGTCTCAAAGAAGACTTCCTATTCTCAGGTTGTTTGTGCAATGTCTGTGTGATGCATGACGACTGATCTCTCAACTGACAGTGCTCACAAAAAAACAAAAAAAAAGAGTGTTCAGTGCCAGATAAAAGGTATCTTGCTAAATACAAAAGTTAATTTTATATTTTTTTGGATCACAGCACTGAGTACAAAGTATACCTGAAAATCTAATGTCTCGTCTAAGTCCAGACTGCATACGTCAATGTACAAGATAATGTGGAATGTGAACTTTAGATCTGTGTTTAATAAGCATTGCTTATTGTCAAAGTAAACATACATACGTACAACTTTTAATGATATTGCCTTTTTTGCTTTGTAGTGCAGGGAAATAGTCGATGCTGTTGTGTGTATTTAAAGACTCCTCCTTTTTATTTTTGTCTGGTCAGACACCCACAACATTCATAGTAAAGATTTCCATTTTTGTACTGTAAATAAAGAGGAAAATTTCAGTTGTCTCTGGAGTGTGAGTGTGTCATCATTTGACTTTACAAAACAGATCATGAGGCTTGGATCTTGTTTTCTAGATATTGTCTTTGTTTTTCATCTATTTACAGTGTGGAACTATAATTATATGCAATGAGCAGAAGGACATCATTTGCCTTGGGCTGTGGGACACAAACAAAACAGCTCCCATCGCATCAGCCTTGTTCAGAAATGTGATCCAGCAGCAGAGGTCATGCGAGAGCCGGGGCTGCGGGGCTGCGGGGCCGCGGGGCCGCGGGGCATTCAGTTTCACTGTGAATGTCAGCGGGCGGAGCAGGAGCGGAGGGCGGGTCCAGGGGAGAGGAGTGTCGGGAATGTTAAGAGAACGTGTGGCGCTGCAACGACTCACCTGGGGGGGGAATTACAAGAACAAGCAACCGAGCTGTTTCATTTTCAATGGAAGTCGTCCCCGGTTGAAGACATGTTGCACCGAGTTTGAGCTGCGGCATTACAGAGCAGACAGAAGATGTACACTACAGAGCGCAGGCGGATGAGCCTGCACGAGCTGAGGAGGAAAGATCCGGTGTGGGTGTCCGCTGGAAGTTTGTGGCAGGACACTCTGGCCATAGAGCTGAGCTCCGGAAGCTCGGGTAAACAAATCGTCTCTCCCCGCAGCCGGACCAGGGCTGTGTCCGTGGCATATATCGTGAACGAGGACGCGTCGGTGCCGCAGACAGAGGAGAACTTGTCACTGAAGTGCCTGAAGGAAGCCTGCGCAGACGTACACGCCGTGTTCAAAACCATTTCATTTGAGAGGATCTCACTGGGGACAACTGACATCCTGGATCATTTCTACAATGCAGGCAAGTGCAGGCATGCTGGCTGACTGACTGACTGACTGTCTGCAGGGTAATGACTTTGTCAGTTGCGCAAACTGATCCATTTCTCTTCTTTTTTTTCTTTAACCCCCCAGATGTAGCAGTGGTAGAGATGAGTGACTCTTTCTGCCAGCCTTCCCTCTTCTATCACCTGGGAGTGAGAGAAAGTTTCAGCATGACCAATAACATTATTCTGTACTGTTACAAGCAGGACACTGATCTACAGGCTGTCAAGGTAACTCCTATCAACACCCCAGTGTTACATTACAATATTGTAACATGTACACATGAGCTGTGACTATGTTTGAATAATAGATCATGGGGACCTATCCCATCTAATGCATATACATAGTGGTTTGGTCGTTCTCTGTGCCTATAGATTTCAAGTGCTCTGTTGTTTGCACTGTGCTTTAAACTATAAGTGGTACTTGTAGCTAATATGGGCTCAGTTTATGTTTGCCCCAGGGCCCACTTGGCAAGTTAATGGACATGGCTGCAACTAACATTTTTAATTATTGATTCTTTTTTTTCTTTCATTCAATTCACTAATGGTTTAGTGTGTAAATATATATATATAATAAAAAAATACACAATAATGCTACTGTACTCCTCAGACCCAAAGCTGACATTTTCATATCATGGATTTATCTGACTGGTGCATTAATAATGCAAAGTCCCAAGATATGTATAATATCCCATGGACATGAAAATAAGCTTCACCATGGTCCTATAAGAGATTGGCGCAAATCAGATCTACTGTATCTATGCAATAATGCAACTGGAATTAATCCTTAGGTATTCAAAGCACAACAATCAGATGCCTCAGCTCCACTGAGCGTGAATTTGCCCCTGTATGATGCCTGCATTATTTTCCTCCAGGAGCAGTGTGGAAGTTACACGTTCATCCCTTATGTAGTGTCACCGCAAGGTAAAGTGTTTGCCTGCGATGCCTCCATAATGACTGGGATCAAAGAACTGATGCAGCCTAGTTTCCAGCTGGAGCCCCTGCTGACCCCTCTGGTGGAGAGGCTGGTGCATCTGCTCAACAACGTACACATTCAGTCCAGGTCAGGCACAAACTGCAGGGCTCTGTTGTTCACTACCATGTGCTTTTACCAAAAAACATTATCACCTCAGATTACATGTACATTTGCTTTTGCTGTAGCTCGCAGTATGTTTTAGTCCACCTGGCTGATTTATTGAAGCTTGTGAAAGTCTGGCATGTTATGACGCCCTGTGCTCTTTTTGCTGACAGCGAGTATTTCCGGGAGTCGATCAGGCATGAGATCCGTATGGCACGGGAGCGGTTTACTGGCCAAGCCCTGAGTGAAGAGTTGAGTCGCATCCAGAAACGGCTGGATAGTGTAGAGCTGCTCACCCCTGATATCGTTATGAACCTGCTGTTGTCCTACAGGGACATTCAGGTGTGTTTCTGGACATTTATGTATGCAAAGAATGTATAATAAAATATTTTTTAATATTATGAAATAGTTCCTGGGATCTATTCTTGGTTATTAGATCAATTAAAGACTAATCAACTGAACAACACTAGTACTGTAGTACTTTAAACTAAACTCTTTAAATGTGAACCCTATGAATAATATATTGTCATTCTGTACTCTTTTTTCTCAGGACTATGACTCCATGATCACACTGGTGGAGACTCTGAATCACCTGCCGATGTGCATCGTAGCAAGACATCAGAATATTCAGTTTCACTATATATTTGCACTGAACAGGTTTGGATCTGCCTTTTATTTCATAAGTAAACACAATTAAGAGATTGAAATCTTCTCTCTTCTGCTCTCAGCTCAGTCTTTTTGTGCCGTTACCATCCTGTAGCCTGTGTTCATCCTGTAGCTATATAAACATATAAAGGCCTGTTGTTGCTAAAGCTGCATCATTGCTGATATTATGACATTTTTACCATGCCAGGAGGAATCACCCTGGAGATCGTGCCAAGGCCTTGAAGGCCATTTTGCCTATTGTGGAGTCAGGGGGCAAGGTGGCATCAGACGTCTACTGCCTGTGTGGACGCATCTACAAAGACATGTTCATGAGCTCAGCGTTCACTGATCACTCCAGCAGAGACCAGGCCTGCTACTGGTACTACCAGTTTGTTTGTGTGTGTGTGTGTGTGTGTGTGTGTGTGTGTGTGTGTGTGTGTTGGGCTGCTCATGCAAACTTATTCACACCTAGCCAGAAGAGAGTATTTGTCTCCCTTTTATATTAGAGCACAGTTTGTAACTTCCTGTTTGTGTAACAGCTGATCTTTGTTTTAAAACAATTGTTGACCATATGTTGCATCATTATTCTGTATTTTTTGTTCCATCTGTTGGTGCTGTGGGGTGTTCTACAGGTGTCCTCTTTATTGTGTCTCTCAGGTATGGAAGAGCTTTTGAAACAGAGCCAACCCTTCACTCGGGCATCAACAACGTGGTCCTCCTGATGGCAGCTGGTCATGAATTTGACACTTCAATTGAGCTGCGCAAAATAGGTGCCTCATATTTTCTGCTTTGTTTATCAGAGAGGAATGATGAAAAATATGTTGCTTTGATCATCCCCAGGCAATACAACTTTATGGTCTGCAGATTCACTGTGCCATAAAGTTAAGCACACATGGAGGATAACTATGCGCCATGTGGGTTTTTTTGGGGCGGTCTTATTTCTACCATATCCACTGAGCAATAAGACTATGCCCAAACAGCTGCTGTAATATAATCAAATGGTGCATCTGTTCATGTCAAAGACTGATAGGCTCAGACAGACTGGCAGACTTTTTAAGGCCATGAGGTGCTATTGATAAAAACCTCACAGAGCAAAGGAGATACTGGTTTGCTGGTTTAGTTAACTTTCTGTTATTGAGTGATCTGAAAGTCACACTAGGGTACATTTCTCCAAATGCATTTCACAAATACTCATCACAATATGTTCTTTAGATTGATGCAAATATATAATAGACTTAAAAATTTATTTCTCAGTTAGAATCACAGTAATTTGACATGTCTAATAGCTGAATAAGACAGTATGTGTACTGTACACATAGTAATAGCTATAAATTGCTGCATTGTTCATAATTGAATGAGCTTATAGTTGTGCACGGGTTCATGTTGAAGATGTGATGTGTAATTTATGTTGTTTAGGTGTGACCTTAAGCACCCTTCTCGGTAGGAAGGGTAGCTTGGAGAAGATGAGGGACTACTGGGATGTCGGCTTTTACCTCGGTGCAAACATCTTATGTAACGAACACAAAAAAGTCATCGAGGCCTCTGAGAAACTCTACAGGCTCCAGGCTCCAATCTGGTGAGGCTTCACCACAAACTCCCGATTAGCACTAATAAACATGCAGATCAAGATGTTGAATCAACGTCAGGATGGAGTTACTAGAGAATGACAGTCTAATTCGATTAAATAAATACTTTTTTGTCCTTAAAATATCAGAAATAAATTTTCGGCCATATTCATTTTCTGTAGATTATTGACTTCACCATCTTTGTTTCAGGTATGTGGCATCCATAATGGAGACATACATCTTGTACCGGCAAGTTGCCAAGCCACCTGAGATAGTATCTCCTAAACAGGAAACCATGGACTTATGGATGGAGCTGCTATTACAATCCTGTAAACCCACCAACTCTACAGACCGCTGCCCAGTAAGACAACACATTTCCCTCAGCAATGAACACAAATATAAGTTAAAAAGTCATTTCTGAAAGCTGTTGTCTATTAATCGAACCGATTTTGATTACATGGTTAACATACATACTGTGATACTGATTGACTGTAATACTGTGGATGAATATGGTGGGGAAATAATAGAAAAACTGGACAGTTTTCACCTCCTTATAGAAATAAATGAAAAATGTGTCTCTGTTATAAAAGTATGTGTAATACAATTTGCATTTCTTGAATTGCTGCTTTTCAGGTGCTCATTCTGGAGCCCAGTAAAGTGCTTCAACCAGCTATTGTGTGTGTGAGTGAAGAGGACGAAAGTCGTACTGTCCAGTTGAAACACGTCACACCCTTTAAGGTATGTAGAAACCTCTATCCCCCACCACAGCCCCCCACTACTTGATGATGTTCCTGAGTATCTGCCATTCACACAGAATGCAGAATCAATTGCGTAACAGACACATTCACACACAGATTTATTGTTCAGTGAATGTTTAATCTAGGAAGTGTGTAGGTGTGTTTGCGCTGTGTGAAAAAATGACATCATGCCTCCAGACTGTTTACTTTCTCTCTCATGCGAACATATATATGAAACCTGTTCTGACATGTCCAGCACTCCTTGTCAAACTGTCAAACTGTCCTCATCCTTTGTGTTAACATCATCTTTGACTCTACAGAAAGGCTTGCACCAGTGGACTTTCCCAGCCTCTGCAATTCGTGGAGTGAGGTAAAGTGGAGTACAGCATGTGGAAATACCTTTAAAATATCTAGCTCTCATTTCTGGGTGTGTCCGAACTGCAGAGCTAGACGACCCAAAACATGCGGGTTGTCAGGGAAACCCTGGCTGCGGGTCAAATTTAGCTCTGTCAGTATGATTTAAGCCGGTTGTTTGCAGGCCCTTTGTCAACTGCACACTGGTTACTCATCAATACCACTGTGTACTTTAGACCTGGTCTTGCCTGCTGATTTGCCGCAGGGGTCATTTTCAGCACCCCAAACAGTCTGCTGTGGGGCCATTTGAAAAAAAAAACAAAACATTTATTAAATTGTCATATCAGCAGGAGAAGAAATGTATTTGTCGGGGCTGGCCGTTGTATCAGCATTTACCTAATCAATCAATACACCACATTTGTTTACTTAAGGCTGACATTAAGGTCCAAACATTAGCTATTGCGTCACTGAAGCATAGAAGGGATGAACAGTACAGGCCTTGTTTTAATCTGTGTCTTTGCCATTTATCTACAGTTTCTGACTCAGCTTTATTGTATTCTTAACATTGGAATTATGGATTTTGACAGTTTCAATCGCTGAAATCCTTCTTCTTTCTCTCTGAAGTGCTTCGAAGATTGACGAGCGGAGCTGCTTCCTATACGTCCACTACAACTCGGATGACTTCCAGCTCTGCTTCCCCTCCGAGCTTCACTGTAAAGGGTGAACAGCTACTAATTTTGCAAAGATACAGTGTGCATATTTCTGTGTGTGTGTGTGTGTGTGAGGCTGTGCGAAAGACTTGTTTACTGATCGACGGGCTACTTAAAAGATAAAGGGATCATTGCAGAGGTCGACAGGACAAAAGGCAAGACAAGTCTGCCTGTATGGGTATGATTGGTACCTTGGTGAAGTGAATGTGATGTGTGTGAGTCATATTTCCTTTATTGCCCCTTTGAAAAAAATCCCCTGGAGGGCACATGTTTTCTTCACTCTCACCTCAAGATTCAGTTGACCCAAATCACAACAAGACTCAACCCACAAAACTATATAGGCCTAGTACTGAATCTTTCTCACTCTTACTTGGCCTGTTTTGGGTAAACTAAAGAATCTGCAGGCATGTCTCATGCTGTTGGCTGCTCCTTTCAGTTTAACTAATATTCACTGAAGCTTCATATAACCACATGTTTCACAAAAAACTGTATTTTCTTCTGTGGGAAATGTCTTTTCACTTTGTTGTAGTTTCTGCGAGCTGGTGAACTCTCTGCTCCAGCAGGCTGAAGACTCTGCACAGGACCCGGACCATCTGACTGGAGGAATACTAGAGGTCGGTCACAGAGCTGCACTCCTCTGACGCAGAGTCAACTTTATATTTAGGTCTTGCTTGCCTCAACAAGTAGAAACATGACTGCAGTTACTGGCTACAAATGTTGTTTTCAAGAACAGAGCTATTTCCCTAGAATAATAACAGGCCTGAATGAAACATCTGTTCTCTCACTCTTCACTTTTCTCTTTGTCACTTGCCTGTAAAATTCCTCACAATTCCCGGCTCTCATTCTTGCCATCTGCGTCTCAATCCGCAGTACATCTATGAGACCAATGAGAATGGCGACAAGGTGGTTCTGGGTAAAGGGACGTACGGTGTGGTTTATGCTGGGAGGGACCTGAGCAACCAAGTGCGCATCGCCATCAAAGAGATCCCGGAGAAGGACAGCACGTACGGGAAACAAACAATGTTTTCATCTCTCGCTTGGAGCCATGGGGCTGCAGTGTTTCTCACATGAATGTTTTTTTTTCCGTGATACCCATAACGGGAAGTGATTTGGCAGAGAGCGCTCTCACTGGCATGCTCCGGCTCTTGAGCGATCTTGGGGGAAGAGGGATGAGTGTTTAGTCTTTTCATTCTTTCTCTAATATTCCATAATATGCACAAAGAGAGTTTTGGCCCATTCTGCAGTGTTGTATGGAAATAATGACAGATTCAGTGGAAGGAAATTTGATATTTAAATCACTTTATAAACATTTGCCAAAGCTCCCTGAGTCAAAAATGGAGCAGAGAGTTTATCATGACACTGATCTGATGTTGTAATTATCCGGCTGGACAGAGAACAGTGAAGATCCTGTAAACTGAAGGCGAGACAGAGAAGGAGGAAAAAAGAATAGGTTTCAATGTGATGCAATAGCAGCAGTCATGTGATATAATACGTATTGGTTTTTCAAGTTCTTCAAGTGCTGAGTTTATTTTTAAATGCTTAAGTCTAAGCTTCAGCACATAAGACAGTTCATCAGAAAATAAACAATCAAACTGCTACTTTACCAGAAACAAAACGGATCATTTGGCCTTGACCTGCACGTTTTGTTTGTGTGTGTGTGTATTAAAAATGTCACATTGTATTGAAACCTCAAACAAGTGTTATTTGTGGGTGTCTTCCAGGTACTCCCAACCCCTTCATGAGGAGATAGCGCTGCACAAGAGGCTAAAACACAGGAATATCGTCCAGTACCTGGGCTCTGTCAGTCAGGATGGTTTCATCAAGATCTTCATGGAGGAAGTACCAGGAGGTAATGGATACCATAATATAACAGCAATTTCTAACATGCAATGTCTTACACCTCACCCCTGGCCCTGAACTGCATGAAAACGTATAAAAGTAATTGGTTATAATGAATAAGGGATTTTGAGGAGAGACTTTTTATTTTGGTGTAATAACGTCTTGCAGGTTTTATTGGTAGGGCCTATACATTCTGATGTACAAGACTGATCTGCTTGTGCAGTTGTTTATGTCTTTCTGCTTTTAGTTGACTCAAAAATCCTGACTCATACATCACTCTGTTTCCACTTAAAATATTAGGCCATGCTAATATTAGGTCATTAGACATGTTATGTTCTTGGAAATTCTCACTGGAATAACAACAGACTAGGGGGGGAATTCACATTGCATTGCTCCTTTGGAAATTACACAACAGGAGGAAGCCCTGCCCCGGTTCATTGCTGTATAGCTTTTTTTTGTTTTTTACAGGATGATGCCTGTATTAGTATCAGGGAGGTTTGCGCCTGTTGTATGTGTTCAGATTCGAAAGCGAATGTGTGATTGCGTAACATCTACTGGAAGCCGGTTTTAGGGAAGTGGGTGGTTCCTAAGACATCCTGCTCACTGGGGGAAAAAATCACTTCAGATGATTTTTAGAAGAAAAAAAAAAACATGTTAACAAATCAAGTCAGTTTTATTTATATACAGCCAAATCATAAGAGACGTTCTCTCAGAGCAGCTAGACCTGATCTACTAATATACAGCAGGTCTAGCCTGTACTAGACTGTCTCGACTGTTAGAATATTATTTACAGAGACTTAAAATCCCCCATGAGTAAACACTTGGTGACAGTGGTGAGGAAAAACGCCCATTTCACTGGAAGAACCTGGCTCACTGTGGGAGGCTGTCTGCCCTGACCCTGACCATGAGCTTGTTGCATCATGGGAAGTCAGGCAGTCGAGGCGTACTGGTGGACACTGTAGGAACAACAATAAGCATGCATTATCGGAGCACAGTGATCTGGTGCAGTCAAAGAGCCTTTTATGATTGCATCTTTTGTTTGATGTTGCCATGTGTAGATAAAAAAAACTTGAAATATAACTTTCATTTGCCATCAGTCAGACACTAAAAGTAAAAAAAATCATGAAAATATGCAAAATATATATTTTTACTACAAGATTCTGTTGCTTAAAACAAATCAACTGATTCAATTTTACGCTCTAGGCAGTTTGTCATCCCTCCTGCGCTCCAAATGGGGTCCTCTGAAAGATAATGAAGCCACCATCATCTTCTACACCAAGCAGATCCTGGAGGGGCTCAAATACCTTCATGACAATCAGATAGTCCACAGAGACATTAAGGTGAGCAGATCAACGTTTGATTTATTTTGCATAATAATGGCTTGGATAGCACTATTTGTGAAATATCTCAATGGTGTAATACATCTTTTTACAGGGTGACAATGTATTGATCAACACATATAGTGGAGTACTGAAAATCTCTGACTTCGGAACCTCCAAACGATTAGCAGGGATCAACCCCTGTACGGAGACGTTTACTGGTAAGATGATACGTATTATGATATTAGTAGGCCTATATTGTGATCCAGATATACAAAGTTTAAAAAAAAAGTAAGGATATGTTGTATTTTTATCTTTTAAAAAGATTATGTTAGCTGTATTTTCATCACTTGTGATGATTCTCCAACAGGAACTCTCCAGTATATGGCCCCAGAGATTATAGACCAAGGGCCTCGAGGTTATGGGAAGGCAGCTGATATCTGGTCCCTCGGGTGCACTATTATTGAAATGGCAACAGGAAAAACACCCTTCCATGAGCTGGGAAGTCCTCAGGCAGCCATGTTCAAGGTAAAGGAGGTTGTATTTTATCTTGGTAGTGGACATTAGTGGGGAAACATCACAAGAGTTACTATCAAAGGATTTAGACTGCAATGTGCCCTGAGGATGAATTGTACCAGCCCTAGTCAGCCTTAATTTTACGTTTAGCTCCATCACGAGGTCACAATTATAATGTGTTAAATATTTTTCTTTTATTAAATTGCTGCAAAACGAATGATGGTCTAATCAGTTTCACTAGCAAATGTTACCACACTAATATGCCAAACTAAAATGGTCCTCATAGTGAATATTACATCTGCTAAACATCAACTTGATTGAGTTGTGTTTGTGCGCACATTAGCAAGGCCACGTTAGCACTTAGGTATAACCACTATGCCTATGGGCAAATGTAAGCAACTTCCACTTTTTTTTTTTTAAATTCTCAATCTAAGGTTAAATCGTTTAAATTAAGATATAGTCTTTTCCAGACTCTGTCATTAACCTATAAACTTTCCTGTCCAGGTGGGCATGTTTAAGATCCACCCCAGAGTTCCAGAGTGCATGTCGGACGAGGCGAAGGGTTTCATCATGAACTGCTTCGTGCCAAACCCAGATGAAAGAGCCACAGCTGCAGAGCTGCTCAAAGACGCCTTCCTCAGGTCGTCCCCCAGGAAGAAGATTAAGGCTCCGCAGGAATCGGAACCTAAAGACTCTGGTAGTCAAATTGAACATAGTGCTCAGCTCGCTCATATCAGCTACTTTATCTAAATCTTATCTTTCTGTTTTGCATCCTTCTTTGAGTCACATTTCTACTTCTCTTTCTATTATTTCTCCCTTTCCTCCTATTTCTTCCTATACACTGTTGTTACTGAACCTGTAATTACACCTGTGTGGTAAGTTTTTGCCATGAAACCTGGGCAATAATCAGAGATTTTGAACAGCGGTGTATGGTATCTAACCACAACTTCTCTGGGTTTTGCAGCTGACTATCATCGCAGCATGTCAGTACCGATCTCCATCCTTGTTGAGGACACTGATTCATACTCGGATTCAATTGACCTGTCCTGTTCCCTGGACTTCAGGAGGCCCCACTCCGCCCTCCTCAGATCACATGAAGTCTCAGAGAGCCCACCCAGCACCAGCAGCTTCCTGCCGTGAGTTCTTATTGCTCAACAGAAGATAAAAACCTCATAATCTCTGCATAGGACATAGTGTTACAGGATCTTACATCAGTGGCAAACCACAATGAGGTTGCAGTCAGATATTCTCCTGAAGCTACATGCAAGCTTTATAGGTATAAAGAGGGCATAATGCCACAGCATCTGTATCACTGTGCAACCTCTTAAGTGAAGGCAGTAACCTGTGCATCAAATATTAATTATCAATAACCATA
Organism: Trachurus japonicus; assembly: GCF_045865225.1. Classification (NCBI taxonomy): domain Eukaryota; kingdom Metazoa; phylum Chordata; class Actinopteri; order Carangiformes; family Carangidae; genus Trachurus; species Trachurus japonicus. The sequence goes on from NC_140922.1 coordinate 19,267,056, forward strand.
TCTTTATTTACCTGTCATTGTCATTTTCATTTGATTTTAAATTCAACACATAAACTACTTTAAAAAAAATCATCTTTATCTGTTGATCCAATGTGATTTATGTCTTTATTGCCCCCTGCTGTCCAGAATACCAGAGGACTCTGCGTCCGACATGAGCAGTCCAGTCTCGACAGAAGAGAATATTGGTCTTTTTATGCTGAGAAAGGACAGTGAGAGGAGAGAGACGCTGCACAGAGTTCTCACCGACTTCATCGGTTTCGTTATCTCTAATTTACAGGAGTCCGTGCCTCAGGTGGGTGAAGGAAAGTAACAACACATCAAGTCAAAACATTGAGTTATACTTCTTAGATTTTAGTCCAATTGATTACTGGACGTTATTGAAGTGACAGATGCTGTATCATTGTTGGTTAAGTTTAAGATAATTTGCTGAGACTCAACTCTGAATATCTTAGTTTAATCAGATTTACTTGGACAGATTGTCCAGACATGCAAAAGGAATTTTGGTAACACTTTACTTGGCGCCCATCTCTATAACGCATTATAACCATATGTTATGCTTATTGTTATAAAGCCTTATGGTAATTTATGAATGTTTATAATGATAGTTACACATGTTTATAAGCCAATTATAGCACATTATAACTATATTTATAATGCATTATAAATGTGGGCATTGTCAGCCAGTTACTAACATTTATAACGTATCATAACACACTATAAAGCATTTTATCTTGATTTATAAGGTCAGGTTACCTGACCTTATAAATCATGATAAAATGCTTTATAGTGTGTTATGATTATTGTTATAAAGCATTATGATCATTTCTGAGTGTTTATAACTATAGTTATCCGGTGCAATAACTGCATTTTAACTCATTATAAGTATGGTTATAATGCGTTATAGAGATAGGCGTCAAGTCAAGTGTTACTGGAATTTTATATGATTCATCAGCTACATGACTATCAGCAGCTGCAATCTTATTTTACCATGACTTTGGAATTTATTTTTCAGTGTGACATTTTTTCCCCCACAACAAATATGTCAGCTGTTTGTTCTGTCGCTTTTGATTCCAGATTTAGAACGATAGATAATACTCAATTTTAATCCTATTTATTTATTTATTTTTCTATTAAAAGTATGGCAAAGGAACATCCCTCAGTGCAGAACACATCACCACACTCATTGGTTGCTTGCGAGACAACATCCGCTCCCCGGACAGGAAGCAGCTGACCACCGGCCTGCTGGACCTCAGAGCCTCGCTGCTCGCCGCGTCCATACCTCTGAACAGCCTGCAGGCGGTGCTGTTCAGCTTCCAAGACGCAGTGAGTTTTGTCTCTGAGTCAACTCACAGATATGTCCCTGGTGATTTTAACAGCTGTCGACTTCTTCTCACAGTCATATTCAACTATCTGAACTATCTGCTCTGAATGTAGGTGAAGAAGGTGTTGAAGCAACAGCAAGTGAAACCTCACTGGATGTTTGCTCTGGACAACCTGCTGAGACAGGCAGTACAGGACGCCATCACTGTGCTCCTACCAGGTACAGCTTCATCCTTATTTAAGATTTGTCGTGAATAAAGTTCATATTTTTCTCTTCTTGTCTATCCAGTATGTACATTTTCAAATCTTCTTATTTAGCTGTTGACTTTTTAACGTTTTCCGTCTGCTATTTTTGGTCTTTGTTTCCTCTGTTCACTCCCACGCTCCCACACCCCAGAGCTGAAAATCCAGCTGCAGTCCTCATTTGAGATTGAGGACAGCATTCCTGAGGAGCAGTCTGCTGACCCAGACACTCCTGTAGTTATCGTGCCTGAGCAGCTGGGGGCGCCAGGAGACCTGCGCCAGACGCCACCCATACATGAGCTCCTGCCTACAGCTGACCCCCACTCTCCTTCAGACCTCCTTGTTAATAACAGCTGTCCCTTCAGCGAGGACCTGAGAGATCTACGAGCAGAGACCAGAAGGTAGCCTTCGGTTGTGCTAAATTCATTTTTCATACACACATATCATATAAATTATTATATTATATAAATATTTAACTTTCAAGGGTACATAATCTGACATTTAGTAAGTAAATATGATGTAATTATCAATCATTTATGTTTATTAAAAAAGCATGACTAAGCATAACAGTGGCATATCCACTTGGCAGTGCACGGTAATTAATAAGGATTTCTAGTTGCACTGCTTTCTGCTGACTGATGATGGCTGTGTGTGTTTCAGACTGCTGAGTCAGCTGAGTGAGAAGGAGAGAGAGTACCAGGAGCTGCTGAGGACCACCGTCCAGAGGAAACAGGAACAGATAGACGCACTGAGGAAAGCAGCATTCACTGAAGGTGATGTTTGCGTTTTATATGATGATATAGTACATATCACAATTTTTACGGAATACTCTCAACGGAAACAAACAAAAATACCTTAACAATGGAATATGCCTTTCTTGTATGCTGTATTGTGGATCAAAGAAGACTTCCTTCCTTTAAATGGTTGTCATGCCGTCTGTTCACATAATCTGCCTTCCAGTAGCTGTAACTTTAACCTACCACCAAGACAGTTAAAACAAACATACGGAAGTATTTTCATATTTTATTTTGACTAGGTCAGGTGTCACCACAAATCATCTAAAGCCAGGTACAGTCACCCCTTGTGTATTGTGACCCCCACCCTGCACACCCCTTCCTTGCAATAATCAGTAGAGATAACGTATCATATAAATGGATGATATTTAGCACATGCCGATAACTTATATTTCTATACAAGTAGAGATCTCAGCCTATAGTTCATTAAACAGACACACAAGCTGCAACATGACCAGCATGACATCACAGGACCAAGCCCTCTGAGGTTTATCAATACACTCAGTGATTCCCATTACTGTTTCTTAACACATGTGCCAGTCACCACACCTCAGCTTCAGGCTCTGGATTTCTGCCTGACTGGTTTCTGATGGAGGCGTAGACCAATAAAGCACTCCTCCAATATGCTGCAACTTGGCTCGTCGCTTGAGATAATGATTATGCTGTCAGCCTGCGGAAACACAACAAGTCTTAAAGTTGTGTGCAACATTAATAACAGAACTTTTTATGTCTGTTTTTTGTATTTAATCAAAACAGACAGGCTTAATGGATTCTAATCTCTTTTACAACATAGATGGGGAGTTGGCCTCACAGAAAAGCTCTGATCCCGAGGTGATGGCTTTGGTGCACTGGCTCAAGTCTGTCCCTGTGGATCAAGACACCATTGATAAGGTAAACTCCATGAAGCCCCAGCCTTGTTTTTTTCTCTCTCTTTTTCGAGGCAGGTCGATAATACTCATCCACATCCACCCACTGTTAATCCACACGTGTGTGATCCTGTTTTCCAGTTGCTCACTCATGAGTTCACCTTGGACTGTCTCCTCCACATGGCTTCCAGGGATGATCTGACATACTGTGGAATAAGGTGAGGCTTCCTCCACTCATCGCCCTCACAGAATGGGCCCATGCAGAGACGTAGACAGGGATGACCTCAGAGATGGTGGTAGAGAAAAGAAGCAGTCTGCCTCATTAGTTTAAGGTGTTTTTGAGATGCACTGTATTTACTGCAAATCTCCTTTAATCTGTCTAATATTGTCGTTTCAGAGGCGGCATGCTGTGTCGAATCTGGGCTGCGGTCACAGCTCACAGGAAGACCCAGCTCAGCACGAACAATGAGGACAGCGAGGACACTCCTCTTTAGTGGCTGCTGATGTTGTACATCAGGGAACAGATTTTATTGACAGGCTGGTCCTGTGTTATCTGGAGGAGGAGAGGCTGTGGTGGTGAACACAACTGACTTGCAGGGAACTAATGTAAAGCACAATAGATTTTCAATGTTGTTGAGCTGTGAATGTATTTGTTTTTGTAAGATACTGAACGCTTCCCCATTTGTGCATCAAAGGAAAAATACAAAAAATCTTCACTTCAAAGCTAGATCTTGCCAGCATTTTCTCAAGGCTTTGGCTAGTGGGACTATAATTATGCCTTATAACAAGTTGCCTAGTGGAGCATTGATTTGTGAGCAAAAAAGTATTTTAATGTTATTTTAATGGTGCCTTCAGATGATACTGTTTTACAGAAAACTTGGCAGGACCTAAGTTATATATAAGGGCAAAGTCTATTTAAACTGAACATCTTTGTGTTCTTGGGAGAATAATTTCTACTGTATAACCAAATAAAACATGTGCAAACAACAAACAAGGGCAGTGAATCTCTGCGAATGCCTTGTTATCTGCATGTAACAGGCAGGGAAGAGGTTTGTGTGGGAGTGACGTAGGCTGGAAGAAGCGATGAAGTAGCGAACAGTCTTTAAATTCCACATGTGTTTCCTCATGTTGTTTTCACAATGTTGACATCGCCTTAGAAACAGCGATATAGACTCAGTGTGTGTGTGTGTGTATGCCGGTGTGTCTGTGTGTTGAGGGGTGTATCATTGTGTTACCACTCTTCTGGGCAGGTCTACTCTTTCCTGTCCTTTCTGATGGATCATATCTTCTAGTCTAGTCTTCTAGTGTTTTTTGAAACTGGGCTTTTTATATATATATATATTAGGAATGTTAAAAGCATAAAGGTTGGCGTTACTTTGTTAGGGAATTAATGTCGTACGTAAAATCTCTCACAAGTGTAAAAAGGCATTTGTGCACAAACCTGATTATTTTTTTCCAGTGTGTCATCTGTGCCTTTTGTTCTCAGTGGTCATGTGTCACACCAGAGGATGTTCATTATTTTTCACGAGCTGCACATAGACTTGTTGAAAGCCATGTGTATGTCAGCTCCGGTGCTCTGTCAATGGGGATATGACTTCATTGAGAGTCTGGGCTTGGCTTTTAAAGTCTGTGGTGCTCACTGATATGAGTAATGTCTGATTCACTTGGCTTCGAACAATCAACAAAGGAGGTGTTCAACAACCTATCCTACCATTATTTAAAATGTTTCATGAATATGTTCAACATCACTCAGCTCACATGTTGTCAAACAAACAATTACCATAAGCTTCAATGTGTGTGTTTTTATCTCATATAACAGTTTGCTGTACTTTAGAAATGACATTTCTGCTTTCTCTGTTCATAAATTTATGACAACCATTATTTTATTCAGCATCATAAAAACCTGCCACCCCCTTCAGCCAAAATACTGGTTCAGGCCTCTCACACTGAAGGTCACAGACTTTGATTTACCTCTGCAATAATCAAGGATGCAGAACAAACGAGAAGTTGGAAGGCTAATAAATCAAACTAGACATCTTCTGTCCTTGGATGGTGGTGGAACGAAAATGAATACTTTGATTTTATCAACCAAATTAAATGTGGTATCAGTGCTCTCATTCAACTCCCCTGTTTCATCATTGCTTGTGTAATAATTTAATATTGTGTTAGATATCTATCTAAAATTACCATGCTAACACTTATATACGCATATCCTAGATTTGAAGCCTTTTAGTGGTGAACTGAAAAATTTTCTAACACTACAAAGCTGTCCTTATCTGGGTTTTCTTCAAACGTATAGATAATTTAATTGATTATTTCCTCCTCTGGTTACTGCTAACAAATGTGATCAGCTGTAATACTCCCTTGCTGGGATGAAAACCTGTATCCATGTGGCACAAACAGATGTCTTTAATGTAAACTGACATGAAGTGGCTGTTGACCAAGTAATGCTAATGTGCTACTTTTACTGTGAGTCACAGTGCCCAGCAGCTACAACGATGGCAGCGGCTGTCACTCACAACTTGCGTTTTATTTCAGATAATCGAATGTAATGTGAGTGCAACCCACGAGTCTCCTTTATTTTAATAAGCTTTGTAACACAATAGCATTAGGATTGTCCGTCTAATTGGATGCAAACTCTTAGCTTTGATCAGACATACTGGTGCACCGTCAGTGTCAACTGGCCCATGTGGGAGAATTTATCTATTTACAATGGAGAGAGCTAACAGTCAAGATGTAAATGTTGTTTAATCATCGCACTGGGAGCTTTTGTCTTAAAGCTGGAGTCCATCGTCGTCATGATTTACATTCCCAGTCAGATTCACTATTACAACTGTGGGATGCAAGAATGTTTCTATTGTCTTTTTTCCTCTGTTCGCTCTCCAACTAATCTCCCTATCTCTTCTCCGTGTGGAGGTGGAGCTAAACTACTGATAGGCAAATAATGAGGACTGCTGTCAGGGGGATTTTGTCAAGGTCTTGGGGGGATTGAGGATACCACACTGGGAGGCCCAGGGATTACCCAGTTTACCCACTTCCTCCCACGCCAGCCGGGTAGGGCAGGACTCCACGCTCTCCCAGGCTAAACTCAGTGGAAATCAAAATGTGGCCATTTTTTGCAGGTTGTGATTAAAGATCCAGCAGTAGGGACTCAAACCTTTGCTTCCGCTGTGAAAAGGTTAATGCTCGACTAGCACTGAATGCACCATTGACTGCTTGTTCATTACCAATTTGTCATTTGTTTAACATTATCAATAAGTATAGACCTCATGAATGAGCTGTGGGCTGTTTGTTTTGGTGAGGTCTGTATAAAGTGTGCACTTGCATGCTTTCGTACACGCAGGTGCTCACACATTCGCGCTGCATATGTGCACATATCAGGTCAGGGCATTTCTCCTCATGATTTCTGCTCTAAATTTGTACACTCGTCTCCACAACACACACTATACAGTGTAGTGGAAGTGTGCAACATGATCACATGACACATTATAGACACATATTCTGCATTGCTGTCACTGCCCCACTGTGTTGTGGTGGAATTTTGACCTGTATAAATAGGTTAGTGTTATTTAGTCTTGGATTACATCCTGGAGGTTTATACAACATTTCAGTATTTGTTTGCATACAGTAATTGTCATCAACTGATTTAGGAAATATTTGAATTTTACCATTAATTGCTTATGTGCTCTTTGTCATCCTCAGGAGATTTTAATGGGAATGGGAATGTTGTTATCTTTACGACCCCTGGGAGGAGGAGATGATAATCTTACAAGCAATTAACCGGAAGCCAATATTGTCACGTTACCTCCTCCACTCTGCCATATTTTGGAAAAGGAACAGCTTGTAAGTTGCAGCTAGTATTAGTGCAGACCAGACTTCATGCTGACACATAATGGATGGATGACTATGATGGCTGCAGCTGGACACAAATATTCCCCCCTCCAGTTCTGGGGGGGTATAGAGTTAATCCTGGCTGTAATCCAGGGAGGCAGTTGAATTAAAAATCTAATCTTATGTGTGAGTGCATGTGTGCATATGTACACATGTGTAACAGCATGTGTGTCACCAATCTTTAGTGGGGCTTGACCTCGAGACCTTCATTCACCCTCTGTTTATCTCTCGTGTTTGTGTCCTTCTGAGGGCCGCCCATTCATACTGTCACTGACACTGAATCGCTGATTTCTGTCACAGTGGAGCGACCACTGACCCTCAGTATTAATGAGAGCTTTCCTAAGGTGGTAAGGAAAATAAATCTATTTGTTTTCAATTATCAAATCTAATCAAATCAAATAAATTAAATATGAATGAATCAAATAAAATACAGAATTTACTTGAGAAATATCCCCATGCCCATTGGAAGCATAATAGGCTACTAATTATTATTCCACAAAAACAACTTTTGTGTCCTCTAGTCTTTATTTTAAATGGGCAAAGTGTTTATTTATAACCAATTTCCTGCAGAGCTAATGTCATTCAGCCTCAACTCCTACTCTCTGCAGGGCTGATTAGCGAATGTCAGCATGCTAGAATACTAATTTAAGATTACAAGCATTACACATGCTAAACATGAGTATGTTGTCATTGTCACTATCCCCACGCTGTTGATTGACTTATTCTTAGCCTGTGTTTTCTTCTTTGTCTCTTTCAGTGCCTGTTTCTTTTTTCTTTTTCCTGCATTTTTAAAGCACAATCACAGAACTAAGTTGACTTGCTTCATGGGTGTGTGTGGGTGTGATGACTGAGCTGTTTTGCTGCTGGTGCTCTCCTGATTGGTCAGTTTAACCTCAGTGAAACTCGGGCTGTTGTAGTGAAGTTTCCCCTCCTTAACAAATGGAACCGAGGGTCAAGGGACAGCGCTCCCACCCTCTCATTCACGTTTCTTTCCCCTTCCTCCGCTGTTTCCCCATCTCTCTCTCTCCCTCTGTCTCTCTCTCCTTTTTGTGGGTTGTCATGGAAATGAAAGCACAGGGAGGGGGGGGGGCTTCTATTATTGAAGCAGTTGTGGGATTGGTGGTGGGCTGGGAGTTGGGTATAGTGAAATGGAGCGATTCATGCACTCATAAACAGAGAGTGCGGTGGAGCAGAAGGGAGGTGGAGGGGCTGTGGGTGAGCGAGGGAGAGACGGGGAAAAGGAGAATAGAAAGGGGCCTCGGGGGCAAGCGGAGAGAGAGGAGCCAACTCCACGTGTTCTGGCCCTGCTTCTAACTGATAGCACGTTTTGGGGCATTACGTCATGGTCTGCCAGGCTGTGTGCAGTTGTTTGAGACACACGGCTGCAGAATCACATTCCTCATGGAAGACGGCGAACTGAGCCCATCGCCACCTGTTGTGGGAGAGGCCAGGGAAAACTGTACAAGGAAGATCAGTGCGAGAGGCGTTTATGAGCAGTGGCAGGCTGTGTTAACTGCCGCCTTTATTGTACACCGCATGTTGAACAGTTTAAAATAATTGAACTTAAAAATAGACTTGATAAATCCATGAACAAAGACTGATTCTGTTATTTATTGGTTGACCTTGGACACAACAAGTGCTCACTGTTTGTTTAGTTTCAAATTGGACAAATTGGCCTTAGATAGAAAAGGGCACAGTATGCCACATGGATTAGTACCAGAATCTTAAATAGCTGATGAGACTGGTATTATTTTTTGTTTTTTAAAGAGGGACAAAACTGATTTTACTCATAAAAGGTCAGTTTACAGTCACTGGAAGTACTATTCAGTCTGTGAAAATGATTGTGTGTTTTCTAAGGCTCTGGAGGAAGCTTTCCACAGTTTGGAAAATGTGGAGTCCACTGTTTTTCGAGCTTGACCCACACAGCAGAGTAAAAGTCAGGATATCTCAGCCTAGTCTTTTGTGGTTTTGACCAATTTTATGTATCTACTGATGGGGTTTTGACTTTGTTATTTATTTCTGGTTCAATGTATCCAGCCATACATTGGTGGAATTCTGCTTGGCTCAAGCACAAAACCATGTAGCTGCAGGTCCAGACATACTGTACCTAAAATATGCAAATTACAAGACTCCTGGTTGTGAAACTTACAATACAGCAAGACCTCCCAAAACTCCAGCCCACAATGAGAGGCAGACCAAATTCAGATGATTCAGACCAAACAGTGCTCTTTTTCCCAGCACCCTAGAGAGAAATACAAAGAAACAGGCAACTCTCCCACACTCTATCTCTCCCTACCTCTCGGCCAGAGCTTACGCGCACATTTTTCCAGTGTGACATGTGATGTAGTGCCTGATTAAATCACACTACAGGAAACAAAAGACAACATAGTCGTAAATTATTTGACTCTACAAGCTCCCTCCAGGTGATGGTGACCTTCGACCCTGCTGAGTCGAGGCAGCGATGCGGTAACCAAAATAGTGTCACTTTCTGCAACCTGAACCAGCAACTGTTTCCCAACGTCAACGCTGGGGATGGCACTGCTGAAATGGTCAAACTGTCTTTGCTAAATGTTAGTTAGCTGTCTTAGCTGCTCTTGCATAAGTGTAAACAAGCATAGTTCAGCACTAAATCCATCATAGTCAATTGGCTATATTTACCCTTGCCTTATGCTACCCCACCCCCCCTGTTGCTTAAATTGCTACCACTTGCTAAAGGCTGAGTTAGTGTATTCAGTAGTCTATAACATAGGCTGGGTCTATGTTCTCTAGGGACATTCTGAACATTCCTCCTATTGTTATTTCATTACCAGGCTGAGGGCTACCCTTGCCATTCATAGTAGCTGACCTCTAGACTAACTGGCGGTGAAGGTGGTGGTGATGGTGATGGTGACCATGTTCCTTGGAATATAAAGTGTATGAGATAGGAGCTTTTATATGACAAAAGTGATGGTGCAAAGTTATTTTTATAGACTGGCAAGTTGTTTAGGGTTTTACAGGGTGTAATGCATTTCAGTTATGTCTGAACCCGTCGTTATCAATATACTGGTTGACCGAATTCTTAATTTACTACTTTCTTGCAGAAGTGCTGTGGCTGCACAAATATTCAAGGGCCTAATTGATCAAGCACTTTGGTTTATGAGCAAATCACTGCTGTGTTAGGTGCTTTCTAGCAAAGTAGGACATGCTAACATGATAAACTATGTTGGCTAATGTGCTAAATATTGCATGTTTACACCTAAAAGCATAGTTTTCACAAAGCACGATATCGAGAAACTGACAGAATAGTCAGTCAGCATCTCTGAAATGATGGAAATTGTCAAATTTATCATCCCAGATTGAGCATAACTGTTAACTGTTTTTTGGCAAAGACCTGAAACAAGGACCCTTGAACCTTTACTGAAGAGTTTTCAAAAAGAACAAGCTTACTTTTGTGATCTCAAGTCAAGTAACATAACTTCCACTTGAGCAGGATGTTGCAGCGCTCTCTATCCCTTGTCACTGTGGGTTCACATGGGTCTTTTGTTTGTCACGTCGGACTGTACTTTGTCCCTTTCAGAAGCAGGAGTCCCATTGTTGGTTCCTGCTCGAACAACACAATAACTCAAGGAGGTGCAAAGAAAGAGACACAACGGGCCTCAGAATGCTATCTCTCCACAGATAAGCCTTCATCATCAGCTCCCAGTATCAGTTGTTTCATATAGGCCCTACAACATGTCTACTCCCTCTTCCTTTTCCTTTGAGCTTTTTTTCCCTCTGCCTTATCGTCTCTCCAATAGTTACTCTTGTTTTTTGTCAGGATGTGCTATTACTGATGCAATCATGTTCCCTTTGCAGTAATGATTTTTGCTTATTGTCTTATTCCTAGTGTTCTCTGTTAAGCCCTCTTTCAATGCACGAACTGCTTACGGCGATCAGTGGCACTTTAATGAGATCTGTGTGTGTGTGTGTATGAGGGTCTCTGTGTGTAAAGTGAGGGGTGCAGCTGCAGCTCCAAAATCAAGTCCTTTCTTGAGCACTCAAAGATAGATAGAGGAGGAGGGGTTCCTCCACTTCCTGTGTGCAGTGAGGTCACACAAGTGGTTCACTCTTATGAAGATGACACGGGTTCACAAAACCCGTCATGAAAACAAATCAAAACAAAAAAGGAGAACGGGCTGTAAGAGTGGAAAAGCAGATAGGTGTCATTAGTCTGCACTCTTTCAGTGTGCAGACTTCTTACAAGACACGCAACATTTCTACACTTCTGAAGGAGGCCAACTGTGTTGTTTTCCTCTAACTGCATCCACCTTACTCTGAATGGCTCATTAACACAGCATGGTACAGTGATGTGTGATAAATGGACACATGCCTCCTGACTTTGAGTTATGCTTTTATCCACAGTCCTTTAATTTCCCTATCAGACTGTTGGCTCAAACACTTGGTATTCCGGTCTAGAGTGCAGGGTTGTGATGCTTTATCTGAGGTAGATCTGTAACACTGTCTGATCTTAAAAAAATGCAAAAGTATCTTTATTTTGGTAAGTTTAGGAAAGAACATCTATTATCATATATACCATATTAATCATAATCACCCTTAATGATCTAAACTTCATTCAATTTTCAAATGATAAATTCAAGTATAGCATGAACAACATTTTTTCCTTGAAAATCTATATGATTTTGATTCAAGTATGCAAAGCAAATATGCTAATTTGTGCCTCATTTTGACACAGGTCAATGTGTCAAAATAAGAGCTCTTCCCAACAAACCTAAACCAAATGGGCAATGTAAGCGTCTATAGCAAAAATAGATAACAAGCTCACTAACATCATTGAAATACATGATGCAGATTCCAAAAAACTTTTCCCCCCTAGGAAATAGTTTCTTGTGTGCATGTATGCATATGTGCACAGGTGCCCATGTGCGAGCATGTGCACATGTGTTGGCTGAGGAGCCATAGAGATGGGAATGAAAGGATGAAAAGACTAGAGGGTTTACTTGGGTAAAGAAGCAGAACAAAAGATCCAACGACAAGCATCTACTGAGCACTTGAAAAGTAGAGGTCTAATGTTTTTTTTATTTCTACATTAGGTCCTTAGTTTGTTAAAAATATTTTAAGAGTAAATTCATGCCACCAGAAAGCTATAAACACTACTTTTTAGTCTCCAAATGGAATGACTTGAGTGTTTGTTTTGGATTTGTTTTGCTTTGGTTTCTTTCCAGAGGACACAAAGAGTAGTATGAAGAAGAGACAATGAAGTTCAGTGTAGTAAGATTGCGGTTTTCTTCAGTTCACAATATTGAGAATGAAAGGATTTCATACATCTGATGGGAAGCAAATTCTGTGTTTTTCACACTTCCAATAATTAAATGAGAACAATTTAAATCCTCTTAGTTTCACCTTCTGTTGTTTTGTGTGCTTGTTTATAATTTAAGGACTTTAGAGAGTTTATACTAAGCGCTTTATTTATTTGTCCAAAACATTCTCTCTTTCAAATCTCTTTGGTTATTCTATTTTATGATGCTGAAACAGAAGAAGCTAAACTTGTGTCACGCTTTATGCCATGAAAAAGTGTAAAATAATAGTAACAGTGATGTAAGAAAGAATCTCAAAGTAAACAAAACATTTAGCATATCTTGGCTGGCATATGACCCCTTGATCTTTCATTACCACTCAAAATCAAATTCTGTTCTCCTTCAATCTTTCCTTGACCTGAAAGGAGAGGAAACATGACTCTTTATAGCCGATGCCCCAGTAAATATAAAATACCAAACTTATCTGTGATTCAATAACAGATAGTTCTTGAATCAACATACTTTAATGACTTTAGGGGAAATGGGATCTTTGACAAAAAACACTTCATAACAGAATGTGAATCAATCAAGGACAGTTAAGATGTAATCACAAGTACAAGTAGACTTTGAAACACACACGTTAAACAGCCCTTCTTGGTTTTAATTCTGGAAAACCAGGCCAACACACACACACACACACACACACACACACACACACACACACAGACACACCCAACCCCCACCTCCTTCAACATCCCCCACTTTCCAGTTGCAGTGACAGGTGGCTCTTGGGGGTTTGGGTGAACAGGACTCAACAGCTGCACAAAAGAGCCCTACTGGGGTCCTTTTGACGGGGTGTCCCCTCTCAAGCGTGCCGATCAGCCCCTGGCCCAGCCCCCACTTTGGCAGATGCTCTGTGAGATCCACAGGTGGTAGATGAGCTGGACTTCTTCGAGCTGTTACGTAACAAAGATTCAAGCTCTTCTTTTGACCAGGTATACGTATGTCTCTGATAACAAACATCTGCGTATGTGACAAGAAGCTCAGCGTTGGGTGGAGTAACTTGTTGAACACATCAAACATCCATCACCCAGAACAAAAACCAGGCTGACAGGAAAATCTAGCATTCATTTTAGTGTGAAATCACATGCATGTACAAGCTATTTATTCTTGACCAATTATCCGTACAGAATCAGATAATGCTTGAGTCTACGTCGTAGCACAAAGCATGGCCTCCCATAATTTAAAAGCAACTCTATACTGCGTCTTTCTCTGGCTTTTGTTGTATGTTTTCTCGTCCTCTCTTGAATTGTTCAGATATCGTAGAAGCAGGATGACCCCAGGTTTCTTTTTAGATGTCTCAAAATGCCTGACATTATAGGATGACCTCTCCTGGTCTCTGCTGTATATTTATGGGACAGACAACAAGTAGGTTGCCAAAGTATGAAAACTTCTATTTGGATACAAAATCTAAAAACTTGTCTTGCCTCGAAAAGACCTTGGATACTGAAACACTGTGTTTATGCTGCTTTTGTCCTGCCCCTGTACCCTGCTGGAGCTCACTTTGGAAACTGTGCTCTCTACATTTGAGTGGCTTAGCAGGGATTCAGAAACAGACTGATGCTGATCTGAAACACTAAAAAATGCACATGAACTGTCCAGAGAAAATAAAATGTGTTTACTGTAATATTACCCAACTTAAAATATGTGATTTCCTGCTATGCCTGTGTGTTTTTGTTGACACGTGTTACAACATTTCATGTTATTTCAGCCGAATAGATTATAATAGTTGTGACAGTATGGCTCTTCACTTTCTGTTAGAGACAAAGCTTCAGGCAAACCAAAACAAGGAAGATATAGCACAATTATATGTGTTTTCCAAGTCAAAGGTTTATATTCTACGTGCACTGTGAACTGTCTCTGAGTGGACGAACCGACAAGACGGTAGGTTAGAAAGTATTTTTTATTTTTAACAGAGACAATGTTGTGTTCTTGGTATGGGAACCGCAAATACATTACGTTAGAGCCGTATTTAAATCAACACTACCTATAACCTGTCTTTCTTCGATAACTTTAAAAACGAACTGTTATTTAACAAAGTTTTATGAAGCTCTCAGCCACACACCCCCCTCTCTCTGTAATGGTACAGTCCGATCCGGAGGCCAATGAGGGACCATCCGCACGAGCACAGCATCAGCTGTGGTGTGTCGGAGAGGGAGAAACTTCCCTCACTCCTCCCCTGCTTTTCTTTCTCCCAAATTCCCTCCGACACCTTTTTTTTTTTTTTTTTTTTTTTAAACTCAGTTTCTCAGAGGAGAGGAGCGGCCGCAGCCACCGGCACCTCCTTTAACAGACTGGTAACCGGCCAGACTCTGTTTTTATCCTATTCTATTCTATTGTATTTATTTATTTATTCGTCGCTCGTGTTTTTCTGGTCTAATTTGGACGTTCAGTGGACGCTTTCCTAACCCGGTTCGTTCAGGACATCGAGAGCAACTGGAGTGACTCAACCAAGTTTCCCCCACCACCAACCCGGGACCCCCCCCCCCCCTCACCCCCACCCCCGGTCTGCCTGAGGAATGAGAGGACCGCCGGAGAGGAAGAGCAGAAACTCGCATGTTTGAATGAACAAAAGACAGGAAAGCGTGGGTATTACCGCCGAAATGGAGGAAAATACAGTGGCAGCAGCAACATGTAAGTATTTACGGACTGGGGTTTGGCTGTCTTTAACGTGTGTCTCCAAAATAACTGCACCGCTGCTTTGTCATTCATATCCTTTGACATGTTGTAACAGAAAAATGATTTAAAAACGCTGTCTACAGCTTGTGTCAACTTCCCAGCCCAGCCCAGTCCGCGGTTAGAGAAACAGTGTTGCAATGTAGATAAGTGGAAAGTCTAACGATAAATTTGTCAGATGAATTATGAATCATCTCTCAGGAGGTGCGGATAGAGACAGACCGAAAATTCACACAGCTAACGCAACTTTCTAGTCAACACTTCAGCCCCAAGTCACATTTTAATCTGCGTGATGATGAAAAGGTATTTTATCATTAATCAAGACCCGTTGGTGATGAAATCAAAACAGTTGTGTTGATCATCAGCTGACTGCTGCAATGGCTGTATGTTGTGATTTCTTTTTGGCATATAGAGCTCACCCACTGGCGTTAGAATAACACACTTATAGCCTACACTAGATGAGGTAATGTGACCAGTCCCATCCCATCCCCCTCCTTATGCTATGTGAGGCTGACTACTATCATGATGCATTCACAGGCGGTCCGGCATCCTTTTCCTATCTCCTCATCCTTTTCCTATCTCCTCTTTGCTGCTGCTGCTCTAGCCTACTAGAAGATGTGGTGAATAGTTGTTTGTGCGCAGGTGCAGTCAGGCTTATTTTCAGATTGGTGCAGAGATGCATCAAGCAACTCCTGAAATCCAAGATTTTTTCTTTTTAATGAGATCAGCTCAGGGCCGAAGTGCAGGATAAAAAGTACACTTTACACACTCTGGTCCGATCCGGCTTTGTAACAAGTTTATTTGTGCAATTGCAAACTGTGTGATCCTGTGATCATTACAGTTCAAGGCCACATCTCCTTGCTCAGCCATAACTAATGTCTCAGTTTGCGATGAGATGAAATACCCACGATGGAAACGTGCCAGTGGGAAGTTGGGTCGTGCAAGTCACGCAGCTTTGGTCTAATGTTTGAAACTCCTGAGCAAAAGTATTGTGTATTGACATGTTGCATGTTTTCTGGAAATAGAAGAGGAGGGGACACACAGACACACAATGTGACCTTTTCCTTCTGACAACAGAAAACTTCCTTCCTGCTGACAGGGGGGCTTCACGAAGGGAGGTCAACTTGTTTTGGCTCTGCATCAAGCAGGAGAAGAGTTGTGCATCCACCCAGATTGTGGGAAACAAACTTGAGTGTCTTCACACAGAAGTCTTTACATGTTAGAAGCCCCAACATTAGGCCTCTTGTTTCATGTGATGTACAGTACGTCCATCAGACCACTGTGCATCTCATGATTACTGGGAGTGATCGAGAGGTGTTTTTGCAGCTTGCACTCATAAGTAAAGGTCAGAGCTCCAACACTCCTCATGCATAACTCAAGGACAAAGCGCTACATTAGTCTCATGATGTTAGCTGTGAACATGTTTTTCACATCTGCACAGCTGCTTCACATGAGGATGACATCCAGAATAAACTCAGTGTTGTTGTTGCTGCTGCTGAGGAATAGCTTTACGTTTTATGTTACCATGATATGACACTCTCTTATGATATGAATTACATCCTTCATTAAAAACAGATAAAAACATGTTTTCCTGCCCTATCAAAGGCTTGTTGCATGCAAACATCCTTTAGAAAGACATTTAAAGCTAGAATCAGCAATGACTTTTGTTGAAATACAGCCACTAAAGAAAGCTCACTGGATCTGTCATGGTTGTGAACCGGATGCCCTTGCAGTGGAGCTGCTGCGGGCCCGGCCCCGCATTGTGAAAATCTGCTGTCAGGACTTTAAGAGAAGATTTTTTAATCCCTCTTTTCTTAACACAGGCTTTCTTCTTCTCTGTGCTCTGTGTTCTGACCTTCTTTGACACTGGGATCTACATACCTGAACAGCTAAACTGTGACCAGCTGAGATGAATACAAACTTTTATCTTTCCTTTCCTTTTATGATTGGCCTTTGCGTGCATATTCACGGAAATATATAGATACAGGCTAATGCTTAACATGAGGTACACAATGTACAGTTGTTCATGAGCCATTATGTAAACTTTGTTCAGGCAAAAAAGACTCGAGCTCCTTCAACCACAGTTGTATGAGGATGAGGATCCCTTGGCAGACTGTCAGGGAGACTGATCAGTGTTGTCTTCATCTATTGTCTGATATGGAAGAATCCACCAGCTTTAGCTGTCAAGCCTGTAGTGAACAGGATCAGTCAGTGAGCTACACATCTTCAGCCGCAGGAGTTCTTATGTAATCAGGGGAATATGTGCAACCGTGTCCCATTTTTGGAGAGAGGCTCTTCAGTATCTTTGTCAATTAGCAGTGGGCTAGATCCCGTGGGCCCTCCTGGATCCACTGCCTGATAACAGCAGAGGGGAGACACTTTTTTTTATGCAGCATTAAATGTGAACAGTGGGGAGGAAAAGTATTTGTGATGGTGAGGTTCTGCAGGAGTTACTACCGTACTTACAGCGCTGACAGGTTATCCACATGTGAAACCACTAGCATCTGAAATGTATCAAGAACTGTCACATCCTCTGGTGTGTAGAGAATTGAATATTTTTGAACATGAACATGAGTATTTTACCTCCATGGTTGTGTCTGGCAGTGTGAAATGTTGCCCACTACACAGTTATGACATTTACTGTACAGGTCAAGCAACAGGGTTGTTATGGCAGTATTGCAGTATGCTATTTTGTCAGCTGGAAAATTTTAAGCTTCATGTCTTTTATGCAGGGAAATTAAAGACTGTCTCTCTGCGTTAGAGGGAAAGGTACAACATTATATTCACCCTGCTGTTCTTGCTGTTATTTAATCTCAGTTTCACATTACTGGGTGGTGTGAGGGGGACCAGCCTATGTGTGTGTTCCTCCATAATCCATTTAATTCAGCATATATAGTTGTATAATCACAGTTTAGTTTGTCAATCAAGTGGGATTTTAATCCGCGTTACCTTTTTGAAGAAATGACAAACTGCACATGGGGCTAAAGGGATTTAGCAAACAGGGGGCATTTTAAACTGCACCATGCTCTTTCACAAGATTTCTTTTAGATGTGATTGAAGCTACATGCCGGTGTAAGAGACATGGGGGCTTCCCAGTCCCCTCTTGTTCAGATACGTTCAAAGCCTACATTCAGCACATTTTACAGAAAGGACTGAGCCCTGTCCTTATGAGGTTTAGGGAGAGAGAGAGACGAGAGATGAACAGAAACATCTGAGTCACAAAGAACCTGACTGAAGTCATGCCAGCACTGTGGCGCTGAGGTCTGCTTTTGAAACTACAGTGCAGTTTTTAGACGGTGACACATTTTCAGCCCCTCTCTACACTATTCCACTGGATTTGAATTGAAACACCGGTACATATAGCTTTAAGGGCTTCCACATCATTTGAATAAGGGCGCTATCTGCAGTGTTACATTTGTCTGCCCATTTGGTGTAGCACAACATGACAGTGATAATGTAATGTTCAAGTCCTCAAGTTAAAGCTTAAAGTTGGCACTTAAACTGCAAAGTCAGTGTTTCATTCCAATGCAGTATAATGGACTGAGCCAGAAAACAACAAAAGTAATGTCCAGATGCTCAAAAGGGTGCACTTGGTGTGCAAGTATGCTCAAATTCTCCCATGATAGGGAGGCACTTCTCCATTATATTGGGCCCTTAATGCATATATTTCTAACTTTTGCAAGGGTATGGTTTTGTTTGTACACAAAAATTGGAACAGGATTTCCTTTGGCAGAGTCTGACGATCCAGTCCAGATTGCTCAGTTCTAAGAAATGAGAAATCTAAACAAAAGAGGAAACTAAAGCTACAAAGCCAAGACCAAAAGAGGGGAGAGAAAGGCAACACCAGCAGTAATGGGAAAAATGTGGAAAAAAAAAACTGACTATCCTCTCTAGAGCTCTGCACATAGAGGAGGTATCACGTCACTGCTGGTCCGCTCTGTAACACCCAGATGATGTAAATCACACTGCCCAGACACTGACCTCTCATAAGGGAATAGAGGTGGATCTCTAATGCAGCACTCTGGAAAAGGCAAATAATACGGAAAGCCTTCCCATTAACCAGCACTCGAAGTGTGCAAACTCTCAGTCTCTGCAGAGTTCTACCGGGAAATGGCTGCTGAAAATGGTCAATATGTGCCTGACGCCACAGTTCATGTTTGCTCTTGTGAATGCTGTCGAGTCCCTCACAACAGATGTGACTAAATTGAGACTCCGAACTTGTGTTTGTTTGAAGGTCTTTAATTTCAGAGCCCCTATGTTCACTCCACAAGAGAGAAAAACCATGATAATAACAGTGTTTACAGTGAAAACATGGATTAAGTTTGGATTACAGTTAAAGTCGCTCAACCTTGAACCTTTAACCTGTTTAACCCACCTGCGGTAGCCCAAATGCTCCAGGGACTGTTTGTTTGTGTGGTCTCATCTCGTGAATAATCAGCCTGATACAGTGGAGTTGATGTTACTTAAATGCTGACATATCTGTAGCCCCATTATGCATGTTATTAGTCACATCTAAAAACATGTCTGGGGGCTACAGTTGTGGTAAATGAAAATGAACCAAAGATCCTTGTCATGTCTGGCTTGTGAAGAATGTGTTTGAAGAATGATTTAAAACCTGTCCTGACTTCCTCAGATCCTTCATTCTTTTTCTTGTAATAAGACCCTTTGATATATAATACAGTCGATCATTCAGATGGCTACATGTTGTGAAAGACCACCTGTAACTTGCCTTCAGATGCAAGGCTAACAATTGGTAGCAGAGCATGAATTACTGATTAGTTGTTGTGTTTTTACATAAAGGAAAACATTTGAAGAAAGCCAACCAGTTATCCCCCACTCAGTTCAAACCATATGAAGGTGTGACTGGAACAGTTTGTATGTCATACTCATATAACACATATAATACTCACAGGCAATTCAAAGTGTTTTACTTTAAAGCCACTGTCTACAAAATGCAGTGTAAGACATAAAAGCAAATACATCTAAGTTTGGTTCTGGATGCTGCACAGCTGCTGCAGCTCTGCAGTAAGACAGTGACTGAATGCCAAAGACACATGCCGTTCTAACTACTAACCCCCCCAATTTAAAAGCACAAGAGGCCCATGAAACATACACACATGCTACTTGGAAGACATTCTTCTTCCTCTAACCCTTTCAGTCTCGACTTTGACATACAGTATGTTTTTAAGGGGTCGATGCTGCAGTGCAGTGGCCTACATTTATTATCAGTCAGCTGTACTGCCCTTCTTCCAGGGACAGTAGAAGAGGGACAAGGGGAGGGAAGTCTTGATTTGGACTGTGTCGCTTGTTCCTGCCACCTCCATCAAGTCTGAAAATATCCCAGACGTGTCTGCTTGTTGCTCTCTGGTAGTCTGAAAGTTCCAGTCACCAGACTTCTCGGCTGATATTAGCCCGTCCCTCTTCTGGCTCTTACACCGTAAACAAATCTTGATCTCCCTAACATTCCTTGGCAGGTGTACAATATGTCATCTGGAGTCATCGTGTGACCCATTTTGGCAATTTTAGTTCTTGTGCTTGTTTCTAAGAAAGTGCATGATTTAAAAAAAACATTCAGACTGGAGCGCCATTACTGAGGGAGTGGATGGGAGTGAATGTTTGCCTCTTTGTAGCTACCTGTCTTTATGAAACCTATGTTTGGACCCTGTTCCCCATAGAGCAGGCCTGGGTTTTTTTTGTGTGGGGAGACAAAAATCCATTTAATGATAACTGTTGGATGTAATTGTATGTTGAATACTCAGAAGATTACTGCTTGGGGCAGACTTTTTGCTTGAGGTAATTTTCATAAAAATAGCCATTTTGGAAGAAGGTGACAAACAACGGCGCTGGGAGTTAGCTCAGACATGAGCAGGGACAGCCACGCAGATGCTAAATTCACTGAGGGGATTAGAGGTCTGAGACCTTTGCAGTGGCCTTAAGGACCTGTCAGACGAAACTCTACCAGTGCTTCCATTACTGACCAGGCTATTCAATCCCACTTGTCACCCAACATGAATATCGCTTAGCACCATTTCCTTCTCAATGAACAATGTAGCTAGTCTTTAGTTTTAAATCTTGACCACGTTGCCCCTGAAGGCTCAGTGAAGAATTGTTCCTCTAGGTGAAACAGATTTTGGTATAATCACATCAGATTTAGATTAAATAAGGGTCTTCACAAACTAAATTACAACATAAAAAACAGTGCAAATCAGTCACATCCTATTCTGACTTGAACTGGTCCAGAAACCTCACATTGAGGCTAGTCAGAATTAGATCATGCTGTCACTTCCCAACCCCCAAACGGGACATGGAGCAGGTTGCCAGGAGCAACTGGCTGGCATGCTGTTATACTGCTTTCAGTTATGAATGGCAGCTTGTGCGACCCAGAAATCCAACCACGTTCTCTAAAGACACTAAGAAAGGCTAAAGTTTGCCGGTTCTTGACACTACTCCACCACCACTCGGTCAGGCTGTCGAGGTTACTTATTGGTAACGTGTATGATAGAGTGTGTTGGTGGCAGCAGCAGACGCACGGTCCCCAGGGAGCTGCTGCTAGTTCAGATAAGCAGAGCTTCTTCTTTTTTTTTTTAATCAGCGTGGAGTCTTTGGCACCTACGCCAGTGCAGGAGAAAGAGCAGCAACTAAATGCTAGGCATTGTCCTCGGCCCGGGGCAGGTGATGGGGATGAGAGTTGTTGCAGTCACTGACAGAGACATCAGTATTCACTGACCAGTTGCCATGAAGGAATGCTTCAGCTCTGTTGGCTGGTATGCAGAACCATTTTTGTCTTTATAAGGCAGACGCTGGTTGAAGCCTGATGACTGGGTTCATCAGTCTCCATCAGAAAGCTCTAACTTATTCCTTTTTTGTGTTGTTTGGTCTTGAGCTGAAACAGTTATTCGAATAGTCCATTGAAGAAAACAAATCGAAAGTATTTGGACAATCAGTAGCTTATTGGCATTCTGACTGGAGTGTCCTGGTCACAGCTTCTCAATGTAGCTGCTTGTGTGTTAATAAATTGATAATTGTTTTGGAGTTTTAATGTTATTTTGCTTCTTGGATAATAATGTTTTTTTTTTTTTAATCGATTCATTTAGAAACAGTCTGTGAATTTTAAACATAATGAATATGAGTAATTATTTATTAAAATGATCATTAATTACCACCCAGCTGGTATTTCAGAGCAGTTTGTGTGCATAATGTAATGATTTTTTTAACCCAATTACCATTTCAAATGGGTCGGCCCTCAGTTGTTCACAGATCCAATGAAAACTTTGCTCTCTAAACACACACACACACACACACACACACGCAGGTCCTGGTCAGGCGTGGAGTCAGTGCTTGTTGTTTACACTGCGCTTCCTGTGTGTCTGGGCCCCCTTGCCCTCTTACATCACCCTATTCGGTGCAGGAGGGACACAACAGGGTGAAGGGGCGACGGGTTGGTGGTGGTGGGGAGGGGGGTAAGCGATGAGGTAGTTCATTAGTCTCCCCGGCCCATCCCAAATGAGATGCAGATCCATTCTCTGTCTGTTTCCAGAGTTCCTCTTTCTTTTTCGTTGCCGCCCTTTTCCCTTTCCAGTCTTTTGATTTCACACTCAATACTGTTTCCTCAGCTCTTGTTTGCCTCATTTACATTTTCCAGGAGAATGTCCTGCATTCACACCCTGTTTCTTTTGGAAAAAAGATTTGGAATATTTAAATTGTACAAGGTTGTACTACGAGCCTTTAGTTGATTTTGTTGGTGGTCTGATAGTGTGCTAAATCCTTCTCTTATCTTCTTGCCAGGAGACAGAAAGGGATGTGTTTAAGAGTTCAGCACTGGGCTTCATAAATATTCCACGCCTTGCTCTATATTTTTTACCCTGCACAGCATCTTGGCAAGACATTGGCAGTGCTCTGGGTGTTGCATTGGGAATGAGCAGCAGTTGTAAGTTGTATTCATCCTGACTGATTACTACCTCATAACCAAGAGCATTTTAAAGCTATAGTTCATCCGTGTACAGTGAAGCTCCAAACCTCTGAGTGCACCTGGACTTTTGGACCCCGCTGTATTTTCTCCATACTGGAAATGTCGGCTTGTCTTTTTGCAGCCAGCAGTTTCACAGTCCTGTTGCTTTTTACAGCTTCCTACAACAGAAAGTATCCCTCCCTGAGCTGTTAATGAGCAAACACTGTCATATGAACGCATTGTCATAGTTTGCTGATTCTGTCATCCGGTGAGTCATGTGTTTTGTTCTGCTGCGGAGGACGCAAGCTTTTCTTCCCCTGCTTCATTTGTCCCACATGAGGTTGATGAACAGGTTGAAAAATAGTTCTATGGTTTATTGTCTGAAGGCTGTGCAGTGTGCCCACAGCAGTTAATTATAAGCATGTTTAGCTACATCCTAGAAAGAAAATAAAATACTTAGATAGTCTGTTATCAATATAATTAAAAAGATTAAACTGGACAGCCGTGCAGGTTTAGAGGTGACTGTTAAATGGCACCGGGGCATACATGGAGAAGCAGGCTCTGCAGTTTGTATTTATAACCTGCCCCAGCAAAATAATATGCTGTGAAATTGGATTTCTGCTAAATCTCATTTTCTGTGATAGCATTACCAGCTGTCCCAGTTTTAAACCAGCTTTTCTATTCACATTGTCATCAGCTGAACTGTAAAGTAGTAAATTCCTTTGTAATTATACTTTGGGAGTGGACATCGTACAATGGTGATTTTCTGAGACTTGAGTTAGGAATATATATATTTCCTGGCTCTACATTTGGAGTTGGTAACACATTGTGTGTCCAAGCTGACATGTCTCTGTCCATGAGATGGCAGCTACTTACCTGCTGATTCTCAACCTGCCACTCTGCTCCCACACTGTGCTCGTGCATGCATGCATACATCCACTTCTGCAGGGGTTCCTTTAGCATTTCTGCTGACTTTTACAGTTATCTTATCCCATTGTATCACTTTTTTTTTCTTTGCACGTAGGGTTCAGCCGAGTGCCTCAGGCTTTGTTTGACACCTGCAGCTGAAGAGGCCCCCATGGGGGAGACATGAGGGGGGTCAACTGAGCCATGGTGCAGGGTGACAGTGTGATGTTCAACCA
The DNA here is from genome assembly GCF_045865225.1 of Trachurus japonicus. Classification (NCBI taxonomy): domain Eukaryota; kingdom Metazoa; phylum Chordata; class Actinopteri; order Carangiformes; family Carangidae; genus Trachurus; species Trachurus japonicus. The sequence continues at coordinate 19,291,269 of NC_140922.1, forward strand.
ATGATCATGCACTACATGCCGCAGATTCCTGAGCTTCCCCTGACCCACAAAGTGGGTCAGTAGGAAGGTTAAACAAAACAACCACAGCAGGACAGAGCCTTGGATACTCTATTTACTTTCCACCACAAGATTAGCAAGATATGGTGCTAATGATGCAAACAATGGGGTAATGTAAGGGCAGCAGTGTTATCATGTCTTTTCCTGAATACTTAAAGCAATCAAAATCTTTTAGTATTTCTTTATAACATGTCAAATTTGTGATTTAGTCAGCAATTATCAAAGTAAAAGCTTGAAAAAGTATTGAGATTTATATTTACATCCACTTATTTGGTGAAGGGTTACATTTTTACTGACTTAAGCTTCAGTGTAGTATTAAACCTTGGCAATCAGTGCAAAGAAAGAGGTGCACCAAGAATGCACAGTAAATGTTAAACGTTAGCTTGGCATGTAAGGGCATGAAAGATGTCAAGAGATTCTTGAAGATAGAAAGGGACATCCCTGCTCTCATAGCATTTCCTAACTTGTTCCACTGTAGGGGACCAACCAACACACGTGAAACCCAGCGGCTATTATCAGATCATGATGACTATTTTGTTAAAGTTATCATGTGTTGAAGAAGTTCCCTGCCAGCTTCACAGCAGGGAGAGAAGCACAGACTAAAAAAAGCAGGAACCAGGAACACTAGTGGTGGGCCGGTGGAGTCCATTGGCAAGCTTGAGAAATCCTGACCAAATGTTGGTTCTGTCTATTTTCTCCCTGGCTTTTCCGATAATAAGACGCATCAAAGTGATTTTCCATGTTTAGGCTTGTTGGAGACGCCAGCATCTCCAGTAGAAGCTGGTGTGCATTGATTTATGAATATGAATAATGCAAGTGATGTCACAAGAGGGAGGGCTAATGGCTTTTGGCTGTAGTGGTCTCCTGGGGGCAGATCCTCTGAAGCTGGAGTGTAAATGTGGTTCAGGAGGCAGCTACTCAGGTGATGCAAGCAAACTTGTTATAGCTGAATAAATATATAATATATCCAAATAGAATTAAACTGAAATTGGTGTTTATGCAATGGTTTCACACATAACTACACCACATGAGAACACTGTTATGTAAAACTGGATAATTTGATTAGCTTGGCTCAAGTCATATATTTTTTTGTGTCTGTGTCATCAGCCAGAACACAGAGTTCTGGGATTCCTGAGCAGATTTTGTCACTGCTTTCAGTACATCTGTGCAAATATTACTAAAGCATACTCCTGAAAGCACCGCATGAGTATGTGCCAATCTTGTTTGCCCTGGTCACTGTGTGTGGACAGTTCTCCAAATAGATTGTACTCATCGGTATGTCAGACTAGGACAGGCATATGCCCCCGAGTGATTCAGCTCAGCAGACTTCCCTTTTTGTTGAAGCTGATGGTGGAGATTTCTTGAAAAACAAAGTCCTGTTTACATCAACAATTCCTCCACTAAAACGCACCACTTCCTTCTTGTGTTTCTCTCCTTAAAAATATTTTCAGAACCACAAAAGTCTGCTGTCAATTATGTCAGTGTTCACCAGCAGTCTTCCTCACTGCCTTCCGTGACTTATTGTAATGAAACTTTATATGTTACAGCAGGCAAATGCTGAATAGCACTGGCAGCAGGAATGTATCTTACATTGCACACATGCATGTGTCGTATTGCACACAAGTAGGGCAAATGGTGAAATCACATTTTGATTATTATGGCCCATATTGCAATATTAAACAGGATTTAGTGTGAATGGGAAATTGTTAAATATAATTTTCACAGAGGAACAAAAACCACATGCTCCTGCACAACTGGAGAATATGATTTTTGTTGGCAAATGTAACTGATTTGGATATTGTACTTGGCTACATGTTAGTGGTCAATTTCACAGGGTGCATTTAAGTATGAATTTGCAGCTCCATCTATTTCTGAGATGAGTAGTTGATTATTTGATTAATAGGAGGAGACTATTTGCTGATATGTTAATGTTGAAGTAATTTGACAAGCAATTGCTTCTCTAGATAGATAGATAGATAGATAGATAGAATGTCATAGCAGCTAAATACAAGGAACAATGACAAAAAAAATGAAGATTTATACTAAATGCAAATTAAGACAAATTCAGACAAAGTATATTTTGGGGGATTTTTCGCCTTTAATGGACAGCACAGTAGAGAGAGAGACAGGAAATGGGGAGGCAGAGAGAGGGGGAATGACATGCAGGAAAGGGCCGCTCGATGTGGGATTCAAACCGGGGCCGCCTGCAGCGAGGGCTGTAGCCTCAACACATGGGGCGCCTGCTCAACCTACTGAGCTAAACACTGCCCCAAATTAAATTCAGTTATGAGCAGAGCTGTTAGTTGCAGCCATAGTTTAAAATTTGTATTACTTCTACAATTAGTCATCAGTTGTCTTCTGGCCCAGACAGTTGAGCTTTGCATCAATCAGCCCTTGTTTCTGTCCCTGGCTACGCAGCAGCAGCAGCAGCAGCAGCAGCAGCAGCAGCAGCAGCAGCCCTCTCCCTCTCCCTCAGCTCCCATCCCATTTTCCCTCCAAGGAGCTTCAGGTTTCATTGGTATTCATTGTCAGGGCCACCTACATACCAGAGTTTGTTACATTCTCAGTCTCATCACCATTGACAGTATAGATCACAGCGATTGTCTCCCACAGTCCCGTCAGCCAGCCAATTTTAGAGGCTCCAGTTCCCAGGTGTATGGGAAAGTGCTCCGAGGAGACCAGGCAACACAATACCTGTCTATCAGGGCTGCACCCGCTCCTATCACCTTTAATGCCCTCGCCGTCAGATCTACCCTGGGGGAGAAAAATTGTATAACACAGTAAATACAGAGACGAGAGGTGTATGAGTCATCACCTTAGTTATCATAATGGTGTATAACACCTGGGGTTGTGTGTAGCATCATTTGTTTGGAGGTTGGCTGATAATTGCATTGGTTAAATGATCTCTTTATGGTTTTACCCTCAATAGAGTTAGTGCCAAGAGCAGGCAGTGGAGTGGATTTATTGAGGTTTAAATGAAGTCGGTCTAACCCTTGGTGCTGTGTCACTCTAGGCATTTCATTTCATTTTTTATTTCATCACTGACAGTGAACACATGACTAGCTCCTACTTTTCAGATTTTTTCCACAAAGTTGCATTTTTGTCCTAAAATTACACTGAAACTATCCAACGAGAAAGAGCAGCAGAATATTCCCCCCTCTTCTCTCAGTTGATCTCACTACCATCTCTTTCCGTCCTTTCTCCTCACACTGTCATTGCAGTGTTTTGGCTGCTGTCCCGTTGCCATGCGGAGACCACAACAATGGCCCCTCTCTGTCAGTGCACATCGCTGCCTGAGGAATGCTTATTTAATAGTGGCATGCTTTGACAGGGGAAACACAATGTCTTGTCTCTCAGCTGAACTCTTTCATAGACTCATGCCGCTATTCTCCCTCTGTCTCTCTTTCTGCCCATCGGGCTTTGTCCAGCTCAAGGTCGTCAGTAAACTGCCTCCATTTCCCAGTGTGATGACATAGCCTTTCCATGTGCCTAGATGAGCTCAGACACTCTTTGCCATAAGGGCTGATATCTCACTGAATGCTACTAAGCGTCTGCAGTTGCAGCAGCGAGAAGGCGAAGCCTATTCATCCAGACCTTTGTCCACCTCTTTGCCTTTTAGACTTAATAATAATCTCAGTTTTACTCCAGAGGGAGCAGCTTCTTTGGAAAAAGTTAAATGGCCTGTTTTGTGGCTTAAGAAACTCACTGTACAGTTGCATACTCCATACAAAGCTATAATCAATTCTCTTTGAAGTTGCACAGCACTGGTCTCGCTCCTCATTGGTGCGGCCCTTTGCAAACTGTTGAATAGCCCAGCTTTGTGTAGTAAATCCTCAGTGCACTTACTGTCTTGATGTGACAGCCCCCTGCTGCCTGTGTTGTTTTTAGCCAAAATCAGAATAATTTACAGCATGTTGCCCCAGTGTTTACCTTCAGAGACTATGCAGAAGAAACTGTGCTCCAACATGGTTCCACGGGGAGCACAGGGGTACAGTGCTGAGTGGACAAAGCCAAGTGTCCCTCGCTCGGGGGTCTTTGTCCGGCCGTCAAAGCCTGGGCAAACTGATGTTTGAGTAGGAGATTCAAGTTCAACAGCCTGCCAAATGTGAGTCATAGTGCTGCGAGTGGAGCTGCTCTCACAACAAACCAGCACAGCTACTCTTTTAGCAACACACTTGAACAATCTGAGTGCTGGTTTGTTACTTTCCGGGCAGGTGATCGCTCATATTCTTTCCCCCCCCCACGCAATTCATCTTTACCTCAAAGAAAAGCCAGGATGCCAAAATCCAATTACTGTGCTTTGTCCTGGCAGGAAGTGGGGCCATTTGCTCAGGCCGGTCTGTCGATCTGTCGCACAGAGCAGAGATGGTATTAGGCATAGAGTTAAAAGAGAAGGCTTAAGACCTATTATCTTGTGCTTCTGAGCAAATGGTGTAATCTCTGCTGCAGATAATGTTGCTCAACAACTGAAGAGAAGCATTGTACTGAAACAGAGCAGCCCAGATTGTTTCTTTGGGAGTTTTCAGTTTCATTATGTTGTTAGAGTATGGAAAACTGGATATTTCACACTGAAATCCGTCTGTATGCACTCCACCCATCATGCTCGATACTTGCGGCACATGTGGAAGATTGTGTCATCGCCACTCAACTACCTCATAGGTCCAACACTTAAAAGAATGAAGACCAACTGGTTGAGCTCCATTTGTGTGCTTGTCTCGCCTTTTTTTTACCTTGTCGTTTTCTCACTTGTTTTTATCCCTTCTCGCCAATCAGTTCCCTCAGATACGGACACAAACCCCACGAGGCCCGACCCGGAGGGGGAGAGCAGCCCCCCGAAGATGGACAACACCCAGAGAGTGGAATCTCCAGTGAAGAAGGATACAGACCGAAAGCTGACTACCCCCAGGAAATCTGACATCCTGTCTAGATCACCCGGCTCACCGGCATCACCTGTCCCCAGGTCAAAACAAGGTAAAGGAAAACCAGAGTTTTGCCTTTGAACCATCTGCGTTATCTCTATAGATAAGATCAGATATCAGATGGCAAATTGGCCCATTGCCATAATCTCTGTAGTCTTAGGAGTAGGTTTGTTACCTTTGATTGTCGGTGCAAGCTATTTTTAGATCGGTGGAGCAGAGCTGCGAGCTGCTCAGAGCTACGCTACGGAGGCTAAAAGGATTTCTTGGTTTCCCTCATCAAACTCATCAAAGACACAATCCAACAACTCCAAAACGCTCTTGTGGACAAGTTGAGACCTGCACATTCACCACGCTATGAGATAATAACAGAACATTACGAGACAGAGTCGTTTTCGAGGTAAATTCATGCAAAACCGGTGATGCGTGTTTCCATTGGGGGCAGTTTTTGGGCAAGCAGTCTCTGCATTTGCCTTGAGAACAACTCCGTCTTGTAATGTTCCGTTATTAACTCATAGCGTGGTGAATGTGCAGGTCTCAACTTGTCCATTGTTGTTGGATTGTGTCTTTGATGAATTTGATGAGGGAAACCAAGAAATCCCATTAGCCTCCATAGCATAGCTCTGAGCAGCTCGTGGCTCTGCTATGCCATTCTAAAAATAGCTTGCACCGACAATTAAAAGTAACAAACCTACTCCTAAACTATAGGGATTATGGCTATGCGCCAATTTGCCAACATGTTGAACTATCCCTTTAAAGGTTAAACTTGAATTGAGTCTGAATTTGGCCCGATATAAGGCAGCAGTCTGATAATGGAGCAATTATGTCTGCACTGCTGGGATAAGGTCAGCTCTCCTGAGGCAAGGTAATGCTTGACTGTAGGAATAACAGTGACCACATGCTTTTAGACATGAAGCTAAATCCAATAGAGCTGATGAAGTTCACCTTTAAGTGCTGGAACGAACATCGGACGAGAAGCTGCTGCGCGACAACAATGCAGGCACATTTAAATTAGAACAGAAAATAACCCAGTAAAATATGAACAAATGAGCTTTGTTTCTGAATGAATGGTGGGCAGAGGGAACCTGAATAAGAATCCCAGTGATGCAAAGAAGGCATTTAGTTTTGACCTGCCAGTTGCATCATAGCTGTATTCACAATGCCACCACTTGAACTCCTTGCAGCCACCGACTCACAGCATATGCAGACTCTAAGGAACATGTTTGAGGGTTTTTGGAGTATAAGCCTCTTTATTCTTTATCCATTAATCCATTCACTGTGGTCTTTATTCCCTTAGCGTGAGGTGATGGGGATAAACCCAAGTCCCAAACCTGCCCCCAAAAAGTATCACAGCACAGTTTAGGGTTAGGGTGTGGATGCCTTTATATGTTATCTTTGTCATATCAGTCATAGTCATCAAGTGAATTCTTTATTTAGTTGCTAAAGGCTGGTCTATTTTAGTGTAATATGTACTGTAGTTGACTCTAAGTCTCCTGATTCCCAAAAAATGACCCACACTTCCCTTCGTTCTCGTGGTTCCTTTTCCGCTTGTTCTGTAAAGCTCATTACTAGTGAGGTTTTGCGCCCAGAGGGGTGTGATGAGGATGAAAAGCACTCTGTGGCTCCTTAATTAGTAAAATGAAACGTCGAGGCTTTTAGTTCAGTTGGGAGCTGCTGGTACCTCTCAGTCAGTAGTGTTTAGTCACATCTCAAAAAATGTTCCTGTGAAAGCAGCGATTCACATGCGTTCATGAGCAGCTTCTTGCGTAGGCGGTGCGGAGTATGTAGAAAACAATGGCTGTAACATGTTTGCAAACATCCCTCATTTTCTATTTTGTGTCCATTGTATGAGCCCTGCAAGCTGCACTATACAGCAAGCACACCCTGTATGGCACCAACTGTGCCCCAGTTTAGAGGTGAAAGAAACAGAGTGTGACCACTGGTATTCTGTTAACCTGTCTGTTTTTGTCTCAGAAGCTCTGTGCACAGTGACGTTTTAATTAACACAGCGGTGAGTTGCAAACAGCAGCACGTCACACCGACCAAGAACCTGCACATGGGCTTTTCATTGTCCTATAAATATCAAAGTAGGTCAGAGGTTGCTCTTAGGAGAGGCTGCATGGCAGATTGTTTTCGTGTTTGCGATTCAGGCCTCCCACTATTAGATGTTGCTGAAGGAGGAGTTCCTTTGTGCCTGATGCTGAACATCTGGTCTGTGAAGACTGAGGGGGATGATGCAGCGCGAAGGCTCAAGAAAGATCAAGACTGCAGCTTGAGTCGGTGTTTCCCAGCGGTGTTGCACACTAATGTGTGTACACACAAATAGATGTATGATTTCATGTATTAGCTGTTTTGATCACTAGGCGCTTTAATTTATAATTTATTTGTGTGGGCCACAGAAATAAAAAATGTTTATAGGAGAAACATCCCATGATTTCTAAAAAAGAAATGACAAACTGCAGCCAAAATGATGATTGAATGATTCAGCTATAATATTCTTGAGAAAGCATAAATTTAGTGGCTGTAACCACATTTGCATTGTGGATATAGCTGCAATGAATAACTGTCATTCATTTAGCTGTTATCTTCTTGATAAATTGATTATTAACAGCAAATATTCTCATTTGAAAACCCATAACGAGTTAGTTTTGCACTCATTAAGTGATTAATTGAACTATTGCTTTAGCTCATTGTCAGTAATTTGTCTATGAAGGTGAAGTTTGTCCAGGAAGTGGCACCGGGACGGAGGTAGTCTGTTATTGAAACGGCTCAGTGTTTGTTCACACTGCTGCTCTTCCTCTGCCGCTTCTTTCACTGAGTGGTCCCTCAGAACTATTTGGAAGGAATGTTATGGGCAAACATCAGAGGTGTCGCAGGGAGAGGAGATGTATGCAAGAGCTCCCCTGTAGTCATAACACATCACAGTCAAACACACACACACTCACACACACAAACACACACAGATGGCATAGGAGATTTAGTGGGCCTGCCACATGCTGCAGATTTTTATTTGGAGAAGATTAGCTTGCCTGTTGAATTTTTCTTCAGACATTTGCTCTTTTGTTCTTCTTTTAAATCTAGAAAATATAGTGTGCACCAGTTTCAGCCATGTGTCGAGAATCTGTGTTGAAATGTTGACATTGACCGTTTCCTGTCATTGTCTTGAGGCCTGCATTTCCCTTGTGGTGACATTTAAAACTTAAAAGCCTTTGCTGCACAGACTTGGGAGGAGTGAGGAAAACATGCATATATTCATTGTTTGTCAAAGGGCAGGTTTAGGTTCTGTGCACAAAAACACATCCATGTCAGAGAACATAGTGTACAAATAGATTTCACAAATCTAAACTAACACAATTAATGCTAAACTTAATGCTATGTTGTAATTATCCAATATCACATACATATTGAATGTTAATACAACATATGTGATGTTCTCTCCCTTTCAAAATGGATGTGCAGTGCCGTGGCAATTGATGTACCGGTAACTTTGTAAAATTGTCTCGGCGTAACACAAGCTTTCTTCAGGAAGTGATTCCAGCCAAAGTCAACTTGACTAACCAGCTTTAATTAAAGTTTAAATTATTCATTTGAGTTGTTCTGATACCAATTCAAGTGTCTCAAATGCCACAGGTACTGTTTTGGGCATCTGTGAGTAATCCTAACCGATCAATTAGATACCACATAATTGTTTAATAAAGTTAATGGTTTCTCATCACGGACGAAACATCAGTTTCCCCGAAAAACAAGTTCTTCTTCACAGCTCTAAAACAGTAGGTTAGACTGTGCAGCCACTGGCAAATAATATTTTAGAACTGCAGAGAAGAATCTCCAGTAGAAAGTGTAACGTTAGTCCAGCCATCTGGCAATATGTTACTGTACATTGGAAAGTCCCAGCAGGATACGCATGGAGGTCTTTAATTTCCTGAGGTGAAGTGTAGGACAAATACATTATTATATAATTCATTCTTAGTTGTATTTATTTTATCACTCTCAATCAAATTAGATGAAAGGAAGAAAGGAAGATTTTATTGCATGGATCTATCTGTTCTCGTTTTACAGAAGGTTTAACTTGATTAAGTTTGCTAGTGTACTGTGCAGCTATAAATGCAGTTCAGATATCACAACTGGTGTTAGAGCAAGTGGTACTACAGCTCTGTTACTCATTTATGTGGATGTTTGTCATGAATCTCACTCCGAAAATACTGTCAGACTGTTGTGTACAAGTATTTGTTTTGACCTGTTAGGAAGCAGAGAAATGCCAACATTAATTACATGTGTAAAGAAATGCTTTATGACTAAACTTCATCGAAGTTTGTAAAATAAGGCCTCTCTCTCACTTACACATCCTGTTCCTCTTTTTCCTTTTTTGCCCTTGTGTCCTGATCGCAGACATCATGAAGTCAGAGGAGAGGCAGAAGCTTGCCAAGGAGCGGAGAGAGGAAAAGGCCAAATATCTGGGTAAGTGGAAACGATGGGAGGGGGCGGGAGGGCTTTCAGAGGGGGGCGGGGGGACATATTCATTGCACAGGCAGAGAGCTCCCCCTAGTGTTGGGGCGAAAGAGGTTGTCTTGTGTCTGCGGTTGTGTTGCTACTGAGCTGGCTATAGGCTGCAGATGGCATGCACGTGTAGCACAGAAACTTGGAGAGGACAAAGGAACAACTTGGGCTTCTGCACACACTTCAACAAAAGCCAAGCTTCCATTTTACTACAGACTACTACAGCATTCATTTTCTGCATGCAAGCTGAAATACTCACCAACAGTGTTCAAACATTTGCTTATTGTATGTTGTTTGACCTTGCTTTCGCTCACCTTTGCACTAAAATGCACATCAGTACAGTTTGAATTCCTCACACTGGTTAACACCCGTTAGCTTTTGCGGTGTGATGAATGTCTCATATGACTTCTTTTTTTTGTTTGTTTTTGTTCCAAGCAACAGCGCTGAGTCATCAAAGCAAAGAACCTTCTTGTGCAATTTATCCCCACTTAAACTGATAACAGATCGATCAATTGGTGCAAAATGTCCTCAGTGCCTTTTACTTGGGCCTCACATCAAATGGCACAGAAGTATTTTTTTTTTTTTGTGTGCGTCAGCTGATACTGCATCTCTACGGCCCAAGTTTTTATTTAACACATGGCTCACATTATCACCCGGTTACACGCTGGTGGTGCACTGCTTTGCATGATTGACAGTTGCCTCTGTCTTTTCTCTCACCCCTTCCTCCTGCAGAAGAGCTCAGCAAGCTACAAGGTAAGCCACTCACCGATGTGTCTGTGGTGGTGGTGATAGTGGTGATGGTGGTGGTGAAGCTTGTTTTTGCGCATTCTGTTCTACATCTTGACTTAAAGATGTTCAGTAGTTTAACTAGAGCTGGGCAATACACCAAGAACACATTACTACTGAAATTAGCTTAAGGCCGGTTGATGCAAAGGCTGCTAAGTTCTTTTCATGTGGCTTTTGAAAAACCATCCTCTAACTAAAGACACCTAACACTTGGTCACATGCTTTGACGTTATTTCTCATTCACACGACATCTGCTGAGAAAGCAAAACAGAGATGAGCACTTCTACTTATGCTTCAATAATTAAGCAAATTCAAATTATGACCTTTCAAAGGATGTATAGCACACATGTAGGAGATCTGACTCGAGGCAAAATTCATACTTTCTCATATTATATTTTTACATTACAGTTTTATACATATAAAATAGTTTTGGTCATATTGCCCAGGCCTGGTGATTCATTCATTTAATCCTCATTGTGTTCCTTGTTTTAAAATTGTGATTTTTTTTTAATCATAGAAATTCCAACTAATTGTAAACTCTTTCTCTCACTTCTCAAAATCATGTAGCCATAGACCAATCATGTTTCGAATTACCCATGTGTAAATATAAATGTTATTGGTTGTTGAGGACATCTGTTCACATAGAATTTTTTTTTTTACGTGGCCTGACTTTGACCTTTGTTTATGCACATGTTCTAGCTGTGAATGCTACAGAACTCTTTTGGATTTAGAGATAACACATTGGAACCACATGCCACAAAATCACTATGATTACCAGCTCATTGGAGAAACTGGATGGTTTAGAGACACTTACCGCCAGATTTATCTTGGCTGTGAATTTACATCTAAACAACCTTTTACTGTATTCCCAAACATAAATAACTGTTCTTTTTTTTTCTAAAACAGCAAAATATGTAAATTAGGGTTGACTTTTTAGATACAGAGCTGAAGGACAATGCATTTTGCAGCGTGCACACATACATTTTTTCCTTTGATAACACAAGGTTTTATTGACATCTAAAAACCTTAATATGACTAATACTGACATTTACATTTATCATATTTTCACATTTCTCATTATAATCCAAAATAAATTCATAATCTGAATAGATATCCTCACATAACACAGGTTTCTTGTGAAACTAGTTGTTATCATACATCCAGTAATACCATGTTGTCTAATCCAGCTGTGTGTTCGACAGCAGTAAGATGAGTTTGACACACTTCATAGTGTGGATCGGTCTAATTGGGCGATCACGCCAGATGGTACGGCTCTGATCTAATACTCTCATTCAGACTTGGATAAAAGATGAGGTCCTGCCAAAGCTTGTGTTTACAATATCAGCTTAAAAGAGATCTTGATCAGGAAGACTTATCTCATCAACCATCGTCTGTGGTATTTCTAGTTTAGTGGTAAGTAAAGAGTCAGGACGGGAAAATCCCTACATATTCTTCGCTGTGTCTCATTGGGTCCCTGTTATTTCTGAGCGAAGCTTGAGGGAGCCGCACCAGAGAATTGCCAACGACAGCACTGGAGCTACTCTCCTGCCTTGTCTGTCTTAGGAGGGGCAATATAAATACTTCATACACCAGGGTTTACAGCAGCCTCCTGTTTATGATTATTTAATGATCTTACTGTAGTAGGTCCCGATGGTACTTGTCAGCACCAATCACCGTCAGGAGGGGGTTGAGGAATGCTTTTTTAAAGTCGTGTCAGCTTAAAGATATTCAGAATTGTACATGTGTTTATCATTTCCAGGACTGAAATTGATTCATAAATGACTGATGATGAGTGGCACTCGAAGAAAATTGAAAATTGTGTAAAATCATGAGCTGAACGCCGCCAGACTAACTCCTCATAGAATGGTGTAACCATGAAACCCCCCCCGAGCCAATTTCCAGCTCATTTTCCTTCCCGAGACCAGCTGCAGCACCTGTGTAGTCTGGAAAACCATTACAAAACAACTGTTGTTGAATGAGTCCAATTCAAATATCCAAATCAGTGAGCGACACACTGCCACACACACTTGATTTGCCTGAAAAGGGGGGAGCAGGAGCAGTTTGTCACAATACGACTTTCCCTTGTGAGGTGGGAGGAAATGCTATGGATGTGGAAAACTGTAATCTATTTTAGCAAGCCTTTAACATTGCATCTGTGGGCGGCTGAGGCAGTTCTCTCCTCCTCATCAAAAGCACAACGGGTGAATTATGAAGCTGTTTCCACTGGAGGTAAAAAAAAAGAAGAAGTGCAGTCACTTAAGTCGAGGCTATGAAGCGGTGATGAGCTGAGATACGCACTGCAGCAGATATTTCCTTGGCTGCAAGGTGCTGGCAAGCGGTGCCTTGGTATAACTCAGCTTTTTGTTTTCCTCGCTCAGACAAAAAGCCCAACTGTGTGTCTAGCAATAAATTTGAACCCCACTAGCCTCCAGCATCTCTGCAATGATCCGTCACTATAATCTGAAATCCACAACCAGTTGCTTTTGTTGCATCAAGTGCTTTAGTAAACGAAACCTCTCCCCATTGCGGCGTCTGATTCTTCATGGAGGTTTTACTTTGTAGTTTAAAGAAATAGGACGAGTTGTGTACACAGAGTGAGGCAGCTGCAGAAGGCGTCTTTACGCCCTCTGTGAATGGCTCAGGGACAAGGAGACGATTTCCATATCAAAGTGTGTGGTTTATTGAAGCCGACGTGCAGGCTTGATGCGATTAGTGGGGTGTAAAAGTGTCACTTCAGAGGTGCTGTATCTGTCTAACTTCACTTCATGCACTACTTTGTGGAAAAGTCAAGTAATTGAATTTATTTTGCAAACACAAAAAGGGATTGAGGTGAAATGAAACATATTTATTTAGAAAGACAGCTGTAGATGCAAAGTAAACTTCATAGAGGCCTGACTGCATATTTTCCTCAGGCTTCAAAACCAAACAGGGATTTTGTGTCAAACGGGGGCTCAACAGATATCACACTACCTGTTCAAGACAGTAACTGGTACACACTTTTTCAAGAAAGCATCTGCAAAAAAAAGGCTTGTGTACAACACCTATTTAGAACAAATAGGGAAGGGATGGAAAGCTCCTTTGTTTTGTGCTTATTTGGTAAAAGCTCGCTTAACTGACCATGTCTTCTCCCCCATCTTAGCTGCGAAGAAGAGCCAGTGGTTGGAGAAGGAGGAGAAGGCAAAGCAGCTGAGGGAGCAGCAGATCGAGGAGCGCCGCAGGAAGCTCGAGCAGCAACGGCTCAAGGCGGAAAAGAGACGAGCCGCCCTGGAGGAGAGACAGAAACAGAAACTGGAGAAGAACAAAGTATGTCTGGATGAGACCACAGGCTATCTTGAAAATAATATATTCAGTTGATGATGATGTAGTAGTTGTAGGTGGGGGTGGGGAGGATATCTGATAGAGATGGATACCCTGAGGAAAAATGTTAATACCCTCCTTCATTGGAAACGGTAGCTGAGTAGTGTGAAGATAAAAGTGATGATGGTTTCTGCTCAAGGACACCTGCAGGGGAGCTTGAATCCAAGCTTTTGACTCTGCCACACTGTGCTGCATGTTTGCTTGGATGTATTTGACGGTTCAAAGATTGATGTGTGTTCTTTTGTCCTTCTCAGGAACGCTACGAGGCAGCCATCCACAGGTCAACCAAGAAGACGTGGGCAGAAATCCGCCAGCAGAGATGGTCATGGGCCGGCGCGCTGAGTCAGAACTCCGGCCAGAAAGAGAGTGAGTATACTGTCCAACCTGGACACACATCCTCAAATAATCACACCTGACAAAGAGGAATAACTAGGTTATGTAACTAATATGAAGCAGTTTATGTAAAACAAATTTGTTGGAATTGTTCGTTGCTGACATATGAGTTTTTTTATTGGCTATAGATTCTGTCTGTTGAGGTTTCTATTCATCACTGAGAAAGTGTTTGAGTTTTAGGGCCATTAACGCAATATGTCAATTAGGAGAAGATTATTCTAATGTCCTGCAGCTCACTATTTCCCTTGGATATCCAACCTTATTTTCGCAGAAAGCCAGGTTGTATCAATAACAGACCTGACAACGCTAATTTCTCTTTCAGTGACTGACCTGCTGCAGCTGGTTCATGGCCTCTTTTTTTCCTTTGAAGGGGATTAGACTTGTCTGTCATCTGTGCTGTCACAGATGTGTAAACGATTAATTTTTAATGATGATTTTCGTTATTCATTAATCATTTAGACTGTAAAATGCCAGGAAAATGTCTCCTAATGTATCTGTCCCTGTCTTCATTTTGTCTTGTTTAACTAAAAGACAAACATTTTTAAATCTGCCATCCTGTAAAACTTCTCATTTGAGAGACCTTAACCAGCAAGTTTGTCATCTTTGTGTAGTTAATATCTTCAACAGTTAAGTTACTAATAAGTTACAGATCAGTTGTAAAATGAACAATTTAGTGCATCATCATCCCTTGGAGCTGAATTATTGTATAGTGTTGTCTGCCTCTTAATCCAAACAGTGAAGTGGATAGCTTAGTTCAGTCTACAGTATTTAATGCTCAATGCTCAGAGCTGGGGTTGGCACTTTATCATTGCCAAGAGCAGTCAGGAATGCTGCCAAAATAGATTTGGACAGCACTGAGGGGTTCGTGTTATATTTTAATCTGGTGTGCCTTTGCTGCATCAATCTCACTCCTCCACCTTTACACACTATTTCCCCTGATGTGCTACTGCCGCCCTGTCCTTGACGACTGTTTGCCTCTTCTTCATGGTCATTAGCTCCTTATCATGACCAGACTGTACTGATGGCACACAAAGTGAAAATGTCTCCAGCTACTTCACTGCACCAGCTGCAGAAGGCAGGCTCCTATTGACTACCAGCTAAAATGGAACATGTCTTATTATGCTAAATTTAAAGTGATAAATGGTCGCATAGCCCAACAGTCGATAACATCAGAGTCTGTAGTGGCCGCAGACACAAGGTAATGCAGACATGATGTGTTAACAGCTGGATGGATGCTTCTATCCCTTTCTTCCATCCTCCCGACTTGAAGCTCTAAATCTGAGGAGTCCCTGGTTCCATTTTACGTCATGTAATCGCCTCTGCCATATGCCTGGGGAATTATTGACACCGAAATCAATCTCTCCCTTCCTTCCTCCCCCCTCCTCCTTCCCTCTTCAGCCTGCTGTCCGTCAGATGATGAAAGTAAACAAGCCTAAACAGGCTGCAGTGGAACGGCTGAGAGTTCAAGATGCTATTTAGTAAATGCTATAAAGTGCCCACGTTGGCCTCTGTGGTGAAAAGAGCACACTCTCTCATGTTCACTAGCCCTGTGTTTTGAAATGAGGACATTCATGCTCTGCCTGTTTTAGTGCCTCTGTTGCTGTAATGTTCTCTGAATCATGTCTGACGACATTTGGGGAAAGAGTGTGTTCATTTGATTGCAGTGTATTAAGGGGATAGAGAATTGGGAATTGATGCAAGGATTGCAGATGGATGGTTTCATGGATTTGAGATTTTGCTCTTTTCTGAAGTGCCAGTTCACGTCATCGAGCCTTGAAGCAACTTCATGTTTCCCCACAGTTGCTTTCCATCACTTGTTTGGTTGTTATGGTTCTTTTGAGTGATGTTTCACAGGGATTTTGTGATGCCTTGTGAAGGTTCTTCCTCAGTATTTTTAACACGCTTTTTGGAATTGGTATTTTTGCAAAGGGGCATGAACCGTAAAGCATCATTTCAACCGTATCAGAAAAGAAGTAACCTTGTTTTCTCACTGGCTTTGAACGGCGACACGTGCACTAAAATATTCATTAGCACCTAGTTTTCCCGCTTGCTCTGAATAATCCACAGTCCTCATTCCGGTTTTTACTGGAACTACTCCTCTACTGAGGAAATG
Source organism: Trachurus japonicus (assembly GCF_045865225.1). Taxonomy (NCBI): domain Eukaryota; kingdom Metazoa; phylum Chordata; class Actinopteri; order Carangiformes; family Carangidae; genus Trachurus; species Trachurus japonicus. The sequence continues at coordinate 19,307,388 of NC_140922.1, forward strand.
GTGCCAATGGAAAAGGTTGACACTGCACTGTGTGGATTATAAAGAACAATAGGGACACAGTTTAGGGAAAGTGATGTTGGTAATGAACCTTTTTAAAAGTCATTGGTCAATGTTTTAAGCACAAGCAAGAACATTTTTTTCCTTGCAGTTGGAACTGATATCATGGAGGAAATCTCAGGGATACATCTCACGTTTTTATTGTCTTGTAAATGACTTTTTAACATGTTTTAAAAGTTTTATTCATCATATATTTAAAAACTTGCAACGTTAAATGCCACGAGAGATTAGAGAGGGAAAAAATGTCTTATTACAGTTTCTTAAAGGGTCAGTGCAAGCTAATTATAACATGACACATGATTTGTGAAACACATGTTCTGTTCCTGCCCACACACCTAAAGGCTAGTTGAAGTGAACAGATGTCGTACTGTGTGCGTGTTTGAACTGTAAAGCAGTGGATATTGTTATACACACACACAGGAATTTCCTTTAATGAACGCTGCTCACGTTACAAATACATATGTGTAGCTTCCTTTGCTATGGGTGGGTATGTTTGTGGGGACATCATCTGAGCGTAACGCACAACGCCACCGAACTTCCTCCTCTTCCTCTCAACCATGTGACCTGTGTGAACATCTGTGTGGCGCTCTCTTGGCTTTTTAGGCAGATGCTCTGTGTCAACGGTCAACCTGCCCAAACACGTGGACACTGTTATAAACAAGCGACTCTCCAAGTCCTCCGCCACGCTCTGGAACTCCCCCAGCAGAAGTAAGGCAACGTCTGGAATGCCCCCGTCTCGTTCAATGTGTCCATCACTCTGCCACTGCCACCGAACCTCCGAACCCGTCCATCATTGTCCTCTATTTTAAGTTATCCCTTTTTTTTCTGGTTTCGGTCCCTCTCCTGTGCTTGGTGGTGTACAGCTGACCCATTTCATCTTCCCAAACCACTATGAGTTCTGTTTTTTTGTGTTCTCCAGAATTTGGATGGGGGTTTTGTTTGACATGCTATGCATGTTCATAATTTCATCAATATGGGTTATGTACAGTTTTCATATTTTGTTCTGCTTTCCTTTACTGTTCTTTGGTTGTTTCGTTGTGTGGTAATTGGTGTGGCCATTTCATTCCTGGTGTGTTTGCAGTCAAATGTATCCTTTTATTTTCATTTTCATCACAACATGTTGGATAAGGGATGTCTTTTCATTGTCTTAAATGTTTTTTTTGAGTAATTGTTGGCTGTTATATATGATGATTTTCTTTGAGTCACATGTTTGCCTGAATGAAACCCTCTTTATTTTTAGGATTGGGGCAGCTCTCTCTTATTTATAGGTCTAAAGTTAACCAGGTCACGGTGTACTCCTGCAAAGAAACTTTTGAGCCAGAAAAAAAAAAAAAGTAAAGTTAGCGAGTGAGTCAGTGAGTCAGCATTTTTCAGGAGATAATATATTCTGAAAACTCCCCGGAGCAGGTACTGTTCCTCTTTGCTGCTGGCAAAAAAAAAATAGATGGGTAACTACTTTATCCCTCTTGTCACACTCCTCCCTTCCCCCTCACACACTGCTACACACAACCATACGAAGATTCAGTGTAGCATCTTTCTTGCGTTCACACTTACAGCCAAAGAAGAAAGTTTCTCTCTCAAATAAATCCTGATGAGTCTCCACTCGTCCTGCTCTCTGCTTGTGTGCTCAGGGCTATGGTTATAAATAACTGACTCACTGTCTAGACATGCATTTCAAATAACTCTCTTTCTCTCTCTCTCTTGGGTGGTACCCATACAACCCAATGTTATACTGTAGCAGACACATTTTCTGGGCACATTTTCCACCTCCCCTCCTCTCATGATCTCTTTGGGTGGCACTGAGATGTCTTGTACTCAGTCGGGGTTTTATGGCTTGAAGACATATGCTACATGTGAGCCATATCCTCAGAAACTGTCTCTTCTCGTTTCCCTCTGGTGAAATATGCTAGACTATATCTTGGTAATAAGGGACAGATTTCAAGCTTTCAGGTTTGTCCGTAGTCTGCGGCTAATAAACTAACAACAGGGCTCTGGTTCAACTACGGACATCCGTGCAAGATGTATCTTTCAAATTACAGTAATCTAAAAAGACACCAATTCATGTTTTTTTCTCCTACACACAGACCGTAGCCTCGCACTGAGTCCGTGGGAGAGCAGTATAGTTGACCGTCTGATGACGCCAACGTTGTCCTTCCTTGCCAGAAGCCGCAGTGCTGCCAGTGTCCTCAACAATGGCAAAGATGGGCGTAAGTTGGAAAAAGATCACCATTTAATTTGATATCCGTCTCATAAATACATAAACATGTGGTTTAATTTTACAACATCTTCCTGTTCAGACTCTCCGCTCTGCCCCCGTTCAGCCTCGGCCAGTCCCCTCACCCTGTGCGCCCACCAGCCCCACCACCGCTGCTCCGACCGTTGGAGGGTGACGTCCAGCACACCGGACATCACCCAGCGCCATCACAGACGGAGCTCCACACCCGTATGTCCACCTCATTAGCCCTTGTTCTTTTGTGAAATGCATCTAGCATAATCTCCACTCAGCGTTGTCACAGCCCTCAGGAAGCTACAGCAGGTTTAGAGAGGGAACCTGACCTCTATCTAGGGACTCGCTAAGGAAGCTCTTCTCCAGAGTAGGAGCGTAGCTAAAAAGCCATGAAATCTGTAACAGCTGATTCTGTTTCTACAATTGGTTTTTAAATTGTTGGACTGTTCTTGAGAAACTATTTCCAATAGAAAAGAACAGGGTCCCTGACCAGACTTTTCTAATTTCCTTTTTTCCTTGACTTGTTTCTTGCCTAATGTTGAGTTTTTTTATGAAGAGTTAATGCTTGTATTTAAATTTATAGGAAGTGACAGTATTTGTGTTAATAGCCCCTTTTCACCCTTTTGCCTTGCAGATGGATAAAAACAAGAAAGAAAAGAAAGACAAAGAACGGGAGAATGAGAAGGAGAAAAGTGCCCTCTCAAAGGTGCTTAAGAAGAGACAGTCTCTACCCAGCATGAGACACAGACCCGACCCTAGGTAAATCATACACATTTCACAAAGGCCTTCAATTCACTTCAAAGTCTGTTTATTTATTTTGATCCCATTCATAATGTAAAAATTAGGAAACTGTGACATTTTCTTTTGCCACCAAAAAGTTAACTTTATAATATATGAACAAAGCAACAGAAGCTCCTCACATTTCAGTTATTGATCAACAAATCAGCTATCCCTTTCAGCACTAATGTTGATGTTATCTCTTTAATTTGAGTTTTGATCTGTTGGTTTTACAAAACGATCTAAAGTTGTGACTTTGAATTCTGGGGATTTCCAATTGGCATATCCTCCTCTTTCTGACAAGTATACACACACCATACACACTATTAGTTAACTTCAAAAACTATTATGTTACTTTGTATACCCGTTAAGAGCATTTAAACAATCTGCTGTTTTAATATTCATGCAGACTCCGTCACTGAAACAGACTTGTAAACAGGATTTGCCTTATATCCCCTGACCCACAGTTTGTTCCTGGTCAGCAACTGTGTTAGCCAGAGTGACCGTGTTTACGTCTGCGTCACACAGACAGCGTATTTCATGCACTGTTTGAATCATATATTGCTCATCCCCAGGCCAGAGAAATAAATGACGTCCATAAAAGATGAAAGAAGAAAAATAATAATCTTTTGACCCCACAAGAGCTTGGTAGTGCCGTCATTACCAGTGGCCCGAAGGAAAAAAGTTCTTCCTGAGCGTAATGGATGTTTCCCCTCCAAGTGTTGCTTCTGCCTGTGTGTTGCTGGGATGCTGACCGATAATGCACTTTAGGGATGACGCAATGTTTGAGTGCTTTGTCTGGAGTGTCTGTTTGCTGAAGCCAGGGTTTTTCAGGACACAACGTATCAAACTTAAATAGAGAATCATTATTGTCCTCATTTCCTCTCAGCCTTAAATTCCCCCCTTTTCTTCCAGTCCCAGTCCTTTAACAAGACAGCGGCCATCATCACCAGCCACACCCAAGGGCCGAACTGCCTCCCCGAGCCCTGCTGCCTCCCCCAAGCCTCCATCAACACGTGGAAGCCCGTCGACTCCTAAGAGCCGACCCAAAAGAGCCAGGACCCCGGCCAGGATAGAACACCGGACCTCCTCCCCTGTCCCCCTCAACAGAGTGAAGGAACCTCGCAGGCCAGCCACGCCCGAGGAGAGAAAGAGTGAGTTCAAAAGAAAGTTGACGATGGTGGCCAGTGCGTGGAGAAGTTGAGATTAAGTTACGAAGTGAACGTAAAGCTCCATGTGTGGAATAGGAGTTTAACAAGATATTATAGAACTTTTCTGCATTAAAATGTCTAACCCTTAAAATAGACGGGAAATGTGTTACATATTGTACATACATATATTAGTGTACTTATGTAAGTGTACCTATGTTATGCCAAATGTTTCCAGCCATGTTCAAAGCTAGAAAAATCCGTGGTTTCAATCAAGATAAAGGTCTGTTCTCTTCGGCCGCTCGTCAATGACATCACATTCTCATCATATCGTTTTGGCGCATGCATCCCTGTTATTTGCCTGCCAGAATCAGTCAAAACTGACTTTTATTACAGTTGAAGCAGCATTTTATAATACACTTTTTAGATCTTGGTCGTTTAAATATATTTCAAACAGATGAAGGATCTCACGCTACTTCCTCTATGTTATTGTTTTGACTGAGAGACTCCTATTGGCAGCAAACTATAAACTATGCATTTAACTCAAGGTTCACTTACAAGGTTCGCTTTTTTTCCCCAGACCTCATCTCAGCGTTTACTTAGTTGCCATGGAGCTGGTTCATTTGTCATCGTGTTATGTGAACACTGGTCGCCCAACTGTTATTTCTCAATTGAAGTTTGATGTTTAAACCGCATGATAACAACTACACCATATTCATCTGCTGATTAAAGCACAGAGAAGCTCTTAAATGGACCTTGCGTTAAGATGATCTGCGTTTGGTAAAACATTGACAAACTCTCCTATTTGCATCATAAAATACAGAACATCTGGTTTTTTCCCTCTGGGGATGAGTCATGCTGTATTTTTATCATTATATACCCAAAGTCTTCTCCACTGTCTGATGGTCTCTTTCTGTCGCTGGCCAGGAGAACGGCTCCAATGGAAAATATGAACGAGCCTATGGAAAATCTGTATTTCTTTAAAGGAGTAATAGGTTTAAGATAACCATTAGGTTTAATTAGGCATGAAAACAAAGGGAGTGAGCCACACGCAGCTACATTTTCTGTGTCCCCACACAAACAGGACTCAGAGGCTGTCTTAATCAGCCTTAATCATGTAATTACAAAGTTCTCAGGCTAAAGCTACAACTGTTTACAATTTCCACTTGCAGGGAACAGAATGTTTCACAGTGCATGTGAAGACTGTTTGAATGTGCTTAACCATCACTAGGCCTCAAGAAAGCACCACTTTAAAAGACAAGGTCGCTTTAAACGCTAATGCACGTTGTCATTTTGTCATGTTTTAGGTTCTCCCGTGGTTCCTGCCATCGTAGTATCCTCAGCCACCGCCTCATCCCATGCACCGAGCACACCAGTTACCGCAGCCACTTCCTCCTCACCTGAGCCAAACCACTCAACTCCTTCTGTCCCCGCAGCGCCACCGACCCCCTCTCCATCAGCCAAGCCCATGGCAGGTACCAACGACCCAGAGGAGGCCGCTCGCATTATGTCCGAGAGACGCCGTCAGGCCCGCGAGCAGAGGGAGCGGGAGGAGCAGGAACGACGCGAGCAGGAGGAGAAGGAGAGGTCAGTGGGTTTTTAATAGACCTCGAGACACAGAGCAGATCAGAACAGGCTGGAGTTGACCTTGCGCAGTCCGTCAAGCTTTTTGACTTTGCAAGAGATGAGTGGAATTTTAAACATCGCTTAAACAGCTGAGTGTCGTAGATTCCAAGCTGTGTTTCTATATCCTCTGCTTTCTGTCGTCACTGCCAAGTTGAGCAGATTGGAAATCATACTGTGGACGATATGACCATTCTTTTCCCTTTAGACATTTTTCAATTTTGATTATGCAGGTTTTTCATAATTGATTATTTATCAGACATCATTGTGAAATGGTGCATATATACACTGCTGTAGATTATATGCTGCATAACAAACTTGTGTTTTCAATTAAAGAAAAAAAGACATTAGTGAAACCAATCCATGCGTTGTCACAGCACACGAGTGAGACTTCACTCAGCACCAGCTGTGATGTGTGTGTGTGTGTGTGAGCATTAGGAATTTGATAGCCTGGTGACTGACTCTAACCACAGCAAGTCCCTATTTACAGAAAGGGTATTGATGTGATCTGTTGTTAGCTCTCATACTTCCAATTGTTTCCATTTCCTCGTGCCTCAATGTCAACTCTGCGGAGACGTGCGTATACAGAAGAGGAAATGTCCCATCAATAGAGTCATTTACATTGTTTATTGCAACTTATAAGTCTTTGGCCCGTGAGTTTGTGGAAAATGCTTATCCTTAGCCTTATACCTGATGCCTATAGGATCCTGAAAGAGGAGCGCATAGCGAGGGAGGCAGAGGAGAGGCGACTCAGGGAGGAGGAGGCCCGTGCTATGGCGGAGGAGCAGCGGAAGAGAGACGAGGCCCAGCGGGAGCAGGAGGAGAAAGAGGCTGAGGAGAGAGCCAAAGCCGAGGAGGAGGAGAATCTACGCCTGCAGAAGCAGGTACGCCGGAGCACCAGTGTGACAGTTATTACTGCCTTTTTAAGTAAAGGTCACGACACTCATACAGGCCCCCTGAGTCCTCACATTGTTTCCTGGCACTTTGCCCATCACACCACAAACCCACATGCTCTCCTGTCTTCAGTAAACAACTTGTTTGTGGGTTCAGTTGTTTACCATCTCAGCTTTTCACCTCATACGGACCTCATTTGATAACCGGCTTGTCCTAAAGCGTGGTGCAGCAAATTTTTCAGTAGGATGACATTGTCCTTAAAGGCTAATATTAGTCCAAACTGATGAGTCAGTAGCTACAATGATTGGACCATTTCTACCTCTCAGTCTGTCAGGTAATCTGCATGAGTCGAACTGATGCTTCCTGTGTTTGTGGATGTTGTCATGGAGAAGCAGAGGACAGACTGTTTATCCTGATCAGCCCCCCCCCCCCCCCCCTTATCTTATCTCTGTAAATGCTGGTTATCCAGCCCCTGTGCTTTGCCACCCCCTTGTGGTCTTTCACAGAAGTGTCATTTGTGGTTGCATGATCAAATGTAATTATGCAAGGACTCAAGCATTGTATTCTGCATTGACTGGTCCTCACGAGGCTATAAATGTAGAAAATAGACCTTTCTGGCTGAAAGATTCAGGGAAAATATCCCTTTTGTGGTTGTAAACAATAATTGTCGGCAGCAACCACGCCCTTGTTACGTAAAAGGCATGCTATTTTGGCTGAAGGTTTTTTTCTTCCCCCTTCTGCCAGCATTAAAATTGTGGTTGCATTCTCGCCTGTGTGTTTCAGAAAGAAGAGGCTGAGGCTAAAGCCCGAGAGGAGGCGGAGAAGCAGCGTCTGGAGAGGGAGAAACACTTCCAGAAGGAGGAGCAGGAGAGGCTGGAGAGGAAAAGGGTAGGGCAATACATCTGTCCTTCCATCATTGTCCTTTCAGCCTGGTTTTAAAGTCACACATCAAAATGGAAATGTCCCTATTTCCCTGTTTCCAAACATCGTAATCTGTAGTTTTTATGGGAAGAGAACAGCCCCATTATCCCCGTAGATAGTTTTATTTGAAAATAATTAACGTCCTGGAGCTGCTCTGAACTGCACACTCTGAGTAAAACAAAATGAACTGGAGCAAGAGTACAGTAAGCTCTCCTCCCTCACTGGAGGTATTATATTCTCTAGTAGTTGAGCTCTGTGGTCTGCCTTGTGACATGACAAACGCAGGCTTGAAAACTGAGTCCCTGAAACCAAGATGAATGATGTTTTTGGCTTATCCTGGATCGGCTGTCTGCATGCCATGATTTAATAGGGCTTAGAGTGTGTGTGAGCGTGAAGCTATATATAAACACTAATAATGGAGAGCTTTCTGTGCCAGTCATCTGTGTGTGGATTTGTGCAGATCCTTTCACATGTGTGCTGATATGTGGTTGTGTGTGTGTGTGTGTGTGCTGCTCACGCCCGTTCTGTGACCATGGCCATCCACTCATGTATGCCACCCCATATCACCAGTAAGCTCACGCCTCTTGTGTGCTAGCGTCCCTTCTCTCCCTACGCTCCACTTCTCTCCACGTGTGAAAGGCTCTTATCAAGGCGTGCCAGGCCTGGCTCAGGGAGCCGGAGCCGGAGCCTGGCTGCATCCTGAAATTAGCCCACAAGAACAGCATGTTCTCTCAAAGGCTTGCTGCTTTAGTCAGATTCTACACTACATTCTTACTGTATCCCACCAAACCCGATTGGCCCACATCACTCCAACTTTGTAATCAACAAGCACAGGTGGTTAAACACATCCTGAGGAGCTACAATGTGTCTTCTTAAACAACAAGAATGTTTAGTCCAGAATCAGATGTTTTACAGCCAGTATAGATGCCAAGGCTATGAGTGTGTGAGCTGGCCATGAATATTACTGGAACTAAAAAATGCTTTACTTTTATGAGTGACAGCTGGTCGAGCTGTCTCCAGCTCACACTGTTGTTAGATGAAGGTTGAATCTTGTATTCAAACCCCGTCCTCTGTGCGTACAAATTACCCACACAGAGTGGTTTATATTTTAGTACCCCCGGGTCCTTTCCTCTACCCTACTGTTGAACCATCCCACTCTGCTGTTCCAGCTGAATACACAAGTGCTGCCTCAGCTTTATTGACACAGCCCTCCACCTGAAGACATAGGCGCCTCAGTGCATTCGCTTAAAGCGTAATGGGCTTCGATGCAAGAGACGTAAAAAAAAATGTTTTACGGCGTCGAAGAGAGGCAGTTGAGTGAAATGTGAGACCTGAGTTTCCAGCAAAGTGGTCTGGCGAGGTGTGTGGGCTCGTCCAGCCCATTAAACCTACTCAATTTGTAGAATAAAATTAAACAAAGCTATTTTGTTGTCAGTGCAGGAAGTTGAACATTTGATTGGTGTTATGGAAGCTGAAACTGCTATTACTTAATTTTATAAACACATCTGCAGGGACATTTTGATTCTGCGGCGTTTTCCCTGATCTCTTTCTCTCTTTTCTCAGCGCCTGGAGGAGATCATGAAGAGAACACGCAAAACGGATGGAGCGGACAAAGTATGTTTGTTGTTCAGTTTTTCCAAAAGCACTGAAACTGATCTTAATAATTCTGGTTAAAAATGACTGAAATAATTTCCTGTCTTCACAGAAGGAGACAAAGTCCTCCCCTGTCGCACATGTCAATGACAAAGAGGCAGAGAGCAGCAAAGGTAAGCAGAGAGTCAGTCTGAAAGAGTCTCTCTAACAAAAAAACATCCTCAAGTGATGGAGGAAAATCATTTCCCACCACATCCCTTCAATCTGCAGCAGTTTTTTCAAGACAACTGGTTTAATTTATCCTCCATTAAACTGACTCTGTTCATCTTTTACTGAGATGAACTTTACTTATCGCACCTTTTAGTGAGTGATACATGATACCACATAACTATAGCATCTCTTCCTCTTTTCCCTCCTCCACATGTTACAATGGTCACAGGTATTTGTTGCACTTTTGTTCTCATTCCCCATGTGAGTTAAATTCACATCGAGGCATTTTGTATAAAAATGATTAGATTACATGTCTGCCTCATATCCTGTACAGCTGCAGTTTGAGTTCTTCTTCTCTACACAATAGGACCCATGTGTGTGCTTGCTTTTTGTCCAAGCCCTGGGACAGAGGGCGTAGAGAGGAAGAGTGGGCTCATGCTGACAGCCTGCAGCACCGACCAAACATTTACTTTTAAGACAAATAATAAAATATTGATACATGTGAAGTTGCACAACATTTTGCCATATCAGCTGTGCTTGCAAATTCTGTTTAACACAACTGTATTAAGTATACAAGTTTGCGCACGTTGTTTGTCTAAGCTTCCACGTCACACACAGCAGACGAGTGAGATGAAGGGGATCAATGCGGTCTGGGTGATACACTGTTTTGTTGCCAAGTTCCCCAGTTGCAGGAAGGCATTAGCCAGCTCACTGATGTGGTCGGAGGCCTGGCAGCCGTGCCTCCATTCTAGTCAGGGGTGTGGAGCTCAGGCTCAACCACAGCCATGTCACCAGGAGAGCTGAGTAAGGGGAGATGAGGACTAAACAGTAAGGGGTTAGAATGAGTGATGGGGTCAGCCTTACAAAGCTGAGCGATGATCATTAATGGTGTCTCACTCCACGGTTGATCATGCAGGGTGTTTAATGTGGTGATCGTGTTGCTGTGCATGGTTAGCTTTGAATTAAAGGGCCGTCTCACTTTGTTTCCTCTAGCATCTGCTGACTATCAGCCAAAGCCAGAGGTCAATATGCCCAATAACAAGACAGAGAATGGACAGACTGATGTCAAAGAAAGGTAAGACTCTTCTACATTCATGTGTCGTTTCCTTTGCGCTCATGTAAATGCACGACCACCGTGAACAGTATAAAATTGGTGTGCCAGAAAACCGAGCCAGGAGCTGACTACTAATCAAGTCTGTAGGAGGGTTGCATTGTTGTAAACCTCAACGGAAAACACAAGGAGCCACACGATTATGGCGCACAGTAAACAGCCGTAATGTATACTGGGAGAATGAATTGGGTTCCTGAGATGTTTGCTCTTTGTATGTGAACACCCTTCTCGGGGTAGATTTGAAAAGACTACTGGAATGGCAGTGGAATGACTAATTTCTTGTATGAGTCATTCTGACCTTTTCTAACTATAACCACACTGTGTCTCCTCTCTCCAGCAGCCCCTCAGTCCAAGTGGTCAACGGGGTTCAGCCCGCTAGACATGAAAATGGTCTGTCCAGCAAAGCAGACACTGCCCACTTTGACGATATCATCCAACTCACCAATCATGGCAACACCACAAATGGAGCACGAGACAAGTCTGAGGCCAGCGAGCCCATCCTGGCATTCGACAGTGAGGAGTCATTCATGAAAAAGGCAGGCCCCATAAAGCCTCAGCATGTTGCAGGTACAGTTACAAGCTGCTAAATGATATGAAAGATAAAGAAAACTAAAATGTTAAGCTAAAAAAATGACCATGAAAATATGAAGAGAAGAAAGGAAGAATTAAACATCTGAAAAACAAATCAGACCAACGTGAGTGGTCTTATGCAGGAAGGCAGTTTCCCAACTGGTGGGTCCCAGGCAAGCAAGATGTGGCCATGGATTGTAATTACTTGACTTGGTTAGAAGGTCTGGCAGAAGCCCACTCTCATGTCTGTGCTACTAAATATCAAACTATGGCCAACAAAGGAGAGGCCAAGGATTGGAAACACTAGAATAAACGGCTACCGTTGTTAGACTTTAGGAAATCTCCCAGTAAATCTACAATCACTTTTTGTGTTTATACAGATTGACCAAAAGATGGAAATACTCTGTTGCCATGCTAACTGTGTCCCTCTGGTTCCAGTCTGCATGCTCAGTAAGCTTAGCTAACTCACTACTGACCGTAGTGTCAGTTTAGTGGCAGCAGTTTGAAAGACATTTTGGCCATAATCCGGGGTTCGATCCTCAAGAGGGTAATTTGCAAAAGCATCTTCACTTTCCTATAAAAGAATTAAAATCAAAGACAAAGAAAATTTCCTCGACACTGGTTGCCAAACAGACAAATTCAGAGCAAAAGGAACTGGTTATGGCTGCTTACTGGCTTTGTTTTTTCATCTGTCCCCAATAAAAAAATATGCGCAGACAGAACCATGGTTCATTTGCAAGAAGCTTGTGTGCTTATTTGCACTCAGCTGATTTTACACTCGGCTAAGTTCACTTTACCCAATAAAGACTGCAGCACATAGTCCCATAGTTAGTACTGTTGTCCTTGGCATGAGGCGACGATGAACCTGAAATTCATCTAATGTGCAGGTCATCACCCTGGTAATAGTGAGTACCCCCTGTGGGAAGGATGGTGTGGCACGGAGGGGTCCACTTACACTCACAAAGGGGTGGAGATGGGATATGGAAGGAATAGTGTAGGGTTGGGTGAGGAGGAGCAGGGTATCTTTATACTGATGACAGCTTTTATTCAGCAGCCTCACTGACTTGGGACTGCACCCAGGGAGGAATTCCTAGAATGTCTGAGGGAGTGAGGAGACCCTATCCACAAGTGTTTCTCTGCCAGAGGTTAGAAACAGGACCCCCGAAGCAATTAAGCAGCGTATCACCCATCACTCAACCCCCCTCTCTCAGTGGCACCGTCAGCACCACCGTACTCCTCCTCCCCCCGCCAGATCTTAACCTTCACCTGTTGACCTGAAGACAAGCCAACAGTCATAAATATCATGTAAAGCAAACAGAGGTCAATATCTTTTGCCAGGCCTCTAGATGCCGCCCTTAAAAAAGATAAAATAAAGAAGTTGTAGTTTACGTTCCAGTTTCTCTCAAGTTAACCCAGTCAAATAAAAAGTGAACTTTCTCTCCTCTCATATTCACTCTTGGAAAATTAGAAACTTGAGCCGACTCTGACCTGGCAAGGCATTTATGACGTGGGCTATGATTGGGAATAATTATATGCTGGACTATTTAATGTTACCAAGGGAGGTCAGTTTAAGTCAAGACATACTTCCAGGGTTTATTTGAGTGCTCATCTAATAGTTCAGTGTCACATCAATTATGACTTTAGATCACGTGTTGGCTGTTCTCGTGGTCCCTTCATTCCACTCCTGTAAATAAGACAGTTGAGATTTATGGCTCCTGCAACATGTTCGACATCGTTTAGCGTTTAGTATTGTCACCAGGTCAGAAGTTTACAGACTGTGTCATTACTCTGGTCAACAAATTGGAATCTGCTTTGTCTGTTAGCATGTTTTGATTAATGCTCTGTGGCTACTGCACCTGACCCTTAACCCTGCGCTGCCTGCCTCCTCCACAGAGGTCCTGTGACACGCTCCAGTGTTGAAGTGCTCGTCGCCTTAGGCCACTGACCTTTCCCAGGCCTGCCAATGCTCACATGGGGGGAGAGCCCTGGGACCTGTGCCAATCAACAACCTTCCTCTCCTAAAAGCAAAACATGTCTCTGAAGATGAAGCGGGCCACAGAAGATGATGACCAATCGTCAGGACAGAAGAGAGAGCGACACCACAGGATGAAATGAAAGGTGTTGCTGCATGCAACACAGGTGCATCACTGTTAACATTTGTAAAGATCCTTGTGGCACCGATGACAGACACCGTATTACTCTACAGTATCTTCCTTTGTACACTACAGTACAGCTAAGTAAAAAAAAAAAACAGAAGTGTAATGTTTTCTTTGTTCTTTAGTTATTTAACTGAAAGAGAAATATAAAAGACTGGGTACATTTGTGAATAATGTAAATGAGCTTTGTGCGAGACAAAATGAGGAAAGACTGGAGATTAAATTGTATGAAAGGGAGTTGTTTTATGCTACTCTGCTGTGAGTAGGGTCCTGGTATGTAAAAAGCTACCTGTAACAGTTTTTTTGTAAAGTAAACTGAGAAATCTGGCGAGATTTGAAAATGTAAGCTCACATGCAATGGCTTCTTTCTGTGTGTAAACATACTTTCTGTTCATACCTAAACCTCAGCTATGATTGATTGTATGCAGAATTGGATGTAATAATGAGTGTGCAACCTTGACAATTAAGAAACCAGAAGTCATCAAAGGTTAAATCCCTAATAAGAAAAGCAGGGGTTTACTCCACTATTTAACAGTTTTCACATGTGTAAGCATGACTCGGTTTTCTTTCATCTGCATTGAGATTTCATGGACTCATATGTATTTGAAATTCTGGTGCGTGTAAATGCTATAAATATGTTTTGATGTGCGTTACAAGGTCAGTGGGAGTATCTTAAGTCTTATTAAAGACAAGCTGTCCAGTCTTTGGTCTCAGTATCCTTCTTGTCCCGGTTGAATATGGATTTGATGTATTCAGGGCCTATTTGTGAGAAGATGCAGATGTTCTGAAGGCCACATTCGTCAATCTGAAACGGGCACCGTAACTGATCATTTGTTATGAATTTCACAGTTTGGGAATGTTTTGTACTTTGGTTTGACTTGTTTACTCCTGAGGCTCAGCAGTGTTGACATTTGAAGGGGGGGGTTACCAATTCCCATTCAAAGCTGTGAAAGACGGAGTGCATACTAACCACAGGAAAACAGATTTAGAGATGGAACCAGAAGGCAGGCCTTCCAGTTGATGTTTAAGGCATGCGGGTTGGCTCAGCTGCCCATTTCTCCTTTTACAAAATCCCTACAGGGGGTACATGCCACTCTATTTGCTGCCTTGCTTTACTGTATTCTAGTGGCCAGTGGGAAGCTTGGCACTATGTGTTTTGCATTACAAACACAATTTATTCCCCCTTCTACCAAATGCTAAGACATGCCGCACCGATCATCATGTAGAGTTCCAGTATGTTAAATGACTGGTAGCCGCTGGTGTAATGTAACTGTAGTGGATCCCAGTAGAAAGACAGAGTAGAGCTTGTTAATGTGAACCTACAACACAGAGATGCCCCTTTACCTCCCAATGGGAGGCATTACAGTCCATCACCATGCAGTGGAAAGCCCTGAGCAGTGCAACTCTGATTTAACTGCTTTTTAGAGGGAAATGTCTTCATCAGAATGAAACAGAAACCAAAACCAGGGGAAAAGACTAAAGGAGTCCAAAATTCAAAGTAAGTGAGAGCTGAATTTTCAGAGCCATTAACAGAACGAGCCATGGAAGTCTTCACAGGAAACTCTCCTATCCTCCTCCCTCAATCAGCCAACTGCTGGCAAACTTTAAGCTGTTGTTGAAGGACCAAAATCATTTTCCAGTCACAACTGCACGACTGCCTTGGTGTGTTTGTTTCTTTTGACATGTGAAACAATGAGACACCAGTGTGACCACAAATTTCACCTCCGGTAGCTCACACTTTGAACCTCCCAACAGCCACTGGCTTCCCAGACCTTTTGGAGCAGGATGTAAAGCCCTGCCAACACACTGACTCTATGTTTCGACATCATGTCCTCTCTGGTTCAATATGTTGCTACTGCAGTCGTTCTCCTGAAAGGCTGCTTGTGTAAAAGCTGTATTCATCAACCCCAGCAGAGGGTGCAGCACTGCAGCATGGAGCTAATGGACATCTTGGACTTCTGGATTTGTGCCTGTTTAAATCCAGTTTTATGCAGGAGTACGTCAACATACTGTAGAAACTGCCCACATGTAAATTTAAAAGTCTACATGACACAGAGATTTATTTTAAAGTCACAATTTCCCTGTAGTATTGGATGCAACTTATCTGCAAGTGAATCCCTGGTAATGTGCAGTACTTCTCGGAGGGGACTTGGGGATTAGTGGGCACTATTTTTAGGGAGGTGTCAGTGAAGCCGTGCACAGTTAAAGGCTGAGTAGAGTCAAGTTTCTGAATAAATTCACAGAGAATGAGGATTGAAAAAAAAAAACTTAAAAGGAGAAGAATTCATAAATAAAAGTAATTGATTCACAAACAACTCATAGTCTATGAATAAATGTGTTGTCTGTCATTTATAGCTCAAACCACTTTGAGTGACGGGTGTATTATCTCCTGTGTGCTGACGGGTGAACTGGAGGTGTCAATGCCCGTGACTCTATTCTTGCTCTCACCCTCACTGGCTGAGGATGAATACGTTCTTGTTAAGGTTCATCCAAAAAACAAAAAAAAAACACCTCCTGTCATGTGGGTAGACTTCACAGGCCTGTTTAGCTTTGTGTTAGAGCTAGTCTCGCCCTATGCAGAGCATGCAGCCAGCCTGCATTTGGACACGCGCTCCCTGTTGTTTCGGTAATAAATCTCTGCACTTGAGGACTGAGAGGAATCTTGCAAATAGCTCAGAATGGCCAAGTGTGCCCACTCGGCCTCCGTTTTAAACAAGATGGGGGTGGAGGGGTGCAAAGGGGGCAGGGGTCAGCTTTGGGTCACACTGCACAGTCCCACTCCAGATAAGACCACCACTGCTACAGATATGCGTACATCACAGCCATCAAAGCTTGGGAGTACAACCTCTGCGCAGTGTTTACGCTCACACCCCCGCCCCCCACACCCCTCTCACTGGACTGTCTCTATCTGCTCAGCAACAGGCACTTGTCACCCGGCCGCTCTCAGACGACAGTGCATTAGTGAAAGGCCACAGAACGGCCGGCACTGTTTCTTGATCCCTGTCGGAGCTGTCAAAGGTGGGCAACCTCTCAGCTATTCCGATGGGAGATGGTAAGATTTAGTGTGGCCCCCCCGTTAGACCCCCCCAGGGGGCCTCGATACCATAAAGCTGCCTTCTGAGGTTGCACAGAGAACCCGAGGCCTCACATCCTATCAGGGGTGGTCAGGGAACAGCTGAGACTAAATAGGCAGCTGCTGGATCATCGTCACAACCTGTCGGATATGGGCGCTCTTTGATGAGGTCCCACCAGAGTGTATGATGTTCCACCAGACCTCAAATATTTAAGGAACCTGACCTCAAATGCTGCACTTTACATTCACACGATTGAGAGACGAGGGTGTGCGATGTTTCCTTGGTGCATGCGGAAAAAAAAAAAAAACGTGTCCTCAGACAAAGTGGCAAGAGATTTATTGGACAAGAAGGCATTTAACTTTATGGGTGCATCTGCTCAGCAGCCGACCAGTACCGAGATTCTTTTGTTAACTGCTAATAACACGGGCCGGAATAACTCTGTTGCTAACAAATGCTAATTTTATTGGACCATAACAAATACTAAAAAAGACAGTAAACTGCAGTCACCTCATTGTGAATTAAAAGGAAATAACTTCTGTATCCTCAAGGAAGCAACAGTCTGCAGCCATGCCACACTAAATGCTAACAGAGCCATTCTAGTCTACACAAACTGATGAAGCCACCAGGATAAGGGGCGAAACGTCTTCAAAGACCAAAAAAAAAGTGCAGTTGACTTGATTCAATTGCCTAAAAAATGCTAACATCTATATGCTAACTACTATGCAGTGACAACACTATCACACCCATATTTGGCGGGTATGTTTGTATGTTCACCATTTTAGTTTCACCTGTTAGCATGCTAATAATTGGTGGTAAGCATTTAAGTGGAGAAAATATAACTAATTTAGCAGCCAAGGTTTTTGGACGAATAAACAAGATTTTTGAACAGTGTTTTTCTTTAACTTTTCACATTTTATGCACAAAGAGAAGCTGAACACAAGCAAAATGAATTAAAATCTAAAAAGCTGGAACAGAATCCAGATAGGGTATCCTCATATACTGCTATCAAGTCACAGCTATTCTAACAATGACTCTATGACATAAATCATCATAGGCTACAATCCAAGCAGTTTGATATTAGCCAAACACTTAAGGGTGGCCTGGTGCATAATAACTTTACCAGAAAACTATAGCGTGTATAATACACATTAGATTTGAGGTGGTCATATTTAATTCTTTCAAAAGACTGCATGTTAGCATAAAAATGCAAAAAAGAAAGAAAGAAAAGAAAAAGTAATGAGAAAAATAAAGAAAATGAAAATTTAAAGTGGTTCTGTGCAGATTTGCCCAGCTTTGTTTCTAAGACATCAATCCAGGCTTGCAATTCTTTTGGAATTGTCTGCGGTTTACCTCTTACATTATATGTGATTTTCTCTAATGGCATACAGTGGTTGAGCTCGTTCACAAATTGCGAGTGACTTGGAGGATCCTCCGCAATCCATTTTGATAGAATACATTGTTTGGCAGCTGCTGTGTGCCAGGCCAAGGAAATGAGCAAAATGGAGGGAGTTAAACTGGAGATTTGAAAGTGGTCTCCTGACAAATAAATATTTTGACCTGAGAAGGCTCTGGGCAAACAGTAAAGTACTGACTGCAGTCTATGCAGATCGTCCTGAGGGGAACATGAATGTCTGTACCAAAGGCCAAATCATTAGCTGATAACCAAAGCCCACATGTCTCATCCTCAAGGAACCATGGATGTCTGAGCAGAATTTCACGGCAGTCCATTTAATAATCCGCTGACAAAGGGCTCATCAATCACAGTGAATGGGCTTCACCTTATGGGAGCCATGAAAGTGTGTACAGTAGAAAACAGTGAAACATATCCAATTGTCATGGAAACATTTCAGCCTGGACCAACTGATCCAACAAACACTGGCATGGAGACATACCACTACTGTGACAAGTGGGTAAAAACACCACAACAAACTACACCCCAGGGGTTTCACATTTAGACGGCGACACAGGTTTCATTTCAAAGATCTGTTTTCTCTTCATCATGGAGCTGACAGTTTTACAGCATCGTCTCCAATCAGCACGGCAAGGACAAGCAGCTTCAATTTTGCCTGCTTGCTGCCTCGGTTATTTTCAGTTCATGGGATAACTGAGAATTAATCCCTGTTGCACGCTCGCTGCCAGCTACAGTAAGGGCCTCTGGATCGCTCAGTTTTCTTTTTGTTCCATTTGGAAGGAAAACTTTAAGCAGAGGCTCATGAGAAATAACTGAAGGAGCCAAATATGTTGTAAAGTAGGAAGGAGATCCTCCTGGGTGTGAGTCTGTGCTGATATTGGCTCAAAGAGAAAGGACCCCATAGACAGTAGATAATGTCTCTGGCTTTTTGACTGGCACCAGGTCTGGTGTCTAGTGTCTGTCTCTGAATATTTCTACATATCATTGTGTATACATAATCCGTGTTTGTTGCTGTGACACAGTGGACCATCGCAGCCGCATCAGATCAATTTTCTTTCTTTCTTTCTTCTTTTTTTTTTTTTTACCATGGGGAGTTTTTCTGCTTGGCTGGTTTAATGTGACAAGACTTTCCTCAGCTTTAAAGTAGCTTTTGAATTGCAATATGATTTCTCACATTTACTGCTCCATTACCAGAACATAAAACATTATTTGAACTGAATGACTTGACCCGTAGCAAGTTTCGGTCAACAAAGTAAAAATTTGTTGTACTTTGTTTATCTTGCATGGATACAAGTTCATGGAAGGATTTTCATTTTGTTTATTGTCAAAGGCTTAATAATAAGATATATCTGTGTGTGTGTGTGTGTTTTAATGAAGCTGCGTGTGCGTCAGAGAGAAAAACATACAGATGGAGACAGTGTCTGAATTTGTGTTTGCATTCCCACACTTCTGTTTGTATGTGGATTTATGTCTATGTTCACAGACCGACTGTTTTTTTAAGTGTGTGTGTGTGTGGTTGCAAGTGTGTGTGTTTGCATGACACATGAGAACAGCCGCCTGGGACCCTGGAGAGCAGAGAGTGAGTGCAGTGCAGAGGGGGGCAGAAACTACCGTCCCGCCCGGCGACAGCGGCCCTGAGTTGTCAGCGCTGTCAGACTGAAAGCATCCGCGTAGTGGTAGGCAAGTTTAAAAAAAACAGTGACACATTTCTGTTTCACACTGGAACAAAGATCAACCACTGGGTTAGACAAAGACATACTGAAAAAGAGACTGAAAATTATATTTACATAAACTGCCAAAAAGCACCAGGTGAGCATTCATCGATCCTTAAAGGGAAAGAACACAACACACTAAGAGCTGCATCTGACTTTTGAGCGCTCTTCGGCAAAGCACTTTTTAATGAGCCAGTTTAACCAAATTCTTTCCAAGCATTATTTTCCACGCTGTGATCTTCTGTTAACTTGGTGTGACTGTTGGCTCTACTGCTGGTCTTCATGCACAAGCAGCAAATGTGATGAAAAGTGAGTGCGTCTGACATTTTCAGTATTTCAGGCTTATCATTAAAATATTACAAGGTTCAAATTGTTCCTCCAAAAATAACCACTTAACTCATCATTGGATGTTTTCCATAACAAATCCTTGCTTGGTCATTATTAGTCCATAACATAGGTACGAGTTTCTTTGCCTGAGCCAGAGATCGGCCCGACCCGGCTCGCAGCCACAACCACAGTTACAGTGAAATTTGCAAAATTGCAGTATTGCGTATTGAGATCTCATCTGAACTGATTTGTGTCATTCAAACTCCTCAGATTTGTAGTTTTAACTTTTAAATCAGGCCTGGGCCCATAAATACGGTTAATGGGACATGCTGGGCCGGGTTTGGGTCAGTTCTGGCTTGACTTTTTGGGCCTGATCTACAACTTTTTTTCACACAGGATCAGTGAACAGGAGGTAGATACAGATACAGAGAAAAACTCCATACAACATAACATCCATTGTTCTTTTGCTGTAAATGATAAGTGGCACTTACCAGATCTGCTTTATGAATTCTCACAAAGAAAAAAGATGAAGAACCTTTGAGGTATAAAAGAGATTATTGATATTTTCCTCCATTCTTCAAACTAATTTCTCTGGAAGACACAAGAAACAGTTACCAGCTGTGGCACTGTGAGACTAATGTGAAAAAGAGTTCAGTGGTATGAGTCTCCTGCAGCCACTGAGGGGTAGCATGACAAGATAAATCAAGATAACAAGATAAATGTGCACCAATTTATAACAAGCACTCAGCTAGTATGATATTGAGACTAGCTAAGCTTTTTTTGAATGAAAAAAAGAAAATCAATAAATATTGAGTCTTCTTTTTCCCCACTCATCTGCGTTATATGAAACCAGCCATTGTCCTGATTTGCTGAGTATTTTCTCTCCAGTTCCCCGGTGGGGACATCAGGCACAGCTGGTTCTCACTCTGAGACGTGGAAAGTCCCAGTTCTGTGCATCACTGTGCTCATCTCTTTTCTCAGTTTCTTGCTCCTTCCTTCGCACGTTGAGAGGAAGCCAAGCTGCCAGCGCAGTATCAGCTGTCTGTCTGTCTGAGTCTTTGGTTCTGGTGCTGCTGGCTGTGACGTGGCCGGGCGGCTCGTCTCTCTGCAGATAAACCAAGATGACGGATGGTTTCTGGGGGGTGTGTGCACGCCGTCTTTTAAAAGTCGAGGGACAGAAACTCCATAAATGTTTTTTTTAACAGCACTGTGTTGCAATTTTGAGCGGTAAACCCATATAACAATAGTTTCAAGTGGGTCTTGCAGCTGATACGTACTGTAATTTAAAACAAACGCAATAGCCCTGTTCCTATGCCCTGTGGCCCATCACTCTGCAGATCTCCTCACAGCATGTCTCTGGGCTTAGGAATGGAAATAAGGAGGAAATCCATAAAAGACGCACTGTTTGAAGCCTGGACTTAGAACATCTTTGAACCGAGAAGCAACACTTATATCCAAACTCTAGTTTTCCCAAACATATTGAGGTCATATGAGGCAGATGGTCACAACACATGAAGTTACTCAAAGCATATGGTGCTGATCAAAATAACATGACTCAAAGATATAGGCTGTACTGTTGTCTAACATGCATTTTTCACCATCCCAGCTGCATGTGCTTCTTACTCAAACTACTGGTGTTGAACCCTCTGCCTCTAATTACAGTTTAGAGACTGCAGACTGAAGAGTTGGGACCACTCAGCTCAGACAAAAGCTTCTTCTTGGTGAAACTCAAGGTACTTTCTCTCCTCCGTCCTCTCAGAGCAGCACTAATTAAAAATAAACAGCAGCTGCCTGCAGGGCGCCCACCGGGCTCATGGTTCTTAGGGCCACAAGATCGGTTTCTACCAACATGAGAATGCCTGCACTCTGGTTTTGCATTTGAAAGTAAACTGGTAGAGGCCTGTATTTTCATAGACGTGTCACAGTCGTCCCACAGCAGGGTTCAGACTGGGTGTCATCAATTTGCTCTCCGTCTCTGTCATCACCCGGCCTCCTCTTGTCCTCTGCTGTCAGATTCACATTTCAGCTGTTTGGTTCAGCAATAAGGCAGCTGACCCAGGGTCTGCAGAGGTCTACCTCTCCTGCTCCATCATGTTTACTCCAACAGGCTTCTCAATGCGTAGTAAACAGGCTGCAGCTTTGCCTAATCACTTAGATTGGCTCCAGACTACATGGGTTTAAACAGTCCTGAATTCAGTTTTGTCCCCCCGCTGATATTGCCAAACAAGGAAATGGTTGTCCAAGGCTGGCATCAATAAAGCCATGGGGTTGGCATTTAGGGGGAGTAAGCTGGTCCTGGTTACTTTGAAATCGTTTTGGACCTGATTGAATTCATGAACTTGCATAACTCAAACAATCGGCACAGCCAAGACCGGCTACATCGAGCCAGAAACTGGTGCGGGGAAATGTTGCCAGGCGTTTTCACACTCACAAACATACACCACATACACATATGTGTTCTCATGTAGTTTTGGGCATCACTCAAGATGTGAGTGCATTCTTCAGGAGAGGCTTGTGTTTTGCTCTGTTGAGAAAAACTGAAGGATGCAAGATTGTTTGTCAGTATAATTTTGTGTCGATACCACTGCTGTGGATCATGAGGAGTTTCCAAGTTCCCAACAGCAAATGACTTACAGTAGAAGGAGAAGAAAACGAGAGAGAATTCAAGCTTGTTGCATTTTCTCATTTTGTGGTCAAAACAGAGACAAAAATGAGCAGATATGAAGAATATTACTTAATTCAAGCTGGGCTAACCATTAGCAAATGACACACTCGCATGGCATCATACATGAAAGGCTAGAGCACCTCGTCAAGGACATTTTATTTGGCTTCCTGCTGCGTTTTTTAGGAAGCAGTCCAACTAACTTAATTCATGTTTATTTATCCTTCGTTAAAAATGAATGATGAAGTTATTGCACCCTTCTGCACATCGGAGAATCATCTTCTGTTTTTACTTTCCCTTCTTAAAAAAAGACACGGAAAGAGGAACCAGAACCAAAAGTCCTCTACATGTGTTCTTCATCTGGTGTGAAAAAGGCACTAAATCAACATCCAGTGAGAAGAGGGCAGTCTCAACAGGCTGTGGGAGCTGCAAGAGGACGATAAAACTGGATGAGAGCGGTTGGATGGGAATTGAGTTCTGGAAGTCCAGTGCCAGGGTACTTCCTTATTATAACAGACCCCAGCAAAGCCAAGCATCGCACACAAAGATCATAAAAAGCCATCTCCCTTGGACTGACTGTGTCTATAATGTTTGCATGGATGCAGACGATGTCCAACTTGTGCAACATCTTGAGTTTCACTGGGACAGAGGGAAACACGCACAAGTTTCTGCAAGACCAGGAGCACATTGGGTTGCATCTTTTTGAACACCAGGATAGTTTCACGGTGAAAGATTAATGGTACGGTCACTCAAATGTTTTGGCCACTCTTGTCGTGATGCGATTTCACAATCCCTGTTCTGTAATGTAGCAAAAATCAGGTTTTTTTTATGACTTTGTGCAACAGCTCTATAGCAAAAGACTTAATTTCTGGTGCCTGTGAAAAGCTGAGCAACAGTTAGCTGTACTTGTGTGCTGCTTTGAGGTCTGAGAGAAAAAGTATTTAATAGGTGCAGGGGTGAGACAGTTTAAGAGGAGGTAAAGTTTGTGCCCTTCCAATGAACCTGTTATGATTTCATCAATCAAAGCTTTAGGTTGTTTATGGGAGGAACAATTTCAGAGAGCCTTGAAAGTTTATGAAGGTGTAGTATGTCGCCATTGCTATTCCTGAAAGCCTTGGGTGTAATGCTGACAGACAGCTCTCTTGCTCTCCCCCTCCGTCCCTTAACAGTCACTTCTCTCAGAGAGGAAACTCTGAATGCATCTGTTGTGTGAAAAAAAAGAGAAAGTCTTTGTGAACTCAAAGATGTTGTTGTGTGTGTTAACATGAGTGAAAGAGTGATGGAACATGTGTGACAACGTGGCTGCTCTTTGCATTATGTGTAAAAGCGAGTACGTGTTCTGACTGTGCATGTCTCTGCAGCATAGATCAGACAGAAGGGGGGAAAGGGGGGAAATGCCGCTTAACCGAACCTTGGAGCAGAACCAAAAGCCACAGAAGTAGCTCTGGGTCCAGCATCCCTGAGCCCTGTAGAGACGTCTAGCAGGACAGAGCAGAGCAGAACAGTGGTTCTATTCAAACCAAACCATTTTTCCCTGGCACCAGTTTGAATGGGTATAAAATGAGATCACTCTTTTTTTTCTGTAATCACAGAAATGTCAGAATGAAATTAAATGAAAACAGAGAAATTCTTTCCGTCTTCCACAACAGCAGCTGAAGCAAATGCATCTTGTAGTTGCAATGCAGTTAAGTTTCACCGTATAGCTACTGAGGAGCATTAGGAGAAACAAAAATGCGTCTGGGTTGAGGCTAATGGGACCTCATTTTTTTCCTGTAGGAGTTGTTTCTTTTCGGAAGTGGAAGGGACTGGAAATGTTTCCCTCAACAGGAGTAAGACCGGACAAATAAATTCGAAGTGCGTTTCCTCTTTGACCCCTGTGACTCCGCCTTTTTTCTGTCACTTCTGTTTTTCAAATTTTTGCCTGAGGAAAAGTTGGCTCGAAGTATTACATATGATTTAGAGACAGAAAAAGAGTCCCAGTGAAAGAAAACAGGAGGGCTGGCTCATCGCAGCCCATATACTCTGTGATCTTAGTCACAAGCTGCGCTGCCTTACTCGTGTTCAAGCTAATTAAGGAAGGTTTGAAAAGTCAGACTGAAATGTAAATTATCTCATGAAGACATAAAATATGCTAACAAGTGCTTGCTGGTAATTGCAAACACATTTCTTTTTGCTATTACCAAAATGTTGCAATTAAATGATATACATGTACATAAATTAACTGAAACACTTTGTTGTGCTGTTACCATGGTTATGATGCTGTGCTAAAACAAAAACAAAAAAAAACAAAAGAAAAGACATTTTCCACTATAAATCTAGGCTCACTCAACAAAGTGCAAATAAATTTTATTAAAGAGTCCCAGAGGAGTTTGCTTTTGGTTATAAAAGAGTCTTATATTAATGTGGCTGAATCTACGTTACCCACACTTAAATGGGTCCATTTTCGATAAATATATCGTTTTGTCTTTATAGTTATTTTGATATTATTATTTAGTGGTCAGCTCGTCCAGAATTTCCTAGTTTTGGTTTCCCGGATGCTGCCCGACGGGTCTTTTTAATAACGCCGCTGGATCGCTAGTTGGCATCGTTTATGATCGGAACTACGACGGTATCTTATCGTCTTCAAACCTCCAACTTTCGTTCTTGATTAATGAAAACATTCTTGGCAAATACCTTCGCTTTCGTCTGTCTTGCGAAGGTCCAAGAATTTCACCGTGCGCACGGAGGCTCATGGGAAATGTAGTGTGAAAACACTTCACTTTCCGAAAGTCTCCATAGTCCCTTTAAAAATGAAAAACTGAACCATTACATTGACATAAGTCCTCTCAAGTAAGATGCAGCAAGCTTTGCAGATGTCGTTTGGGGAGTTTTCTGTCAGTTTTCTCTATAGATCTTCTCATTCTCTGTTAGGTTGATTGGGGCGATCAGTGGACTGGACAGCAATTTTCAGATCTTGAGAGACATTCAGCTGTACCCAAGTGGGCTCCAGTCCACTTAACATTAACGGAGTTGTCCATAACTCCCCCATAGTCTTGTCATAGTCTTTTCAACTTTCCCATAGCCCTGCCACTGAAAACACCCCCACAGCATGATGCCTCCACCACCGTGCTTCACCTTTCAGATGGCATTGGGACAGGTGGTGAGTGGTGCTGGCAGCACCATGCTGAGGAAGTCTCTCCAAGCAGCTTTCATGTGTCTTTTACTGAGGAGAGGTTTCTGTAAGGCCACCTTCTTCTCCAATTACTTAGACTGCGACCAGCTAGGCATAGCCCTGGTTATTCCAAAAGTCTTCCATCTTCAGTCCTGTCTTTGAGCTGTGCAGGCAGTTACCTCATAGTTTGGTCTTTGTTATGATTTGTATTGTCAGCTATGAGACTTTGTATAGACAGATGTGTCTGCCATTCCAAATCGTGTCCCATCGGAAATGTGACCGGAGCTAAATTTCAAGTGTCAAATGTCATTGGGATATTTCAGTTTTTCATTTTTAATATCTCAACTTTTTCATTTAGTGTATATCAGTGAGCAACAATATTTTTCTATTCTATTTTAACATCTGGCTGCAACATTACTAAATAAAATTAAAAAGGAACAGATCTGAATACTTCATTGGCCACCTACAGTATCAACACAACCCAAGCACACTCATTAACACATTCACACACTATACCATACACTCTGTCACTGTACAGCAGATACCCAAGACGGCACATTATGGTTATGTGGTTTGCTAGATCCATGGCATGGAGCCAAATATTCAGTGTTACTTAGCAGCAGCAGCTGAAGTTTTAATCAAAAGGTGTTATAAAAAGCATTGCTTATGTTTAGCATAGTGTTCGCATCACACCACCCATTAAGAACATGTTTTAGGCCATTTATGCTGGAAGAATGACTCTTGTTTCATGGTGTGATCATAATGGACTTGGGGTGAAAAAGTCACCACTCTCACTGTGACCCTCAGTCTCTCAGTATTTAAACACAAGTGTGTCACCTTGCCTAGCAACAGCCACGTTATCTCTTATGTTGCAAGGAAGATGTTCTCAAAACTTTGCTGTATTCAAAGTAGGTGGCATACCTCCACTATCTCAAGGCTCTTCTTCCGATTAAAACTGAACAAAGCCTTCTCACACAACTTCGCTGCAAAACAGGACATATGGTTAACAAAGTTAAATGAACACATTATATTTTTCCATCAGTAACATTGAAAAAAAAATACCCCGGGAATATGATAAATTATATAGGCTATCATAATGGTTATCACAATTTCAAAGTATAACGAAACATCATCTGCATAATGACAGAACTATTCTATTCTCAAAGAATCTAGTCACAGGCCTGGAAAAATGAGAGCAGTAAAGGGAAACATAAGTGGCACAGGTTTTTTTTTCTTTTTGTTGTATAATTTATTTTCCAACACTTTGTTTTCTAAGGGTGTGTGAAACTGCTGACCCTCAGAGTACTACACCAATATGCAACAGGCTGAGAGAACAAACATGCAAACAATTACTGGTGAGTCAGCACCAAAGTTGAACCAAAGCAACAACCATGCCCCTTTGAAGAGCTTCCAAATGTTCTCTTCATTTTCTCCTAAGTTTGGGCAGAGTTAAGAAATTCACAGGAAATGTGTGATATACATAATAAAACCAGCTGTCTTTTGATAATGTTGTTATCTAAACATCTGCTAGTATTGTGAGAGTTGTCTGTGTTTTGGCAAAGTTTACGTCCAGATTGAGTCCAGCATTTTGAGATTGACAAATAAAACAATACAGTACATACTAGGCCTGCACGATATCAATAAAATGTACCATGTGTGATAACACTGTTTAGTATTGCAATGACAATATGACAATGAAAACAAGTTTGACCGGTCAGCCCTAATACACAATATAAAGTTGTTTGTAAGGGATTACATCAGAGCCCTCATTTGGATTGTATCCATAACAGACAATTTTAAAGTTTGTATTTTATTGCAGTCCTTTCTTATTTATTTATTTTTTAAATCTATTTGATTTATAATATTTACTGTGGATATTTTGCTGTTCAGCAATCTAAATGTCATCTTTTATAACCCCCCAACTATTAAATTAGTGCAACTGATATAAAACAAATATATTTCAACCCACAGTGGTATGATCTTGTTGCATAGTTCCAAGTATAAATAATTCATTTCAAAATCTTTTTTTTTTTTTTTTTTTTTTTTTTGCAATGTGTCATTCTCCTGCCAGCTCTTCACATCTGCCTGCCACTACTTCTGAACATAGGGGCTGGATTAAATTATTTTGACTGCTCCAAGAATTCAAGGAGGCTGGTAATAAGCATTATTTCAGTTTGCCAGCTCACATGGAACAAACTGACCTTCTGTTTTCACACAGATATTTCAGGTAATTTTCAGACTGTCTCTGTCCAATGTCAAATGCCAAAACCATGGGAAAACAGCTAAATCTCCTCTTTCTACTCCTCTTCCTTTTACTCCAACAAACAATTGTGTCAGACTGCTACCAAAGACATTTCTGTATATAAAAAAAAATAGTGGGGATATTTTCCATTGTAGCCTTTTTCCACACCAACTATGAACATGTTGCATTTTAACATCCAGATTTATTGAAAGAATTGGTTGTAATTAAGAAGAAAACGTAGGGCTAAATAACCTGACTGCACACTGGTCATCTATTGTTCCATCATCAGCTCCTGAATTAGGTGTTAACTAGTCTCAAAACAATTTCCTACAGCAAAAGAATAATAAATACAATTTCCAAGAAAACATTTTCACTACATCTGATGCAAATTACATTTTTTGTCATTTGTAAGCACTTTGAGTGAAATCTTCAAGTCCCTGGGAAACAATTATTTTCAGTTAAGTAACAGTGAGTGAGAGTGAATCAAAGCCAGATGGGATTCTGGCACATCACAGTGAATTGGAACACCTCCAGGAAAAGAGCCAATCACCAAACTGAATGGCTTCTTTCTGTGTATCTCTAATATGTCCTGCCTATTCTCATTCACAAAGCACTTCTTTACAGGTTAGTGGATGTGTTTCTCTGTCATGGCAGTTTTGGGTGCAAGCACGTAAAGAGTGGAGACACTGCGGGCTGCTACTCTACCAACCTGTCCATCTACTCTGTTTTCCACAAATATCAAGTAGTCTATCAACTTTAAAGAACAGGTCTTGTTCTTGTTATTTTGGATATCGTTTCCATTTCATAACTTCAAAAGAATTCAGACAGAAAGGCAACATCAAAGCACACAGTCATCTTATAAAAATACACTTCTGAGAACCTCAAATCCTTGGATACTCAAGAGAAATAGGCTTATGTGATGCCAGATCTGCCTAAGAGAAGCTCAGCTTGTTTGCCTGTGAATTCATCAGCAGGCCAACAGTAATAATGTACTGCAGACTATGTCCTGATAAAGGCCAATAAAGAGCCAGTTGCTTAATAAAGTCATTAATACATTCATCCAAAATGCTCAAATGTATCTATCAAGACAGAGTTACTCAAATACATCACGCTGAGATGTTGGTGAAAATGTTTCCCCCATACAGAACTGACGTTAAGCATCAGCAAATGGTTTACAAAAATTTCTTAGTCATCTACTGAAAACAACCCTGCTGCATTTGGTTGTGTTTGATGTGTGATGAATGTGTGTTTGGATCTGATGCGACCCATTTGAAGACATGATGATTTCCCCACAGACATCACTCATTAAGCACTGTGCCCCTCTCTGGAGATTTAACACTGAAAAACAATTACAGGTCTGAACATTTTTTTTTAAACATGTCTGACGCTTAGAAACTCCCCTCAGCTGATGTTGTGAACCACAAATTTGAAACCAAGGGAACGTGTTGATCATCTTCTTTTCTGTCTGCCAGTCTGAATCTGCCTCCAGCAGCCTCGTCAGTCAAAATTATGTACAACATAACCAGCATCACCAGTCTGGTTCCGGCCTTTGAAGCGTTCTAACTCACTTAGAGAGCATGTGGGTCCAGGATCATCAGGGTCTTAAATCATCTGGAAGATTATACCCATTCAGCCATGGATACACACTGCCAGATCTGTATGTATCACTCTCACCCATGTGTAATTAATTAAGGTCAACCTCTGTCATCAGCAGCCAACTAAAGGCTGAAAGGCAACAGAAAATTCTGCCAAAAAAATCAACCTGAATATCAGCCAATCGACAAAACACTTCAATCAACACAGGGGAGTTCAGCTACTTCGCAAGAAGAAAACCCAAAGCTGCGTTGGAGTGGCTCTTCCAGGGAAATTATTCAGACCAGATTCTGTTCTCTTGCTGACTAAATGGATTCTTTGTGTATTTTCTTTTTTTTTTCATTTCTGTCAGTCTTGACTTAAAATTAGTTGCTATGTTGTCAGTCATGGAGAGACTTTTATAACAGGCATTTTTGTACTTTATTAAAAGTCACTCAAAGTGCTAAAATATCTAGTTATTATTAGAGATGACTCAGTGAATATTACACAATTATCCCAGGACCATTGGACAGCATTATGTAACTTTATAGGGAAAGAGATGGAGGACTGTTGGTTCTAATACAATGCTTCAGAAGTGTTGTGTTAATGCAGCCTCAGGGTATCAGCTGAAACTAACGTCTCTGTTGTTGCAGTTATGAGTTGTGCTGTGGCGTGTCCTTGCAAATCACTAAGCGTCCCATTAGGGCTTCAGTTAGGGACGTGGCTTGTGACCAGCTGTGTACAGCTGTGGTAGGCCTGGTCAACAGTCAAAGCCTGAGGCTGCTGGATAGTCTGACTATGACTGTGTGTTGATGTAGATGTAAATTAGGATGGGGACATATATGCAGAGCAAACCTGTTCTCCAATATATAACATTTGTGCAGGAGCAAAGGGGACAAACTTTGTGACTATACACTTTATGACACAGACATCTCTTAAAATGTCAGTTTCCAAGGCTATGTTGGCACATACAGTTCCATTCATGCTGATTTTGTTTTGGTTATGAAAAGGCTGCTGAGACTATAAGCTCAGTTATATCTTAAGGTCACAGTCTGTCCTCACTGAGCAGCCACTTGCAACAATCACATAGCCAAAATAAATGGAAAAGCAACACGAAAGGCTGTTTATGAGAGTGGAAAAGTCTAAGAGTTTGAGCTAAGATTTTCTGAAGTACTGTATATGTTGTGGAGAAAGAAATAACTCTTTTAAGAGACAAGAAGTGGTATGCTAAAGATGAAAAGCTAGAGAAAACCAAGTGGATCAATGATTCACGCAGATTACCAAAAAGGTTTAGTTTCTAGGTAGCCATACAGATCATTGCCCGTTTCTACTATATAACCTTGATCAGATTTTTCTGGATAATTGAAACAATCATGATCAGTTTAGCTGTACTACCTGCAAAAACAGAGTAAGGACATTTTTACCCCTCACAAAAAAAATCTAGAAATATCACCTCAATATTGACAAACCGGTATTTACAACATAAAGACTTACAACAGTTTATGCAGCATCTTTTGTCACTTCCTGGTGCAATGTTTTATTGGCACGACAGTTGGAATATCTTGTGCTAGTATTCATGTGCTAGTTTCTTGCATGCAATATTTGAATTGTGTATTTGTGTATTGTGTAATTATGAATTTTTATACAGTCATCTATACTTTGTTACTGCACTTACAGTAGCATGACCTGTAAATAATAAACCAGCATCATCAATGAGTGCATCTATTGGTGGTTCAGTTTATGAACTCTAATGTTACTGGTGGCCAAGAACTGCACAAGGCAGTAGACAGGGGGAGACCAGCCCTGACCTACTGCCTTCATAGTCTTGGTCTGCTTGGATCAAACTAGTTTCCAGTCATAAAACCCACAGCCTCGGCTGTGGCAGAACGACCGAGGTTCACCTTTTTAATAAGGTCATTAGTTTAATTAGCTCCTGTTACAGCCCGGAGGCTGAGTGCACCAATACCAGGACCTGTGCACCCTGGTGGACTTGTTAGCATCTTTTTAATAACAGCATGCTATGAAAGGCTTTGACTGCTAACTGGTCCCAAAGGGGCCAGGGATGTGAGTTACTTGCAGAATGGTGACATGTTGTATGTTGTATTATTACTGTAGCATCAGATAAATCAGGTATCTAAATACCTGAATATAGAAAAACAACGTCTGTGTGGGTAGATGCCATTATGGTAGGGTAGGTGTAATTTATTTGAGCTGTCCTTTTACACATTTTCCGACGTGGCTGTTGAGGGGATTAGAGGCTGAGTCAGGTACCTGCTAGCTGGAGAATTTAAAGACTTGAAACGAGGCCTGGTTTAACTGAGGCCCACACAATTGTGAATGCTGAGACTTTGCATTGCACATAATTTCATCCACCCATTCCATGTTGAGTGGGAATAATTTAGCCCCTGTCAGCAGGCCGTAAAGGCCCACAGTCCACCACGTAAAGCTACGAGGCCAATGAGAGGCATCTTATGTCCAGACAGTGGAGAAAATAAACACAGTGTGTCTCGTCAGGCACAGATTTCAAAAAGCCATCATGCCCATGCCACAAGTATATATGTCCGTATCACCACACAGCTGAACAATAGCAGGAGTCACTCTGGTTTACACAACAAATATCCAAGACTCTCAATGTTAAAATGTTTTTAATATGTTCAAAAGGGTTTTAAGACATGTGTTAGGAGACATGTAGGAGATGGTTTTCTGCCACAAGTAGTGTTAGCTTAAGTCTTTCTTTCTTTTATGTTCTTTTTTAAACAAAAAGTGAGTCATTGTGGTCTTCCAAAGGCATTCCTGTTTCTCTCCATTCCCTGAATGTCTTTTTTAGAAGATAGTTAAATGCAGCCTAAGCCTATTCTTTTTTTTAATCTATTTAATTATGTGGACTTCATTGTTTTTTATATGTTTCGCTTTCTTTCATTGCACTCTTCCTGTTGCTGATTTATATCCTGTGGTAGTAGTGCAAGTTTGTTTGAGCCTGTATCGCAGGCATCTGCCTTCATTTAATGAAGTAAAGATTCGCTCTAGGGGGGCTGTTTCTCTCATACACTGTATTGTGCAATATCAAAAACAGAGGGGAGGTTAGGTACTCCAGCTTTGAATTATACAATCAGCTAACAGAAACTTATGGGAATGAAGACTGTGTGTCTCCATGATCAAACTGAACAAAACTGTTGGTCATAATATAAAATAATTCCTATATTTGCATCTCTCTAAGTGAATAGGAAGTCTCGTGTGGCCTGTTCAGAGTGTTTTGACAGTATTCTTAGGTTGTGTTTCAGATCTGTGAACTTGAACAGGGCTGTCCCACCTTACCATGTTACTCTGTTGCAAAAGTGACCTCAGGAGTCTGGCTGTAAGCCCTGATCCTCCACCAGAGGGACATAAAATATGCCATCCATTCATTGCTATGAAGTTACAGCTAAGGAGATGACCTTTAAAAAAATGCAGCTGCATAAATTGCAGCAGGAAGAGATCAATAAATAAATATAATTTATATGATGTCAACTACCCTCATGTAAAAACACATTTTCTAGAAGTAGAAATGCCCAAAAGCACAAATAGACTGCTATATCCATGTGGTATAATGAGCTAATGTGCTTATTTGGAATTTGTTTTACCTCTATGGCTGCATACAAGCTCCTGTCCAAGCTTTCACTGCCTCCTATGGTTTTACTATATGGATGAGTTTTTATAGCTGAAGTAAATTAAACATGTTGTTAAACTATCAGACCAACACAAGGTGAAAATAAGGTAGAGGGAGAAAGCTGATCAGCCGCTCAGGTGTCAGGATGCCATATGCACGTTTTTATGATGAAATCTGTAGCCTCCTTCTAAGCCGTCTATCTGCTGGTAACGATCTCAGGTTACCAATGGTCCATTGGAACACTAACTGTAAGCGAAACCGTTGACAGCCTGTAATACTGAGTGACAGCTCGGGCAGATAGGGCACCAAAGGTTGGGTGGATTTGCACAGGCACTAATTTTATCCACTGAAGACCAGAGATAGACGGTACGCAGCACAAGAGCGCACCTGTGTAGCATCTTCATATTAAAAAAATAAAAAATAAATAATAAATAAGAAAGCAGGTCAGCCTCATGCTTCACACAAACAGCCCTGTTGCCTGCTGCTGGGGTAGAGGTGAGCTCGTAATGTTTTTTATTGATGTAACAGATCACAAACTGCCCTCCACGGGACTGAGCCGAGCCCGGGAAGGCTCAGCGGAGAGTGGCAGCCTCAGCTGCTCTCATCATAAAGACTATATCCTCTGGGCATAGTGCTGCCCTGAGGGACTTCTCCTTTGGGTGTGAAACAGTGCAGCTGTGATGGAAGCCGAAGTGTTTGTCCTCATGCTTCATGAACTCCCATGTGCTTTTCACATGCACAAACAAACGCATGTTATGTATGGGATGCATGAACACACAGACGCTGTCAATTTTCCATCTGAAGATCCCTTTAGCGCAGGTTGTTTTTACTCTCAGCCTCGTCTTGCCAGAGGGAGGGAGGGAGGAGACAAGTGAATAAAGCTGATTCAGAAACCATTAACCACTAAGAAGAGAAAGCTCCTTTTAAGCCGATTACTTGTATCTGTGTTTTATTAAGACCGTCTGAAACAGCAAACTCTTTGTGAAGTTAGGATGCGTGGCTGAATGTCTTATCTCAGCACAGCGAGGACAGAAATGTAATGTGTCAGCTGCTGAAAAGGCTGAATCACACCACAACATCTGCTTTATAGTACCTCTGTGGCGAAATGTTCTCAGACTTGCCAACGTGTTGCTATAGTCACCTACTACACCTAGAGCATAATAAGCCCCTCGATCCCAGACAGCCAAGCTCACAGCGTTAGGCTGATAGAATATCAAACTTGAGAAGGTGTAAAGCAACAGAGGGCAATCGACAAACAGGATCCAATTTCTTAGTCTGCAAAGTATTTGGGGAGGTGCCACAAGAAGTGTCGTGTGGCCTTAGACCTCTACTTAGTTCACTTTCTGGTCATTTATTAGCCATCATTGGCCGTTTCTACAGCCGTACCACCAGCTGTCGCACCCGTTGAGTTGAGCTGGAGATGAAGCTATCATAAATCTCATGCCATTACAGAGAGAAAAAAGATGCATCACAAGTCAGCCCCTTTGCTCTAACACTTGTATGGCATTTCATACCAGCCATGTATTTGGCCTACACTTTAGGCACAACATTTTCCAGGTCCCCCAGGTACTGATTCATCAAAACCTCATACATGGAAACCTTGGAGCCCCCCACCAACAATCCCCCAGTTGACGCAGACTGCATTTAGCTGTAACTCCAACTGACCCAGCTGCTGGGCTGCGTGTGCACAGAGAGAGTTCCTCTTTTATGAGACTGCTGTGCTGCATCATATGGGTAGTCTATTTAGGTCTGGGTTGTTGGCATGGACTCCAAGTAGGGGCTTAAGAACCAAACTTAGTTGAAAGAAGAAGCCTTCTGCTTGGAAAGTGAACACCACACAAAGGAGTGTGGGCACTCCCTATCACATCTTGGTGCTTTTTACTCTGTGCTGGAAGCAGTGGGAATCTGGAGAGGACACAGTGGAAACACGAGGGAGAATGCTGTGGTGGGATCTGATCCGAAGCCAGAAGGGGTTCAGTTCCAGATCCCGTCTCTTGAAACAAAGAGGCAAAGAGTGACTGAGGTAGTACATGCTGTGTTGCAAATGTGGACATGCACAGCATATTCAGAAGCAGTTTTTTAAAAATGTGGTTTATAACACTCAGTCATGGGCAATTTGGAAAAAAAATAAAAATCCTACGAGTGACTCACAATAGGAAATTTGAACAAATCCCAACATTTTTCAGCTCATCCGTGGTCGATATGGTAATTGCATACATCTAATAATTCATAATGATGCCAGTCGGGATGCTTAAGTTACATATGGTGTGTACTTTAGCCTGAAGAGAAAAAGTATGTGCAAAACAAATCCCCCTATGAATAGCTGAAGTTTTGAAAAGGTTTTTTTTTCTCTTGGATTGAGTGCCTAACATGTGCTTTCAATGCAAAAACTATCTTTGAAACACACTGGTCTCTTTGTTCTAAACATATTTGTCCATGTTCATGTGTTTATTTGAGATCTAGTAGCCTGATCTTGATTTCATAATAAAAAGCAGAGGCATAATTGCTAATGTAATTTGATATTCCATCCAGTCTGATAAGATTAAATTCTACCATATCTGAGATGGATCAAAGACCACACAAAGTTTCACTCGGCCTCTCTGTTAGAATTGTATATGAATAAAAAGTGTCTCACTGTGGTGCAACAGTGAATGATACTATAGTATGCGTAAAACCTTAATTACTATAACAGTTATCGGCTTCATAAGAGTAGACTAGTATTTCACAACCCCTCCAAAACACAAATAAATACACTAAATTCTAAAATACAAACATATCTTCAATCTAATTTGACAGAATAATTGTATCCTCAATAATGTACCTCATAAACCCAAATTATATAATGTTTTTGGCTAATAACCTACAGTATTGAGGCCACACCCACTTTCCTCTATAATTCTCCACAACATATCCAATCAAAACAATTTCCTAAATCCATGGCAACTGCCTTCATGAAGGTCATAACATTTTACTTTTGTGACCCAGGAAGGTGCTAATCTTTATGGGATTAAATTCTATTGTAAAATACTTTCCCCTCAGCAACCGTGGAAGACTCTTTCTTTCTTTCTTTCTTTCTTTCTTTCTTTCTTTCTTTCTTTCTTTCTTTCTTTCTTTCTTTCTTTCTTTCTTTCTTTCTTTCTTTCTTTCTTCAGCCTGTCTCTTGATGGCAACAAAAAGTCAGTGAATTTCATGGTTATCCAACTATTTTCTGCTTCGTTATGTTCATCACAGACAATTATTATCATTATGTTATTTTGGAGATATACACTAGACGTGCTATTTGGTTTCAAACAATTGCACACTTAAAAAGCTTTGCACCAGTTGTATGACTTTTTGGCGGTCTTGATTTGTCTACTAATCACACGCCTATTTAACCAACCTCAGCAAGCAGCTCACTCTTAGGTTCCCAACTTTCTCTTTTGACGCGGGTAGCTGATGGGTAACGGTGGGATACGAGCCCCACAGAAACGTCTAGAAGGTGGTAATAGGCTCTGGACAGGGGTCATGGAACCCTCTGGAGGCACGGGCAGCTGTCTTGCTTACGTGTTCATCCTCCCGGGTCCCAGCTGGGTTCGGCTGTGTTGACAACAAAGGGGACAAGAGAGACATCCATCTCGTGTTGGAGAGGTGTCAGATAACTTGATGTTTGCCGTGACGGTAGAGGACAGTGCAGATGGTGGTGGCATAGCAAGTGTCTTTTCACTTTATGGCCAAATATGATCATTTATAGGGTGGGAAAACTGGATATGAGTAGATGTACCTAAGTGAAGTGCATATTAAACCCCAAAATATAATGATCGTAAACACTAGCCGGATTTGACAGTGATATGAGTGATGAGGGATTTACAAGTGCTGTGATGGAAACAACCTTCTACTCCATGAACTGATTTTCCTGTGTATCACACTGCGACACTCAACAGGTTGCCATACTTTGAGATACTTTACTTACAGTAATATTCATCTTTTGCTACTGTGTCATTCTAATTCACATTATTTGGAGATGAATACTGTGAACATTTCACAGCTTTCTATTAATTGGACAGGTTTATTTCCCATTAGGATTTCACATTAAAAGAATATAGCTTGAGTGAATAAATACATATACACTTCGTAACAGGAACAGTAAATAAAGCAGGTGTCATTAGCTTTAGGCCAGAAATCGGACTTGTAGATCCAGTTGATATAATAGTATAATGACACATTCATTCTCTGCAGAACAAACATTTTCACTTTTGATATATTATGTGCACTTTACTGATAATAAATCAGCTCTTTTACGTAACACAGGATTTAGAATTCTACATTATTACATTTGGACTTTTACTAAAGAAAAGAATTTGAATTCTTCCACTGATGTCTTAGATCATCCTCTGGGGTTTCTGACAGCCATAAATATTGGTAAAATACTATTCCATCCTCCATAAAACTCAAAGCAGAGAGATGTCTTTTTCTCTCTGAATTGACCTTTGAGTCTCACTGGATGGTGGAAATGTTGTAAAAACGGCCAGTGATATCAGTGCTTTGTCTTACAGTAGGTGGAACAAGGAACATGTGCCTGGGCTGCAAAATTGAACAAAGTGATTTGACACTGAACTTGGAACCAATGTGTGGGATTTCACATCCGAGACTCTTTGTGAGTCATAGTGAATCTGGCCATGTTCTTTCATGAGCAGTGGTGTTTTATCAGCGTGGAGGGGAAATGATTTGCTTGTTTGAATATGGCTATTGTGCAAGACAATAAGGGTTTTTCATCTTTGGAACAATCAAAGCTTTATATTTAAACAATTAATTATTGAAATTGCTACCAAGGTGGCCTGAAAATAAATACACAATGATTTAGCCAGCAGCGGCAGCATTACTAAGAAGAATCTGGCTCCATGCAGGAGATAACTGCAGCCAGATGGGCTCTATGAAACTAATCTCATGCAAAAAGCAGCACCAAGGCATGACCTAATGACCAGTTGTTTGTTTCTGGCAGAATGTCAGTCAGCCTAAACTGCCATTGTGATTCAAACTATATCTAATATACTTTAAACATTTAAAGAGCAACTTAATAACAAAAAAAAAACGTAACAAAACAACTTACCTACGAAATTTAAAATACTCAATTACAGTATCCTGTGAAAGCAATCTGTATAAAGGCTGCAGTAACATGCAACTTCATAGTCCATCACCCCTGAGGGGATTTTAAGTGCAGTTATTAGAAGTAATGTTCAAGCTCTGTGTGTTCAGACATGTCAGCAAGGAGACGGACAGCTCCAACAGGTGGGAAGGATATAAAGTAGGAGGAGTATGAACTCTTTTATCCCGGCACAGAGGGAGAAAGTGGTGTCAGAGGGATTGCCCAAAATAACCTGCCTGGTGTCTGGATAGTGGTGATATGATGCAGCGCTTGAGAGTGGGCGAGAGAGATGGATGAGAAGGGGCCACACGGGGCAAACAGTCAGCAAAGACAGTATCATAGTAATAAACTGTCAGTGAATAGGGCTAAAAGTACCTTATTACAGATTTACTGCTTTAGGTAATTCATTTGTAATGTAATTTTGTGTGAATGAAACATAATGACTTTTTAAATGAGTGGAAATGAAGTAAATGCAATTTGGAAATGACATTATAGTCACTAAAAGTTGGCAACAGTAGCGCACAAAGTGATTTTAGAAGAAACATTGCCACAGACGTCCCTGTGTCTACTGTAGATATAATGTTTGTAGAGTAGAGTGAGGTGTGACACTCACAGTTGCCAAGACCCCTCACATCCAAAAAATTGTGGTTCTGAAATCATGTCATCACAATGAGTTTAAAGTCACCATGAACCTCCTTCTGAATTTCAAGATCTGTATGTAATTTCAGCCAATTGATTTGCATTATGAAACAGCATGGGACCATGGGAGCTTTTGTCTTCACAGCTGATGAAAACTATGTACAAAGCCTAAAAGACTAAAACATAATAAAAACAGGGATTTCTCTTGATTTGAAAAGTTATTGTACAAATTTGTGATAATGTGAGGTCATGACTAAAAAGAATAAATAACATGGATCTGTTATTATTTGATACTTTAATGGGGATGATTGCCAACCACAATATATTCCAAATACTGTATTACCCAAATGCTGTTAGTCATAATAATAATATAAGTGTATGCTGTACAGCAAACCAAACTGTCTGTGAACATTTTACTGATACAGAAAAGATAACAATATTTTCATAGTGTCAGATAAGAAAAACTAACAACATTTCCTCAGTGCAGTGACAGGAAACGTAAAACGGAGAACAGCTTTAATTGGGCTAACTCCAAGAACAAGAGTATTGTGTTTTTCGTTCTTAGAGGTCCCAATGAAAAAGAAAAAAAGCTGACATTTACAGGTTAGGTTGGGTCTAAGTGATGTAATATTTAGTGTTCTACAGATCAACATGCACATTTATATTGTATTACATTGCAAAAGGAAGAACTCCAGACATGTGTGAGCCGCTTTGTCTCATTGGCTGTAGCGTGTTGTTCAGTTATTGGCCAATCATTGACCTTCATGGCCTTGTCAAACTGAGCTCAGTTAATCTTTTGCTGGTGCTCATTCTTGGTGTGGAATTTTCTGATACTCTATGCTCTGACGCTGTGAAACCAAAAACACACAAGCACACCACTTCCTGTCCAAGAACTCTTTAATCTGCACCACACTGATGCGACTGAATCTGAACCCCTACTTTGATTACATTGGCAGTCGCCCTCCATGTATTCTTTTGTGTTAATTTACCAGCTACTTTGAATTATTCAAATACACAGCTCTGGGTACATCAGAGGTATCAGCACACATGGCAGTGGTAAAATGTATTTCCAATGCAAATATGCAATGCTGCAGACAGGGAAGTGTATGATCAAGAGATACATTTCTTCGACATCTACTGTACATTTAGCTGCACAGTGAAAGTGAAATTCAAATAGAAAGTTTGTGCAGCCAGATTGGCTGGCCAATTTACAGAAACAATGGACAGTGAAAAGAAAACATTACACTGTGTTACTAAAATAAGGAAGCTCTCTGGATATTATGCCTCCGCTAACAAGATCTATTTGGAAAACAGTAGTTGAATGGAAGAAGACCTTAATCCTACCCTGGATAATAGAATATTTAGTCACTGAACATAGCCTTGTGTTGGTAAAACAGCACAAATAATGTACATTGTACACTATGCACAATATTTTCCCTCCCCAAACCTTAAAGAGTGTGCAGAATTTTCTATTTGAAAATATTCTGCAGGATAGACACAATGACCTCCATGCAACAACAACAACAACAACAACAACAACAACAACAACAAAAAAACCTATAATGACACGTAGGGCTTGCACAAAGCTGCAGACGATTTTCTTCTGGCAGCTTCACAGAATATTACCAACCTTGTAAATGCTGTCCGGTCTATGGTGGCAATCATTAAGTGATCAATGGCTCAAATCCAAGAGATTCTCTTTACTTGAAATCAGGAAATTTGAGTTTGAGTAGGGTTTGTCTGTCTCTGTCAAGTTTAATGCATGCCTATCAATACTTTGATATTTTATTTCCATTATTAGGATGCTAGTCAGACTGAGAAAGATATAGATAAGTGTCTCAGCAATAGACACTTTGGTTGCCTGAACTGCAAACTTAATCGGTATAAAAGCTGATTTTATGAAGCAGAAGCACATTCCAAAGGAAGAAAAATAAAATAGTAGCCAAATGAACTCTATCCTGCCGGACTGTGATGAATACTGGAGATGAGCCAACAAAACCAGAAGATAAGAGATCCCATAATCGTACCTTGTCTGACTCCCAAATGGTGGACACCCTTCCTGATTCTGAGAAAAACAGGTATGTTAGGTTTCTTTAAAAATCACTCTCATGTAAAGATTTGTGGAATACCGGTATTATTCAAAGTAATGCTCCTTGTCACATACAGAAACCCTCAGCCATTATATTTTGATGATTAGTATCTGTAAATGTTTAAACTATGTAGCATCTCCCCCCTGAAATTGCAATTCTAAGATGGATGGAAAAGTACGATGAGGATTTTTTTTTTTTTTAGAAAAAACCTCCAACTGGAAACTATATGAAAGTACATTAATGAGCTTTTTAAGAAACTAATGCCACCAGTATCAAACAGTTTAAACTTTACACGGAAGCATCATATCAGCAGTAGATGATAGCTGATATTTATGACAGTAGTTATGTTTGTAAACTGAACGTGTTGTAAAAGGATCAGTGGTGTTTTATTGGCAGAACTTAAATCACAAAGGTTTGGGAACTCATGTCAAATAATCACACAATAGGCAGTCTGGAATAAAATGTAGTTCAATTAAGTTAGACTAGGGTTATTGTGATAATATACCATTATGTTACAGGTTACATATCAGTAAACTTTAACATTAAATTGGGTAGAGTGCAGTATGTGGATAGCTAGACAGAAATAGAAGTGAAGTACACAAATTTGTCGGATATGTTGCTAAGAGATACATCTGTTTTACTAACTCACAAAAATCTTAGAGGCCAATAAAATGAACGCTTACACCCAAGGCAATTTATCCAGCAGCTCCAGTTCCTCAGATCACATTATGGAATCAGATATCGTTAACGCTGATAAAGGAAAAAGGGGATAAATATGAAAAATAAAAACAGCTTGATGAATTGTAAACACTCCTGTTATTAAAGTATAGATGACTTGTACCTCTCAAGTATAATAGGGTTGAATGGATCTAGTGTTTTCTGTGGATTAGTCATGAATACAACTGCAAGCCATTAGTAGTTCTGTTTTCATTTCCAGTCAGCCAATTTTACTTTGAGCTGCTTCAATGAAAAGTCCTAGAGTAAGCAACCTCACAATAGAATTACTCTCCGCTAAGTGGATTTCAAACTGCCAAACAATCACACAGCATGTCATATGGTAGTATACTAGCTGTAAGGCCCATTATAAGGCTTGATTTTTTTTTTTTGTCTCAGTGGCTCTTTCAGGATAACTACAATGCAATGCATTAGCAGGAAATGTCCATTGTACAAGAAGTATGAATTGGACCTTATTTGGTGTTTTGTGTTGTGTGCCACGCTACGTTGTGTGAGATACAGTTGAAAGATCAGGAAAAAGAAAATTGA
This sequence comes from Trachurus japonicus, assembly GCF_045865225.1. Classification (NCBI taxonomy): domain Eukaryota; kingdom Metazoa; phylum Chordata; class Actinopteri; order Carangiformes; family Carangidae; genus Trachurus; species Trachurus japonicus. The sequence goes on from NC_140922.1 coordinate 19,349,586, forward strand.
TGGATGACTGTGACTTCAAGTGATGCTACAGACTAATGCACAACTTTAATATACATTTCATTTCCCAGGATATTCTGGCGTCATGCCGAGTAAGCCTGACCGAGGGGAGGTTCCGATGGCGCCATGACCAGGTTCTAGCGCAACTAGCGGAGGGTCTGGAGAGGAAAGAAGGAGGAAGTGGAATAAATCCAAGGCCCAAGCCAAAGGCCCCCACTGCATTGGCTTTGTCAGGCCAGGAGAGGCAGGAAAGGAGGAAGGAAGCTCAGGGATCCTAGGGACAGCAAAGGACTGGCAAAGGAAGAGATCACCGTCACCAACCTCCGACCAGACATCTTACTCTGGTCCCAAGCGTCAAAGCAGGTGGTCCTGGTGGAGCTGACGGTATCCTGGTAGGAAAGGATCGAGGAGGCATATGAGTGAAAGCTGGGGAAATATCAGGCCCTCATCCTTGAGAGCCTACAGAGGGGGTGAAGAGTCTGGAACTTAACAGTGGAGGTGGGGTGCAGGGGCTTCCCAGGACCGTCACTCTGGAAAGCACTGGGAATGCTGGGGGTCAGAGGAACGACCCGTAAGGGACTGGTGAGCAACATCTCAAAGCAGGCAGAGTCAGCATCCAGATGGCTGCAGCTAAAGAGAGGCGAGCCATGGCTAAGCCACGCTGGCAGAGAATGAGGCGAGGAGCAGAGGTGTAGCATCGACACTAGCCGCTACATGGAACTCGCATAAATGTCAGTTGAATCCAGTGACAGTGGTGGTGAGTAAAATGCTAGGAGTAGTTGCTGGAGACTGTAGCATCGGCACTGGCTACGACGTTTGGGTCATATAGGAGCACTGTAAGCTGGCACTAGGGGGGGTGACACAGGGACGCCAGAGCTCACCGCCTAGCCCCCTGGAGGTGTAGTGGGACTAAGAAGGTGAAACACTGACAAACGGAGGCTCCCACCTGATGACCCCCAGAGACGTGTCAGTAGCCACTGCTCACTGGTAGGCAGAGTGACAGGTTAGGGTCCTAGGTATGCATCGAGTTTCTTGTGCTTGGCTCAACTCTGTTGAAGATGCAGTGTTAGAAGGCAGTGACTTTTATGCCAACCACCCACATGGGGCGCAGAAGGCGGCTCCTGCCAAGTGCAGTGGCTGTGATAGACCTTATCGTATGAAGATATTCCATGTATACAACATATGTGGCAAATCGAACAATTTGATATATTGTCATATCATGTCTAGTTCATACAAATATTTATGTTTATGTCTATATATTTTTATTGCAAACATAAGTTACAGAAATATGTACCCTTTGCAAAGCCAGCAGTACAGAGGGGTCTGAAATGGCTGCGTTTCCCAGAGTTGATTGTCCTTCAGGACTTAAGAAGGCTTGTAGCACCTTATAATGTAATCATTTCCTGAAAATGTAATAACGCCTGAAAATGTAATAAAATTTGCACTTAACTCGATCAAAAATGTAATAAAACGCAATAATGTAATAACTTCACCAATAATGTAATAAAATATTCTTACTGATATTGTAATAATATTTTTACCGATAATGTAATACCTTATTACATTAGAATGTAAAAATAAATAAATAAAAGTAAAATTAGAAAAACAAATATGCACAAATGAAACATGTAATGTTCATGGTAAATGTGACATCATATACGTAGGTTCAGTATAACATCTATCCAGTTGATGCCTATTATGATATAAGTTGCATTTTAAGAGAGAGTTATACAGTACGTCATATATTATATGAAAGGTACATTTCCTGTCAATATGTATAGCAACTGGTCACTTTTTTTTCTAGCAGAAATTGTACCAATATGAAGTTTATAATGTTCAGTTTTAGTTCAAATTGTTGGAAATTAAATTATGTTACTGAGGTCATGGGTATTATGTAATAGACAACATATAAGCCACTGAAGGGGAGATTTGCATCTCTGTCTATAATAGTATCATTACATACATCATAATGCCACATCATGTAAATAATTAACAAACAAGAATACATTTGATTTGACTATATTGATTTGATGCTATAATAGATGCCACCAAGGACCATTGTTCACCACACACACACACACACACACACACACACACACACACACACACACACACACACAGACAGTAGCTGCTCCCTGTAGGAACACGGTTACTACAGTGACTCCTCGTCGGGGATAATTCCTGTTCCACGACAGAGTGATGTTATTACAGGGATATAAGGACCGATTAGCTTCCTATATTTACAAATGCAAATATGACTTAGTGAACTCATTCACTCAAAGACGGTGTTTTGACAGTCGGCGAAGGCGGAAGGAAATATGAACCTCTGAGCCACACGGAGCAGTCACACCCCCTTTCTCTAAACACCGCAGACTCCAGCCGACGCACACCAGCGCGCGCACACATACACACAAACACACTTGACACAAGTTGGGCACAAGAGCGCAGACACACAGAAGACCGGGGAGAAATAGTCTTTAACTCGTTGATGCAGAGAAACGCCGCGGTGACTGAATGTGACGCGACAATACACAAGGACAACGTCGACCGGTAAGTGCATTTATTCATTTTCTCTTTATTCTTTGGGCAAAAAAAAAATGGACGCAACTTCACAGTAGCTTTGTGACATAATGGCAGCGGGGTGGAAAATGAAACTTACAAATTGTGATGACAAAGTTATGTAGCACATTGTCTGATGGTTAAATAACATAAGAGCGATCCACTGGAAAAAAAGAAAACCAACCTTTGCTCGTTATTTTGTCTTTTCTATTGTTGTGAGTGCTTTTATTTTATTAAATGGTAGATTCCTTATTTTCCTTAACTTGACTGACACACTGTACTAATGGGAACAGGGGAATAATGCACTGTCCATCCCATCATGGACATGACCCACTGGCTCTGATACGCTTTCATTTTACGTCCAATGATGTCATTTGAACAGCTGTAGTGAAAATATCTGTGAAGTAAGTGTGGAATAATCTGCTGGAAGCTCAGCAGCTTCATGCAGACAGGCTACTATGACTCTATGAGTCAATATTCATGTCTTTATTCAATAGCTCCATGGACCACCTCAGGACTCAAGGGGGGAGCTTAGTAAAAACCTACAGTAACAGTAGTAAAACTGTTTTTAGTGGTTGGAGCGATGACGGTTGAGATTGTAGGTTTGACTAAATTGTCCCTCCACCTCCAGTAAACAGCGACAATCCTGAATTAACCCCAAACAAGCTACACACAGCAACAAGAGCTGTCTGTGAGTCATGAGCTTCCTGTACAGGCTCATCTAACTGGCTTCTGTGGTTCCATGTGAATACATTTCTGGAGTCCAGTGATGCAAAAAAAAAAAAAAAGAAAAGAAAAAGAAAACATTATCACGCAATTTCCTGCAGCCGGGCTTCATGGATCCTGGTCAATCCTCCTTAACAAACACCAGCTGCACAAAAAGTACATACACCATGAAAAGGTGTGCCCATATTTAAATATGCTGGCCTGAACTCAAGTGACAGTGCAACACATCTGCTTTTTTTCTATTGTCTGTGCCACTTTCTTTGTGGGAATATAGAGATGACCACTTAATTGACTTTCTGTGTGTGTATGTTATAAGCTACTGTTCTTTAAAGACATAATATATGGAAATGGTGAAGCCTGTATGAATCTTATTTGGTTGCACCATTTGCATGTGGAATTCTTCAGTAAGTGAAACTGGTGCCCCCACAGCAAAAACAAAAGTATTCAGGTTAAACAGCATGCCACTGTCTGCCACTCATAATAAACAACACGCACCAAACTTGTTTCCAAGTTTACGTTTGTGAGTTGAGCACAGGAAAACAAACATCAATTGTAATAATTTCGAAAAAAATACACAACTATAACTCATCATTTGCCAGGCTGTTACCAACTGACCAAAATAGAGAGGACCTTTAACTGCCAAGTCCCCCCTTCTGTTCAACAAACGCAGTGATGACAGACAGATGAGAAGCATGTTGGTGTGAGGATGCCTCAGTGTCGCCCTGCTGTTTGCCATTTTCCAAGCAGAGGTAGCCTCATGTGTGTTGTAGAAAACCCATTCAGTAGTAGTTTCTGAACTGCTGACTGTGTCTGTAATAGATTTTCAACTGGAACTAAATGATTTAAAACAGCACAGATCCTTCCAAAAAATCTGATTACCCTGCGGAGTCAAGAGTGATATTGAACTGCCTTAGCTGGCAGAACGTTAGGTGCTACTGGGATCATGCGGCCAAGTTCAATGCCAAGCGGAAAGGTGTTCTCATCTGTCATTGTAGGTGATTAGCAAAGAATAATGTTGCATTAAATCTCCTGCATGAGGTGATCTGTTTGTTTAACAGCTAGGTTACGGTAGCTCCCTCAAGACAAACGACTGCTAGCCAATACTCATTTAGACATAGCTGAATGAAGCAGGCCATTCAGAGGGAGATTTATTTGCTGATTAAACAAGCAAGGGAGGAAGCTGTTAGGTTTATCTCGTCTGAAACAGCGCTGCCAGTGCCTTCACTATCCATTAACCGCTCAAGTATGTGAAGTGCCTTGCTACATGTCAATAACAAAAGATTGTGCCAATGACAGTTGCCGTGGCTTTTCTGAAATAGCGGTTGCAGAGTCTCCGGGGAACGTATAGATAGCAAATGTTATTCCAGCTGCCACTATGGCATCCCAGTCTTAATGATGGCGCAGTTGATTGAGCGGACTGTTTCTTCTCCGACGCTTTGAGCCATGTATCGAGTTGCTGGACCATTGTTGATCAGAGCTACTTTTGCTGTTACATGGAGTAAGCAGCTGATGAGGATTATACAGCTGTCACTCCCTCCTCTAAGGGGACTCTTAATCATGTGTGTAACCGAAGGTCTGAACTTCTATCCATGTGAGAACCACTACCAGCTGAATTCTATTTTACTATTTAAGAGACCATCTACTGTATTCACTACCCCCTGTTGTTTCAGTTCTGTGTTAAAGACCTGCTTTTCTAGTTTTGAGTGCTGTTCCTCTTTGTCAAGTGAACTAGATTTTCCATTCAATTACCAGTTAATATATTGCAATGATTCTATTTGTCAGAAAATCTTGATACAAGCATGACATAATGAAAAACAGGGGTCAGGAAAAGCGGAAGGCTGAGTTAGACTTTAAACCAGGAAAAATTCTGTTTTTTTCTTGGTAATACGTAGCCATTTTTCGCTGCACCATAAAGCATAGGGTTTCTTACAGCGTTGACAAGTGTAATGGCATGCCATGGTTCAGTGGACACATATTTGGATTGGTGACAAATGGTGAAGTGAAGTGTTTTCTTGGTTTAGGATGTGGTAAAAGGTGTGAATTCAGCTCAAGTGAAAAGGTCCTTACAAGTACAGTAAGACACGTGTTTGCGTTTGGGTGCCCATATGTCATTAACTGTGCTGGTGTGCTGAAATCTAGTAGCAAGTGATTAAAGACCAAGCTTGCCACAGCCTTTTTTGAGAGGCTGAAATCTCAGTGATTAGGCTGCCGACCACACAGTGTGGAAGAGAAGCAGCTGCAGATGGTTATCAATGGAAACTGATCCCAGTGTTCAATTCTGCCCACCAGTTTTCAAACTTGAGTACAGGAGACAAAGGCAATGGATCCTCAAGACAATGTACAGACATAAGGTTGTGTGTGTTTTTAAGTAGTCATAATGCAATCGTTTCAAGAGCTGATGAACCGTAAGCTGTTTTGTGTACAGTTTCTAATGACACAAGTTTCAAGAGAACTATTTTCAGCCACGTGAAAATGTCTGAAACACAGATGTGTCGGGTTTCAGCGTTTTTATACCACTATTATAACAAACTTAGAACAACCCACTACAGTTGAATTTTTCCTCAGGAATCACCTTCAAGGCCAAATTCCTCTTGTATATAAAGCAAAATTAGTAAGACTGTCACAATGTATTTGTTTTATACGTGCTACCACATGCTGGAATGGGGGCACATCTGAATGCCATACTTTTCGGTGTGCACTGTAAGCTAAATTGACGGTCTGTCTAGGGTGGACCTTCAGGAAATTATTCTCTGAAAGCCAAAAACAACAAGCTGCCAGGAATAAGGTGAGTGTGAAGTTCACCAAGCACACAGAGGAGGCAGGGTATGTGTGTGTGTTTGTGTGTGTGTGTATGTGTGTGTGTGTGTGGAAGGGGGTGGGGGATGGATCCATTTCAATACTCTCCAAAATAGTAGCAAAGATACACAGAGGGACCACCATGTGATAGCGTGCACTGGTTTTGAAATCCTCCGTCATGTGTAGTTGGCAATTTCCTCTTTCCAAAGTCTCTGAAGATGACTCTCATAATGAAAGATCAATTATTTGATCCCTGGTATTTTCTGTTCCATTAGGACCATATGTCAAGAGATAATGCCAAGTGAACCTTGGGAAGAATTAGATCGTCCTACAATAGAGTTTTTATTAATAATTTCAGGGGTTTACAAAGGAAGCCCCGCAGGAGTTGAGAAGAAACATCCTTTGAAGTTAAAACTGTGTATCTGAGGGCTGTGTGCACTGAGCTGTAAAAAGTGAGCGTCTCCTGTACCAGATTCCGAGCAATCTTCAACCACAAACAAATGTGACATGGTACATTAGCTATTATTAAAAATTAACTACTTTCCCATTAACTGAGTGGGGTGATAATGGGTTGAAAATTCCCCTGTGTCATTTGCTTAAAAGTAGTATTAATCTCACCTAATAATCCAAAGAACAAACAATCCGTACACACATTACATTTGTTAAATGTTGTGTACAACTACACTTCGCAGCACTGTACATGTATTCATCTGTTTTCTTTGGAGAAACCTGGACAGACCCGTTGCATAATCCATTTAATGTGTGAATCATTTAAGGAAATGCAATGTTACTTGTTACATTGCATTTCCTTAAATGATTCACACATTAAATGGAAACTTGACTGAAAAAAAAACAGTAGCTTTTAACACTAAAGTCTGTGTCGTCTTTTAATGAGAGAAGTACAAAAAATTCTCTCAACATCATAAATGTTGATTTGCTATCTTCTGCTGTAGCAGGAAGAACAGGGCTGGTATATCTTTCTGATAAGGCTGTCTTTGTGGTAAATATCCTAAAGTTGGCTCAGCAGTTAATATGTCAGATGACTGACGTTAGACTGCCCTCTATGCAAATGATTGGTGACTAAATAAAACTGGTTCTGTTTGGATGCAACGACACTGCCCTCGATTGCCGTCTTCCTTTTCTCACAGCTGCTCTGTTTCTTCACTCATCTTTTGCACCAGCTGGGCGTTTGAAGTGCATCTTGGATGGCTGATCTGTGTTGGATACTTCATTACATGGATGTGTGACTACCAGCTTCTTTCAAAGTCATTTTTGTTCTGTGCGACCTTGCCTGTTACCTCAGATGATTAATACGCATTCGGTACAGCCAGAGTCTTGATAAGGTGATTTAAAAAGGCTTTGATACGTTCTTTTTTCTGTTCTTTCTTTCTTTCTTTTTTACGACGTGTACGGTACGGTTCATGTACATAGATTTTTCAAACCCTAACTTGGACATACAACTCTTTTGTGTGACAGTTTGAGGTGGGCTGGCTGCAGTGATGTCCAGATCCACAAAATCTGCCTCGAGGTCTCGGAGCCGTTCAAGATCCCGTTCGAGGTCCCGGTCAAGATCCCGCTACACCTCACACTCCAGAAGTCGCTCCAGGTCCCGGTCCAGGAGGCGTCGTTACAGGTAAGAGTCCATTTAATGTTTGAGAAATCCGTTTACTGTACTGTGTCCTTGGAGACAAGAGCAACTTGGTCTTCCTTCAGTCCTAATTAAAGATTTGTTATGATGGCCCTGAGCCTTTGTCTGCAGCAGATTGTATTACAGTGTGATTAAAGAATGCGCCTAATTCCTTAAGAATGAACAACATGGAAACTAGCAGCAGGTGCAGCTGACAAAGTGCCACCAGGTTATGCAAGGACATGAACAGTGATCATCCCATGTTTTCTCTGTCTTTCTTATTCAAATTCTAGCCAGTAAATTTTATCATCTCTTTGAGGGTACACAGTATAATGTTGTGTAGGAAAAAAATGCAGGTTGTTAATTTTTGACAGTGGAAGTATGTCAACGGACACTTCTGTGATGTGTTATGCCATCTTTTCTTGTTGTCTACATATCGTTTGATTTCTATCTGTAAGACCTTCTCTATATGAACAGACAAAGCCGGTGTAATATATCAATGGATTTGGGTCTGGTCCAATAACTGGTGTCAGCTTGTGTTGAGGGGAAATTGTTTTTTGAGGAAGAGTTCTGCGGCCAGTTAGTGAATTAACTAAAATTTGAGTGAAAATTATTCAGTGATATTGTTTGCATTGCATGGGGAAACATTTGCATTTGTCTTAACCTCTGTGGCATATGGAAATATTTCATCAAGCAAATCAAGGCAGCATTTGATGTTTGTTGCTTTGCTTAAACCAAAGTGCCCTGGCTGTGGGGTCATCTGCTGGCTCTGATGTGCACTTGGAAGAAAGGGCCAGGCTTCACTCTGATGCCTCTGCTGTTTCTGGCAGAACGGCTGTGGCATGGCAGTAAAATGGCAGGGCAGCTCATTTCCTGGCAGCGTCGCAGCTCGCATTAAAATTAGCATAAAGAAGAGACATGGAAGGAATCTAATGGTTAACTCTTCCTGTGTGCACAGGGCACACGTGCAGATAGGCTTGTGGTACTGAAACCATGAATGCACACATTTGCCTAGGCTTTACAGAAGTACCGATACCCGAGAAAAACAACAGGCATTGAAATGATTTATTCCCCTTACAACCTCCTGGGAAAAACATCCCCGACATGTTGACAGGACTGATAACTAAAACCGAGCAACAGTTCCAGTCTGGAGCTTAATCTTGACCATCTCTCACTGTCACCATCTCCTGCTTTTAACACCTCAGGGCTTAAATGGGCCACAGATGTAGCCAAACACTGTGTGGACTTCAATAAGAGAAGCTATGTTGCATCTTGCTTGAATATTAGATAAATCAGTAGTTTGGTAGTCCAACTGTCCTTTTTATAAAGTCTCACTACTCTGGCTGAACAGCCCTTGAAACTAGCAAGCATAGAGGGAAAGGAGTTGCGTAGATTTTTTCCCACCCCCCTCTTACGGTCCATGTGACTCCCTGCTCCACCAGAGCTGGCCAGAGGAGCTGCAGTGTCTGTAGCTCCCACTGAGTGTGCAGTGCTGCCTAGTGCGCTGCCGTCTTTAATCACTCTGTATTCCAATGAAAAAACACACTAGGTGAGTTTTTCAGCCTTTATCTATGGCTTCATAATGCATTTGCATGTGGTGTTGCACTGCTTGGATCTGACAGTTGAGAAATATGGTTCTGCAATATGTTGTAAGCTTTGTATATGTTTGACATTTTCTTAAAAACATTTCAGGAGGTCCTAATATTATATTAAGAGATCAGTGGGCAAACGGAGCAGTAACTTTTTATTCAATGGTAGCTGTAGAAAAGTTGCTGAAGATGTAGTTGTAGGAAAAAGTGACAAAATACAGAATCATTATCTCTAGAGTGCAGTGAAAAGTTAGCAGTTGTGTTGGTATGTGGTTCGCTTTAAAGTTACAAGTTTGGCTGATAGAATTATTAATCTGAAGAATAGAACATCCTGTATTGTGGTAGCACTCTTACGGCTATGTTAGAAGTTTCAGGGCTGAGTACAACATGAGGCTCTTTTTTTGTAATCAGAAGCACAGTAGAGCCACCATGTGGACGAATCTGAACCTGCAGCCTGGCTCAGCAGCATGCTGTAAACGTTCTGCTTTTCTCCATACACTGCTCCTTTGTGGCCTTCTCTAAGCTTGGAGGCTCATGTTATACACTGACATGTTTTGACAATTCCAACAGTTTTATGGCTGCAGGATGCAGCTGCACATTTTGCGTGTCATGGTTTTGTGATTCATAAGTATCTGCCTTGCTTGTTGCATGTTGTTTAGCATCTGTTAAAGAAAAGCGAAAAGACTGGTTTAAAGTGTGGTGTATCAAACTGTGTTTGGCTGCAATCAGTCATGGTTGTTTTTATACACCAGAGGTTCATCAGTAGTTAGTTGTCTATTCAGTCATTGTGTCATTCAGTACACTACACTGCTCTTTTTGAATATATTTTAAGAATAATAAGAATCAATGCCTTTAAGTACTGACTGTTGATCTTGGATTATGTACGTCAGTAAGAAAATGAAAAGTCTAGCATGTGTCTAGAAGGCATTTATTCACTTTGTCTGCAAGTTTTGGTGCCAATAAATATGGCTTTAGATTGGCTTTAGTTTAATGGCTACTTTAACATTGGTCAACAGAACAATTCCCTTTCAAGTCAGTGTATGTAGAAGTGCTTGCACGTGTCTGTCTTTTGTGAAACTGTATCAGTGCACTATTCATTTTAGGCTGTGGTTAAGAGTTTGTGGTAGGGTTGCATTACATAACATCTCTGTCGAGTTTTCTATTTTTGGGGCCAGAAAAAGAACAGAAGAAAAACTCTGCACATGTTACACTCTGTCTCTTTCCAGAGAGAAGTTATGTGCTTTCTCTCTTTCTTTCTTATCTCAACTTGTTTGTAGCTCTAGGTCTCGGTCACGATCAAGATCTCATTCTCCATCTTATCACCGAGAGAAGAAATATCCCAGAGGATACCACAACAACCGGGAGTTCCGGGGCTACCACCGCGGCTTCCGGAGACCTTACAACTTCAGGGGCCGAGGGCGGGGCTACTTCCCACGTGGACGGTATCAGCGTGGTGGCGGAGGGGGTGGTGGCGGATACAACAACAACAACTTCCGCCCCAACTGGAAGAATTACAAGCAGTATCCTCAAAAGCAGCAACAACAACAACAGCAGCAGCAGCAGCAGCAGCAGCAGCAGCAGCAACAGCAGCATCAAAACCAGCCAAGAGGACGATCACACAACGTCCAGAAACGCTCAGGAAGCCCCCCTCATGGTCACACTCAGCACTCTGACCGATCCTCTTCGCCATTATCCCGACACTCTCAGCATTCTTCCTCCTCCTCACACTCATCTTCTCCCAAATGCAGACCATCCTTTTTGCTGGTTAATCAGCAGAGCTCCAAAGATGTGAAAGATGAGCACTTGGCCCCAAGGGAGGTCCAAAAGGGAGAAGGGGGAGATGGGGAGTCAGTGGAGCTTGTCGGGGTGTCGGGAGAAGATGCCAAAGATGGCACATACAGTGGGAAAAGTGAGGGGAACTGGCAGGCCCTGACAGACTGCAATGGCAGCGCAAAGAGAACCAGTCCTCTGGCTAATTCTGGTCAGAGCAGCCAAACTACAAACCAGTCTGGTTCCTCCCCTAAAAACACAAATGACACCAGCAATGGTGCCCCCTCCTGGCAGATGGTGTGTACTTCATCCCCCACAAAAAAACCTTCACGAGAAGGTCTAAACCCAATGCTTTCCAGCTTTGACTTCTTCTCCAATGAGGAATACCTGGATGGAGATAGAGCAGCAATCTCCATTGCCTTCAGAAAGTAAGGCCTATTTTTACTTATCCTCTATCAAATTGATTCTGACATTGTTATAGCAAACTATGCATGTTTTATAAAAGCATACACATAGCACGGTATGAATTATTGTTTGGTTCTCAAATGCTTCCAGGTGCCTTCTTTATAGCACAATAAATTGCAAATCCCACAGCTTTTCAAGATTTGTGTAGTTGAGTGTAGTTGTCATAACAAACCAAAAGAAAATTTTGGTTTTGGGGGGATTCAAAGTATTTCATTTGTCAAACAGCATATTTAGTCCATATACTCTGTGATAATTTTCACAGATAAAAGACTACCCTCTCACAATTCACAGTTTTACCTTTTTTTGTAGAGGCCCTGTCAATTGTTTTTGTTTTCTTAATCTACTTGTGCAGTTGTCTTTTAAGTAGCATGTCCAGCTACATGCAGCTCTTTATCTCTTTGTCATTGTTCAGGTTTCTGGAGGAGCAAAATAAAAAAGCCACATCTTCCTGGGAAAATGGCAAGAACACAGAGGCAAATGATGTGGATATGGAGCAGGGGAAAGTAAATGGTAAAGCATCAACCTTGAACACAGATTCTGTATCAAGGAAGTTCAAAGAGGATGCAGAGAGCGAAGTGTCTCTGACCAGCTTTTTGAAGGCCTCTCCTTTTCTGTCGGCTGACGGGGAGGAAGAGGAGGAGGTGATCAGGAAGCCTCATTCAAAGTCATGTTATAACGACTGGCACAATGGCGATGAGTCCTCTAAGCCAAAGAGCAAGGTCACTCACTCAGCCCGCGAACTGTTTGAAGAATGCTTTGGAAAATGGCAGAATGTGGCCTATTCACAGATAGCAAACAGTGACCTCGACGCCATGGCAGAGGAGATATATCTCAGTCGGAAGCAGGATAAAGCGGCAGCCATTGCCGCTGCCCTCGCAAAGAGGGAGTTCGCAGGAAAGCTTGACGACCTCTCCCCAGACACAAGTTGTAAGGCCAGGAAGATGGTAAAATCTCCATCAGCCCCATCCCCTACACCACCAGCAAGTAGGAATTCTGACAGAGAGATGTTTATGATCAGGGGAGATGACTCACCTCTCATGTCCTCAAGAAAACAGGAAGCTAAATTTAATATCAGAATGGATTTCCTCGGAGACAGCCTGATGAGGTGAGCATCATACTGGCATTTCTTGTCCCACATAAATTCTTTCCACAGTGAACCAGAGGTACAAGAATTTGCTTGTTTGATCTAAATGGACAACTGTTTCAGTCTATATATTTTGGAAAAACAGTGTTTTTTTTTTGTCATTTTCAGCTCTTCTGATATTTTAGCTGAGGAGCGACAGTTGTCTCAGGATCTTGTGCAGTCTTCAAAAAAGGATCAGCAGTTTCGCTCCATCTTTCAACATGTTCAGGCTGCTCAGTTACCCAGGAGTCCCTCTGAGCTGTTCGCTCAACACATTGTCACCATCGTTCACCACATTAAAGGTGAGTTCTCACTGTGTCTGATACATCTCTCGACATATTCACAACACACATTTACCTACGTAAACTGACACAGGTTCATTAGTAACAAAGTATCTGTTTTTCAGAATCATACGCCATATTGTATTTACTTTGGCCATGGGGTTATAGGCTCATCTTTAACTTTCAAATAAGAGTCAAGCAATCACAATGTCATTTTTTGCTGAAAAAGCAGCATTTAAACTTTGAGAACAATGTAAAGCAGTAGGGATGAGCAATATGGAGTAAATTATCTGGAAAGTCAATTAGGAAACTGTTTATGGACACAATGAGCATACAGGTAGGTCTGTCTTTTGTTAATCCAGTGCATTAAATGCTTGACAAATAAGGGGTCATTAATGCAAAAATTATATAAAAAATTCAATATTGTCCAACTGTAAAGCCTTTGCATTGATTTGCAATATTAGCTATAATTGCTGAATAAATGAATCTGTATATAACAATAGCCTGTATTTACTACTGTTTACCCACACAGCTCAGCACTTTCCGTCTTCTGGCATGACTCTTAACGAACGATTCACCATGTACCAAAGACGCGCTGCAGAGAAGGAAATGATGAAGCCAAGAAAAAGCCCAGAGATACACAGGTAGAGTCGCCTATTGAGTGACCCTCTCACCTTCAGTGTGCTGTGGCTTCACCTCCTCTTTTAACAGCTTTCAGGTATTCCTCTCACCTTTCCTACCTGAAAAATCAACAGACTATCTTGGCTTATTTGTTCTCATGCTTGGTGGAGGTCAGTTTTATTTTCCCAGCAGTTTTCCTTTTCTTTTTTTCTGTTTTGTGTCGCCCTTGTAGTTAAGTGTAGCTCACAGTGTTGGTGTTTCAGTAGCTTTGCTTTTGTCGCTGTTAAGATGTGCATTTAATTGTCTTAATTTCAACTTTGTTTCTTTCTCACAGAAGAATTGACGTTTCAACGAGTGCTTTTAAGAAACACTCTCAACTTTTTGAGGCGATGAAAAGCTCAGAGGATGGCACTTACAAGGTGACTGAACATTTTGCAGTATGAAGTATGTTGGAAAAACAAACAACAGCAAACAAGTGAGGAAGCCAGATGCCTTTAGACTGCACTCTCTAAAGCCTGTGGCTTTCCTTCAAGGGGGATGCTTCAAGTCTAAGAAATGCACATGCAAAATAAGGCACTTTGACTTTGTTGTTTGTTATATCGCCTTCACCCATGGTGAATTGAGTGAGTTATACAATGGGCACAAGCCTGACCAAGGCTAAAGAATCAAATAAGGTCAGAAATGGAAGCCACTGTGCCAAAGCTGTTCAAAGGACTCTAATCAATTGTCTTCGTAAGTATTCTTTAAAACAAAATAAAAAATAAGGAACGGACATAACCAACTGCAATCACTACATGCACCTCTGCTCATATTTTACATCCATAACTTTTTGAATACTTTCACAATGTTTCTTTATCGATGCGCATGGACACATGTGACCACCATTTGTAAAAATGAAGGATAAACACTACTAAAAAAAAGGAACATTTTTATTAAGTAACCGCAAATTAGCATGAGCTCATATCTTCTTTTTCACTGTTGCTAACGATACAGGTAGTTTTGCATGTACAGCCAAATACCCTATAATACCCTTTAAAATGCATATACACCAACTGTTTCCTACAGCATACCTCAACGTTTTTAAATTTTAATGTCAGCTCATAGCATCAGTATGGTATGACAATCAACCGACAATGACTTGAAACTTGTTTGAAATAGGAAATACATCACATTGAACAATAGAGATCATTCTGAAACCACTTGTGAAAGGACCCTGTTGCTAAAGCTCCAGCATGTGGGAAAATGTGGGAACCAGCTGATGGAAGGAGGACAAACAAGCCATGATGATGTGAACAACATTTGTTGCTATTGACCAATGGATTCCTCAAGAATCAGATGATGGCATGTCCCGCTTCAATGCACCAGTGAGGCGGCTTTCAAAACACACCCTTCTTGAATATAAATTTGACATAAGAAATAAAGCTGACAGTGATGTGTTGCCCTTTTTCAAGGAACTTACAAGCCTTTTGCAAGTTGATTATCATACCATATTCAAACTGCCAAGAAGCCACCTTGAAGAAATAATGTCAATCTAAAAACATATGCTTTGGAGAATGGTTCGAATTAGGTATTCCTAAAGACATGCAAAACTACTGGTTTGGCTCTTCAAGTCCACTGGGAAATTCACTCCAGATTGACTTGGTTTTATTCATGCCAGCTGACTGTTACCTGAGTTTGTCCCCTTTTTCCACTATTTAGTTTACAGACAAATTTGGTGAGAGCAGACTGATAGCATCTTCATGCTAATGCAAAGTCTGTCCACTACGTTGTGCTCTGTTTTGATTTGCCCAGGACGGCGGGGAAAAAAAGGGTGACCCAATGGACCTTCGTTTGGATATTGAGCGGCGTAAAAAATATTCCACCAATGAAAGAGATTATAATCAGGATCGGGGAAGAGATACAGGGGATTCCCCAGATTCTAGTAGAGAGAGATCTGCGGAGAAGTTCTCCAAACGCCACAAGAAATCAAAGTATGTGCAACCACCCTTTACTACAAAAACATTGAATAGTGTTGTCCATACACTTAAAACAACTGAGCATGAAAGATTTTGCCTACCATTTCTGCTTTTAGGAAAAGTAAGAAGAAGCGCTCTCGCTCAAGTTCATCCTCATCCTCCTCATCCTCCAAGTCCCATCAAGAAGGAGATTTGCCTCAGGACAAGTCTGATCCCAAAGATGAAGGCTTTGATAGGGCAAGACTGGGTCAGAGGGAGTTACCAGGGGCCGAAAGAGGGAAGCCACGTGGAGGATTTGTAAGTTAAACAAATTTTGTTGGGTAGGTGGTTTTAAGGTGATGCGATCCTGTTTGAGGAGCATAGTTTGAAGGAATAGCTGCACTGGGTGACTCTGTACAATTGCCTTAAAAGGGTTTCTTCGGTCAGTCTCTTTTTTTCAGTTGCATTTTATTCTCTGATTACAGCAAGTGCGAATTCGAGGAAGGGGTTGGAACAGAGGTAACTGTCAGGGGAACAGTTCACTTAGTAACCCCATGAACATGGTAGGCCACCCGAAAAGTGAGGACTGGGACCCAGAGTACACTCCCAAGAGCAAACAATATTACTTGGTAGGCACAATCTTTTACCCTCTCATCTCTTTCAATTCATGACTTGGTGTTAGTTCGTCAAATCTGGCTGAAGCTTGTTACAGTTGTTGTTGACACCCATCCTTCCTCTCCTCTTGTTTCCTTTCAGCACGACGACCGAGATGGGGAGGGAGAGTGCAAGTGGATTGATAATCGCGGGAGAGGGCGGGGAAGCTTCTTACGTGGAAGGGCACGATTCATCATCCGCAAAGCCACCGGGGGCTCCAACACCAATAGCCCCAGATGGGCCCATGACAAGTTCCAGGTCAATGGGGAGCAAGGTGGTGCCCAGGAAGAGGAGACAGAACAGGACCATAAAGTGGGAGAAACTTGAGCGCTGAAGCAGTCTGCCGAAAATCATAAATGTTTTCTGTGATTGAGTGATCTTATCCATCACAATGGATTGATAAATGATTTGAGAGTCAGCTATTAGTAGGAAAACTTTTAAGCTTTAATTTCACATTGACTGGACAAAACCAGTTACTACATCAGGATACAGCTTGTTACTAGTAGAAGCACTGTTTAAGGGTGAAATGCTGTGTCTCGTGACAACCAAGGTTTGTGTTACATGTTTCTTTGCTCTTTCTTAGTGAATTGAATTCTTCTGTGCAGCATATACACCCATCATATTTATACCTTTCTCACATGGGTAATTAGGAAATGGTTACATTAGGGGTAGAAAGCGAAAATTACTTTTCGGATCAACTGAGTTTGTGCCTTAGACTTGTGAAACTGAAGAAGCGCTTTCTGAATTGGCTGTGAGGTGACTTATGGTATC
Organism: Trachurus japonicus; assembly: GCF_045865225.1. Taxonomy (NCBI): domain Eukaryota; kingdom Metazoa; phylum Chordata; class Actinopteri; order Carangiformes; family Carangidae; genus Trachurus; species Trachurus japonicus. The sequence continues at coordinate 19,366,499 of NC_140922.1, forward strand.
ACATGTATTGAAATCTACTTTAATTCTCTATCCATTATTGTAGAAAAAGCAGGCATGTTTTTTAACTATGTCATGCAGCAATAAATACACTGTAGTTCATGTTGACACAAAAAACACATCACTGTTTAGCCAATTTAGCACTCTGCAAATGACCCTGATCTGACAATGGGACCAAACTGTAAAGGGTCAAAGGTTACGTTCTGCAGTCTTTCAATGTACAACAGATCTATAATACCATCTGGCAGCCTAGGAAATTGTTATAAGGCTAACTACCTGTACATTTAACACCTTCCTTAAACGTTTTGCTATCAGAGATTTCTACTCTTCACAGTAGCAGTTTGCTCGATCATGGATACCACTAATCAATGTATAATTATGATAGCAATTATATATGTTTTCCATCGTAGTTTTTCTACCTGGCTTGGCAGGATTATGACTTTGTAATGTGGCGGAGAATGTTTTCTTATTACAGTAGATGTGTATGTGATTTTTGTTTGCTGATGGCAAAGTTTTCTCCATCCAATGATGTTCATGTTGGTGTATATGGTGTGCAAATGTGTCAGCATTTAACAGGTTCAAAATGAGCAGTTGTTTAGTGTATAGTTTGTAACAGAAAATTGCAGGGCGGTTTATATGACAAGGATTACATCTAATCCTATAATAAGAATGTTTTTTCAGTGCCTATGGTTTTCTTGAAGTGTAGGGGTAAACTCATTTATGTTTGGCTGAAAGTCACAATTTGTGCCTTACTATCGGTGCACTGTTCTTACTTGTACAACACAGGCCTATACGGATTATAATTCATGTTTAACTGTTAAAAGGTTATCTACATATGAAATAAGGTTTTTTTGTTAAATAGGTGTTGTTACTGTTTGTTTATTTCGTAGAGGATGTAAATTAAAAATACACTGATTTCTTTGATGGTTTCTTTAATGTGTGTCTTTTATTGCAATTACACTTCTGATGAGAGAAATTTCATCAGACACTGTATTTTTCTCTATTCAAATAATTAATGGGAAAGAAGCAAGCAACTAAACCTGCATCAATTTGCACAATTATCTGCAGCACTGTGCACCCACTGAAAAATCCAACTGAAAACCATGCTTTTAGATACCAGAAACAGCCTAATTTCCTCTGCGCGATAGTACAGTGAATAATTGTTAACGTGTTAACCAATGAGGAATAGAGTTTATTTCTATTGTGTTGTCTGAATGAGCATGTGAAAGAGATCTCCCGTATAACTCCATCAATTTAAACAGTCACCCCTGGGGACAGTTTACCAGTTATTCAACTTGAAAATAAGGAAGTAGAGCAGCTGCACAATAAGTCACTACACATCTAGATTTTTGAATGACACTGCCATCGTGTGTTTGAGCACAAATTCACACATTAGCCTTATGCAACCTGGAGATCATGAATAATCTTTTGGCAGACTGGATGAGTTTTCCCACATCCTGCTGCACCAACCAGGATGGCTTTGTTGAACATGTTACAACTTAGGTCGACTCATGCACACACAATAATAAGAAGGTGCTACTGTATCTGCATGGTGCCTGTTAGCTGTTATGGTGCCTGGTTAGGCTTAGTAAAAGAAATGGTCAGGCAGATCGTGTAAACCTCTTCAGAGTCAGATGAATAAATTCAGCTGAACAGTTTCTGCCTTTTGATAAACATTTCTAAATACAAATGTACAAACCTGACTAACATAAATTTGTTCTCGTGTTCATCCAGACTTCAAGTGGAGTAGTGTCCAGTTGTACTATGGTTTAATATTTTCTATAAAATATCATATTTTCTATCATTCTTCTGCTGCATCATACTGTTATTTGTAAGATACATCTTAGTGTAATTGGCTTTTTCTAAATATGTTTTGTATTTATAGACCATAACTTAAAATCTCACACGTTTTAAAAAGCAACACTTGATGTCATCCAAGACAAAACTGATAGATTTTCTATTCTTCACACTTTTGATGACTGATTGTCTGACATGACCTAGATGAGGAAGTAGTTGAGTGGAGCTTAACTCCATATCAAGTGACAAAACCACCATAACATGTGAGTGGTTTGATTTCATCAGAAGATAAAGAAAAGGGTTTATTTATTATTTGGTTTGGGAAATTCAGCCTTGTTTGCCTCAGTTCTGCTTTCTATAAATGGCAAGCACTTTGCCTAAAGAGGTTTACAAAAACATGACAGACACACTGGAACAAACTCCTCCCAACAAACACTCATTTGAAATCAGTGGCTAATTTATCCTATAGTGACAGTGCAAAAGACGGTGTTAAGGTGTGATTGTTGTTCTTGTGAATGCTCTTTGTGTTCTGATATTTTTTGTTGCTCCAGAATAACTAAGTATATTGTCATGCTCTATTTTAAGTACCCTTATTATGGGCTTTGCAAACCTGTCTTACCTGTTCCTCCTTCTCCTCCTTCTGCCCACCTCTGTCTGTTGCTGTCTGTTTCTCTCTCTCCCTCTCTCTCTTGCTCTTTGTACTGCATAAGCCATCCTACTCCTTGCTATTGGCTTGTCATGACTAGCCTCAGGAAAGGTTGCTCAATGTTAATGTTTGACAAGTAGGAAGAAGGGCCTTGGCTGCCATATCTATCAGCCTTTGACAACACAACCACACTCTTTCAGTTCTCCTTCAGACTCAAGAGTTTGTTTGCCACTTTGAGAAGGAGGCGCATATTCAAATCAAAAGGACAAACCTAAGAAAGACGCCATGGGTGAGTCAGTTTATGGCTTTTTCTCATAGATGAGTAGACTTTCTCTCGGTTTAATAGTATTTTTTCTCGGTTTTTGGTCAAACACAAAGGACACTGGTGACAAAACTGAGCTGGTCTTTGTGTGTTTAATGCAGTGGTACCACTAAATAGCTTCACATACTGTACACTGAACATATGCATTTGTGTTTGCTCAACATGAGGGTAAACTTATTTGTGTCCACAGATCTTTAAGTCAGTGAGTGTTTAAAATAAAAACCCAAATGGCTTTTCTGCAAGTTGTTGGCTTTCTTGATACTGCAAGAAAATACTCATGTGGAAAATATGGTTTTCTGTGAGTGAGGAAAGATCCCTGACAAGCGTGCAGTGGACAGTTTATCCATAATAATCCACATTTACTTGCAGCTTGTATTCTTGGCCAGAGCTTTCTAGTGCTTTTGAAATGTCAAGACACATCAACTTGTGAGGCAAGTACACACCAGCCTTTGAATGAAGAATCTGATTTTCTGCCCCATTTACGGCTCCGCCACTACAGAGGTGCTGGTGCTGGTCGACTTCGAGGGCACCATGGCAGACGAGCTCGCTATCAGTGCGGGGGATGTGGTCGAAAAAGTCACCAAGGCAGGAGAGGAGGGGTGGCTGGAGGGGCAGCTGAGGGGAAAGAGAGGCATCTTCCCTGCCAACTTTGTCAAGGTATGTTGACATGACACTGTTCTGTAATTGTACTGTGTGTTCATGTCTGCATGTGTGTGTGTGTGTGTGTGTGTGTGTTACAATAAGCCTTGTTTTGTTTTGTCATCACAGGAGGTGCCGGTCTATTTGACAGGAGACAGCAAGAGGGAACCACGAAGCATCAGAAAAAGTACAGTCGCCTTTACTCTTTCTTACTCTTGCTATAGTTTAAAGATGAAATATTCCCTTGAGATGTATTTTTGTTCATTTTATTGTGATGAGACACTCAGACGTATCTATAACTCAAAAAATCCAACTGACTTTTATCATCTTTTCCCCCAAATCATGCGATCTAATATTTCAAATTAAAACAACAACTTCATCTTCTCAAAAGTGCAACATTTCTCCCTAAAGGAGTACATTTTGCTGGGAGTTGGTATCGCATAAATCTGATTGTGTACAAGATCCCGAGTTAACTGCCCTCTGGCATCACAGTGTTGTCTGTTTTCAGTTCCCCTCATTGAAGAGGTGATTTTATTACATTAAATGTACTCAGGTCTACACATGCAATGTCAATAAACCACTTCTCTCAGCTTGCACAAGCTAAAAAAAAAAAACATGAAAATATTTGACAATGCTATTCAACTCAGGTTGGTTTCTCGGCTGAAACCTTTATGGTCTAAAATTGCAAGTGCTAAATATTGTGGTCAGTGTGGTGCATGATAGTACAGCAAGCAAGATGACTGTGAATACCACATCCTTACTACACAAAGATTGATTATACTGTATGAACATAAAGACCTACAGAGAAGCTTTGATGGATCGGACACATAAGGAAGATGAAAAAGGCCCCACAGTGCCCATAATCAGACTTGACTACTCTACCTTCTATCAAGCTAAACATACAACTATTGAGCTCTAGTTTCTTCACCTGCAGTGGCAGCAGGTTATTAACCTTACACACCTGTCTGTCAATGTGGCTGGCGGTGGTTCTCTGTGTTTTCAGCAAAGAAGATGAAACCCACAAGGAAATGCGAGGCAATGTTCGCCTACAGCCCTTCCAATGAGGATGAGCTGGAGCTAGTTGTTGGGGAGACAATTGAGATCATCAGAGAGGTAAAGTCATTTAGAATCCCTGCTGAAATATTCACAGGTGAACTGACATAACTGACTTCAATTCTGCACACTCAGCAAAGGAGTGGTTGTCAGCTGCTATTGAGTTGCCTGAAGCACCTGCTAAAACCTGAGAATTATATACATCAAAATGTTGAACCGGTTTCCCAAGTTCAATCATTGTCACTGTGTCACATTCTCTTTGTCTTTGGCTGCAGTGCCAATATGACGTAGTCTCTATGACAAACAGCTTCAAGGAAATGCATGTGACTTTACATTCTGTCTTCCTCATATCTTTATCACAGATTGAAGATGGATGGTGGATGGGGGTGAAAAATGGCAAAGTGGGGGCATTTCCTTCAAATTTTGTCAGAGAAATCTTTGTTTCTCCTAAAGGTTGGTAAATCCAAAGCCATGTGTGTTTTCTTTATGGATAATCTAAACTTATATTTAAAAAAAACACTGCCGATCTCATTATAACTTACTCTTTTGACAGACATCATGCACAGTGAGGGCAAGGCCAGACCCAAACTCACAGATGCTCTGTTCAGTAAGGATGTACGTAACATTGAAATAACTTTCCTATAACATATATGGATCATTTTCCTTCCATTTACATTTTGTTTTTGTCTCCATGAAGATATCACAAAGAGCAAGTGTAAGGAATACAGAACATAACAGTAAGTCAAAGTTTCTCACAAGTGCAGTTTAAGTTTAGCAAGCTAAAATGTTTGACACAGTTTCTAATTTTGAACAGTATGTCCAAAAGCAGCCAGACAGGTTTATCTATACCTTAAAATACTGTCAACACTCCAGAGGATTCCAGTACTTTCACCTGACTGGTAAATGGGTGTGGTAAGGAATAAATACTTCCAGTAAACAGGCTTGATTAATCACTGTCTATTCTTACAACACAGTGGAGTTTCAGTTAGAGATGAGTGGTTTGCTCTGTAAATGTTTCACACAGGGCTGATCAGATTAGTCATTGTTGGATAAATCTTTACCATTACAATTAATGTATAACACAATGCCCAGGTCCTTTATAAATGGTAACCATGTTGTCTCCATGTGTCTGCAGTGAAGGAGTGTTGCCAGGTCATGTTTGACTACAAGGCCAAAGCAGGGGACGAACTGGAGCTGACTAAAGGAGATGTTGTTGTGATACTGAGCAAGGTTTGAGCACATTTTATTATCTGGCATGACACGTTTGTCATGATGTCATACTTTTAACAGACTTATAAATTCCCCCGGGAGCAATTTCTTATCTTGTTATAGTAAGAAGCTGCATATATATACAGTATGTATCTAGCCAAACCAGTTGTGTCACACTCCAGGAAATCATATGTGCACATGATGACAAACATGTTCCAATGTCACAAATCTAACGGCTGTAAAAATGACGAGGCATTATGTGGGGAAAACCCAAAGAGGGTCTGAAGTGGACTGATGACGAAGCAGCCGGGTCTTGTGCTTGACCGTGCGGTAACCTCATGTCCCAGAAGACCACTCAGTGTTGGAGCTTCTAATGTGACTCTTTAATCTCCATCTGAAGGAAACAGAAGATGAAGGCTGGTGGGAGGGAGAGCTGAACGGACGCTGTGGCTTCTTTCCTGATAACTTCGTCATGGTGATACCACCAGTGGACAGTTTACAAGTGAGTGGACCTGACACACTAACTGAAATAAAGTGCATCTTCATTGGACCGGACCTTTCTTATCGTTAAGGAGTGTTTGACCATTGCAGGGCACTGCCATGAACCCATGGACATGCTTTACCGTAACTAATAGTACCTAATACTTCTATTATTTTTGAAATGTCTGTAAATTGCAAAGTACCTAATGTGTGTTTATTTTCAACTGGCTGGTATTTTGTGTTACTTAAGTCTGCAGCCTGCACACAGTGACTCAGGGTTGAAGTTAACATCCTCTCTGTTGGAATTACTCACTGAAAATTCCCTCAGTGGAAACAGTGTGTTGAATAGAGGTGTCTTAATACACGGGGGGATATACTAGCAAGCCTGTTGAGTTTTTCCGTTTCTCCTCCTCTAGTCTGGAAACACAAGCCAACCGCCTGCACGCAAAGTCAGCAAGAAACTTTCAGGTAAGAGAACAACATCGATCAAACACAGCAGCACAGGAACAGATGTGAGGTTGAGCTTCGTGTTTTTAGAGGTTCTCTTCTGACTCATATGGTTTCTGGCTGTAGTGGTGTTTGGCCTGGCAGTGTGCTGCTCACAGTCTGGACATTGATGGCCTGTTGTTTTAGCAGATGGAGAAACTGGCAGCATTCCTGGTTGGGCACTTTTTTTGGCTTGTGGTAGAAAAGCAGTCAATAAAGGAACCCTGGAATACCTTCAAGCCCTTACACTACTGCTTCTACATATCAATTCACTACAATTATACCTTTAATTATACAATTCAAAAATAACTGTGTGTATTAAACCACACAGTTGAAAACTTACAATAACTACTGGATTCCAAATTCTCCTCAGAAGATTGATCATCATTATTCATAATTTTTTTTTTACACAATGTTTGTAGATTTTTAGATACAGGAAGGACAATTTTCACCAAATGTGCCGATTGTCGTTAGAGTTCTATAAAGATAAGATGTTCCTGCCTCTATTGTTTCAGACCTAGCTGTTACATAAAGAAACTATTTCTGACGTAGTGCAATCAGATATCTTGACTAAAAGTATGCACCTAGTCTGTCCTGGAGCACGTAATAAATAAACTCAGTGTAGCTCAGTTGCTGTCTCTCAAAGTTTTCTCCGTACTGAGAAAGTCAACATATAAAAGGATTTATTTTTATTCAAACAATAATCTGAACATTATTTCCATTGTTTATGTTTTCAGATTTGGTGCATTTAACAGTGAGTGCAACATTAGGAACATTATTTTAACTTTAACGTCTGAATAGCCTTATTATCATGTTAATTGGAAAATAACCAAGAAACAAAAAAATCTCCAATCAGGTTTACAAAGTAAACATATATTTGAGCTTATTTGTCATTGCTGCTTTTGTTTTAGATCATGTGTTATTTAAGTCAGGTGATTTAAAAACCCTGAGTATGCATTAACAGCATTTGAAAGAAGAAGATGTCAAGTCTGCAAGCTGCACTGAGCAGGATGTGGCTTACAGTCAAGTTTCGGCTGAGGAATGCTGTCAGTGGTGCATGTTGCAAATTTAGCACATTTTTGGAACCAACGAAACAACAAATATGTCGCTTTATACTTCTGGATTTACTTTAGAAAATTCAAAATGCACACTCATCAAAACATCTATGGTGAAACAGAGAGATGAAAACAGTGCTCTCACACACAGAGTGCACTTCCACTTAAAGCTGTCACCTGGACCAACTGAATATCAGCTCCATCTCACATTCTGTGTTGCCACCACATTATAGTCATTATAGCATTATTTCCCCCTGCACACTATCACTCACAAGAATTCTCACAGGAAGTCTCAGACTATAGTGAAATGGGGGATGGTTAGAGTGGTCATGTGACACAGTTCAAGAGTCTTGGAGGAAACAAGGCGGTGGAGGTGGGGATGCGAGGGGAGAGAGCTCTGTCACAGAGATTTTCACAACCAGCCCAAGGAGCAGCATTTGAGCTACTACTGCTGTGTGGATGGTTTGCTTAAGAGGGAATGTTACACAATGCTTTGAATAGTCAAGGTAGGCTTCCTGTATTTTTATTCAGTCTGTTGTTGTCTGAGCCTGAGTCCTAAAAGCTTTTAGGGAAAGCGTTGTTGTTTTTTTCTTGAGGGCAATGCTTTACAGTTTTTTTTTTTTACTTTTTATGTACACTTTTCTATTTGTTTAGCAGGGGTGTAACCTGGTTTGTAAACCTTATCTGTTCTCAAACTCTTTACTTGCATGGCAAACAGGAATCACATTACCTTCAGTTGACTGAAGCTTCCTAATTTAAGCATCTGTTCTCTCAGTCTCCAAGGTGAACTCTGTCATGGGCTGTATTATTGTGAGTGTCCCTGATGAACCTGTTGAGACCCTGGGGAACTGTTCCTCCAGTAGACTGGATGCAGCTGCAGCGATGTGCATATCATTACTTTCCCATGCAACTGCTCCTAAACTAGATTACAACTGAATTAAAAGACCATTTGCATTTCATCCCCAACACATTAAACAGTAGGCCTAAGGGTTTCTGGAATATATGAATGTAAAAATTACTCTCGCTGACTTATGAATTAAACCCATGTTTTTTTTTCTAAAGTATATTTTTGGGCTTTTGCCTTTAATCGATAGAGTAGTAGTATAGTAGTAGAGAGAGACAAGAAATGGCGAGGCAGAGAGAGGGAGAATGACTTGCAGCAAAGGGCCGCCCGAATCGGGATTCGATACTGGGCCAGCTGCAGCAAGGACTATAGCCTCTGAACATGGGGCGCCTGCTCCACCAACCGAGCCAAACAACACCCCATAAACCAATGGGGTTTTAAAGACAACAATACATTCACAAAATAACAGTTAGGAAGTCATGTATGCACTAGATTTCCAGACGGCTCCAAGTGACAATATTTTTGTAATAAAATAATTTTTCATTCACTTTTTTTCCCCATTTTTTCAGTGAGGATAGAGGCTTCAGCGATGGAGAAAGGCGGTCAAGTAAAAACAAAAGGTATGAATACCATTTTCACCCACTGTAAACATAACACTGTTGGGGAATACTCGATCTAAAAATAATGTGATGACTTTGCTGTGCAGATGAAAAACCAGAGACTAAGGACCTGAGAACCAATCCTCCAACCAAAGTCAAGCTGCCATCTATCCACAAGCCCAGTCCGCCTCCAGTCAAAGACAAACCTAACAAGCTTTTACCCAAGTGAGTTCTGCCAAACAGGTCTGGTGCTCTCTCGCACTACTGATCTCCATGCATTACCACTTAGGACTTACTGGGTAATATGTCGTGACTCGTGGACACAAATAGTGATTCATGTGCAACCTTTCTAAAGCAACACAGAGCCTTTGGGGAAATGTCAGGAACACTTTCTCCTCTTTGGTCTGGCACCAGGCGTGGAGCTTTTAGAAGTTAAAGGTTTTGGTTGCTGCCACCAGTTGCCATGGTGTCTTAAATAGAAGAATGCCAGGATGCCCGACCTTTAGTGGCTCAGTGGAAACTCTGGGATGAGTCAGATTGGGCCTAAACAGACGAGAGCAGCCCATTTCCTGTTTCCTGAGCAAAACACACACAAACATGCACACACACAAAGCTGAGAAAACAAAAACGGCCCTGTCTTGAGGGGGCTGCTAATAAGGAACAAGCTTTCTGAAAATTATTTCCAAGCAAATACTGTTGGTTTGGACGGGATAGTTTCCAGGCTTTCCTAGTGTCCTTCTTTATGTTACATAAACTCACTCTTCTCATTACCTCACATCAGATTAAACAAACAGTATGTGAAATGGTATTGAGCTTTCACTCTAGAGACAAGCCATCATTATATGTGCTGTGAAAGTAAAACACATGCCAGAACAAAACACAACTTGCAAGGAGACTTCAAGGCTTCAGCTGCCATGCTCTGCACCTGCACCCATCAGCTTTTAGGAGACCGGAAACCTCATTCAGTTTTTCTCCCTTGAGAATGTGAAGTATGAAAAACTACAAGCCACAGTTGATTTTCACCGATTGATTTTTCATTCAGTCAAAGGTGGATGTAAATTTAAACTTCTGCTTTTATTTTTAGTAAAACCAATGGCGATGCGGCTCCTCTTTCATCAAAACAACTTGAGGAGAAAGAAAACAACAAGTTTGATGGAGTGGATGTGCAGACTGAAAAGTTGAGCCACCCTACAGCAAACAGAGCCAAACCCCCCCAGAGGAGACCACCAACAGGCCTGGGGACAACAACACAAGTACGTCCAGTTGTGTGACAGCCAAATGTTGATGTAACTTTAGCCTGAAGCTCTAACAACACAGAAGGAAGGAGTTACATAATAAATGCATGAGTGTGCAACAAACACAACCTGCTAAACCAACTACTAGGTAGTATTAGCCACTATTTCTGAAGATGACCTTTGCAACTTCCCTCTACTTTATCTTGTAGGTAAACCATATGTCTGTCATACAAAGAATGAGGACAGATTTCCTTGAAATGCATATTTTAGTTGATCGTTTTTATACCCATCTTTATATTGCAGAGACGTTTTCTCGTGTCAGGTGATTTCTAGCAGACAGAAATCAAGGAACAGAAAAAAAGGTTTTCCAATCAATACCATGGGTGGTAGATATTTTATAGGCTCTATCTGCCTCACCCAGGCTATAAAGGTCCAGCAAAAGAAGAGAAGTTATTGCAACAGAGGAAGAGATAAGAATTGTTGCACTTGCACCCTCAATACATCAGGAAGAAACTATGTGACGTGTTTGAACCAGAGAAAGGCCCGATAGTGGAAGACACACCCCAAGTTTTCATTAGCTGTCTACATTCTTTCTTTATGTAACAAGTTTAGGCCTGATCCCTAGGGTATTAAATGTTATCCTGAGAAATAAAGGAGCATAATCTCTAAATTATCCTTTTAAGGTCTGACTGCTCAAAAGAGATTACAACAGGTCGTGCGCAATGATGTCATTTACTACTAGAGAATTTAACTGACTTAAACTGACCTGTGAACACATAAAGCACATGTTTTGTTTTTTTGAAAAACCTTTATTTAACCAGGTAAAGCTTATTGAGATATAGAATCTCTTTTTCAAAAGCGACCTGGCCAAGAGGCAGCAAAATTACAAGTACGAGCAGTAATACAAATTAAATAACAATAGTTCAATAAATAAAAATGAAATGATCAGGGATAGATTGTGTTTGTTTTTCAGTTTCTAGTCTAAATTTAATTGTTATGTAATTTCTATTCATTTGGATGAGTCAGTGTTTTACCCTGAAGCCTATTAAGTTCATTGGTCTGCACAGTGTAATGGAAAGCCACCTTATTCATTGCAGGGTACAGAAAATCTGCTGCCATCGCCAGCAAAGCCTGAACATTGCCCTAAGACACCGCCTCCTGTTCGACCAGCACCACCCAAAGTAGCTGTGGATGGTAGAACTGTGACCAATAAAGAAGAGCCGAGCGTGGAGAGCCTACAGGCCGAGATCAAAGAGCTGCGGATGGCTCTGGATCTGCTACAGACACGACACGAGTGAGTAACACTCATCTGAAATGTGGGCATGTGAGTGGCAGAGACGTGTTTATTTTTAATACTAAATTCGAAAACAGTCTTGTCATCTTAAATCACAAAGAGTGACTTCAAAACATTAGGAATTGTTTCTTATCTTCTGACTGAGATGGTGAAGACGCCTCCTCTTTTCCCAGTTGAATTTCTCATGTTTGAAGACTTCAGCGCACACAGGAAGTGACTAATCAAAACCTAAGAGAGAAATACAAGCTGTGTAGTTAACTTGAGTGCTTCATCCTGCAAAAAAAAACTGGGCTCCACAATGTCACATCTTTGGCATCTGTTGTCTCTTTGATTGCTTTGATGTGAAACATCACAGAGCCCTGGCTGGTAAGCACGAGCCATGCTTCGTGTTAACACGTGATTCCCTGCCCACTTAACTTTAACCAACTGGAGCCTTGGACAATGTTTTTTGAAAACATATTTCTATTTTAAATTTAAAAGCATTATCTTTTATAAAAATAAGAACTAATAACACCCACTGTTCACCCACACAGTTCCTTCCCTTTGTGTAGGCGTATTCTAAGTAGCTAGTGTGACTGACATCTCCCTCCCTATCCAGTTAGGTTAGTTTTTTATGACGACTTACCCTGGAAAAATGCTTATTGATCATGACGTCACCAACCTGCACCACCCTCATGTTTTGTAAAGGCAGGTCATCAAGGTTTTAATCTCTGCCAGTCACACAAACTGTTTGCGTGTGTTTTTCCTCAGACCACTGAAACAGAGTTATAGAAATGTGTACAATTATTGGTCATTGCAGGTCAGCATCAGAAATAAACATATAATGTCAGTTAATTCAACCCACTGGCCCACCAGCCGGCCCAGCATGCATTAGAAGCAATACGACCCACAGGCCAGTGGGTAGAGATACCAAAGCATCCCTAGAGAGAGACATCCCTAGTTTTTGGACGTCACACTGTGAGAACTTGGTCCTATATTTCTGTCACTTTCTGAAGGCTGCCTTTAGCTCCATATCAGCAACTTGTCTCACACTTCAATTTAGCACGACTATTTCGCATCGACAACCGCAGATTTTCCTACATTTCTCTCACCACTGTCAACTTAGATTGCAGATGACCTAAAATTACATACCCTATCCCCGAAAAAGGGGTCATAGATATGTTGGTCAAATCAGTGTGTTAGTTGTAAACTTATTAGAACTAACTAAATGACTCCTAAATTTAATAAATTTGGAAAAATGTAGAAAAGATAAATTAAATCCTAATTAATTCATGTCATATACAAATGGCAGTGTACAGTGTAGCTGACCTATTTAGACACGATCATGTCTTTCATCTCTTCTTTTTCGGTCTCTTTTGATTAGGCAAGACATGCAGGAAGTGAAAGAAGAACTGAGGGTGCAGAGAGACAAACAACTGGCGCTGCAGGTAAGTGAAGCGCGTCTTGGGTTTTGCGTGAGTGTCTGCACTACATACTGTATTGCCAAACCAGAAGCTGTGGTTCAATCATGACTGTGGTAGTAATCTATTGTTAAACACGTCTTGTCCATACAGGAAGAAGTAAACAGTTTGAGGATGGCTGTCTGATACTCTGCCTCTCAGGCCCCCGGACTGCAAATTGAAACAAGATGAACATTTTTCTTTTGTGGAGTAGAGAGAGAGTGGGAGAGGACAAGTGAGCTCTCCCACTGCGGACAAACAAAAAGAGGGCAACGTTAGAAAGTATAGTTGACCATGGGATCAAGCCCCTTCTGCACTGGACTGAACCATCTTGATCCTCCGGAAGACTACACTGTTAAATGTTTAAACATATTTGAATGCTGGAAAGAACAAATATTGATACTCAGCGGGTTACACTTGACTGTGGATTTATGTTTTACATTGTGCTACTTCAACTGTTTATTTCTTATCATAGGTTTTACTGTATCTTTAAAATCAATGTCTCAGCAGAATATGTAATATAAGCTGTAAATAAGAGGAAATATTGTGGTTTGTCTTTTGCAAAGAAATAAAAAAAAAAGGCATCCAAAGGAGCATTGTTATCTGATGTTAGGACCTGAAATACTATTGTTAAAACGTGGACTTGCAGGTGAAATTTTGCATCAGAATGTAATACAACATGAATCCACTTGGGGGCACTGTATGTCCATTCTTCTACATCCAGAGGCGCACCATATTCAGTAAATGCTGGAATTATGTAAGTGAACTGGTGCCTCTGATCTCACAAAAACAAACAAAAGAACTCATTTCCAGAAGATTGAAATATGAAAAGACTTAAGCATTTGGCAAACAACATGTGTTAATGGATGATGCTTTAATCAGAAGAAATATTTTTAAATATGCTGCTGAAGCACCACAGGATTTATACAAAGTTTGTGGTCAGCTGCAGCATTTTTGTAGCTAAGTTGAAAAGGCATCCCATGTCACCAAGAAAACCTGACTCACTCTGAAAACTCTTAAAATAGTGACTCATAACAGTGGGAAGATTTAATAAGAAACTCTTTGCACCCATCCCAGGGAACGCTATTGAACTTGACCATGTTTGGATCCTGCCATCTTAAGAATGAGGCATATAAATCTGGTTTTGGCTCCAAATGATGGTGGTAGTAGTGGTCGTGTGTTCCTGTCTAAGCCTAAGCCTACTAGTGTTGCCCACTACAGAGCACATCTGGACAACATCTGGAGCTCATCAGGGACCGGGTGCTTCTGAAACTGCCATGGGAACGTACTATTTTTAAAAACTGTGTTGAATAATGGTGATCAAGGCCACATTCCCTCTTGGACAAAGGGTGAGAAAAACGAGCGTAAACAGACAAAAGGTCAGATGATATAGCAGAATTTTTTATAATTTTTTGGAAAATATGAAGAATGAATACTCCTCCTGTGCAAACACAAGTGGAAATTTCACTTCTTTGACTAAGGGGAACTCTAAAGTCTAGTGATGACGGGTACTGCTTACACTGCAGGCTCTCCTATAAATCATAATACCCCACTTGTGTGAATATTTGACTTGCTGGTAAGAAATGTTGTGCTGTAGGTCTCCAAACAACCCTTGTACAGTGAACTGTAACAGCAGAGAAATGTAAGGCAAGTAAGATGAACTGAAGTGTTGAAAACTGAGTCATTTTGGAGCTCAGAGGTCAGATACAAAAAGAGTCCCTAGGAGTTAAATTTAGAAATAGTGAAAGAGGAGCTGAGAAAGAACAGTCGGCCTGTGTCACACAAAAAGGTCTGGACCTATTCATAAACAAATCATATGCATGACCTCATGGGAAATATTAATAAATCTGCCACATATCAAAAAAATATCTTAACATGAGCCATTACCTGAGGGGAATCAAAATCATTACACCAGAACTGCTGTGTATGCTACATTTTATACTTCACAAAACATTCATATTTGACCAAATCTGTAATAAAAAAGAAAATCGTTTACCTATTGTAAAGTGGTTGTGTTGTAATAAGGGGATGTTTTCTGCAATCAGCCAAAGAGCCACAAATGAGAGCCTTACATCTTGTCATCTGTTTGCGTTTGAGGACATCTTTCCCACACTGTGTTGCGGTTCAGGCTCATCCATTTCCCTAAGTGGATTTTCCTCATGTTGACGTTCACTTAATTTCAGTGATGTATTGTTTTTGCAAGTACATGATTACCATCAGGCTAAAATATGTTTCTTCTAATTACATGCGTGTTTTGATTACATCCTGCAAAACGAAAAGGACACAGTTTAAAATATTCAATGGTGGGTCTTCTTGTAAAACATATTTTAGGTCCTATGATTTTGGAGTAGAAGCCAGTCACAAGAGTTTTATACAAATATAATTACACAACTACTTCAAAGAGTCCACCCCATCAACGCCTCCGATTTCTGAAAGCCCGTGACCACATGTGAGGTTTTTCCAAGACCTCAATAGAAGAAGACTTCAGTGTGGGCTGCATCTGAAAGCACAGTGGGCCCCAAGGCAAACCTGAACCCTGTCTGTTCCTCCAGCACAGTTTGTACTTTGAGGAAGACTCTAGTAGTAATTCTTGGCCTGTTCTGCTCTCCAAAGATGTTCCTCTATGCAATGCCAGCCTAAAGTTTTAACACTGAAGTTTCTGGCTCCACATTGGCCAAAAGAGAGAATGTGGACACATGCCGTACCCTGGTGAGTATTTAGTATATTTTCCCTTTTGTATAGCTTTACTAACATGCCAAGAATGCATACTTCCATGACTTCTAAATTACCAAACCCCAGAAGACTGACTTGTGATAACGTCCAGTACAAACATTCGCCCAATGCAGGGAATTCATCAACACACTGCAAGTATTGATTGAGAGCCAAACAATATTTCAGCCAGTCGCCTCACGCGAAACAGATTCATTATGGGAATCATATTTGCCATCTTCTCCATGGCTCCGTCACTCCCTACACCACAGTCAGAACAACAGCATTTTGAGAATGATAGTAATAACTTCTCCTCCCAAAAAAACACATTAAACAAAGTGCCTGACAGTATTACTGTATGGAGCCTACTATATGTTTGGGCAATTCCTCTGACAAGGAAGCAAGCAAATTAGGCTGTTTAGAGAGCATCTTCCTTCTGTGGGGCAGGCACCAGTATGACCAGTTCTAAACAAAGCATCTCCCATCAAGAAATATACTATCAAGCAAACTGAGATAAGTGTTAGTAGTTATATCAGAGGTGGGCATCAGATTAGAGATGTAGGCCTAAGCAAAATGTAGGCTAGATGCACGATATGTAAGAGAAAAACAGCCAAGCCAGCAACACACTCTGAAATATTTCTCTAAGATGACAAAATGCATAAAGTGTACGTCAAAAATAATCATGAATGTGATATTATGTTATATTAAAAAGTCATCAAATTAATCTGCATTCCTGATATTACCACCCTTCATATGTCAGTGAGCCATTGGGAAACAAAATGAATATGAAATATTTCATATGCCAAACAACCAAAAGGAGAAAAAAAAATCTATCAATGTTGGAATCCAAATCCTACACAGCATATCAGAAGAATAAGAGCAGAAGCACAGGGAGCCAGCAGAGCAAATATGAACAGAAAGTAGCAGCCAGCATCACATCAACACATGAGCAGGGAAACAGACAGTAGACTACATGAACAGCATAAGCAAATGCAGCCAGCAGATATTAGCAGCACAAGAGCACATAGGCTAGTAGCAGCCAGCCATTACCAAGGCAGCAGTGTGGACAGAAAAACAATTTAACAACAGTTCAACTAAGCAACCTGGGTTTGGAGCTGATAGCCTACTCTGTCAGAAAACATTTAGGCTAGCTAGGCTCAGTCCATCCAGTAATTTTTAACCACCTGGGCCAAACTGGAGGCTCAAACACCAACCCAGCACATCACATGGCTTAACTTAAGTCATTGCCAAATGCAGCTCAACAATGCTAATGCAACTTTCACAGTAGGATACGCTACATGTTAGAATAACAATTAGCACTTAGCTTTACTATGCACTGCTCCCAGGTGTTGTGGTCCTGAGGAGAAAAGTCCGACTTCCGGCTTGAAGTGGCGTTTCAGGACAGAAGTGACCCAACAGCCGGCGGCGACGCAAATATACGACTTTATTTTAACACATAAAACCAACTTTATGAAACATAGTTGGACTTTCAGATGGTGAGTGTTTGGAGAGAATACCACAGGGGCAGCTCCAGACAAACTGCCAGGCAGGTGCTGTCAGGTTGAACTTCCCGCCTTCCGGTGTCCTGCCGAAAAACACTGCCCCTCTACTCAGGATTGCAAGGGATGATATTGAACAAAAATCCACTGTAGGCCAACTTACTTACTGTAGCCTACTTATTGTTGTGGATCCTTGATAATTAGCACATAGCTACTAAGTAATTTCTAGTTATGTGTTGTTATGTTTTGCTATATGACATCAAAGCATTCTGCATTAATTTAGGCTATTTATCCCCATAAAATCATTGAAATCACTGTGGAGAAATACAGTAGGCACAATAAGCATTACATTTTTTTTTTTTAATTTCCTACCAAACCAAGGGTAGGCCTATACAGTTTTAAACCTTTCACCAAAATGTAGCCCAAATAGGCTACTGCTGAAACTTTTGTCCACTTAAACTCATTACAAATTATTAAGTCCATCACTCTGTTTTTTTCAAAAACTGTAAAACTTATTAAACCTCCCACAATTTCGCTCAATTGACACCAAACTTGCAGGAGCATCTTCAGATTGTAGGCTACAAACAATCCACACAGACTTTGAGCCTATGAAAATGTTTGACTGTAAACAGTATAGGCTACCATCCAATTCTTGCTAAATAGCTACATTTTCAATCTTCCTGAAAAAAATCCACTTTAAAAAAATATATATTTTCACTTCCAGCTAATTAGCTCAATGAGGTAGGCGCTGGTTCTTGGTGTCAGACGTTGTGTGTTCCAGCCCCAGCTAGGGTGATGATGACACATCAAAATGTTAGATGTCTTCACTTGGGAACACATGACAACAATCCTCTCTAAATTCCAAAACATTTCACAAACAAACAAATCAACTAGCCATTATGTGCTACAGCTTTGGAACTTTCACTTTCAAATTGCCTAATTTTTCCTAAAATTGCCCGGCCCCGACCAATGATGCGCAGCAGCTATAATTTATTTTTTAATTTTGTGTTTTAGTTTTTGAGAAGGGAAGGAAATAATTGAATTTAAAGTTACTCTGGAGCTACACATTGTTATCAGAAAATATCAACCTTTACTCTGCCAGAGCCTTGTAGAAACATAAAAGCACTAGGCCTATGGGATTCTCAGACATTTTATTATAAAAGTGTAATTCTTTAACCATAAGACAGAGACACTGAACAGAAAAAATACATGACAACAAATGACCTTTCAAACATACTGATAAAAATCTTCATCATAAATCCATGGCCCAAAGGTATACAGAGAAGAAGAGCTTTGTTGTTTATTTGTTTGACATTTGAGCATTATGAGGAGACACAAGGGGAAATAATTACAGCTTAATACTTTAATTCTGTCATTTCCTCTGCCGGAATTAACCCTGAAATATTGGCATCGATGTAATGTATTTTTAAATTCTTCCATTTTAATTGTCTTTGTGTTATATTGTAGGTAGTCTCTATCCCAAACTGATTCATATGTGTTTGTTGAAACCATGTAATTCCATTTTCCTTTTCACTGCAAACAAATAGCCTAATCTTCTTGAAACATACAGTACATACATTGTACTTATTTCTATATAAATCAAATTGTGTGCATTTCTAACCTTAAGCGCCATACATTTAACAGACTGATTACTTCAAGTGTCCTTCAGCTCCCACATTCATACTCCATCTTTTCCAAATGAACCAACCAGTTGTTAAGACATCTCTTGATTTAAGTTCGTATAGTCAGTTGAAAATAACATTGCTTATTGAAGTGCAATATCTCAAAGTTCAGCTCTGTCTGAGCCAAGTACATATCAAAGCTGGCACATCACTGTCCTGACATGTGTCCATGTGTCATTTGTGTCAACACAGTTTCTCAAGTCTTGCAGGCTTCAGGAACACCAGGCCAGATATAAGGTCTTTGTTACTCCTTCACAGAGTTTACAGTATTTCCCTTGCAGCCTCTTAGTAGTAATGCACTCTTCCAATGGTCCCCGTTCCCGTCCCCAGGATGTCAGGTTGGCCGTTCCTCCAGATCTCACGTATGATACGTTCCCTCTCCTCCAGCCGCTGTGCCCGCTCCAGCTCTTCGGCTGAAGTAAATACGTTCACACTCAGCGTCCCGTCTGACTGGCTGCTATGATTACCAACAGGGATTTCTGTGCTGGGCAAAGGGATCGGGGCCTCTACATCATCCACCTCTTCATCTTCGTCCTCCTCGCTCTCCTCCTCCTCACTGATGTCCTTTAATTGTTTCTTCTCAGGTGTGGAGGTGGCCACTTTGGTCCGTGGCTTGCAAGAGATGCGGATGACCAGGAGGCAGAGCGTCAGCACCAGGCCGAAACACACTCCCAGAACAAAGTAAAGGCCAAAGCTCTCTGGGTTTGCTGCAGAGAAGACACACATGAACAACAACAGTTAAATGTTGTCACATCATTAACAGAAGTCAGAGTAGATGCTGTGCTGGGCTGCAGAGTGAGGCCTACCTTTAATGTGTGCATAAGCGGCTATGCTGTTGCTAAGGAGGTCCATTTCTTTCTTCTTCGCATCCATGGTGAGCTTGACTTTGTTTTCTTCACACCTGAAAAACAACAAACATGTGACACCATGTTAAATCTGACTTTAATGTGTAATGCAGATAGACTTTAATGCTCCTCCAGTTGTCAAACACCCTTCCTCCAGTGTTATATTCTGAGCCGTGCTTGGATGTCAAACCCACTGACCACAACAGTTCTTGATACGCCTCAGGGTGGGTGGGATGAGGCCTCCAAGTGTCACACAAAAGCTCCTCTGTGTTTTATTTAAGCACTGGCTTCATCTGGGATTGTCATAACGCATTTGGCACATGGCCTTTCTGCCTCTGCCTCTGCCATGCTCTCTGAATCATGACAGCCCTCTGTAAATGAGGTCAAGTGTCAATTTCCCAAGCGGCCACAAAGGACTCTTTCCCCTCTGATAGGACTTCCAGATCAATCTGTGAGGCTCAGAGGAAAAGGCCAAAGTGTTGTTGACTTATTTGTAATGTTTGGACTCGGTGTCCCTGACATTTAAGCTGTCTATCTTCCTGGCATCCTGTTAGTATGAGGAGCCCTATTGTGTTTTTAACTGTTCCTGTCTGCAGTGGTGACTCCTATAACTCTCCCAAGGAAGTCTTTCTGAAAGTAAAAACCTGTGGAGCCATTCACGGGATGAGGTACAGTACAAGAGCATCTCAAGTTCATTGTAATTTGCAGTCTGTTTTTTGTTTTCAGTAGTTATCTGTATCCAGTCCTCTGTGTTACCTTCATGCTACCTCCTCGCTCTGTAGCTTTTGTCTCCAGGAGAAACAAATCTGTTTCTCATCTGCAACCAAACATTTATTGGATTTGCCTGCATGGAATACCACACCAAGGTCGTGTTGCACTGTTGGGTCTTTCTGTATTTCCTCTGTTAACCTTACCAAGCTCCCCTCCCTCTCCACCCTGCAGCCCTTTCCTGCTGACTCTGGTTTTTCTCCGCCACTTTGCCATTTTGTCAACAATTTCCACCTCCCCGGCTTGATGACATCATGGTGTTGCCCCATGAGGCACATAGTGTTGATGGCAACCGGGTTCAAACTAAAAGGAACGTGGCTTTAATCCTTCCAGTTAGTGTTAGCACCGCTCCCCTTTAACATGTGCTTTGTGTTGTGGCTGGCTGTGGAAAAAAAAAAAACACCCTGTTCATGTGAAATGATGATGAACTCTGAAGTCGTCCGACGGCAACCCGTGTTCACTGCTCTCTAAGTCGAACCACATGTCATTAAGCCTACACATGGATCATATGGATGTCCTCAAATTGCACAAACCACATGTTTGTGTTTGCATTTACCTCTAAATTACATCCACTGATAACCTCAGAGCCTGATCTCTATCATGGTGTGAATACCTCAGTGATTTATGAAGCATTTGGGCTTATTTGTTGACACGGCTTTCAGTAAACCATATGTGACGTGTCCCACTAATGAACATTAAAACACGGCAAACACTCTCCTTTAAAAACAGGAGTAAATACACAAGGAAGAACAGAGAGAGAGAATGAAACTTACCACAAAATGAAACTTTGGAGTGTGTCCTCAGTCCCAGCTCATAGTGTAATGGGAGGTTGGAGAAGAGATGCAAAATGATCACGATTCTCTCTTTTTCTCTCCCTTGCTGTTGGACCGTGATCTTTGGTCCTCAGGCTAAACAGTTCATTTGGCCACCCTGAGACAAGAGCAAACACACGCACACACACACACACACAGAGAGAGAGAGGGAGAGAGACAGAGAGACACACACACAGACATCCACACACACAGACGTCAAGCTACATTAGAACCAAACTCACTGAGGTGTCTGCAATGCAAACACTGACAGGCCTATTGTAGGATACACGGTCCAGCTAGAGACCAGAGGCAGGCTTTTCAGTTGCCAGTGGTTCAGCTGTGCTCCCTTGAGCCAACACTGGGTAAAATGCACAGAGACTGTAAAAAGCACAGGAATGTCTAAGCTGCCTGGGCAGAGCAAATGGTATCTTTATAGTGAACCTGAACATTGTAAATGACCAAAATGGTGATGTCTTTAAAGTAATTATATTGGATTTGTGAAGGTAGGTACTTAAAACAGATTATATCACTTAAGTTGGACTCACATGAAGTGAACCAGCTGTAGGACTGAAGTTACCCCATCTCAGAGTAAAGTACAGAGTGCAGAATGAACAGGGCTATTCATTATACAGGGCTAGTATCACCTACAGTTGCTTTTTCACCCACGTTCAAATTTCGGATCATTTCTAAACAGTTTGAATACAAGGAAAAGTTTAATATCCTGAAATCTGAAGTTTCCCTGCCACAACAGAATTGCTTCACATTTCTAGCACTCAAACCTGCATCAAGAGAACAAGACCCCCAGAATCACTTTCTTTTACTCAATTAAAGTCCTATAACTTGCTGGGGGTCGATGTTTTACATGCCAGGTGGGTATATCCAGAGCTGTGAAAAATGCCACGCTGTGAAGTTTTCTAACTCATAGCCATGTTTAGGAAAAAGCTCCTCCACCAGCTGCAGTTGGTTTAACAGAGCCTTTGTGCTTTCCAGGGCAGATTTTGATCTTGCTGACTCTTGGCAGATCCTATGTACACTGCAAAGCGCCTGACTGAGACAGCGCTCGGGGGCTAAGTGACAGAGTGGTCACTATGGCAACGGGCTTTCCAGGCCACCCCCTCTGTCCCCACGGGAGCGAGACGATGGACCTTTTGTTTCTGCTCCACACCGTAGGGATGGACCTACGCACTGTCTTCCTGGCGAGTTCCTTCCTTTCTTTTCAATTATGAACAAGTTCATCTCCTCTCTCCCACAGAGCCGCCTCCTCCCCAGCTAACGGAATCTATTCATCACTATCCAAGCAGAGCCGGAGAGCACGGGCTTTCAATGAGATGTTTTGTTTTTGTCTCAAGGGTAATAAAGTGAACGGCTCGGATGACTACAGTCGTTCTTGGAGCCAAGGTCAAAGCTAACGAGTGGACACCTACAGTACAGTAACCGGCCCCCTCTCCCACACTGGAATGCAGCAAACCTGAGCTTCGTCGGCACTCAGGCGTCTGTTACTGGTGATTAATGACAAGTGCAGACCTGTTTAAAGGCCCATCTAAACACTAATTACCCTGCTGTGTTGTTTTGTTGTGTTTTTGTTTTACCCCAAGTAGGAAATTATTAACAGACCCTCTCTCCTCCCCAGCTTTGTATCCATGACTCAACTTTCAGTCATTTTCTCCAACTGACCCAATTTGCTTTTCTATTGCAGATGTTGCCCTTCCCTTCAGCCTTGAAAATGAGACCTCCATCATAACAAAAGAGTCATGCCATAGTGATTTGGTCTATCATTTTGTCCCATCATGTTTAACTCAAACTTAAGCTGCATTATTAACTGTCTGGTAAATATTATGAATGAAAACAATAGCAGTCCTTATAATATGGCTCTTGTCGTAATCAAATACTGATGCGGAACTGGGGTATGCACCCCATGAAAAAAAGTAATAAACAAACAATGGAAGCTTTGCACTTATAAATTTCTAGATTGCAGTTTTCAGAGAGTGCTGACTTGTGGGAGCTTTCACACCATCTGCTGTGAAATAGAAGTGACAATATCTCAAGAATCAGGACACCATATGTTATTGTTGTTATGTTATGTGGTAAACTTAGTCTCAGTGCAGACTATAGTGTTAAACTGAAGCTTTCCCTTGTCTTTCATAATTTAGTAGCAAATATATTTAGAGTTGAGATATAAAAAGATGAAATGACATTTTCCAGTGATCTGGCCGAGCCAGCTGCAGCACGTGTCACTCTGCCACATCTGTGACGTTAATGTTTGGTCCTTTTTTTGTCCCTGCAAGCTTATCATTTGCTCTTTCCCGGCCTCATATCCTGAGGTCAAACATTCAGGCATCCCTTTCCTGACTCTTTTGCACGCTGCTGACTATTAAATAATCAAGTAACCCATCCTGACAGGGCTTAAATTGCGTGGGAAATGTATGTCTAATGATCCAAAACAAAATATAATCCCAGCAACAAATGGTAAAGATTGCAACTAGCTCAGCTTTTTTCCCTGCAAAATCTGTCAGTCAGTGATGAGCTATTTATGTAAGGAAAATGTGCCCTGACTGATGCCAGCGTAAACAGACTATGCTGTGCTGTTATGGCCTGAGAAGAGGTCAAAAGCTATTTCTAACCGAGCGCTGTTTGCTTTGGTTTGGATGCAGGAGCGAGAGTGGATGAAAACCTCAAAACGATCATATAGTGTTATATTTTTTGTTGTCATCCACTTGAAGATAACCACAATGGCTCTTCCTTCCCACAGGGTTTGTCCCTTTCCGCAGAGTCAACATCCAGGTCCAAGCCTTCCTTAAGCATCTCATCCTATTGTCTGGGATAAGTATAAGACAGAATGACCGAGCTGTCTGCTGTACACACACGTCAGCTAGGTGCTTTATCAGCTACCTCCAAACAGAGCAGACCTCCAAAGCAAAGGTTTGTCACAGAACAGTGGCTATTTTCCCCAGACACTTCACCAGTGATACTTGTTTCAGAAACCGTCCAACCACAATGGGCTACTACTCTTGCACAATGAAAGAATCAAAGTCATAACCTTCCGTGGAATTTATGCAAGGAGTCAAGCCACATTTGATTTATCCACAGAAGATGAAAAGGTCAGATTACACAAGGGAACAAGTCGGTGTTATTTCCTCATTGTCCTGACACACGCCGAACCGCAGAGGGAGAGAAATATTTTTAATACCTTGAATTTCTCTGCAACCACAACAATTCCTGGCACAATCGAGAGTCTTTCTGTGGTCCTCCTGGGATAGAACTTCACAGAATGAAAATAGCCAGACTTTAATTAAATCACACTTCAGTGTTTTTAAACTCAAGTCCTACACACAGGCTCTATCTAGTAGAGGAAGCTGCCAAAAGAATTTACAGCATCTTACATAGTATCTTTACTTCAAATAATGTTCATTAAAATGTGCCGCTTTGATTCGGTGGCAGCTACTGAAGAAAATCAGTCTGGACTTAATGATGCACAACATCAAACAAACCGATCTGGGTAATTTATTCACAATTTTTAGCTTGCAGAGCACATTCTGAAACTCTACATGGTCTCCTTAAATAAATATACTGAATCAGAGCTCAGACTTGGCTCAGTTATTCTCCTATACTCAAAAAGAAAGTTTCTCAGTCGCTGATGAAAGCTTAACAGCTACCTACAAACTGCCAAAGAATCTGAAACTGAACACAAAAATATCTGTTGGACGTCCCTACAAGCCATTCATCACACACCTGAGTGATCTCCAAGTCTTAAAATATAATGGATCTTCAAGATCTCTCCTAAACAACAGAGTTACAGGCAATCACTCCGTAAACAGAAACGTTGTCCAAACCAACATCTCCATTTACAGAGTCTGTGAAAGCATTCATGAAAGTTCACAGGGTGTAGATAATTTCTTGTGGAAGCAGAAGCAAGATTACTTCACATCCAAGAGGGATGCAAAGAATATTTCTGGAGGAAAGTGGGGTTTGTTTCTTTCCAGTTCCTTTTGACGTGAATATCTTGGGATTCAAGCTGTGCTAACTGTTACTGCTGCTTCCCTCTTGTCAAGGTCTGCCAGAGTTTCTGACTGAGAGGAAGGTTGTTACATTTGGAAGCAGGACAGGCATGTGGTTGCCATCAGGACAGAGACATGGAGTGCCAGGTGTGGGGGACCCCAAACAGACCCAGGTCAAGAGTATTTGCAAATGCTTTTATAGTTGGTTTTATGCTTATTTTGTGTCGGATCAATGAGATATAGTGTGACAGTGAGGGATGTGATGAACTAAAATAACCCCATATGGGTTTTTGAGAGTGAACGCCACACCAGCGAGTGACTGCGCCTCATGCGCCACATCAAAAGAGACAAATGGCGACAATCAAAGGCGTAGCAGGAAGCTACACATCTTAAAGTTAGGGTCAGATTGTAAAGTACTTGGAGAGATAAACAGGCGCCAGAGAGAAAAAAAATATTGAATTTAACAATTAGAAAGAGTAGCCACATGTGTAATGAATACCAGCAAATGTGTCTGGGGCACAATGGTGGTTAATAGTGGAATAGTAGAACGGCACAGCCCCTGGTTTGAGTTTGACTGGAAAGCTTATTTGCAGCTCTCTTTCCCTCTCCACTGTCTGTTTTTTATACTGCACTGTATTTCATAAATGCAAAATGCTGGAGACAGCACAGAGTGGAGGTGACAGAAAAGTCAATGCGAGAAAGCAGTAGTCTGACAGTACTGAAATGTTTCAGCTGTTGTGCAGTACTGGATCCCAGTTTTGATTGCACTCCTCCCAGTTCTGAAGCCAAAGGTTACAAACCCTTCTTCACTTTGTAAACAGCAGTTGTCATGGAACCGAAGATGTTGAATCTGTCTTTATATTCTGTGCATCTCTAGGACTTCAAACTACATCCGCTGATGAAAATTGCAAGATACTGCTAAATGCTCCAGAACAAACACTTAAGAGGTTCTTGAGTGCAGTCTCCCACTTCCAAGGACAAGAATAAACGGTAAACGTGATTTGCTGAGCCAACATAAATGAGAAGACCTCAAGGTACTTGGAACCACGGAAAGTTTAAACTTCTAAAGTTAAATAACAACTGAACAAACTTCATTTGATGATGAAAACCATGTGATATTGCTGAAAGTTCGAGAATAAGAAGTGACTGGAATTTGCAAGGATTTTTCTTTTCTTTTGTCAACGTCTTAAGGTTATTTGTAATCATTTTCAGATTGTAGCTTAGGGTATATTCATGTTTATACAGTATAATAATGAGTATAATACTAATTTATCCTGAAATGAAAGTTCACCCAGCTCACACCCTCTGCAGGTAAAACCATCCACATTCTCAGTCACATGTGACCCTTGTCTGAACTACAGTGTGCTGCCAGCTGCTGAGACAAACTGCTTCAGTGAATGCAAAGTCAGCACTTACCCAGTTTTTTTTTTATTAAGTTTCCTCTTGAATCAATCTCAACACACATAAAAAAAATAAGATCTAAACCTGTCTTGTTTGTGCACAATTCAAACTTTGACATTTTTGTTCCATTACACGGTTCAATCATCTCCAAACGTTTTGAATATGCTTTTATGTTTGACATAGAGCTGAAAGCAAGCTTTGTTTCTTTCCACATGTGTTGATGTATTGGTCTTTGGGCATGTACTTTATTTGACGTAGACTCAATGAACAATAGCTTTGGACTCAAGGATAAAGACTTTTCCCTGGGTAAACACAGAATCAAACCAGTAAGGCATTGTTAGGCAGATATTATTCAAGTTTTGAGCTGACACTTTTCAACATGGGTATAAGTTATAAATTCAACATGACTCTGTATGCCAACATGGCGCCAGCTTGGTTTAGATTAACTGCAACCCTTGCCCGAAAAGATCCCTGTGTATCGTTGTCATAATAAGTGAACCACAGTGCACTGCTTGTCCTAGAACATGTCTTATGGGCTATGGCAGGTAATAGTAGGGTAAAGGAGATATGGGAGTGAGCCAGGGGTTAGGGCAAATGGTTAATAGTACCCAGATGTGTTCCTGATTTGAGTCAGAGTCAGAATGCTTTACTATGTAAATGAGGAGGAGATATCCCACGTACCATCTTCAAATTGACGTTATCATGGTTCCAATCAAGCAAATCATGCAGAGCTCATGGCAGTAGCAAGACGAATAGAAACCACAGCTGTGTGTGTGTTTGCTGACAGGGGTTATTTGTGCGTGTGTGTACAATATATGTCTGGATGTTGACAGTTACTGGTTGTCTGTGTATGTTCCTGTATGTTGAACTTGATTCACATGAACATTCCTCTGTGATTTGCGAAAGCACAGTGGGTTTAGATCATCCCAAACCTCAAGCTCCAGAAATAGAGCATGAGCTCACCCTTTTCATCGATCTGGGCTCGCCATCCTGCTGCACGCCTACGCCACATACTGTATCAATTACATGGACCCTATGGATTACGCTGTGACACAAATCATGTGAATGCCCTTTCCATGATTGGCTCCATAGCATTTGTTCATGAGCACAATACAGTCCCAGGCCCATGAGTTTCAGGAGGTTCAGAACTTTGTGACAGGGACTTTGTTTGTGTTGTGAAAGTGAAGATTGGTTGGGTGGTTTCAGATATTTATGGGCCTTTGAGTCCATGGCATTTACTGACCTCTACCAACGACCAGTAGCAATTAGAGAAACAGCAACAGCATTGTGATCTGTCATGATCACAGTGGCATTGTAATATTACAATAGAGATGAGTTTGTATTGTAAACTCCTCTGCGCTTTGACCTTAAAGGAATATTTCAGAAGAGATTATTTATCACACTGGGGAACGCTCTAGAGATACTAATAATATCTCTTTGTCTTTTTTTGTAGCGAGAGAATGAAATGCTTTGTGATGGTTGTTAGTGTGTGGGGGTGGGAGATTTGAAAGATTTTGTTCCAATACAAAAGTAAAGCCCAGAAAAAAAGAGAAGATCTCTGTGTTATTTTGTCAATGGCGCTGATATTACAGAACACTAAACAATCCTAGAAATTATTTATTCATTTATTTTTTACATAGGAGCATGTACAACTCTTTAAAACGTTTAGCAACTCAATGGTCTGGTCTCTCTTGCCAATGTTGTTTTAAACCACATGTGGTACATATACAAAAGGTTGTAATCTTTGCATCCTCTTTAACAAAATATTTACACTGAGCTTAAAGAAAATAAAAGGTTTCGGTTTCTGTGTGTCCTACTCATTGCATGTATTTGTGTGCTTGTGTGTGAGTGTGTGCACTCAAGGTAGAAGTGTGGGCTTAGGCAAACCCAGTGGACTTAGCATGTCAAACACCTATTTGAACCTCAGGTTATTAAAGAGAAGCACTGTTAAAGGAGCAGTGACTAAACTTCACATTCAGTGCTATAATTTTCCCATAAGAGGATGGCCATAATACTGTGTATTTACAAGGGTTTGAAAAGGGCATTAATGAAAACCAGCTGCTGCATGATGGTGAAATGAGCAAAGGAATGTTTTAAGGAATTTTCTTTCTAAACTGTATCAGAGAGTCCATTTGCAAATTTACTACTTGTTCACAAGAGTACTATGGAACAAGTTGTATGGTTCAATCAATAGTGAATCTCTATGAAAAAACATGGGTGGATGAATGAATGGGTGGAATACATGGCTGTTTTTCAGTCTGCAGCACTGTATAGTCACTAGGCAAAAAATTATCCTCAGCAGGAGTTAAAGCAAATCAGCAACAATTAGTTTAAATGGAGCACTCTGTTGATGGGAGTAGATATATAGCCAGTGTTCAAAGACATCAGCTGATGATCAGCTGATCTGGCTGACACTAAGGACTTCACGCCTTTGCCTAAATATGTGCCTTGAAATCCATTATGACAGCGTTTCGAGTTTTCGTACATTAATCCTTCACGGTGTGTTTCTGCTGGATATTAGCTCTGGCTCTGTTGGCCGGCTTTCTTATCTCTGGCTTGATCACTGGATTGTCCCAAGTAGAAGGACTTGTCAAAATAACAGGTCAGCTAAGGTCAGTCACTGTGCCTTAAAGCATACACTGAGCAAAAACTGAACTAACTGCTGTGGTGTTTAAATGATGGACTATAATATTTTAGGTTTAAATAATACCATGTTTATGGCCAAAGGGTGTAAACAGCAAAACTGTAACTTATGTATGCTGAAGCTTCTCCTATATTCACAACTGTTTTTCATTTTCTGTTGCACCTTTACTTTTGAACATTGCTACAATACAGAACCACCAGCCAACAATGATCTCTTTATGCAGAATATGAAATCTCTATTGGTAACATTGGGGGAAAGAGACACCTCGCACTGAATAAATAGTACATTATGGCCAACATCACTAAAGTTACATATTAATTGAAAAGTTACCTATAAAATGCAATGACTAACCTTCAGATGATTTGTTTCTTAATGTAATAATGCTCTCTCAAGTAATTCACAACATGGAAAACTGAAAATTAAAGGAGCTGCTAAATGCAGATGACAGGGACTGTTTCATGATGACATGGATGAAACTCCTCAAGATCAACTAAATGCATTGTCTGTGGGGGGCTTCATCCAGGATGGCATTGTCACATGCCCTCATTTCTGGCTGAAAGTGGTTATTTCTCCTTCATCATTATAGATCTCAACCTTAAAACAATGGGATTATGTTTATTTCTTGTCAGTGTATAAATCTGTCTACGTTGGGTTTTGGTTGACTTCACTTATCCTGACTTTGTGTAGGCTGAGACTGTCTGTATCTCTGCCACAAACAAATTGGTATCCTGGGAGTTTAGACAAGCAGTTCAAATCACAGTGTGACCTCTGACCTCTGGGTAAATAGAATAAGTTAACAACCATCCTCAGGACAGATAAGACAGGCCGACTGATAAGTGAGTCAGTTGGGTTTTGGAAAAAGGAAAGTCTACTGGCACAAAGAGCTCACATGGGGTCATAGAGAAGTCAACTCTTTCCAGCCATGAAGCCTTGAAGGGGTTACTTAACTACAGTGAGCATTCACACTCATCCTATGGACAGTTATCTGATTGACTGGAGGAGACACAGCTGAAGTGCTGCCTGCCTAGTCAGATAATATAAATTAAAGGAGACCCCCGAGAGCAACCCATCCCAGCCCAGCCTACACCCATCAACTCCCCCTTCTTGCACCTCGCTTTCTCCCTGATAAGAGGTGCTAACCACAACCATCCAGAGAGAGAGAGAGAGCCACGAGAGCTGAAGCATATGTTTCACTGTTGTTCCACATTAATGTTTCTATGGACACATTTAAGACGGGAGGAACAGCTGAAAGAGAAACAGAGCCATCTGGACCATGTGTACACTCTTAAAACCTCCTTTTGAAATCCGGTGATGTCTCTCGCCTCTCTGATTATATGATGTCTGCTCTTTTTGGCCACACAAAAGAAAAAACTAAAAGCGACAGGATGTTTGCTTTGATTGTAGCAAGGTGACAACTAATTAATCACCACAAGGTTAGCCAATAACGTGCAGCTGCACAGGAAAGCCATACCCGGCTTCTCCTGTCCTGTTTCACCTATAAGTGCTGCATCAGCTCCTCTTTGGTTCATCAAATACATGCACATCTAACAGGACAACATTATGATGCTTTTAAACTGGTGAGGACTGAGAGGTGTTTATTCAACACCACTTCTTTATCACAGGTTCAGACATAAACACTCACATAAGGAACCCCCTTTTCACATGAAATGAAACTGAGAGCTGCTGTGATGAAAACCAGATATCAAACTTTATAACACAAACACACACACCTCTAAACAAGCCTGCAAAAGTTTGAATTCAAACAAGCTGCTAGCAATAAACTTCCACTGCTGCAGGAAAAGTTCATCTACTGTGAAAGTTCAGAAACAGAGAAGCTGTGGTTCACTGGGGTTTCTATGGTGCTGCGCATACACTCAAATGAACTGTCAAACTCACCAGTCAGTGATAAGAGAAAACGTCCCTCTGAAATGGCTCAGTCCACACACACAGAGAGCCTCGGGCAAACTGCAAATCTTTAGTCCTCTTTCCCTCCAAATTTAAAAAACAACACTGCACTACAAGCAGCCCTGCCTGTTTCTGTTGATTCCCTGTTGCTGCTGTGGTCAAGTCCTGAAGAGTGTGTGTGTCTGCCTGAGCGTGCGTGCGTGTGCAGAGTCTGGGGAAGAGGTGGTAACTTCCTCTCAAAGTTGGAGACGGAGTGAGTAACAGAGTTTTCTCCCTCCCGGCTCCAATCCACAAGAAGCAGGAAAAGCTGTCATACTATCCCCCTTTTCAGACGAAAAAAAAAGAGAGAGAGAGAAAAAAAAGAGGAACAGCCTAAAAAGGGCAAGCTCGGGGAAGAGAGGAGGGAGGGAAGCAGTGGTTGTGTGTGTGTGTGTGCATGCATGTGTGTGGTGTGTGTGTGGTGTGTGAGGGGGGGTTTCTCCCTCTGTTGTTGAGGAAACAGGGAGAAAGCAACTCCAAGGAAATTAGCTCAAGTTTTTTCCATGCACAGTCCAGTGTCACAGGAAAACAAAAACAACAACAACAAAGCAAATTTGTGTATGTAAAGCTGTTGGACAGCTGTGTAAGATTTCAGCAGCACATATTAAAAGAGCTATTTAAAAGTTTTTTCTGGCTCTTTGCTTGCCAAGATCTGTGCCCTGCAGTGAAAAGCAACCCTCTTGTTTTGCCTTTATTTCTATCACTTCTTTTTTACTACTGAAGTTTGCATGCTAACCAGCTAGTGCCTGCTTTGTCACTTTTTCCAATACCGAGTCATTGTAGCCTAGTCTGCCATGAAGGAATGGCAGAAGATGGCAAAACTGGTAAGTAACACAGGCTATGAAGCACTAGCAAAACCTAAAATAGCTCTGGTGGAGCCGGGGTCATTCCTATGTTCCCTCAGCCCTATGTTCCCACATTTCTAACTTTTGTTGTCACTGAAAATTAGGCCCTATGTTCCCACAGCCCTTTGGTCCCACCATTGGTTGGGTTTAGGCAATGAATAAAGGAGTTGGTTAAGTTTAGTAAAAAGACCAGGTAGAGGCTAGACAGGCCAGATAGATAGAGTCCAGATAGGTCAAGAGAGTCCAGTGGGAACATAGGGCTGAGGGAACATAGGCACGCTCCCGAGCCAATAGTGTTCAAGGAAAACTTTGGGGAAAATTAGTTTATCAAGTCTCTTGACGCTGTCTTGTTAGAGGAAGATTGATATGCTGCTCACGTCTGTATGCTATATGAAGCTTGTGCAGGCTCCTGCTTTAATTAGCTTATCTTAAAGAGGAGACAGTGAGGGAAATGGCTAGACTAGCTAATATAGATAAAGTGTAAAAAATTGTAAAATGTTACGTGTTGTTTTTGGGTGCAGAGACACAACTTTTTGCTGTTGATTTTCACATTAAATCTCTCCACAGGGCATTTTTATTGAGCATAAATTGGCCAGGGGGAGTCACTCTTTGAAAAGGAGAGAAAGCAAACACATTTATCCACCAGGTAATATTATTCACAGTACATCACTCTTAATATTACCATCTCTTAGTGCACCGCTGCAACATAAACCATTTTTTGCTGACAGTGTGTCATAAGAACTTTCCAAAGAACTTCTGAAGTTGCAAATTTATTATGTCCCATTAGCAGCAGTTGTATAGGGATGCTTACAATACACAGAAGGCTGCCTCCTAGTTTGAATTTGCCATCGAGTCAGAAATGTTATGAGCATTTGCAACTTATTACTGGAGTCACGTTCCTCCCAGAATGCAGCTTTAATGAGACGGCTATATGGTTTTGGTGAAAGCAGCGGCACACAGAACACGGTAAACATGTAATCACACTAACATGTCAACTCCCATGCTGAAGGAGTTGACATACTAACTGCTAACAGCTGCGAGCTACATGCGAAAAAACCTTTTTGACATTTTTACGTGAAATTGCGTCAGCGATTGACCGCACAACTCAGGCAACACTGACGATGCTGTTATTTTTTCCAGTGTCTGAATGTTGCAACCTGTCAAATACTGTACATGTGCAGCACACACTCTGTTCTCATGCTTGTGATATTTTGCAACCAATTTTACTGACAACATTTCCTCTACTGAAAGATCTTTACCATCTCATCTGGGCTAAGCTGTAAATCTTTGTGGCCACCAACCTCCGTCTTGACCAGATTTTATTAAAGCCATACACTCTGGGAGGCATGGTGACATTTTTCATTAAAGTTGCCACTATTCTTCATGGGAAATGGGGAAGGAAAGCTGAGACCAATGAAATCAAGAGTTCATTTTTATTCTTCCAGAGGGTCAGTGTTAGAGCAGAGTTGTTATTGCACTACACCCTGCTGGGACTTGAGAGAACATCTTGGTCTTAATCCCACATATTTCACTCATTAACCCACTCACTAACCACAGCAGTCTGCCCATGAGCGCAGATACAAGAACCCACTTCAGTTGAAATTACATTTCATATTGCACCCTCAGGACTTCAACTCAAACATTTTCCCACTGCCTCTTTCTCAAATTTCTGCTTCACCATATCTTCCCATAAAAAAAAGATACAATCCTGGAAGCAAACAAAACAAAAAGGAAGGTGGAAGGCATCTCTCCAATATCCCTCCCTGTCAACTTCATAAATGATGAGGAGGTGTAGGGGCTGGAGCAGGGGGTTAGGGGGAAAAGCTGAGTCTTTTTCTTGAGTGCCAGGATTTAAACCTTTCTTTCTTTCTTAAATCAGTGATCACATTCCTGCCTGGATATCCTCATGGCTGGCAGATGTCCACCTGTCCCTGGGGCTGATTTATACTCTAGCTCGGGGTTGGTCGGAGAAGGGTGGATAAGGGGCAGAAAAATGGAGACAGAGAGGAAGAGAGAAGAGAGGGGAGAGGAGGTGAAAACTAAAGGCTTAAAGACAAATGAGCAGCCTAATTGCACGGTGCCTATGTGGCTGTCAAGGAGGCAGACTTTCCCTGCCCTGGATCATGTCTGACGAACTCAAGCATGCCAGTGTAGTGTTCAATGTAAATACACAGTATATTATGATAAGCCATTGAGAAGGAGGAGGTGGAAACAGGGAGGAATAGGTGGCTGATAACCAGGCAGGGTCTGTCTGCAGGTGGGAAAGGATGAAGCATGCAGTGAAGGTGCATGTGTGTGTGTGTGAGAGAGAGAGATAGAAGGTGGAGGGTGGGGGGTGGGGGAGATTTGAACAAGATAGCACTCGTTCACAAAGCTCACTGCCGGCGTGAAGCCAGCCGATACGGCCTAAACAAGTTTCATAGGAACAAAAGATAACCACCGTCTTTAACTTAGATTAATATTTGCAGTGCGTCTCATGAGAGTCGCCTCACCCACTCATTTTCCAAAGGTTGCCACACAGAGCTTTTGTTGCTGATCTGCACCGTGGGGAGTCTGTGTGAATGAACGGTGTATGGAAACGTCTGATGAAAGGCTTGGTTTGACCAGCTGAAGCACGTCACAAAGCAAAGAAAATAAAGACAAGAGAGCCTTATGTTATTTCCATAGCACAGACAAACACAACACAAAACAGTGACCCCCCACCTCCCCCAAGAAAAGCAATAATCTGATAATCAACCTGCAAGAGGAATAATTAAAGCTTTGCCTCCGCTGAAAAACATAAGAAAGGAAAAGAAAACACCACCCATATATGACTCATCTGAACAATGAAATGAATATCCTTGGGGGTCATCCTGGGAAAATTAGCATCATTCTTTCTTTCTTTTTTTTTCAATCAAAAACACATGGAGATATCAAAACTGTAAACACATGGAGCTAGGACTCTTAATTTACATCAAATGATAAAGAAGTGAAGACAAAAGAGAGGAAGAAAAACAGACCCTGTCATTTCTCATCAAGCTCGTCAAGACTCTGGCATTCACAGACTGCTCATTAAAACTTCCATGGCAGATCTGGAGAGGGATCTAGTCTAGCTCTGCACTCTCAGGTAGTCTCCACACCCTATTTCCAGTGCATGAAAACACATGTCTCTGTCCTCAGCCCCAGTGCCCCCCATTAAAAAAAAAAAAAAAAAAAATCTGTGGAGGCATCTGCCAGCAGTAGCTTCTTTATGGGACAGATGGGATCCTAGTGCAGGGAGCTCTTGTGCACGGGGCTTGTTTTGTGATCATAAAGTCTGATCCTTTTCCTTCTATGATTTTCCACTCCCTCCACATGCATGAAGAATAAATCACATGCAAATACATGGGCACATAAAAACACACTTGCACACATGCATAAGAAAAGCATGTGACTGACTCACTGCAATCCTTCGTTTGGTTTGATACACCTCCATTCCCACATGGGGAGTACAGGAGTTCTGTAGAGCTGAATCAGATTTGAACTGTGGTGCTCACAGCATTAAACACCCAACAGCAACATCTTTCTCAATACACAAGGTCAAGTAGCACAGCAGAATTCATCCTTTAATGTTTGAAGCTACTGATGGTGATCTAATGAGCCAGAATATGCTTGCAGTAGTCATCTACATTATTTCTTCTCTCCATTTCTTTCGATGCTCTGCCATTTACTGTCATTATTTTGTTTGAGGAACTGTACAATAATTCAGCTGAAAAAGCTTTTAGAAAAGTCAAAAGATATCCGATCTCGGGTCAGCACAACCAGGCTATGCTTTGCTTTAGCTTCACTGTAATCTGTCATGTAGCATTTCTTTCTTCAATATGCAAGACAAAGTGTGTTTCTGGGGTTTACTTTCCATGTTCTGGCCTCCACTGCTACCCTTACTATGAAAACCGTTTGTGGCCACAGAAATACAGCTTCCACAAAATGAAATAAAAGTGTAACGGTGTGAGTAGTTTTGTTATTGTACAAAGGTTTTAACTATTTCATTTAACTCATCAACGCTCACTCTTTGAGAGTTCAAGTTGTAATCTCTAAAGTCTAAAGAAAAGTGCAGAGTTCAGTCCTCTCTGCTATTACAGATGTGTGAGTTAACCTCAACCCCTCATCCAGGAATGTCTAGGGCTTGTGGGAAATGTCCATTAAAGGCCACTAAAGACCAAATATTGAATAAATGATATGAGATAATTTCTCAAAAAGCTTCTGGACTTGGAAACTTCTGTGCTCTCAGCTCATTTTCATAGAGTTTTAGCATATGTCAGTGGGAATTCGAATGATGGACAGCTCCTTTTTCACTGTTTATTCAAAAAGATACATTTGCACCATTGACTCCTGTCTCATAACTGTTTGCAAGCCATTAATCTTTTGAGAAGCAGTTTTTACAACCCACACATGAGATGAAATTGAATGTGATAAATAAAAAAATAAACAAACAACACCAGCTTTCTCCATTTTGGGGTTTCAGTTGCCTGTAAAGTCAACACTGTCAACTTCGTGCTGCTAGTCAACACTGTGGCATTTTCACTGGAATGAATTGGTTTAATTTCATCATTTTAAATATTGTTGTGACAGATATTCTGTGTGCAGTGATTCACATTGAAAAGTTTTCCTTGGAAACTCTGAAAACCAAAGTCCCAAAACCCTTGACAGGGTGTTCCATAAAGTATCCACACAAGTGGGGACATTGTTTTTGACAAGACACACTGCCGGTGAATGTTATAAATACAGTACAGTACATTACATTGTGCTATATCTAAGCTTTTGGAAACATGCCAAGAAATGGGTGTGATACCTCACTTCCGGCACACCCATATAGTCCTGAATAAAAGGGAGAATGAGGGAGAGGTCTGTTTGGTATTAGGCGGGAACTCCGGGACAGGAAATGGTCCAGGGTTGTAGAGAGGCGGTCCATCCACAGAGCGGGCAGTGGTCCCACCACCAGGGTTACAATAAGGCCCTAGTGTTCACCCTCGCCCCCGGCCCTCTCGCTCTCTGTCACTTGACACAGAAGAGGGCTGACAGAGATTAAACGAGTGGAGGAGGAACTGTAGGGTTACAAAAGTTGAACTGAAGTTGAGGGGTGAGATTACATAAACATCTCAACACCTTGGCAACGCGACATAGTCCTCCCTGCCTGCTCAGTTACATAGTTTCCCTCTCTCTCTACCTCCTCTCCTGTTCCTCCACTCTGTCTCAGTCTGTGACAATAAGCTGCCAAAAGTCATGAGGATCCAAATACATTAGTCGGAGCTCTCGCATTCCTCCTACTTAGTTTATCATATTGATGATCTGATGGTGTCAAGTTAGACGCTATTAAATTAAATCAAAAGAGTGAGGTCTCACTTACTGAAAGCATTTCCTGCAAAATAGAATACAGTGGCAGGTATTAATCGTCATAAAAGTATGTTGCAGTGCATATTAAGATGAATCATTTCTGAAGGTCCTGAGCACTTATTCACACGCGAAGCTGAAAATGTTTGAATGCAATATTATTGTATTGCATCTAGTGATGGTTGGTTGTTGTTTGGTTGAGCCACCACTTTGGTCCAGATTAAAATATCTCAACAGCTCCTGCAGTTATACCACTTTTTTCATTCATGGCCCCCAGACTATAAAGCTGTTTCACATTGGGGACCCCCTTAGCAGTTACTATTTTCCTATACTTCACCAACCACTCTCACTGTCTTGACAGTTATTACATTTACTTAAAGGTCAGGAAAGCAAGTTTTACTTTTCAACCTTTATCAGTCTAAAACTTAGGTTTCCCAGTACATTTTACTGCAGGGTGACCACTCCTGTCAGAGTACTTTTTATTTATTAAATGTAATAATTTAAAATGCAATATATGCAACTGGCAGACTGCTTAAACAATGTTTCCATTGCTGCAGCTGTGCACATCTGTATAACCTTACCAAGAGCGTGCAGGAGGCCACCACTGAAAAAGCCCTTTTATACTGTAAACCCTTCGTCCTTTACATATTTAAGAATAGCTCTTTGTGTGCATGCAATACATGGAAACTATGTGACTGACCAACTTCCTCCAACAGCCTTGAAGTGTTGGATATAGAGGATATAGTGGTGAAGCCCTACAGCAGATTCCTGTATAAGCTTGGATTAGGAGCCAAACAACAGGTTTATTAACAGCCAGTCACATTAATTCTCTGTCGGCCCGCCTGGAGCGCAGAGAGAGTCACATCCACCGAAGAGAAAACCGGTCAGCTGCAGGCCGAGATAATGAAAAATAATTTCCACTTCTGTCCACTCTCGCCAGCAGCACCACTCCTAGCAAAAAAAAAATCCCCATCTGTTTACACACGAGTCATAATGATGGCCTTTCTGTTACAGGGAACTGTAAAATATCTTAAGTATATACCCCAAAATAAGCAGGAACAATGTCTCACTGTGTTTATGGTTTTGAAATTTGCTGAAAGTTGTGATAGTTTCTACTGTATTTCAAGATGTGGGGTCAAAACACTGGAACTCTTCAAAATCCATCTGCTGCATAGTTTCATTTGAAGATAGAAAACAACAACAATATTTTTCACACAATTTCTTACATAGAACCATTATGCCAAAAAGAGATCAACAACTAAATTGTGTCTTTGTGTATCTTGTTGACATCCAAGCTGACAAATATCCTCCTTGGGACCTGTGTAGTAGATGTGTAGTGATAATGATACACATACTATATATAATATACATAATATACATAAACTAAAAAGTATTCAGAACTGCCTTTGCAAAACTATAATTTTTTACCTTTTCATATGACACGTGATGCTTTTCAGTAGCTCTGCTAGACATTACGAAAATGAAAAGTTGAGCTGCCGAGGCAGGAAAATTGCAGCCAGCACGTTTCAAAGATTACAGCTGTTGTTGCAGAGAATATAATGCGGCATAACCACGGCCACTAACACTTACACAGTATCAAATTTGAGGCTGACACTAAAAACAGCAAGAGTAGTGATTATGGTTTGATAAAGGCATCAGTCCCAGAGCAGGCTGGAGCCGGTTTGCTTGTCTGTCCTCCATACATACACATACACAGACAGATTGAGAGACAAAGAGGAAAAGAGAGAGCAGCTGTTGACTGTCAAAATGACACTATCGTGTTTTGGCCGCCATGTTCAGAATATTCTGCTCCCTCTTGCTCCAGTCAACCATCCGTAACTTGCCACCACCCTTGATCTGGCCTCCAGCCCTGCAGTGCCCCCTCAGAGCTCTCCAGCATTTCAAAACAGACACTTTCCAAACACTTTGAGGGATTGCCCCTTAAGAAACACAGAAACACAATGGCAAATCTAACGGTGTAGCAACTGGCCGAACAACATAAACAGGGACAAGAGTTCAGAATTCTGATGAACTTTAGCATTGTGGGTTCTTCATGTGAGATCAGATCACAGAGGGAGTTGGTAATTAGTCTGAAATATGTGCAAATTTCCCTTTTAAGAACAACATGAACACTATGTTGACATTATTCACTGAACACTCTGGTCAGGAGGAGACGGTCACCCCGATTCCCCCACATGTGAAAACAACCTGAGGCATCAGTTTCCAACAAAACAACTAAATAAACTCCAATAATGCGTTTTCACCCTCTACGAACCCTCACCTTCCTCCCCCATCCTCGGTGATGCCCAGGAACCAGGACGCTGTTGAGCCCCACACAAACTGCAGTGCAGTGTGCCTCGGGGCTTTTCAGAGGCACCAATTTGGTTTACACATAAACAATTTGGGACGAATTACAAGACTGCAACTGCAGCCTGTTCAGAATAATTAACTGTTTCCAGGTCACAGTTGGAAAAAAGTTTTAAAACGCGTTTTTATGGATATGAGAATGATCTGTTGTTGACAAATAGCAGTTAAAGGAGTTATTTATAAGTTTTGCTATTGCTACATAGGCGATGTAGCAATAGCAGGAAGTGAACAACTTCCCTATTAGATCAAGGAGCAGGAAATAGTTACAACATAAAGTCAGTAACTGCTGCAGTATTATACTGTATAATATTGGATGATACAACAGCTTTTAAGAGTATAAAGCTTCTGTTTATGTAGATCCTCTACATCCATAATTTCACTCTTTTAAAAAGGAGGTGAACAGTCAGATTATGTCTTTATCACCTACTAACACAAGGGATTAATGATCCAACTGAAAGATTAGGTTGAGGTTTGGAGTAAGTTAGGGTTGT
Source organism: Trachurus japonicus (assembly GCF_045865225.1). NCBI lineage: Eukaryota > Metazoa > Chordata > Actinopteri > Carangiformes > Carangidae > Trachurus > Trachurus japonicus. Next base: position 19,406,945 of record NC_140922.1, read on the forward strand.
TGTTGTTTTTTGTTTTTTTTAACAAGTTGTCTGGAAGAGTCACTTGATCAAGACGAACAATGTTCCTCCAAGTCTCTGAAGGCATGTAAGCATGTCATGAATTCATTCTGGCAAACGTCCGTGAAGCTGTGATGGTCTCATGATGATGCAGAACAAACTGCACAAACAGACTGCTAATGACTGATTCTGTTTTCCTTGTAGAAAGGAGGTCAATGAGTTCATCCCAGAGGGTATAAGACGATGGCAGTGAGATTTGTCACTACGAAAACAGACAATATTTCTACCCCCACTCATTCTGCCAGTCTCTCCCTCTGGCCAATAGCCCCCCTCCTGGGGGCCGCCCTGCCAATCATGTCACAAATAAATCCTCACAGCCCCTTTCCCCTACAAGTCTCCATGATATACATCCTGGAACCACGAGGTTCCCAAAGGATGCTCAGCCTCACAGTCATCCCCTTTGTAAAAACAGCCACTCCTATCCCTGTATGCACTTTACACACACATATACACACACACACACAATGATAGATAGACTTTTTAGAGTTGAGCTTGAACTAAACTATCCCACAGACATGAACTAAAAATACACGCCCCCACTTGTATTCATGACCGCTGAGAATAAGTTGAAATGAAACATCAAGAAGATATGTGAAGCAGACCGTCTTTTTGCTCTAAACCACAAGCACTCGTACAGCCCTGGGTGCACAGCGTTCTCAAACGCCGACACATAATGACATAGAAACTGGCATCAATAAGATGTCAACAAACAATCTGTTTCCATTCATGCGTTTCCCACAGTTAAGGGTCTAACATTGACTGGGCTACTATGAATATGAAAATACCAAACACACACACACACACTGGGCTGTATGGTGCACACATTCAATTGTAGAATAAAGATGGGTAGAAAAACTGCACAAAAGCCAAATGCAGGCATGAATTTTGTGTCTGAATGATGCAGACTAGAGCCATTAGATGCTGGCTTTTTTTTCTCTCCCTCTTATTAAGGTGGAGCCTGGAGGAGTGTAATTGAGATAATAACATGGTTGCACACAGCTGCTGATAGGGTCTGAAGAGCTGAGCCAGGTTGGAAGTGAACACTGAGAGTCAGAGGAGTGCAGGTTTACTTCACAGCACATTCTGAGGACAGGACCCAACAGGCCAGGAGACGAGAGACAAGAGAAAGAGCAGATGTTAATGGAGGATGAGGTGATGTCTCTGCAAAAGTCAACTTTTGCATTTGTAAAAATAAATACTTAACAAAAACTAATTAGCATCCAACATTCACTGCCTGTAAAGGCTCTGTGTTGGTACTGACAAGTTTGTAGCTTGTTCCTTATAGAGTCAATTATTTTCTAATAGTGACCCGAAATCACAGCAAAAGCAATGTGAAAACTTCCATCAAAACTTTCTGCAGCATAATCCTCTCAGCCACCCATCCTTATCTTCAGGGTGTTCTTCGTCCACTTCTTTCATGTCATACTACTGACTCTCCATATAGCTCCAAAGCTTTGCTGTGCAATTTATTGGTGATAAACACTCTAAGAAGAGGATTACGCAGCAGTTTTCAGCACGAAGGGGAGGTGATAAGACGGCTATATAATTTTCATGTTAACCGAATGGTTTTTTCTACTTTCTAAATTGCCAGTCATTTCATGGACTAATGGGGCTAAGTTTTCTCTGCCATATATGGACTTTGAAGCATGAGTAGCCTGACATCACTGTCAGATCGGTGGGCACAGTGAGTTGCTATTGGAAAGTGACGATAGGGCAGCTGATGCATGCTTAAAGAAAAAGATGAGATAGAGACAGGAGTTAGCATGTTGATGCTTTCTACCAGTGGAGAAAGCCCCTGGTGAGTAAAGGAATGAGGTTTGATGCTGAACCATTACCCTAGAAGTTGTTGATGCTAACGCTGGCGATGTAGCAACAGCAATACTTACAAATAGCTCCATTAGGTGAATAACTTGGCTGTCTCTGTAAGATAGAGACTTGAACCAACTCCAAGTTTTTCCCACGTAAAGCCTGGTGTGAAACTAATACCCTTATCTGAGTAGTCTGCTGAATAAATGATAAGAGATGAACTGATAAACTTTCAGCGCCACCTTTCAAGCCTGCAGGCTGCACATTTGATAACCAAAATATAGATCTTTGAGTATCAAAAAAGATAAGAGGGCATTCGTGTAAGTGTAAAGTAGAAAAAGTCAGATTAGGTGCACATGCACATCACAATCACAATCTCACATGCACAAAAGCACCCACCCAATACACAATAATTACAGCAGTCCACACCCACATTGGCCAGCAGCACACACCGCTCACTTTTTTGCCACTGAATCACACAGGCATCCGCTTCCTGTTTGCCCCCACCCCAGAAGCTTAAGCCCCATGTAATCGTTCAACACCACTGCACTTCCTCTCCTCTGTCCCTCCATCCTGTCGTCCCCCTCTGCTGGGAACTGTTGACTCATGGTTGACTAAATCAACAGTTTTGGGGTAGAGGCATCCATCTGTGGACTGTGGTCACTGCTGTGGCCTGCTGGTCATTTACCTCTTTACCGGAACAAACCCCTGCAGTTACAGTCAACACACACTGACACTTGTGATAACAAGCTGAGCTGCTTTTCATCGGAAGAACAAGCACTTTGACACCATTGCACAGTCGGTGGAGCAAAAATTGTGTCAAAAAAAGTGAGTGAACAGCATGTAATTGTGCCAGAACGACTTTGTCACAAGTTCTGTTTTCAAGACCCGAGGGTTTTTTGGGGGGGAAAGCAGATGTCCTTTCATGCTCAGTTCTCACAAAGCTTCTCTGGCATGCAGATATGTGTGACCCCCTCCCTTTTTTAACAGAAATAAAAGAACAGCAGGAAATTTGTTTGGTTGCAAGATACTGGCTGCATGTCAGAGCACAGGGGCTTCTTCGTCTGTCAGCATCTTGTCTTGCATCTCATCGAGTCAACATCTAAAGTGCTTAATGGTTTATTCCTCCAAATGTGGAGCAAGACCCGACATGTGCGGACAAATCTAATCTTTTTGTGCACAGCCAACCCATATCAAAGCACCCCCTTACTGTAAGATATCTCTTCCCTCAGGTGCAGCCAGGAATATATTACTGTCATTCAGAATGTAGAGCTACAGAGTTCATGTGCCATTTGTTCTTAGCAGGACTGCAGCAGCCTGTGGCACAGAGAGGTCAGAGAAAGACAATCATTTATGGAGCATATGTAGACGCTAATCTTCAAGGATCAAATTTGAATCCAGGTGATTCATGAGATGTACAAATTGCTGAGGGTAAAGCTGCGGGGATCTCGGCAGACACATCACCACATGAACAGCATGAACAAAAAACAAACCTTGAAAACCTCTGCTGAATAATCTCCACAGCCATTGTTCTTTGACAGAGCACACACACACTCACACACCTATGTGTACACACTACATTAACACCCGGGTTCAGGAAGTGTAGTGAGTGAATCAAGCTGATATGAAGTGTGCATGCATGAATGAGTCTATGTGTGCTTGTGAATGCATTGCGGGTGCATGTGTGTGCTACATTGCATTTTTCAGTCCTCCCTTGACAGGGGAATGTAAAAACAGGACTCCCTCGGAGTGGAAACCATCTGCCTCACTTGTAATCAGCTTGTGTAGTGTCAGGGTGTTTACACTGAGGCTGCATGCTTGGTAGAAAAAAAACTTCATACATCAGTTTCCTGTTCCAAGCCCCCAGAGTTTACGCAGCCACGGCATAGTGCGATTCTTATCACTGATGAAATGCGTGGCCTTCAATCTGAGAAGCAACCAATCTGCTTTGCTCACACTCTTAAAGTTCTTGTGTCCTCGAGGTGGCAAGCTTTGAAATATTATTTAGATAGCCGTTGTTCAAGTGTTAAATTGTTGACCTTCTCCACTGGACTGATGCTGAAATCACTTCATGAAGTTTTCATCTTCACACCATCCACACTCGCTCCCAAGGATATCTCATTTTTTGCTCCATTGGGTGAAACATAATAAACATCTCCTCCGAGAGAGTGAAATTCCAGGGCTGCAGCTGTGGCGTCTGACTGCAGTGCAAGCAAGACAAGACTGTGTGACCCCGACACCCCCCCCCCCCTCTCCTCCAACGCCCCCAGACCGTTCACTTCTCTTACAGCACGTAGTCTCCCGCCATCGTCTGCTGGATCCAATCTGAGGAGCTGCGGCATTAACTGTAATGTGAGGACACGGCCAGTGTATTGACAGGAAATTAAACAGATGGAGCGAAATGTGCTTCAGACGTCTAAGTAATGACTGTACAGTGAAGCTTTCTCTGTTTGGGCTCCAAATCAAACAGCTCCCTCTCATTAGGTTTCTATAGTGAATGTTAATTAGATATAAAGACCGGTCATTCAATCCTATACAAAGGATTCTCTTCTTTTTCCAGTTGCTTGTTCAGCTTTACAATGTTCACCTCATTAGAACAACCTGATCTCACAGAAATGCGTGAAATGACCACGAACACCTAGTACCAGATTCCGTGCTCCTTTCACGTAATGTGTTAAAATTACGTGAAAGAAGCACGGAAACAGTCTCCACTGAAAGCCAATGAGTCCAACTTCCGTGAGATGGCCACGCAAACCGTGTCGTGGTGGATGCACGCATTTTCAGCTTCAAAGACACCCCCAGTGCGTCAACAGCCTGACGAACGGTCACTGTCCCTCCTCGTCACATGCTTGACTCATTAGGTGCCCGTTTTTTTTTTTTTTTTTTTACTTTTCCTTAAAGCTTTATTGAACCTGATGCTGCTGTGTCTGACTTTACAGCAAGGACGTCCTTTCGGTTACTATATATTTATTTATTTAGTGATCATGGTGTTTGGTGCAGAATAATCAATCAATAAATAAATAAATTAGGTCGGAAGCTACGTCAGACCGGGGGGGGGGGGTTGTGGATTCTACAGGTGAAGACCACTTCCGCGTTCAAAAAGCTGCTCTGTTTAATCAATATTCTGAAGAAAGATCTGATTATTAGCCACAACGCTGTAACCATCCAAGGAAGACTGTGTAACAATATTATGTGCTTCTGCTGAGTCCAAAAGCCCTGTGTAATATCAACTGTATTTTAAGAAAACACGTTTTGTTTCCAATGTCATATCACGGAGAAGCACTACATTACCCATAATCCTCATATTTATCAGCGACGTGTCTAATTGGTTGAGCTTGCTGTTACCAGCAAATGAAAAAATAAAACAAATTGAGCTTATATTATTTTCTTAGTAACTAAAAGGTCTTAACATCTTTTTTGTTTTCAACATTGAATAAAAAAACGGTGCTATATTGTTAAAATTCAACAATAAAGTGCATACAAGTTGGCTTGACTTCTTTCTTTTTTTCTTTTTTTCATAATTTTCACCAGCATCTTTCTGGTCCACATCACTTCACATTTAATGTAATTTTTAATTCAATGAGTGAAATTTTATTTTTTATCTGAAAAACATTATTATGAATTCAAGGGTCAGAGGTAACTGATTAGTGTTAAATGTAACCTTTTTGACCCTGTTTCCTTGAATAAATCACTAAGACTTTGATGCGGGAGCTGAGATTTTGATTTGATTTTGTTCAGAGCACTAGGGACAAAGTTTCTGTAGAATTTCAGACCTGTCGGACGTCCAGAAGGGTCACAGCTGACCGTCCAGGCTCGTTTCTCGGCCTTCAAAGCCTAGATTTAGAAGCCTTTTGTCTAATGACGTCCACATCCTTGGGGTTATAAGGCTGAAAGTTTCATGCATTTGTCCGGGGCCTAAGGCCATCCACCATGTGCAATTTCAAACCTGTGCGACCTTCACAAGTGTCAAAGGTCACTGATTTGTGACCTTTTTGACACCGTTTCCTTGAATAAAACACCAAGACTTTGATGCGGGAAGATGAGCTTTTAAAATGTGGTCCAGAATGTCTAGTAGATTGTGTGTGCAAAGATTCAGAGCTCTGTGACATTCAGAAGGGTCACAAAGAGCCAAAAAGCAATGCTCCTTTCTCTGACCTCATATTAAAGGAGAAATGTTTAAACAGCAATTCTTTAATAGCTTCCAGATGCTTTGGCCTATCAGGCTGAATTTTTAGCTAAAGGAGCTGGTGTACGATCAGGAAGTAGGGGAGCTGTGCATAAAGCCAATTGGTAAGTGTCAAAGGTCACAGGGGTCAAACATCAAAGTGAATCCAGCCATTCCTGCTTTTTCTCAACAAAACATACACGCTTTAAGTTATCATCATGAAATATAAATATCTTGTATATCAGAGAGTCCTCTATCTGAATATTTTGGTCCCGTTGCTCTAGGGGCCCCGGGGGGCCACTTGGCTTTCCCATGCTCCCACAGAGTTGGGCCTCGGGGTGATGGATAAGGGCCTCACCATGAGTCCACAGGCCAAGTTTCAAGTGATTTGGTCGGTTTCTATGGAAACAGCGGCCTCAAGGATACAGAGGAATGCGGCTGTTTGAAGCCCGCCTCTCGAAAAGTAATGGCTCGATCAGGACCAAACACACATCTACGCGTTCGTCTTGGGCCCCCGAACCATGTATTAAAAAAATCAGAACTGTACGACTTTTGGAAATGTGTTTTGTCTATTTCGGCTTTTCAGACTCAGAGTCTGTCAGACTTAAAGCGTGAGAGACCCTCTTCGTCAGAAAAGCCGAAATAGACAAAACACATTTCCAAAAGTCGTACAGTTCTGATTTTTTAATACATGGTTCGGGGGCCCAAGACGAACGCGTAGATGTGTGTTTGGTCCTGATCGAGCCATTACTTTTCGAGAGGCGGGGCTTCAAACAGCCGCATTCCTCTGTATCCTTGAGGCCGCTGTTTCCATAGAAACCGACCAAATCACTTGAAACTTGGCCTGTGGACTCATGGTGAGGCCCTTATCCATCACCCCGAGGCCCAACTCTGTGGGAGCATGGGAAAGCCAAGTGGCCCCCCGGGGCCCCTAGAGCAACGGGACCAAAATATTCTGATAGAGGACTCTCTGATATACAAGATATTTATATTTCATGATGATAACTTAAAGCGTGTATGTTTTGTTGAGAAAAAGCAGGAATGGCTGGATTCACTTTGATGTTTGACCCCTGTGACCTTTGACACTTACCAATTGGCTTTATGCACAGCTCCCCTACTTCCTGATCGTACACCAGCTCCTTTAGCTAAAAATTCAGCCTGATAGGCCAAAGCATCTGGAAGCTATTAAAGAATTGCTGTTTAAACATTTCTCCTTTAATAAGAGGTCAGAGAAAGGAGCATTGCTTTTTGGCTATTTGTGACCCTTCTGAATGTCACAGAGCTCTGAATCTTTGCACACACAATCTACTAGACATTCTGGACCACATTTTAAAATCTCAGCTTCCCGCATCAAAGTCTTGGTGTTTTATTCAAGGAAACGGTGTCAAAAAGGTCACAAATCAGTGACCTTTGACACTTGTGAAGGTCGCACAGGTTTGAAATTGCACATGGTGGATGGCCTTAGGCCCCGGACAAATACATGAAACTTTCAGCCTTATAACCCCAAGGATGTGGACGTTATTAGACAAAAGGCTTCTAAATCTAGGCTTTGAAGGCCGAGAAACGAGCCTGGACGGTCAGCTGTGACCCTTCTGGACGTCCGACAGGTCTGAAATTCTACAGAAACTTTGTCCCTAGTGCTCTGAACAAAATCAAATCAAAATCTCAGCTTCCCGCATCAAAGTCTTAGTGATTTATTCAAGGAAACAGGGTCAAAAAGGTTACATTTAACACTAATCAGTTACCTCTGACCCTTGAATTCATAATAATGTTTTTCAGATAAAAAATAAAATTTCACTCATTGAATTAAAAATTACATTAAATGTGATGTGATGTGGACCAGAAAGATGCTGGTGAAAATTATGAAAAAAAAGAAAAAAAGAAAGAAGTCAAGCCAACTTGTATGCACTTTATTGTTGAATTTTAACAATATAGCACCGTTTTTTTATTCAATGTTGAAAACAAAAAAGATGTTAAGACCTTTTAGTTACTAAGAAAATAATATAAGCTCAATTTGTTTTATTTTTTCATTTGCTGGTAACAGCAAGCTCAACCAATTAGACACGTCGCTGATAAATATGAGGATTATGGGTAATGTAGTGCTTCTCCGTGATATGACATTGGAAACAAAACGTGTTTTCTTAAAATACAGTTGATATTACACAGGGCTTTTGGACTCAGCAGAAGCACATAATATTGTTACACAGTCTTCCTTGGATGGTTACAGCGTTATGGCTAATAATCAGATCTTTCTTCAGAATATTGATTAAACAGAGCAGCTTTTTGAACGCGGAAGTGGTCTTCACCTGTAGAATCCACAACCCCCCCCCCCCCCGGTCTGACGTAGCTTCCAACCTAATTTATTTATTTATTTATTGATTATTCTGCACCAAACACCATGATCACTAAATAAATAAATAAATAAATAAATAAATAAATAAATAACCGAAAGGACGTCCTTGCTGTAAACTACGTCAGACACAGCAGCATCAGGTTCAATAAAGCTTTAAGGAAAAGTAAAAAAAAAAAAAAAATGTGACGAGGAGGGACAGTGACCGTTCGTCAGGCTGTTGACGCACTGGGGGTGTCTTTGAAGCTGAAAATGCGTGCATCCACCACGACACGGTTTGCGTGGCCATCTCACGGAAGTTGGACTCATTGGCTTTCAGTGGAGACTGTTTCCGTGCTTCTTTCACGTAATTTTAACACATTACGTGAAAGGAGCACGGAATCTGGTACTAGGTGTTCGTGGTCATTTCACGCATTTCTGTGAGATCAGGTTGCATTAGAAATGTTGTGTTATTTGTCATCAGCAAATGTGCGTTTTCAGCTCTTATCTCAGGTTGACTCATCGTCGCCTCATTTTCAGCATCCAGAAATAGCATAAAGCGACTTGTTTGGTTGGACAGTACAGTACGGGGGGTAATGTTTAGCCTGGAGGCTCAGGGAGGCCAGACATGTAATCTGGAAGAGCTCGACTGCTGAGTTCACCCCAGGACGTAGGAGAGGAGAAAATAAACTATTACAAGCTCACAAAGTATTCACTGGAAGCTATGGGGCAGTTTGTCTATGTGTGTGTGAGAGAGAGAGAGATGATGCATGCGAATGTGCAGTGGGAACAATAAACACAGCTTGGAGCCTTGAACTCTAAACCACACACATTGTTATGCCAGTTTTAATCCACATTGGAGCGTAAACACGGCTGACACCTTGTCAAAGGTGAGAAAAAGTCTTCTAAGTTGCCGACACACCTTTCGCTCTGTGAATATAAACACGCAGAACAAGGGATTTAAGTAGGTATAATACCGTATTAGTGCAGACTCACACCCAAACACAGGCAGAGCTACACACTCAGCTACAAACTATTCATCTGAACTTTGAGATGCTGCTGGTCCCTCACTCACTCGCCTCCTGAGTTCTCCTCCTCCTCCTCCTCCTCCTCACTTTGTAACTGAGCCTTCAGCGCTCTCCCAGGATGTTAATCTCTCCTGGTCCTGCCTGCCGTCTGAAGCCCTGCTGCTGCTCCTGATGGACCAGGTGTTTGGAATAAAAGTTCCTCAACCCGCTGCTGCTGAGGTGGCGAGAGTGCAGACGATGGAGAAGTGGGATCGGCTGAAGAAGCCTAATAAATAACAGTCAAGACCCTCTTAAAGCCTCTTATGGTGAAGGGATTCATTTACAACAAGGACACTGAGGGGAAAAATGTAATCCCGGCTTTGTTGCAAAATGCTCCCAAAGATGAAAAAGAAGTTATGGGAGTCCAGGTTTCATCATAACTGTGTGAAGAGGCGGCCTAGTGTCTCAATGCTTTATGAATAGAGGCAAGAAAGGTTTTCAAAGAGTGTTGCAACAGCAAGTGTCTCACATAAGAGATGAAAAAACCTGAAAAACAAAACAGAAAAAAAAAAATAGGATTTTTTTAACTAAATGGAAAAACAATAGGATTTTTTAAGAAGAAAAACCTAGAATAGAAGAGATTGAAATAGATAAGATTAGGACGGAGAACAGAGATTACAGTGCAAACAGTTAAGTTTTAGATCTCGACATCTTGATTTAAAAGACTTAAGAGCTGGAACAGATCTCAAGTTTTCGGAGCATTTGTTCCAGACATGTGGAGCGTAGAAACCAAATTCTGCTTCTCCAGGTTTAGTTTTGCACTCCGGGGATGGTAAACAAACCTGTCCCCGGTGATATGAGGGATCTGGATGGTTCATAAAGTAGCAGCAGGTCAGAAATCAGAACCAACGTTACTGCTATTTAAAATCCTTTCTTTGACACACAGGAAACCATGTGCAGAGATCTGAGAGTTTGAGTGATGTGTTCCTCTGTCTAGGTCTCTAGCAGCTGTGCTGGCAACTTTTTAGAGACCTGTCAAGACACCACTGCAGCCCAATTGGGCCTGAGGCCTTCAATTCTTTATATATAGTTAAAGCTCAGATCTCAGACTATGACTTAATCAGTTAATTATCCTTTATCTTAGTTTAACTTGAGGAAATGTCTGGAGAATATTTGTTCAGGGCACTTACTCTCTGACTGTATGGGCACATACGTCAAATTATAATAACAACATAAAAGTGATTGCATCCATATAACGTCCAAACAAAAGGGCACTAAAAAGTTTAAAGTGTTCCCAGAGCAGCAACGGCCCTTTTTCTGAATTCAATTAACGCAGGAAGAGATGTTATCTGTGTAATATTTGGGCTTCTTAAACTGTTCCTTTATCCGTGTTATTTCAGTGTGCTTCACACAGAAACACTGTGCGTCACTTCCAGAGAAAATAAAATGATATAGCTTTGCTGCCACATTTCTCAAATGCATTCATTTTCTCAAGGGAAATGATAGCCTGTCAGGAATTTCAGCCACTGCTGCATTTAAAAAGAGTGAGCAAAGGGCAGGGCCTGTAACAAAAAAAGAGCAGAGTCTTAATTTTCTGGATCTAAACAGAGCCAAAGTACACACCCTGTGTCTTCAGTAATTAATGCTGCCGTCCATTTCTGTCACAATGTTAAACATCAGAGACAGGGTGTGATTTTTATGAATGCTGCTCGGTAACACAGCTTGATAAATGGAAGGGGAGTATACTTACATAACCGTGTGATAACAGTGTGGTCATTTTACGATAAAAATAAATGACTGTTAGCAAAGCCTGATGGAAAACATTATATTTTATCACATCTGCAGACAAGCAGCTGCTTTACACAGCTGCGCAGAAGGTCAGTGACCTGCTGTGACCAAAGAACCCCAACAGAGGGCTGAGTAAAGAAGCAGCATGTTCAGGTGTCACTACACCTTCTAAACATGGATATTATCTGCACTGATCTCTGAGACATCTGACATCTGGTTCACTACATCCTGCTGCTACAACTGTTCGAGCTTCACACAAAAAAAATATGGAACTGCAGAGCAAAGCAGCAGTCAGGATGGGAAGAATCCCAAACCAAACCCTTGAGGAATTCACATCTGGGCCAACATGTAGCCAGAGTTAGGTCCAGACTTGTTTCTTCTCCATGGGTGCCTGGTACCACTTGGAAAATCCTGGTTTGGTTTTAAGTAAGTGGCACTCCACCCACGCCTCATTGGGGTTGGAGATGACCACAAGAATGACATCCTATATGAATGTTTGTCACCCACTGGCCACCGTCTAGTATGAGAACCACCGTGCACCCACTTTACTCTGACTGAGCGAGAATAGACCTGAGCAGTCAGTCAAGCATTACCCTGGGAAGCCTGTAATGACTGCCTTCAGCTCTATTTGGCCTTCTGTGGGGAGATGATGGCTAAGAAAGAAACAGAAACAGTGGGTACAAAAAAAACATCTCCACCACTGTTGTAGGTGGGTTGTTGCTTCCTGTTCTTGAATGCCCCCTGTTTTCTTTCTCTCATGCATCAAACTGAAAGGAAGTTGGAAAGGGTCAGATTTCCGGTACTTACCTAAAAACGCACTAGTTTCAGTTTAACACCTGAAAGTATGAGTATACATTCAAAACTAACGGCCTTACTGACCTTTTTGTAATCCACTTCTTGTGCACGGTGTTAACCTCTGTACCTATACTCGTGCAATTATCCAATCAGACAGCCATGGGGCAGCAGTGCAATGCATAACATCATGCAGATTAAAGGGATAGTTCACCCAAAATTCAAATTTCACTCATTATCTACTCACCCTCATGTCGACTAAGGGCTGGGAGAAGTTTCAGAGTCCTCCGTGCCTTCTCTGAGTTACAGCGGGGCTCCACGCAGCACTGCATGTCCATATGACGGTTGCGAATGGGCCTCACTTTTCTTAGTCCAAAAAGACACACCAAAAAAACATCCAAATACCTCCATAGTGCTCGTCTGTAATGTCACTCTTGTATTGAAGCCCCAACATGAAAAATTGTTCCGAAATAAATTCAATAAGTCTATATTTCAAGCTTGTTTGTAGCGGAAGCTCCCAGTGTTGCTCTGCCGGAATCTTGTGCGATTTGTGGAGCCGTGAACTGGGTGTCAATGCAAATCGCGCGAGATTTGTACAGACACAGGCAAAACAGTGAACTGAGACACTGGGAGCTTCCGCTACAAACAAGCTTAAAACATAGACTTATTTAATTTTTTTCAGAACAGTTTCTCATGTTGGGGCTTCAATACAAGAGGGACATTACAGACGAGCACTATGGAGGTATTCGGATGTTTTTTTGGACTAAGAAAAGTGAGGCCCATTCGCAACCGTCATGCAGTTCTGCACGGAGCCCCCCTGTAACTCAGAGCAGGCACGGAGGACTCTGAAACTTCTCCCAGCCCTTAGTCGACATGAGGGTGAGTAGATAATGAGTGAAATTAGAATTTTGGGTGAACTATCCCTTTAAGCCTCAGTCAAAGTTCACATCAAATATCAGAATGGGGAAAAAGTGTGATCTCGGGACTTTGACCGTGGGATGATTGTTGACACCAGGTGGGCTGGTTTTCAGTGTTTCTGAAAGTGCTGATCCCCTGAGATTTTCACACACAACTCTCTCGAAAGTTATTACTCAGATTAGTGTGAAGAACAGAAAACATTCAGGGGAGAGTGGTCAGACTCAAACTCAGTTAACCAAACTCATCTCAGAATGCTCAACTTGTGGGACGTGGATATGGATGGTCTACACAACAGCAGAAGACCACATCGGGTTCCACTCGTGTCAGCCAAGAACTGAAATCTGAATTCACTGACCCAGCCTCCCCTGTGTCAACATTCAAGACGGCTGCTTGTGGTGAAATGGTGCGGGGAATGTTTTCTTCTGGGCCCTTAATACCAATCAATCATAGTTTGAATGCCACAGCCTATCTGAGTATTGTTGCTGAGCATGTGCTTCTTTTAATGGCCACAGTTTACTGTCGTTTACTGGCTGTAGCTACTTCTACCATGATAATGCATCATGCCACAGAGCAAAAGCAAGTCTCAAACAGGTTTCATGACAACGTGTTTCGTGCTTAATCACCTCCTCAGACATTAGATCTGCATCAATATCTAGATCTCAATATATTTTTTCTACTGTCAATAAATAAATAGTACATTTCTCATTGGGGATAAATAAAGTATTCTTATTCTTATTATTCTTAAAACCCATGAAAAACCCACCATATACTGTGAAGTGACTGGGAAAACGAAAGGCAATATAGGCTACTTTAAAACAAACAACTGTTGCCCTTTCTCAGAGTTACAACTCACTCAAATGGGAACACACAAATGTGGCACATATATTTACAGATCCAGTGTGACTTACGCTTTCTGATGATATTATTATCTCCAATGTCCATCTCAAACACACGTCCATAAATCCAGTTAGAAAGAAAAGCAGCAAAACACTCCTTATCAGTGCAGAACTTGCCTGTGATTTTATCATGTTTGAAATATCTTCTTCGCTATCACAGTAATCCAGGCAGTTGTATGTTCTTCCATGGATGCACTTACAACATACACTGTCAACAGCTAGTTTGGCATATTTTAAATGTTGCCAATATCTCAAAATGTTAACAAAATGGTTGTGAAAAGAAAAAGAAACAACAGGGCTTGAGTTGTAGCCCTCATGGGAAGTCTGCATCACATGGCAACATTAAACTTCCTGTTTATATCCCCCCCAAGGCCATTATGGGAGTTGTAGTTCCAAAATTTAAATGTTTTTCTCCCATTTCTTGTCAAAATGAAGAATAATCATATTAACAAAATCTGTGAATATTATGTACCATCAATATTTTGTTTGAGTACACAGGAAGGTGTTGAAGGGTCATAGTTGACTCAACTGTCTGAGAGGGGCCCACAGTGAAAACCTCTGACCTGAGTCTGTTAAGGCTGAACAAATATCACAGTGGAGGGAACTCCAATATAATGGTACTTTAAAATTTCCTTCCACAATTAATGGTGTTGAGGATAAACTAAAAGCTGATTACATTTAAGAAGGAGGTGTTTTATTGGTTATACATTTAGCATTTCATTTGTAGCAACAAACTGTGACACTTCATCTTTCACAGGCTTTGTGCAAGTGCAAAGAAATCTTATGCCATATGGTGTCATCCTTATTTGTGTATCTGTGATTTGCAGAGTTCTTCTCACTACAATCATCGTGCTAAGTGGAAGAGACGTGCACTCTCTCCCTCTTAACCCATCTGCTTCATCCTGTGCTTTGATGTGTGTCTTAGTGATAGACTTCCAGAGATTAGGGCTCAGCTCTGAAGTTTGACTCTTTGATTGAAGAAAATATTTACAGCGCACACAAAAAGAAAGAGATGGATCTCGACCACCCACACCAAAAACCGGCGTTTGAAGGGGGCAGCGAGAGGAAATCCGAGGGCTGTTTGCTACCAACAGACACAGGATGAAGGAGTGGGCGGAACTCGAAAAGAAGAGGAGGAGGATGTGAGAGTCTGAATTTATTCAGCGTTTTGGTAAATCTGGTGTATTTACTGGCAAAATGATGAGCACAAGGCCTTGTGGTTTGTTGCTGGTGGGCTTCATTTTCCTCCTCGTTCTCACATGTCAAGTGAAATCACTTGATTTCTGTAAATGATTCAGCTGTTGGACGCCCACACAAGCCAGTGCTAAAACCCAGTGTTTCATGTACTCTCACACTATAATTGTCTGGTTTTAGTGTGAACTGCAGTAACATGACAAGGCCCCAGGTGTTTTTTGACGTACCAGCAGACTTAACATTGTGGTACTGGGGTGAAAAAGAGCAGTTTATAAAGGTGCTGAAAGCAGTGGGTAAAAGTTAAATTACAAAGCCAGAGCAGAGCTATGTTTCTATGTGAAGTTTTTTTTCTTCTTAGGAATGAAAGCTTCAGCTTCTCTGTGCTCTGTTTAACAGCTGCATGTGTTTGTATGTGCCATGAATGTTAATAAACCTAAAAGAAACAGCTGTTATTTCGTGCAGATTTTATTGTTTGCAGGAAAATGGGCCCCCAGAGCTGCATCATCATCTTGTTTCTGACAGGGTTCTGACATGATATTACTTTTCACAGTCTACTCTCTAATATGGATGAAATAGAAAGAGAGACTTATGGTACAGAGAAAGAAAAAAAAAGAAACACTTGGTTTTAAACATGAATATGAGGCTAGTTTCCAAATGTTGTTAGTGATTTAAAGTGCAGCTGTAAATTATTTCAGACACAGTCCTCATGCCCGTCCAAACCGAATAGAAACATCTCTCTGTGCTCTTCCAGGAAAGTACAGTATGTGATTTACAGTAAGTGTGTGTCCTTATTGTTTATATCTGTGTGTTCGAGAAAGAATGTAGCGTGAGTCCGAGCATCATCAGGGACAGAGAGCTGCAGACTGACAACGTGAGTGAGCGAGAGTTTCTTTTTCCCATAGCATTAACATCAGCCCAGTTTTCTGCAGCTTTGTCTCTGCTGACTGTGCTGAGGGAGTTGTAATCACCGCCGATGGAGAACGGGCTCTTTTCCCAAACCCACATTAACCCTACTCAGTGAGGGATTGGCGCTTTTTTTTTTTTCAATTTGAAAGGCAGGTAAATTGAAGAAAGATTTCATACATGTGGTGAAAAGATGCTTTCCTTTCTGAATATGCCCAAGAGGTCTGGATCCGATTCACCACTGTCACCAGCCCAGGTCACACAGAGGAGGATCGTCTCACTAAATGCTGATGTAAATTTTCACTAATCATACAATCAGACTCTGGTCTCAATCCGGAAATCTTTGCTGCTCGGGGAAGATTTACAAGGATTTTAAGAGGCAGATGTGTAGATGTGAGCCACAGTTTATGCTCCATCATGTTGAGCATGATTTGTGGAGACAAAAATAAAAGCAAATGTTTTATTTTTATTTGCTAATGTCAATACGCAAATGTAATAGTTCAGAAACTGAATGTATGATGGGATTAATCAGGCTGAACTGGGTGAACAGGTCACATGACACTGGCTGACCCTCTGAGAAGAAGCATTTCAGCACACCTTCATCAGAGGCAGCACTGAATGGTCACTGAATTTAGATCACAAAGGAAAAAAATGATACAATATAAATTACCTTAGTTTAATCTAACAAGATACCAAATTGTTGATCAACAATTTGAGATAGACGGGAGTGAAACCTCACAGATCAGAGGATGAATCCATGCAGGGCTCGTTCATGTTAGTGAGACAAAGAGAACATTAAAAACAGGAAGCTGTGAAACTGTTTTTCATAATAAAGTTGTTCAGCATTTGATGATTTAAGTGATCTCAAAATCATGAACATAGAGCAGAGTTGTCTCCACTGTTGTCTCTATTGTTTGGCTGTGTTGTCTCATTCACATTTTTCACATCTATTTTTCACAAATGTCTAGGATTTTAAAATACATGAATACACACATTTTGGATTATGTTTATTTCCAATGGATGATAATTAAATCAAATTGAGATACTCAATTTAAACTTAGGTTGAAGAAATATCATCCATTCATTCATTCAAACTACAGTAGCTCTTCCACAAATAGGGGAGACCGGGGTCAATTGTAACATTTTTTGGTTTTGATGTCATAACTCAAAAACCACTTGAGCTATTTGGATAATTTTTTTATGTAGGAATCTTCTATCTATGTTCTACTTGTTAACAGTAATTAAATGTTTTTACAAAAAATGTTTGAGTCACAATATTGATTCAAACACAAGAAGGCAAATGTTACAATCGCCCCCACGTGCGGGGGCGATTGTAACACATACGGGGGCAATTGTAACAACATACTTTATACCTTTATATAAATACCAAGGACCAAAGTAAACTCCCAATAATGTAGACATAGTTAATACCATTTAATATCAATTGAACATATATAAAAAACACTTGTCTACTGGTAAGAACAGTTATTAGTTAACAGTTAAGATCAAGAAGTCCATCTCAAGACCCCAGAGGCCATGATTAGTTTTCAAAATGTCTTCTTTTGTCAATTTATAGTCCAGAATACAGAGATAATCAATTTATATTATCATATAAAAGTATGAAAACCAGAAAATATTCATATTTAGGAAGCTGAAACCAGTGAATTTATGACATTTTTGCTTAAAAGTAGCTTGAACCGATTATTCGAAATCATTGCAGATCAATTTTCTGTCGCTCAATTGATTGAATAATTGTTGCCACTATAAAATAAATAAATAGGCTTCATAAATAAATAGTTACAACCAGTTTTTTAATCAGTTTCAATACTAAGCTATACTTTAAAGCTACCCTGCTTGCCTGCTCGCTAGCTTTTTGACAGAGTTATCAGAAAAGTCATCAAAACTATATTTTAACTTTAATAGACAACAAAGATAAATATACATATAAATTAATATAGCACTTTTCTATATTATAAAGGGGGGGAAATCAACTAATTTGAGGGTGTTACTGAACTGGACATCATTTTGATGGTGTCGGGGGCAATTGTAACAGGGCGTTACAATTGCCCCCGATTCACCACCCATGATAAAAAGCTGTCTGCTGGCAACAAACAACAAAGTTAACATATGACAAATATTGCAAATGATAGCCAACAAAATTGTCAACAAAACTGGATGTGTTTCAATTATTAGACATTAAAGGTTAAGAAGGAATGAGAAAAATACCGATGATGAAATTTTTTACTTTCATACCTCAAAAATGAGTCATGTCAGATAAAATCAGAAATGCATGAGATATAAGTTTTTCCTTTGGTAGGCAGAGAGGGAACATCAAAAAACAAGTGCATAATGAATTTCATGGTTGTATCTCATTTCTGATTGGTGCAATTTAAAATGTTACAATTGCCCCCTGTTACAATTGACCCCGGTCTCCCCTACACAGTATCTTACGATTACCTGCTAAACATCACTCCAGCATGAATACCGTTGGGCCATACACACACACACACACACACACACATACACAAACACACATTTAAAACACACACATGCCTCCTTGTTCACCTTGTGGTGGGCTGTTCTCATGGTGTTGACAGGGCAGACAAGGGCTCCCATTGACAGGGTCGCCCTCCTCCCCGTACGACCAGATGTTCAGAGTTAGCGGGCAGTTTGAAAATGACACACTCCTTCTTGCGCCATTTTGGATTTCCCACTCAGCTCCTGACAGATGGGTCAAGGAGGTGAGGAAAGGTAGAGGCAGGGCCGTTGCTAGGAATTCTGGGCCCCCTGAAAGAATACTAATGTGGGCCCCTGCCCCCTGACTTTTCCACTTTTTTTCTTAGACTACATGAGTATTATCATTTTTTATTCAGCCTACTTTGTTTTGATGCTACTAGGGCTGTTTTCGACTAAGGATTTTCATAGTCGAATCTGATTCGTCAGATTTTGCCATAGTCGACTGATCGTCGAACCTTTTTTTTTTTTTTTTTTTTTTTTTAGATAGCAGCAAATTTGCGACTTTTTCCGTTTCAAACAGAAGAGCTAAAACACCCCAAAAATATGGTAGGTGTAAAACAAATACCTTTATTTATTTTCCACACTTTGGATGATTTTTAGTAGCCATTGTGAGCCAGAGTATGCGTTTATGTTACGTTGCCCTGGACAACGCTCCTTTTGCTCGGACTGTGAGTCATCCCTCATCCCTCAACGTGATGAAGGATAGCGGTGGTCGTGGACACAGAGAAACCGGGTAAAACATGTAGTATCAAAACAAACGGAGGTCAGAAGGACTCGACAATCCGTACATTACGTTAATCAATCCTGTAACACACACAGTGTGACCGCGGCACCGGCAGAGAGACTGACAGGCTGCAGAGGGACGAGATCACAGCTGTGACTCCCGACACTGATGGTGCGTTCATGACAACTCGGAAGTCGGAAAGAAAAACAAGTTCCTCTTCTGAAAAACTCTGACATGTCAAACTTTAGGATGTGTTAGGGACTAATTCATCTGTCTAACCATCAGAACTATTGACACTTGAAACGGTAAACACAGCTGATCCATCGAAAAAAAAAAAAAAATCACCGCTGGAGTTAATTTATTTTCCGTGACTGAAAGCAGGTTCTTGAATGTAACTCGGTCAAAGTCAGATGTATCCTCACAATGTTTTGCTGTTCTGTCAGGTCATGCATGATAAATGTTGACAAAGTTAGACTGTCAAACTTCCTTGATTTTAAACTTTGGCGGCTCTGCCCCTCGTCTTTTTGCCACTCCGTGAGTGTTCTGCAGTGACTTCTGAGTACCGTGACTTTGACGGTCCTACTGCTCACCTCCGCTCATTTGAAAAAAAAAAAAAAAAACCTCCGCTCATTTAATTGTGCAACTGCAGTGGGTGATTTATTAATACGTAAGACTACCGTTTAAACGCACACATAATTTTGAACTCTTTATTAACAGAAAGTAGGCAGATTTTGTATCAAAATAGTCTTTTTATAACGAAAAAAGACATTCTATGTAACAATTTATGCTCAGCAGCCGTGGGCACCCCCATATAGTCAGAATGTAGGGGTTAGATTCGACTACGAGGTTCATAGTCGAATCAGACCCCTCCGAATCGAATCGTCGAATCGTCGACTTTTGGAGGTCAGCCCTAGATGCTACTGCAGATTACTATGAGTATTAGTCAGGGTCTTATGCAGAATAAATCAGTCATACAAAGATTAGACTACTGGGTTTTTGTGGGCCCTACTGGGCGCTGGGCCCCTAGAATTATCATCACCTTTCTCCCCTATACAACGGCCCTGGGCAGAGGGAGAAAGGGGAATTCAGTCAGATACTTGGCTCAGTATGTCATGGAAGAAGAACAGTTCATTAAAAAAAAGTGTATACGAGCAAACTTTTCATTTCTCACTCTATAACACTCCACTGTCTGTCGCCGGCCGGGGCCTGGCTCTTCTCAGCGTCCTCCTCTGGAGATTTACGCACCACTGTGATCAGATCAAGCCATGTGTAGGCAAAATACGCAAGACGTGGATTAACCTGGAACGAGCCGTCATGTCAAATGCAAAGACACTAAACACGCGTTACAGAAAGTAGATGACAAGAGTTTCAGGACAAGGCCACAGAGAGACACAGCAGCTGTAAACAATCTTGTGCTACACGCTGGCGGAGTTCAGGTGATTATGAGTAAGAGGGGTTATGCCCTGGGTCTGCATGGAGCTTTAGCTATAAAACTCTCTGGTTAAGATTCATACCTGCACAATCTTGTGATAACTGCTACAGGATCTGTTCAAGGGACAATACAATAAAACAAAACAAAAAGTAAGATAGTTAGTTTAAACATGCTTTCTTCTGTGTGGTAGGCTACATCCTACTGTGTAGCTGGAGGCAGCAGCCATTTAGCATAGCACAGAGGCAAAACAGGGGGAAACAGTTATAATAACTATTCAGCTTTTTATTAGCTAGGTGACATTTTCTCAAAAGTCTACAGAGCAGCAACTGTGTAGCAAACCTAACACCTAACTAACACTAGCCAAACAGCTTTAAAAAAATAAAAATAAAAATAAAAAAGCATATTTTCTCTGTTTAGTTTGCACTTTGATGACATATTATGGTATAAAGTAGAGTCTTATTTCTTAGGGGAATATTTCTACCCGTGTCCCTTGTCACTCTGTTGTGGTAGGCGAATGAGAAATTGGACTGGGCGTCAGAATGAAGTCTATGAATTGGTTTTGTATTCAAGGTTTGACTCATCGTTAATTTTCTATGAGTTCAAAGCCATTCATGCTGAGGAAAACAGTGGGTTTATCACAAACAATACAATTGTCTAAGTTAAATTTGGTCAATGTCCTACTGAGTGAATCATTTCCCTGAATGTATTGCTGTAGGGTGCACGCACCATGTGTGCAGCACCACAACAAAGCCTCTGCATGTGCTGGTACCAGATTTACAGCCACATCACACAAGTCACTGTCTGTTACTGACTTAGGTTGTTCCGTTTAATGTGGGCACAGAAAATGAGGACTCGCGGTGTTGTTACCTCGTCCATTTTATTGTCCCCAGTGTAAGGATCAAGTTAAGATTATAGACCTTCAACACTGATTTCAAAGTCACACAGCATTGTTTTGGGAACATTGCAGCATGTGACAGTAATTAACTGAACTGCAAAATAAATGAAAACAAGGACATTTTGACACTTGACACAATTTATGTGTTTTGTGGTCATAAACTGCTCACTGTGTGGCTGATGAGACTGTGTAATTGTGTTTGATCATCCATTTTATCATCTGTTTTAACACTCCAATGTGAGAGCGAGACAAAGTAACTTGAAGTACAGAAAAAACCTTTAGCAGATGTTTTCCACCCTTGCCTCTTATATGGGACCTTATGCACATGTTTTGAAGTCTGTTTTGTGGCCATTAGAGCTTGCCAGCAAAAAATGAGACTTGAGAAAATCATAATGCTGGTAATCTCATCTTCTTCTCTCCTTTATGAGTCTTAAAAGGTATCAGCTGGAAACAAATGAAAATGCTTATTCGATGGATCTGTTCCTTGAAACAGGGCACAGTTTGCTGGATGACATTTGCTACTGAGAGCTGAGGGATGGTTGTTTCATCTATCTGTTTATGAGGGTATCTCAACAACTATTGGAAAGACTAACAATCCCCATTGGAACAAAAAACACTGAGGAACAATTCAAATCTATTGCACAGATAGCAATTGTGTATAGTATGCACATTCCTGCTCCTCAGAGGATGAACTGTTTCTACTATGACACTATGTTGCCTTAAAAACATCTCATGAAGTAACAGGAATGCTCTCTAAGCACTTAAACACTCTCTGGAGAATAACAACATTTTCATTCTAATGATTGTAACGATAGCAGTTCCCTGTGAGGCCCAAGAAATTGCTTAAGTATTTCTTCTTTGTCACATCCAACATTTTCAATTTGTGGTGTTAACATTCATTGAAATCCCTATGGGCCTTTGGAAATTAAATGTTTTTGCCACAGAGAAACAGAAGTTCTCTTCTTTGGGGTTGGTTTTAAATTGAGATAGAAAGAAGAACATAAACAGCAGAGATTAGACCGTGTTACACAATGTTTGATTATCAGCCAGCAGAGCCACATGTTCAGAGGCAGGAACTTCAACCAGCCACTAACTATTCAACTGCATGACATCTGATGTTGAACGCTCTGAGGCGTAGATCATCTGATTTCATGTGTCTTGTCTTTAGGCAGCTGTGAGAACAATGTTCAGCATTGTAAATAGTCATATATTTTGTTTTTTGCTCAAATGCAGCATAAATTCAGTTTGTGTGTCTTTTTTTTCAAGTGTCTGTCAGGAGCGGCCATATAAAACTTATGTAGTCACAGCTGCAGACACATTCACACGCTCCAGCAGACATAAACACCTTAAGACGTAACGCAGCTGTGCACTTACATCAATTATTTCAAACACTTTCTAAACAATTAAATACACTGCTACTAGTAAAAGTACACACACGCTCAGAGATGTGACAATTCTGCTACATACACACATCTGGAATTGTGAATTGTTTACCGGTTGTCATCCGTGTCCAGCTGGATCAATCCCGCTCTTTTCCAGTGAAACTGAATACGTAATGCTCTCTGAGGTAATTAGGCAAGAACATTGCACATGTCTTAACAATCGTTTGTTTGAAACTCACATGGATGCAGGATGGACCTCCTCGGGTCCAGCTGGATGTAGTTTATGGTGACAAAGCATCTGTGGAACTTTGACCCTTGAGATCTCTGGACTTTTCTACTTAGCTTGACATGCCGAGAGAGGGGTGTAATGACCCAGAGGAGAGAGTCAGTTGAGACAGAAAAGGGTGGGAAAGGTTAGTCAGTATTACATTATTCTTCTGAGTGCGCCAGCACAGCATTTTTGTCCTTGGCAGCCACTTACTGACTGAAGGCAAAAGATTTAACTTGGACTTTCTGTGGGAGCCACTTGATTGGACTTAACTCACCACCCACAATACACATGATACAGATGTGCATCACTGAGGTCATAAAAAAGAAAAAAACAATAAGATAATTCCACTGTGTTTCAATGCGACTGTGTAAGCTTTGCACAAACCATTACCACAGATTTAATCCAACATGTCTGTCAGGGCCGTTTATGATGAGATTTCCATGTGCATCTCTGTGTAGTTTTTGGCAGGCCTGACATGATTTCTAATGGAATTAATGCCCTGTTCAAGAGGGGGGGAGGTGTGTGTGTGTGTTCAAAGGCCTGAGGTGATGTGGGGAGAAATCAGGAGAGCAACCCACAGGGTCCTGCGGTGCTGTCAGCGTCAGCAGGAGCCTTCCTGTTTGGGCACATCTACCCCAGTCTGGTCCAAAAACCCGATTCACCACAAGACTGAGGCGGTTTAGACGCACAGAGAGTCGATTATTCTATACTCTGTTCATTCTTAACACAGGTTTCACCCTGTGAGGCCACAAACCGCAACATGTAAAACACACATGCACATGGCTGCAGAAGTACAGCTGAACATATCCTGTAGGTTCTATTGTCCACATATGGTAGAAAAATGTGTGGAAACCAACAAAGATGAACATTCAGTATTATGTCGCCTAAACTGCCAACATTACACACACACACACACACACTATCGCTGGCTTTAGTTTCATTTTTTAAGAAAGTGCTCCACCCGGTGGTGAAGGAAGGAAGTACAAGAATACAAACATGACAGATAAATATTTCCATATCAAAGTTTATTGCTGACATGCATGTAGAGATCTGATGAAGTAGAAAAATATGTTTTTTATACAAACGCGTTTTCATCTGTACAATTACGCAGTTTTCTGTATCTAGATGCCCATGTCCGACCAAGCAGCTTACAACACATTATCCCATTGGGTTTAAAACTACACCACATCTCATATCCTACACAAAGTTTCCAGTTGAAACAGTCAGTAATATTGAACATATACTGACAACTTAATAACTTTAGAACCAGGGTGGGGAAGAAAAAAAAACAAAAAAACTTTTTAATACTATTATTCCAATTCAGGGGGTATATCATGTATAATTCTTGCTATGAATTTAACTATTAAGACCCAAATGAGTAAATTATCTTCAGCGTCTCCATCCGTTGCTCTGGCACACCTTGCAGGTTCAAAATCATGCAACAGTCACATGTTTTACACAGAGTTTAACCTCACACTATTTCCATGCTTTTCAGTCCACATTGCAGTCTACCAATACGACTCTGTAAAAACAAACATCGAATGTGGTACAATCCACTACCTAGGAAGTGAAACACTTTTTGATTAAGAGAGAGGGGGGGCAGATAATAACATCACATCAAAGGTCTATTGAACCTCTAGGTACTATTCTGTATTTGGGCATCATGGAAGATGGCGTAAGACATTTCCACAGAACGATCACTTAATGTTAGCATTCAGCAATGGCTACGGTGTTCATGAAACACCCTTCTCTGATGAACAACCTAGACTACTACAATACTGCTGTATACCCATGGAATTCACATTGAGGTGGGAGAAAGCCGACTGCTCTCTTTACATATTATTTTAGCCTCCGGGTGTGGTGGTTGATGGCCAACGTGGCCTATAATGCACGTCAATAGGCATGTGTTGAAACAGAGTTGGTGTCTCACTGGGTTGAACTACATACAGTATGACCAGCACAGTCATGATGGTAATTATTTACATACTGACCAAAGAGTGCAGCCTTGACTGAGGGACTGGGGGTCATGACAGTGGAGGGGGTTTATTTAAAAAAAAAAAAAAAAAAACTACAAAAACCCTCCCATGGATCAAGATGACATGCGAGTATCATTTTGTATTGTGTAAAAAATAGAACTATGTAAAAGTCAGTCTTGTTATTAGTGTAGCTTAAGTTGACCACAGACTTAGTGGTGAAATGGCAAGAAAATGATTTAGGTATCCAAAAAAAGAAAAACAGAAAGATGCTACTCGTTCATTAATGTGGCTGGAAGGATCAAAATGAGATCTTTACGTAGAGCCGATGTTGAGCTTCTTAACACTTCTTAAAGCTGTGAGAGTAGAGATTCAGGGCCGGTTTCACTTACATAAATTACACCCAGTCTTAGTCTGAGAAACTTCAAAGATATTTTCATGTACAAAGAAGCTTTTTGACTGAGTGTGATCTTTGTCCGTGATAGGGTTGGAGGGGAGCGGATGGGGTCAGGAGGAGGAGGGGTCTACACTAATGAATAAATAAATCAACATGAAATTACAAGAAAAAAGAAGACATTTGAAAATATTCCAGAGCCTATGTTCATGCAATCAGATTGAATATAAATAGGAAGAAATCTAGAGAGCCTGAAGCAGGTACCAATATGCAAAGGCAGGTTGCAGTGTACAGATGCCTAACAGTCACTGGTTAGTAGCTTTGCCATGGTTTGAAGAAACACTTTGATAAAAGAGAGGAGTGCACCAACAGCCAAGAAGACCCAGCAACTAAACTTGAACCCTATGAGTATGTATTTTCATTTCTCTGTGAAATATCACAGTATCGATTACTAGTCACCAGCTAGTCTCTCAGAGAACCTAGAGAGTGAAATAGCACAAACATGTACAAGTTCGACTGGAGAGAGACACAGCTCTGGAATGGCAATGGATAGGTGATAAATTCCAATTTTAAGAAAGCGTTCACGACCGTCGCTCAAACATTTTGTCAATGTTTCGTCTTCGCAAAGCCAGCTCTGGTTTTCACAGTGTCTGCCACGGAGGCAGGCCAGATAACAGAACACAAAGGTTGGAGGATAGCTTCAAGGGTCTGAGACTGTGAGAGGTTAACAGCTCCACAGCTCCACAGACTCTCGTTATGTCTGGCCAGAAAAAAACAAAACAAAAACACACACACACATACGCACTCACGGATACCGCACACGTATCAAAGCACAGAATGAGAGTTCACATTCATACTGAAAAAACACTTGTCCCATGATCTGTCTTGATAAAAGAGAAACAGGGAAGTTGGAATACCTGGAAGCCATTTGATTCTGAATGAGGCTGTGGGTACCAGTTTCCTTGGCTAAGAATAATTTTAAGACATGTTTTTTGGCAATAGAAACATGACAGTGCCTGATCTTCACTATAATGGCACTGAGGAAGCGTTACCATCATTATACCTTGGCAGGGAGGATCCGACAGTTATTCCCATTCAGTTCTTGGCATTGTGACTTCCAGGTACCTCACACTAGCTGCCTAGATGCTAAAAATAGATTTCCACAGGGGTGAGAAAAAGCAAGAGACAATGCGTTCTGTAAATATCAAAGGATGTGTGTACTTTGATATTCAATATCTTCAAAGCAAAAGGTAGGGATAAAATGCTACTTATTATGGTGAATGTGGTAAAAAGCTTATTCAGATTTTTAGAAACCACTGAAAAGGTTTCAAAGCATCATCACTGACAGAAAACATTAATGCTTTATGTCACTGGTGGCATCAAGACTCCTTTGTTACAATCCCTCGTCTCAGAACAGTGAGCATGGTTTACCAACAGAGAAAAGAGACAGAGAGGTAGATTGATTTGAAGTCAGAGTTACAGACAGGAGCGGTCTGGATCACTTTCGAAACAGGAAAACAGAGAGGAAGAGAGGGTAAGTGAGAGGAGGAGGGTGGAATGGAGGTATCGAGGGGTGACGGCTGTGATCAGGTGATCTTACTTGAGGCAATACCATTAACCACTGGGAAGAGGAAGGGTTGCTACATGATTCTGGTCCTGTATTGCTTAGGGGATCCAGAGTTGATGGGTAAAGTGTTACAGTGGGGGGGTGGATGGGGAAAGGGGGGGTGGGGACTCTAAGGAGGGGAGACAGAAGGAGTATGGGGTTAAATAGTCTTTTCAACACTCGAGGCAGAGCCTTGTGTTAGCCCCATGTGAGACTGTGCCGTCAGGTTTATTGCACAGTGAGATCTGACTGTGGGTGACCTGAGGGCAAAGAACCTTTGGTTCACATCTTCCTGCAGGCCTTTTCATATTTCACTAGAGGACGCAGACATGGGGGGTCAAGTTCTGGGTTGGCAGTTTGTTCTAATGCCCTCCTCATGACCGCTCCGCCTAGCTCGCCCAAAGCCCACGTACGACTTGGGCCACCTACACCTTGGTTCAGGCTCGGCCTCGTGAATGCAAGTTCAGCTTTGGGGCTTTTCCTCCTCCGTCCTCTCTGGACTGCACAGGTCTCTTTATTCCCTGGGGAGACCGGAGAGGCTGGGAAGGATGGTTGGGAACTACTTCCGGAGGAAACGTTGTGCCAGGATGGCGGCATCTAGAGGGCTGACGGGCTGTGCGTCGTGGCCCAGACGCCTTACAGGTGGGATGTTGCCAAACTGGCGCTTGGTGAGAAAGCTCTTCGCCTCATGGATAGTGTTCTTCTCTTCGGCCAACAGCAGCTGCTGGCGCATGTAGTTCTCAAACTCATACTGTGAAGACTCTTCTATCACCTTGGCCTGAGGGAAGAAAATGTATTCTGTTTAATGTTCTGCATCATCTGGGATGAATAAAATGAGCTTTTAGTGTGTCTGAGAAGTGAAGAGTAAAACCAGCCCATTTACATTGATACACACAACTGCATCCAGCTATTAGCAAGTCTATATTCTCCATCTTAACCCTCAGGTCCTGATTAAAATATCACTCCATAATACTATTGTGACGGCTTAGCAAAAAGGCAGGCAGTGATTTTGGTCAAAGCTTTTCAAAGCCTCCCCCAGGTCACCCAGGGGAGGCAGGGAGGGCAAGGACGCGGCCCCCCTGTCTGGAGCAGACATACCGTCTGGCCCCAACCACGGAGCTGCAGCTGGTGTGTGCT
This sequence comes from Trachurus japonicus, assembly GCF_045865225.1. NCBI lineage: Eukaryota > Metazoa > Chordata > Actinopteri > Carangiformes > Carangidae > Trachurus > Trachurus japonicus. The sequence continues at coordinate 19,435,131 of NC_140922.1, forward strand.
GGAGGGGACCGGGCTGTGGGTTTTCCTCAGGCTGCTGCTGCTGCTGGACATTATGTTGTCTCTGAAATTTACCAGATTTAACATTTTATCAAAACTTGCCCAGCTGATTCAAATTTTTCTTATTCTTTTAGTGGCCGTGCGTGCGACTCGACGGGAGTTGAAATATTATCAGCAGCAGCAGCAGCAGCAGTCAAACGAGAACCAGTCACAGTCACTCCAGATCCAGAGAACCAGCCCGGTTCTGTCAGCGGATCCTCCCAGAGAGCTCCCTGAGAATGGTACGTCGCCTCCCGGGTAAGATGCGGGAGGGAAACCTCTTTCAAAACTTTGATCTACAATATCAGATTATACCACTTTCTCCCGGTCGATTGAGGTCCAGTAAAAAGTATGATGGTCTTTCAACTCACCTCTAGCTATGTATGCAGTAGGATGGCTTCGCTTTACACAGAAGGTCACGTGATCATGACATTTAACCGACTTATTACATAACAACTAAAAAATACTACTTTGACGTGATGTGTTGTTTTCCATAGGGTCCAAAACTGGGCCATATTGCAGGAATAACGCAAGTCGGTTTGAACAGGACCTGAGGGTTAAATCTGTCTATTGAAACAGGGAGCCTGTAAATTAGTAATTTACCTCTTGCAGATGTTCTGGGTGATTGATCTGGTCATCAATATCTGGCACCACCTGTAGAGGGCCACTTAACGATGAAACAGTTTGCCTGTAATTAGGAGAACAGAAGCATGATGATTAACATCACTGAGCTGTTGGAACTGAACAGCAGCAGACATCGCACATTTGTCCCTTCATTGCAATTATTTCTAAACCCCTCAACAATAAAGACATTTCCATCTACAGGCCAGCAGGGGGTGCAATTACCATGAGGCAATGATGGCACTAAGCGACTCCAGCACTTCTCCTGCAGTCAGCCTCTGCTGAGGGTCCAGCACCAGCAGCTTTCGGATTAGGCACACTGTGTTCTCTGACACACGACCATCTCTGTGAGGAGGTGGAGGGAACAGGAAGGGACAGTTTTATTAGTAAAGTGTGACTACAGTTAGTCACAAGGCCTCAAAGCTATTAAAGACTGTAGTACCACTGCTTTAAGTCCAAACTGAACATGAAAGTATTTTGCATTAAAGATCATTTGTCAAATGGCTTTCTATTGTGTTGTGGTGAAAATCCATGTTTGATGCAAATCTTTTTCTTCTGGGAGAAAACTCCCTGTCAGGGCAACTGCAGTTACAGTTAATTTCATTCAGTGTTGCTGAAATATGAACCAATGACTAAGGATAACAAACTATCTGCTTTTACTGTGATTTGACTGTTATCAGTGTATATGCTATTGCTTTAAATGCTTCTCCACCAAATGCCACAGGGACAGGACGACCACTCACTCCGGGATAAGGTACTCAGCAGCCTTGATCTTGCGGAAGAGCTCTTGAGGTATGCTGTCATAAAAGGGGAACTGGCCATACAGCATGGTGAACAGGACCACACCAAGAGCCCACATGTCACTGGGTTTACCACGATATGGCCGACCTGAGACACAGGAAAGAGAACATTAGTATGCGTTTGATAACAACATGTAGTGATTGTTTGGAATCGACCACTTGTTGAGTGCAATAACAGTTTTTGCCCTGTGTGACTCAGGGGTGATCAGGGGTGATCAACCCTTCAACAAGTTCAATTCCTGTCAAGTCACTAAGTCTAATGATTAACGAGATAAGCAAACACAAACACAAGTAATGACTCCAATATTTTTTCCTAGAAATGCCCAGCACACTGCTGACTTTTAAAATGGGAGAGGTGCTTTTATAATTAACCCTGAGCTGTGGATCAGCTACAAATAAACTGGAGCTGATGAGGGTGGAGCGTCATGGCTGTGCATGACCATAGGCAGTGTTGTTACAGCCAGGCAGGCAGCAGCAACAGCAGCAGGCAATTATGTTAAAGCTTGTGACACACACACTCACACGCAGGCAGGGGATGGGAGGGGAAGGGGGTAGATGGGAGTAGTTTCCCTCCAGTGAGTCATCAGTGTGTGAGTCACTGAAGCTCTGTTTAATTGTGTGCCTGTCACGTTATGCTGATATACACGCCCGGGTTTTATCTACAGTTTGAGTGGCTGGAGGTGAGCGATTTTTGTTATTCTCAATCTTGTCCCCTGTCTACCAGGATGCCGTTCTGGAAATCCGTAAAAATTGATAAACTCATGGTCTTACATGTGCATGCTCAAGCATCAACTTGGCTGGTTTGTAAAGCTCAGGTTTGCACATGTCATGACAAATCAGCACTGTAAGGCTGAACAATAAAAATGGATTTCCGCTTTTTTACAGACAAAGTGTTTCACACAAAGAGGAAAAGTAGCCTCCTGTGCAGACACATGCCATGAGAAAATGCAACATCACCATGATAACAAAAACAAGGACGGAAAGAAAAGAGCTATTCCTGGCTTTTGCTAGTCCAAGATTGCAACATAACCTCTTTCTTGTTGCCTAATAACCGGAAAATCAAACACAAGACTGACTGCTAAATGTTACGCAATGGCCTATACAGCAGAATTCCATCTCCATCTCATATGGACACATACCGACAAGGACTCAATGTCTAATTACAATGGCCGGCCATTCTGAGAAATAACTGCAATAATTTTGTTTCACTTCAATTCTGTTTCACATTCAACAGTGATAAAGGCGGTGAGGAAGACTTTCACACCTGTACACAGATGGTCAGTAGCTGCAAAAATAAAGTGCGACTGTTAGTTTGCCAATTTTTGAAAGTGACAAAACCTGGATGATGAACATCTACCAGGGCTAAATGTCAGGAACGAGATGATCAGAACTACGCAGATACTTTGAAAAGGAACTTCTTAGTTGTACTTTCACAAAAAAAAAGGCATATTGTTTGTTTCACTCACCACTTAATACATCGGGGCTGATGTAGGCCGGACTTCCTCTCTGGTCTTTCAGCAGGTCGTCCTCACTCACTAGGTGTTTTCCGAGGCAGAAGTTGGTGATAGTGATTCGGTGAGTCCTGTAAGCACACATGTAAACGGACTCATCAATACCTCATTTTGCACCAGGAATCAATTTTTAATCAAACTCGACTCCAGTATTTCTGGTTCCCACGCAGCTATACCCATGCCCACTTTGGATTCGCTACTTTAACTTCATTAAACCATGGACGATACAGTATACCAGCAAAAACAGTCTTACTCATCCTTAGAAAATGTAAGTTCAGAATGTGAAACACTGCACTCACAGCCCAAAGCATGAGGTAAACACAGATGCAGGAAGATCTTGCTAATGTGCCATGTTGTTTTAATAATCTCATGGTTCACTTGGTCTTAACAATACATCACTATCTCATGACTAACAGATGCAAAACAGAGCGTGCACATCCAGCGTGCAAAGTATGTTAGTATGATACTTATATTTAAAAGTATTTGATTTAACACCCAATTCTTAATCTGAGGATCTTATACTTTCAGTTTCAACTTCAAGAGAAGCATATGGTAAATTGTGCAGAAGCGGTTGCAACACATCAGGAAGCGTGGTCCTCTCATGCAACCTGACCTCCGTGGGCTACAGATGACATTTTTGACATGAGGGCCTTTAAACTCTAGAGCACTCCACATGACAAATTTATTGTAGATGAGAACACAAAGTACACTCAGGAGAAAAATCATCTCCCTCCTCTGTTCTTGTTTTGTACCGTCCTATAAAAACCCTATGCAAGCTCCAGTGCTCTTCATAAAGTGAGTTTATTATCACCAACATCATTGTTGTAGCTTTCAAGATTAGGACCACTCCAGACACATTGGCGCTTTCAAGTCTGTGGAGACCCAAATGCTGTTACCAGTGTTGTTTGATTAAACAGGTTTCTGTGGAAACAATGTCGCCCTATTAAATGTTTGAGTCATCAAGGTAAAATTGCTTGTGGCAGAGTTCAACCTAAAAGTATTAAAAGTGCAGGCCTATGGACTGTTCTGCATCAGTTTGTTCTTTTAGAAAGAGAGGGAAAAAAGCCGCACTTTCACAAACATATGAGTCAACCTGTGGCTTGGGATAATTGTCCTGATGACTAAGCCTGCATGGTGAAGGGCTGGCAGTCGAATATATTAAGCTCAAGAAGAGTTAAAATATGTACACGAACGCACAACTTTTGAGAGCACCCACACAATCACTCCCATGCTAAACATGCACGAAAATGGACCCAGATGCCCGAGCACACACACAAAAGCAGCCATGGTCTAAAGCCTGGGTCCTTGATCACGCTTTTCACCCACATCCGCTTTCTAAAAAGCCTGAGGTCAACAGCTTCCCCTATTCTCTCTCACTTTCACACCCTGCTCCATCATACACACACTCACTGCTCCCATTACAGCGTCTGGAGCCAATTCCTGTCAAACACTCAATTTTCAACCAAATGCTCCAATCTCAATCTTCCTTTGGAACATTCTGTCCACATAATTTCTAGCTACTTATGTGATTCAGCCGCTTCAACAGCTTTTGTGATGCAAGTCTCTCTAACCATATAGTGGCCTTGTGATCTGCGAGGGGATGGGCCAGAGGAACAGAGTGTGATGCTTCAAGGACCCTCGACATAAAAGCTTCCTTTATGGAGGAGTCTGTCCTTTTGTCTGTGTGCATCACGACCCAGGTTTCTATTCTTGCATCGGAGATTGGGTAAATTAAATTGCATGTTTGCCTCGTGAGGAAAGGGTCCCTGGGGACTGAAGAGAGACCACACCGTCTCTCCTTCCTGGTCATGTGACCCCGGGTAAGTCAGGAAACCAGAAACCCAATGCCCCAATGACTTCTCCTCCTTCCCCACAACGTCTTGCTGAAAATACACCAGCTGACGAGAAAGGAGGTTAAACGCAGGGCAACCTCTACAGAGACCAGGAAAAAAAACTTTACTATGGCTAAATGTTTTTGTGCATTTCTCTTGTGGCAATGCACATTATTGTATCATGGCTAGTGCTTGACTGATACCATTAGACAAGCAAGTAGTGGTAATTCAGCTATTATGTATGTCCCTTTAAATATATAGAAAAGCTGTGACATACGTTGTCACCCTGCAGACTGATTTATGACATCCTGCTTTCATAACAGCTGGCTCTGCAAGAGGAAATCACATTATTCTTGCATAAACTGCTGAGCTTGTTGATGGCATCGGTGCATTTCCCAGAGTGATGACGAGCACTGAGCAGAGGGGGTTTTGGTCGGCCTCTAGATTGACTGTGTCTTTCCCATGCTGACTGTACATTCATACACAAACAGGGTGGAGTGCCAGAGGAAACATGCATGCAAGCAAAGTATGATGCATGAAGGAGGAGGGAAAAGTGAAAAGCAAAAAGGGGATATGACAAACGGGACAACAGAGGCAGGAAAGGGATTTGGGGTGTAAAACAAAATAGAGAAAAAGCAGTGTAGAGGGTAAATAAATGATGACTATACACGTGTATGTGTGTGTAGTTTGTGTGTGTGTGTGTGTGTGTGTGTGTGACGTGAATTGTGGTGTGAGTCAGCTCTGAGCTATGGGGCCTTTGGCAGGCCTCTCCTTTGTCTCCAGCTGGGACGGAGTGTTCTGCCTGTCTGCTGCTCTCCCCACTACCCTCCTCCCCTGACCAAAACACTCTCCTGTTTCATCACCACCACCACTGCTGCTGCTGCTGCTGCTACTGCTGCTGCTTATGCTGCAGGTGGTGGTGGGGGCAACGGGAGCTGGTGGTGCATGAGACAAAGATTGCACATGATAAGACATCTCTATCCAGTTTCCATAACATGATAACATCTGCATGTCCGTGAATGTACTTAGTCTGTGGGACAACACTTGCAAGTGGTGTAAACATTTGAGATGTTTGTAGAAGCGAGGTGTGTGTAAGCAGATGTGGTAATCATGTTCTTTCAAATGAAAAGACGGGTATTGTGGGATCATTAGTCTTCAGGGAATGTGTGTGCAGACTAGGAAACCGTGCACAGGATCAACACAAAATCTGTACAAATTAATATATAAAAAAAGCAAATAGCAGCTAAAATAGTAGTGCTCTCACCATGAGAGAGAGGCTTTCACCTCTCTCAGCACGTAAGGTGTTTGGACAGGGCTTTACAGATGAGTAGTTTTCCATTCTGCGAGGCCTATCTGAACTGCAGCACTCAGTGACCTGAGGTGCACTCAAAAGGGTCCTGCATGCTATTTAACATTGCCCAGCCCCCCCAGACCCGAAAAACTCTCCCACTGAGAACAAAGCAGTGGCATATTCTTTGCTCTCTTTTGCACCAGAGTCCAGTTCACCTTTTGCTTCCAAAAAATCCAGCCACAGGGAATGAATCATCAGCTTTTACTCAACACACAGGCACAAAACAAGAGACAAGCACAGGAGAGTGAGGCTGTAGGTTCCTGCGACTGATCTCAGTCTTGGACTGAGAATGTGACCCCTGCTTGGGTTTAAAGCCAAATGCACACTAGATATGGGCTGCTGAGGCCTGCTGAGGACTCTCACACATGTGGACGGAGACAGGATGACTTACTGGCAGGCTAAAATGACATGACCTGGTAGAATGAGAGAGGGTTTTAGCCAGCTAGTGACAGGGCTGAGCTTTATCTTACCGTTTGTTCAGAACCATGTTTCCCAGCTTGAGGTCTCTGTGCACAATGTTTTTCTGCAGGCAGGAAAGACAAGGGGAAAGAACTGTTTGGTCGTATCGTTTTGTAGTGATTCATAGGTATCAAAAACAGTCAGTTTGTTTCTGGGAGTGGCACACCAACATGGGAAATGAGTAATCAGAAAGGATGTGCTACGAGTAAACAATAACAAGGCCATTTCTTCTGCTATTTAACAGAATTACTACAGTGACCAGGCTTTCTTCATTGATGGAAATGGAGCACTACACATCCATAGCTTGTTGGATGGTATAATCCTGCAGCAGGGTACATAACAAACCTCGACTCACCTTATGAAGGGCCTCCACTACACGCACCACATCATAGAAGATGACGATGGCCTCACGCTCGCTCAGTCGCTTCTCCTTTATGACATAATGCTGTAGGTTTATTAGATCTGCCGTCTTGTCGCTGAAATCGTGAGCACACAGGCAGTCGAGCACGAGGCAGATCCGCTTCTTCATCTTGCGCACTTTGTTGGCCTCCATGTCCTCCACAATTTCGTAGGCTCGATCCTGGGGAACGACAACAGAGAGGGTTGTGAGAAATGATCTTCGGTTCAGGAGGCCACTTCTGTGTGCAAGTGGACAGAGTTGTTGAATGTATTTTAAAAGCACTTTCCAGTGTCCAATCAATAACAAGTTGAGGCATCCTTGAATGCATCAAACTGAATGGATTTGTGTACTGTACAGGCTGATCAGGCCGATTCATTCAGCTTAGAAAGACATGGATTCAAGAAGGGCAGAGGCCATCAATCAACGAGCCAGCATGTAGTTGATGTGAATAAGACGCATCCCACTCCTCTACACCGAGCGGTGGAGGACGAATAACAAAGGTCATTCCTCTTCTTCCAACTCCAGTCTTAGCAGAGTCACCACTTGGTATTGATTTCTGTATCAGGTTGTCAGGTTTTTTTTGGATTCAGTCAGCACCTCTGAAAGCGTACATTATTAACTGGTTCTCTCACAGTGGAGATGCACTATAATAATCCAATCAATATTGCAGACCTAAATGAATCAGAGTGCACGGCTCAATGCTGCTATTCTGAGAACACCGGCAGAGTGGAGCAGGCAGGATGTGAAAGAGAGACAAAGAAGGAAAACAGAGAGAGGGAGAGAGAGAGAAGGCAGATGGAACAATAACAAAGTTAGAGGAGGAGGCAGACGGGAAGACAGGTGAGGGAGGGGAGGCTCATTGTGAATGGATGGGGCTGTGAATAGAAAATGACTGCAGATAAATGTGGCTATTAATGGTACTCCCACTTCTCTATTGAAACAAGCCTGATAAGGAAAATACATGCAGCTGGCCGGACTAATGACAAGCTTACCTCTGCCATTACACAGCTGAAAAAACAACATGCTGCTACTTGTGCTTACATGGGGACACCATATTATAAACTGAAATGAACAGATACTTCTCCATGGTGATGCTGGTGTATTTATCCGTCTGGAATATGCAGAACATTTCGCCCACACAGTGCAGAGTGGAGGACCAGAAACTATTTTTTCCCCCCATGAAATGACTGATTTGAGTGTTTACTTGGAAAGCACCGGAGTTAATAGTGATTTGTGTACAGATGTTAGTCTACCTGGAAGAGGCCGTGGTGGTGGACGACCCCATCCTGGTTGTGCAGTAGAGAAAGGAGGGAGTACTCTGTGTGCAGCAGCATCTTCCCCTGCCTTTCCTCCTGAGTCTCCCCTGCAGAGTCCGCCCGCTCCTCCAGCGTCAGGATCTACCGTGATCACACACACACAAGAACAGAGCAAACGTTAGAGGTCACGTGACAAGAGCTCGTACAGGATCGGACAGCGAAAAGAGCGTTCGGTCCATCGAGTATGCAGCTAATCTTCTGTCCTGCCACTAAATACTTTAATGACTTGAGACATGACATGAAGTTGTATCTACTTATTGAACAAGATGTTATATCTGTGGAGTGGACGTGGCAAAGCAGGACGGCACCTTCAAAATAGTGGCTCGTATACTGATGTGAAGTAAACAAGCTGTGCAGCAGACATTCAGGCGCTGCAGCCACGGTAGGAGGGGAGGGTCACGAACCGATTCACTACATGGTCGTGGGGGTTAAAAGTTGACATTCCAGGTGGGGCGTTACCTTCCTCCCTTCCTTGTGCCCCCACCTCTTCTATTAGCCTCCGCTTGTCTGACAGACATCGGATAGCCCCTATAAACAGATTGCCTGGTTGAGGTTTTGTTGTTTGCGTCACACTGAAACAGGGGGGCCGTAAAGTGAACGCCACCAAAGGAGGGTCAAAGGTTCAGAAAGTCTACTGGAACATTCAAGCTTTGTTGTGAGAGATGTGCTCAAAATATTTAATCTAATCTGCGCTGAACTTATTGCGTTTGTGTGCGAGAGAGAGAGAGAAAAACACGAGAAACTTGGTAACCTCGACACACTCACTTTGAGCTGATAGAAGTCATCTGTGCCATCCTTTCTGGCCAGACACTGCACTATGCTGGGCACTGGTGAGTTGCCCAAGCGAGGCCCTGCAAGAACAAGAAAAAGAACAGCTGCATGACCAAAAGGCAGGCCACATGCCAGAGTGTGTGCTCTCGCTGCAACTCATTAAAGGCTGCATGTGCATGTACCCATTAACACCCCTGGTGTAATGTTTTCTTTGGCACTCTGCATTGCAAACAGTAGAGGAGTTGTATAGTAGAGAACGTAAAAAGACAGAGCATGGGAGAAAAATACATTTTCCAGAGGGAAGTAATAACCCTGCTCCGGCACAGACTCAGACCTTTCTGGCCGATGTCATGGGGATCAGCAAAATTCTTCACATTCTTGTCCCAGGCATGCGTATACACACAGACAGACACCCCACAACTCTCTCACACACACACAAATACCTGCCAATTAGTGATTTCCTGCACACACATGTAACAGCTACACATATTCACAAAAACAAAGAGAAGAAATGCACGGTAAATGCAGTTTTGGCCACACAGGATGCCATTTTGATACTTTTGGGGCTTGGGCAAATACGGGTAGCTTCCTCACCAAGGATGAAGGGGCCGGCTCTCTTGGCGTTGCTGCCAGATATCCCAGGACATTGCAGCTTGCTGGCCCTGCCTGATGTCTCTCCAGCCCCCCTCTCCGACGAGCGCCGCTTGGACATACTGGAGCTCTATGGGGAGAATAAATCAGATTAGTACACAGGATAAAGATAGTCAAGTCAAAAGGGTAAGTGCGTACATGCGACCGCGAGGAAACAAACTCTCAGCTGATGACGAAAAATAACATAGTAATCTGTGACCAGACAATGGTTTTATAAATAGCCTGTTCAAAAATAAAGACTTCACCTGGAGCTGGAGCTGTAGCCCTACAGGCTGGTAGAGAAAACTGATTAGTGAACAGGAGGGAAAAGGAGGTAAACTTCAGGGCAGCTCCTCCCAGACTATTTTAAATATCCCTCCCACACATTTACCAACACCTCAGTGTGAATGTGAGGCCATTACGGCTCCATTCAGAGTGATGGCTGCTGGTGTCGAGGCTAACACCTCAGATTCAATCTCCCCAACAGAAATGCGAATGTGTCACAATCTGCAATTTAAATGGGGAACACGCTCACGTAATTGCATTGCAAACACAAAATTCTTTAAAAAAAAAAAAGAAACACAGGCTCTTGGATTTGCATCTCAGCTCTGAACCACACATCCATCTTTAGCTTTTCCTGCTGCAGTGGACAGGGGTTTAGAAAATCCTTCCGCTTAATCTGCGCGTTTTATCTCAAAATCTGTACAACCGGCTTATCTGTGCAGACCTTCCTCTGAGAGGACATGCATGTTCAAACAAGGCTGAAACAAAAAAAAAGCCAAGCCCTTCTACTATGATAAGACACTTGATTCACATGCCAGAAGAACCAGTGACACAGAGTGACACATCATCACTACACAAACTACTCTAACTGCCACGGCAAATCTACCTCCCAGATTTCTGAGAGCAAGAGGTATGCTTTGTTTACTGATACCGAGTTCCTCTGTGATGAAGCCTCATTTGTTTCTGGTAACAGGGAAGTAGTGCCTTACACTGAGAGGTATGATTCATCCTCCTGTCATTCTAAGTTTCCATTGGACAGAGAGGCTTTCATGTCCAGGTGATAACACTGATAAGAGTTAAACGTGTCCCCAAGCCTCTGACATGGACACCATGTCAGCTGAAGAATATAAAAAAAATAAAAAACACCTCATGAGACTTGGGTTCACAAGGAACGACAACACGAAGCGACGCATCTGTAGTAAAAATGTCACTGACGGATAGAGGACAGAGGTGTGCATATTTCAGCCAACAAAACAACAGAGGTGACTCAGACTAATAAAATCCAAAGCGCCTCATAAACTCAAAACAAGACGTCGAGTGCAGAGCTGGAGAACGCCAGGAAAATGTCATATGCAACTAGTCTTGCGAGTGCAACAAACTGGAGAAAATTAGTTTCCTAATGAATTAAACCATCTTCCCACTTCAAAACTAAATGGTGTGCCACTCGCCAGTTGGCGTTTTTGGGCAGAGAGAAGGCAGGACAGTTGGCAGTCAGTATGGGCTGGTATGAAATCTCACTTCCATGAGGCTTTTTGTGATCCCAGACAGCAGACAGTGTCATCATCAAGTCTCTCGCCCATCTGTCTCTATCTCCACTAGTCATCACCCACTGCGTCTGATGAGCTGAGGTTTTCTGAGAGCATTTATGGCACAAGCCAGAGTGACACCGAGTCATGCTGCCAATAGTAAGAGAGCGTCTTTCTCAGGAGCAGAAAAAAAACAAAACAGAGGATAGTCAGCTACTGCAATTCATGAGGCTCCTGGGCAGGAAATTATCTGAAGTTTTTTTCATCCAGCAGCCAAAGTGGCTGGCAGAATCAACAATGTACATACTGCTTCTAGTGCTGCCAGATAAATGTGTTTTCAATTGTTGTTTGAATGCTATAAAGACTTTTGCATTGAGTAAAATTGAGCACAGCAACTAAACAGGAATTCAGTTTCCTAAATTTCTGACAGGGTTGTTTTTCTGCCATTGTGCCATGTATGTATAACCTTCCTCTTTAAAAGCATATATTAATCAAATTTCAACTCATGGACAGAAACTGCTACACAATACACATAAACAGGGCCCATGGCTGTTCATCTACCTACTAAGCACCAGCTGAAGTACTGTGGAGCCAACCCCCAACACATCTAAAAAGCAAAGGTCAATGCAACCAACTAATGCACACTGACCTAAATGACATCAGCGCAATGACAGCACACAGCTATCCTTTTCTGACACTGCTGTGCCTCTCTGCACAGGCAGTGATCTGGCAAGCAAGACTGCCTCTAACTGCCTCTGACTGTACCAGAGGGAGGACAAGAACAGATACAGCCTCTGAATCATATCACACAAAAGGAGGAGAGACACGCTGCCGGTGCCCACGGGAAATGTGGGCTCCTTAAATAGTATCAGAACAAAACAACCACGTAGGTGTCTCGAGATCCACCCACCCAGACTCCAAGTCACTTGTCTGGCTCTGCAAGAACAACTTAATTGCAAAATCAAGGTAGTACAGAGTGGACAAAAAAGCAAAACAAAAGGGCACTGGAGCAGGTAGTAAACATATCTAGGATCTCAAAATAAAGCAGGAGAGACGCTCGATAAATCCACGAATAGATCTGACATAAAAGTCAGCACAAAGAGGTAAAGCTCCTCGAAGGTCATACAGGCTTGAATCCTGCTGCTTGACTGAAATGTCAATCAATCATGTAAGCTCATACCTACAACTGCAGCTGTTGATTATTACAATAACAACGTCCTTGACCGCACAACAAGGTTGTGGACACAAGGTCACACTGTAGATCACTTGACGAAGGTAATTGCGAATGCACACAGGCTGTCACACACGGGGTTTGGTGCCATTTTGCGACCACAAGGTCTGGACACCGTTCAGCTCTGCCAGCGAGCAGCACCGTGAACGAGACGAGTCGTGGAGTAAAACGCTGACGTTATGCCTTTCAACTTGTGAAAAAGCCCACTCGACGAGCTGCTAATAACTCGATTAACCAGGTGCTAATGTGTTTTACCCACAACCATTACCATTAGGTCGCCCCGTGACGTTTTTTAAAACACACATTAAACCTCTCACACCGGCATGCGTTACTGTAGACAACGTCTGACCGAGACGGTTGTTTGAATAAACACGAACGTATTACTACACAGTTGAGTTATTTCACGATATAAATAAAACGAAAGGCAACAAAACTAAGTTGAAGTGCACATACAAAGTTAGTGCGACGACAAAGCTCAGTGAATTTCTGGGCTAAAGACGCTGCCACAGCTGCGGGCACACCGGCCACACAAAGGGACACACAACACAACACAACACGGAGTTGGGCTGTCGGTGCAAACTACGGAGAGCTAACGTAGTCGTTAGCTAGAGGTCGGCTGCTTTAACGTGGACATGTCCGTGCCGGGTATGTAACAATGCCAGCACTGGCGAGAGACATTAGGTAACGCAAGGCTGGAGGCTACAGAGCAGCCGTGAGGCCATTTAAACAAAGTCGGCAACATTACAGCTGGCTAGCCGTGCCACAGAGCTAGATAGCAACGTAGCCGCCGTAGCGCTTACCTCGAGCCAAATCCGCCGGGTAAAGTCTGCGTTGTGTCCTTACAACATGGACATTTCTTGGGTAAACGCTGTGGTGGATGCGCGGGGGTTCTCGCTCAAACAAGGGAGACCACAGAGGTTTGGTTTCGGGTTGTTTAGCCTCTGTTACCGAAATGAGCAATTAAGGATAAGCCTACGCTCTTCGCTGATCGCATCTTTCCACAGCGACAGCGCCACCTGACAACGGAAATGACGCACACACTTATTTGATTGACAGCTGCGATCGACCAATGGCAACCCCTTATCTGCCCTTTCCAAGTAAATGGTTGCGCACTGATGATGAAATTCTTTAGACAACAAAAGTTGCTAAACGAAACATCATTACATCATAGTTGTCTTTACGGGAAATGTCTAACACATACAATTCAGTTTATTATGCTGGTAAATGTCATTGTGGACATATGATATTATGTCAACAAAGTTTGTTATTTATTATGTCATATGCATGCATACAATTATCCAATTAGGCTACCCTTTGAGTGTAAGAGCTTCATTGGGCAGGAAATAATATTTTTTACACTAAGTATTACAAGTTCTACAGATAAAATCTGCCACAAATAGTTTCCTCAAGCACATTTTTTTATAATGAGCCATCAGAAATGAATTTACTTCCTCTAGAAAGTATGGGTAAGAGATGATCATTTAAAGGGCCTATCAAACCTATCATGACAAGCATGAAGCCTTTTATGTTGATGGAAACCATGAAATACCTATTTCTGTTGTTAATGGTGTTGTGCACAAAGAGAGAGCTGACTGCTAATATTTTTACCTCCACACTGTAGTTATTTTAATGAGACACATATTGCACTTCATTTAGGTTAACCAGATGACTCAGCGAAACTGCGTGTCACTGAGACAATCTGTACTTCACCTGATAAACACATACACTTTTCAATATTTGAAACTTGAAATTGTAATCTGTCAGGGTGTTATTGCTAACACAACTACCAGTTCAGCTCAGTAAAAAGACAATTTGTTGACATTTACTCAGCAAGTAGAGTTTTGAATGGTGTCAACATTTAGCCAAGCCCACCAGTGTTCTCAATTTAGACTACCTTATATTCCAACCACAGCTACCAGTTTCAAACCAGTGGGCAGGTGTGACAGACGCAGAGGCGAAATGGCACAGGGTTATTCAAGTTGCACCAGTCTTCCTGCCTTGACTCAGCAGAGCATAAGCCCCCAGCCACATGAAACATTTGTCAGCCTGTGGCTTTACAGTGCTCTGCCCACTGTTTTTAAAGAGGAAACTGAATCATAACTCAGAATGCAGGGTCTCTGCAGAGAAATGTGTTTTGGATGCTCTTTTGGTGTGTTTGGGAAAACTAAGGTTGACTGGATATTAAAGACTTTTACAGTTGTAAATCTTTATATTTGTAATATTTCCAGTGGTCATAACAGAACAAGCTTTGTAGTGTTTCCTAACATTTGAAAGGGGAACATCAAAAAAGGGACTGTTACTTATAATCTCAGAAATCACACTTTTTTTTTTCTTTCTTTCAATATGCCACACAAACAGACTTCTCTGTATTGGTATATATAGGGTATGAGGTGTTTTCTTGTGAGTTCAGCCTTGTAGGATGACTGGCACGAGCTCCAGTTTCTGTTTATTTTTCAAATTGGCTGTATCCTCAAGGCATGTTGTGTCTCTTGCCTCTCCTTTGCCAAGATTATTGGGAAGACCTCCTCACCAGAGTCCTCCTCCCCTAAATCAATTCAGAGAAATGTCTCGGCATGTTTTACCTGCATGGTATGCACGGTGTTTGTGTGTTTGTCTGAGTGTAGCTGAGTGGGGGAGTGCAGACTATCAGTCTCATTTTGACTCCCAAGCAGACTGCACACAAATATCGTGGGTACAGATTGCTGTTGCTATAGCAATTGTCATTGTAAATCTGTGGGAGTATCAGGGGGAGATACTCAAGCAGATGCTGCTTGGAATAATCTGGTTTGGTGGTTAAATGGTAGAAGTGGTATAAATAAATACACTCAAGTAACACGTGTTCATTTACATGTGTCTTTCCTTTCTTAAAGTGAATTAGAGAAAAATGTATTAACTCTTGCTCTCAGGAGTTGACTTATGACCTTAAGTGCATTCTTGAGAAAGTGTTACTGCTATGGCATAGTTGGTTTGAACAGACCACATGTGGTATTATTTCTAGAAAGGTTTGACAGCTCCCCCTACTGTTTCATCTTATCAACTACAACAAGCTCTTACAGGATTTATACCATTATTTACACTCTATTGCATCAGTACCCAAGCCGATGATACAGTTCATGTTATATGTATGAAAAAGGAATTTTAAAAAAAAATGAAATGTTCAACTATTTATTAAAAATCCTACATTGCACATTCAACAATTTGACAATTGCAGCAATATGCACTTTCCTATACACAGAAAAACAATACAATGAAATAAATAAAGTATGCCATAAACATATTTACATATTAGACAATTCCTTATATTGCATCCATCTCTACTAATTATGCACTCTATAATGAGTGCACATCTGGGCCATATCTCAATATTCAGGGACATGACATAGTACTGGGAAATAACTTGCTCATACTGTTGATGCTTATAATATTTTTAAGGTAGTACAGCATGATGTCAGATAAACACATACCTTACCAAAATTAAGTTCTGACGGAATTTGAATCATCGACAGAAAGAGCACTTGGGTTTCCTCTGATTTCCCCACAGTATCATCTCACTTGTTTATCAGTGAATACAGAAGTTAAGAAACTCCCTCTTCACACTGTGTAATAAAGAAAAGCAAAACAACAGATGATGAACCTGAAAATCCTCTAAAATTCTAACATATCATTGACGTAAGAGACACAACCTTGTCCAATGTGCATTTAGCGTACAGTCTGAATCAGATTTAAAAAATGTGACATCTTGACTTTAAACAAACAGATGTTTCGCTATCACAACACACATTCAACACACTGATATAGACCTACTGTATATTTTGATGCACTGAAACTCTCCTCTGTTTACAGCAAACATTCTATTACAGTGTATTACAGCTTAAAGCTTGGTTCATGACAAATTATTTGTTGTTAACTATGCTAATTGCAGTTGGTCATTTGAAAACCAATGGAAACACCTTCTCACATTTGCATGTGAAAAGCACCCAAAGAAGAAGGTTCTCCGGCCGCATGTGAGGTTGCTGCAGCGTTGGTGCAGGTACAGACAGCAGACTGGTCTGCAGGGGGGCGGACTGCTGACGATGCATTGTGCCCCACCCCACCCCACCCCTGGGCATTTCTGTCTGGGTGACATGTCACAGACCATCCATCATGGCCAGAAGGTCATCTCCTTTGCTGCTGGCGCTGGGAGATTGGTCTCCAGACTCGGTGAACTCTCCCATGATCTTGGCCAGCTCAGCATTGGCCTGTTGGTCCTGGAAGACAATGTTATCCACCAATCATACATAGTGTTGGGAGTGGGCACAGGCATTTACACCTCATTAGAGTAAATCCTGTTTGAATGACAAAGCCTTGCATATCTGATCACTCACTGTTTTGTATAATCTTAAATCCATGATTGAGATAAGCAGCATTCAGCCATGGGGGTCCAATCATGTTTTTTTTATTTTTTTTATCAAGGGTAAAATACACCCTACTAGTTATCAGACTGCAGGCATGTTAGTAAACTAAACTAAGGTTTTTGCCATGATTTCCTTTCCCAGAAAAAAAACAAAAACAAGATGCACTTGTAGTCGAGAGAGGAGAGCAGTAATCCAATCAAGGCACACAAGGAAAAGAGGCTGTGAAAAGGGAAACTGACAGTGCAAAACAAAAGAAGCATCATGGCTACAATGAGGGTAAAGATGGGGATTAGCATTCTGCAGAATGTGTGGACACAATAGATGGAGGGGAGGCTCGTTTAACTGCAGCCTTCATCAAACACCACCTCTAGTCAGACATACAGAAAGTCATCTCTCATGCTGACTTCTCGTGCACTTTCATTAAACACTGTAATCAGCACTCTTCATTTGAGGTCAGTTGTGTTGTTTGTGCACTCTCACAACAAAATGAGGGAGAAAAATATTCTGTGGGTTGAGCAGCGTTGTAGAACGTACTTTTTTTTCTCCTGCACCAAACAGATTGTGAGATGAGCTTTACCTTTGTTGCTTGGATGTTTATGACTCCATAGAAAAGCTCATCTGGTCTTGATATCAGTGCTTCTCTGTAATAAAGGAGAGTCATAATTTTAGCTTCAAAAATTAAAATGAGTTCTTTTTTCTTTTTTTTTTTACACAAGGGAAATTAAAAGTTTCACAGCAAAACACAAATGACTCACTCTTCCTCCTCATCTGTGGCAAAGAGATTGACTCGGAAACCGGTGTCTGCATTTCCTGGTTTCTGAACTTCCAACCCCCCCATTAACTTGGCCAATAGATTCAGCTCCTCTTTGGCCAGAGGGTTGGGAGCAGCATTGACCTGTTGACACACAGCAGATTGTTTACTTCAGTATGTTTGTGCTAAACATGTTGGTGTTGATGTTGCACCAGGAAGCAGACTATCATTCTGGACCAGGATTACCTCACCAGATTCCTGTGTATGTCAGGCATTGTGGACACTGTACATAGGTCAAACCTGTTGGAGTCAACATTGTTTTCCGAGCACAAGAGACGCTGTGTATTAACAGTGCAAAAGTATGCATGGTTACACTGTTCACGGAAAAAAAAAACAGTTTTACTTTTACCTTTGTGTGCTGAGCAGAATTTTTTGATGTTCCGGACATGTGGGTTTCCACCGGACGACTCACACTGTACCTGAATGAAACAACACAGTGACAACACAGTGTCAAAGATAACGAGCTACAGAAGTTCAAATTCTTAATTCAGCTGGTTCTTTTGCATAGTCTTTGGAAATACAATGTCAATACTCTATCTCGGCTATAATTGTATAAATAATAAACAAACTCAAGGGCTAAGGAGCAGGGTGGTTAATAATACACACAGCTGCCACTCACCCAAGTGACTTCATCAGTTCTGCAGAGAGGTACTGTAGGGAGTTTGAGGCATTTAAACTTCCCCATACTTCCCATCCTCAAAGGTCTATGAAAACATTTAAAACCACAGTTTAAATGCCTAAAGGCCCCTAACAGTCAGCACATGTGACCAAACCCTCAGTTCCCTGGTGGCCTGGAGGTTAAAGGGAGGACCATGAACTGCAACAGCATGGGCTTATATACACACCCCGACATCTCTCAACTGTCGACTGTTGACCAAAATTAACTTTAGAGAATGATACAATATCTTAGGTGAGTGGTGGAACGTCGTCTAGATTCCTTTGACTTAAGGTACTTTAATACCTTTAAATACCTCATGACCTGGTTGGCCATGGTCATTAACGCATTGTCACTGCACAAAGAACATAAAGTCATACATGTTTGTGCCTAGTTTGGTGACCCTGTCTCCAAATATCTCAAAAGATCCTTCCCGGACAGCAGAGGAGTAGCTTCCTCCATTGTTGAACTGCAGCCTGTTCACTTCTTCACCAGTGCAGCTAAACATCCTGCAAATACCAGACACAAAAACACAACATCTATCTGATGAAAGAAGTTATGTGACACCCTTAAACTGTCCGTTCACAATAGACATACAATGATCCAAGCTAAACATACATCACATCTAAATTTAGTAAGTGCAAAGACTTGTTCAATAACCCTCTGTAATGCAATTAGCTGCAGATAGGCCTACTTAACATCAGATTACAGTGCATGTGAACAATCAGAAAACAGTATATCACAAGGAAAAAGGCAAACATTAGACCAAAGGTATGTTTTTTTTTAACACAAAGCTTTTTTATCTCACTATATTTAGATCATTCATCATCAGAGTGAAGATTATTTGCTAGTGAGGGATAAGAGCAGTCAACAGTGATACCTTATCAAGCCAGGGACTTGTGTTCCATGAGGCACAGGGCCACTAGTGGGTAGTACAAAACGGCCATTGGAGTTCTGCACTTTGTCCTTAAGAAAAATTGACACCTGGCACAGAAGAAAGACATACAGCAGAAGGCTTGTGAGGAAAATGATCCCAAACAATAAATACTGTAATAACATCTAATTAATTCTACCAGCATGGGTAAAAGTTATAAAATTGTGGACTTACCCTTATATGCATGTCTTGGAAGAAAATTAGAAGAGTTTGTCTAATCAGCTGGAATTCACCACTACACAAGGGTGTGTACATCTATGAAGTGAAAATAAAAGATAAATACAAATTTAGGAAAGGGGAGATGAACTTGACAGAGACATACTGTACCGTCATGTACTAGCAGCTGTAGATTTATATAAGGCCAGTTTCTATTAGTGGCGTGAATGGGCCGCTGCCACTTTTAATTGCTGACATCATTACTCTGATATCCTATCTGCAGTTGGATTGGATGACTTACGCCATCTTCCTTATTTTGACTGGTATTTCATCTAGCCTGGATAATATTTTTTCACTGACATGTGTTTCCTATTGTTGCAAGCTGCGCATGCTGCATACGTTTTGGTGCATTTTTGCATTTCACCTAACCTTACAACGTTTGACCTATATTTCACCAAAAGCCAAAACCTCAATCATCTAGCAGCACACTGCAGCAAACATCAGTAGGCAATGTGTAATGTTGCTACCCATTTCTTCCACACGTGTCGTACCTCTATGAGCTGACGGTAGGTCTCGTCAACCTGGCTGAGGATGCTGGGAGTGTCTTTCACAAAGTCCTTGATTGCATCCATGTGGTTGAAGGACACAAGGAGGATGTCCTTCGGCCGGGGACACAGCAGTACCTGGTACTTGAATGCCATGGTCATCAAGTCATAGAGCTGCAAGGGGAACATGCATCACTTGATTGTCTCATGCACCAAAATCCACAAACTGCTACATAATAAACAGCAGAGGGAGCCACATGTGTATTATTAGATGTATGGACTAGATACACCACTACTGCTATACACTTGTATTATAAATATACAGTATTAATTGATATGTAGATTTATGTCATGTAGACCCAAAGCATGTTTGAGTTTACAATTTCATTCTAGTGTGTATACTGATGATCTGAAAGACAAAGACAACTGTGTGGTTGATTGTATTACATGTCTAGTGTGTGGGTAAAGTCTGTGCAATGGACCGGAAATTCAAATTAGAGGAGAAAGGGAACAGAAAAATTCAAAACGTACTGGTTAGAAAACAGTCTGCAGCTGCTGGCCCATATCACTGTACCTTATCCATGCTAGCTTGATTGAGTCTCATTATGGAGGCGTGGGCCAGCCTGTCGAACACGGTCCGCAGAGCCTTCTTGGAGTAAAGTTCCTGTGGCTTGAAAAGCTCCTCCAGAAACTTTTTGTTGAACATGGTGGTGATGATGTCGTTCATAACTAATAAGGCAAACGGTACAACAGAGAAGTCCACAGAAGTTTAACTTAGGTTAGACAAGTGTAATCGCCACACCGTGGGCTCAGAAGCAGGCAGATGAGCATTCTACACTACATTTTGGCCAAAGCCATTTCACCCAAAGCATGAAGGCCCTAACAAAGCAGCAGCATAGAAAGCCCTCACTCAGCATACAATATGTCCTATATGGAAGCAGGTCTGCAGCCAGGTAGGAAAATCGTAATATTTTTTTCACAAGCTGTGCTTTCTGTCAGTTACTGCTGCAACTAACAGAAATGATCACAATCACCTTTTCCAAACATTTCTCATGCTCTATTATCTCCTCAAAGCTGATGTTGGGTCATATTGTCTGTAGAGCTACTTACCCACAACGAAGCCAACTGAAAACAAAGGAGCTGTGACAAGTGAAACAGTGTGACAGACAGCATGGGGGGGACCTCGGATGAGCTTCTTGAAATATGCAGAAAGTAAGTGAAAGGGCGTCCCATCCACTTAAAGACAACCAGAGCACATTATGTAAAAGCTGATCTATGCATACGAGGTCCCATCTGATGTTTTTCCAAGTCCTCTTGTCTATGGAGCGCATTGGTTCAGTCTAGGCCAAAGCAGAGTGAAGAGCTACTAATGCATTGTAGCATAACTAAACTGAAGCTCTGTAATTATACCTCTCCTTCTGTCATCCTCTATCCAGCCAGCTATTGAGGAATCTTCATGAATTGAAAGGAAATAGATAAATGCAATAATGTCCTGAAAACATCTCAAGACTTCTTATAATGTGGATGTATGCTATAAAAATCAATATAGTAGTGTGGAAAAGGTTTTGGGGGGCAGGCATTTTAGACATTTACAAAATAACACCACCTGTGTCATCTGATCACTTCTATATTTATCTACAACAAGGCAAAAACACAAAACACACATCCAAAGTTGTGAAACTATTGACAAAGCTTTTGATTTCATTTTATTTCACTCCACTTTGTAAGATGTTGATTAATAAAAACTATTCATTGCATTATCCTCACTTTACGTTCAGTAACTTAATCTATAACTTTTGCACCATTCTGCATACATGCTGTAAAAGTGATTCATTGTGTGTGTTTATTATAGCTACTGTAGACAGAATTTACTGTGATTTGTTAACCACTGTGAATGACAGTAAAATCTACAGTGGGCTCCTGATTTCAGTGGCAACATAAACTGTGAGTTTGTGCGAGTTATGGCTTGATCACAAATCATATGTGGATTTACAAAAGAACATACTGACTTGTAACTTTAACTGTTGACTTTCTCTAAACTTGTGAAATCGCCATCCAGTAGAAGGAGAAACGCGCTGAAGTGAACGTGCAGTTATCTCATTACAACGAAGACACTTCACTGCAGGGTGACATTTGTGTTGTTAGCCGGCTAGCTGCTAAGCTAACTACCTTTCTTAGCTTTGTCGGCGGGGATGTTCTGAGCCCGGAGCCGCTGGTCCAGGATGTACAACATCTCCCCGCCGAGGTTGATGAAGAGCAGCGGCAGAGTCCGTGAAGACATGACGGTACTTAGACGGCCGGGTGTCTCCAGATAACAGGGGCAGCTAGCGGGTGTAGCTAGCTCGGATGCTTGTTGATGGGGGGGATCTGTGTGTTTGGTAAAGCCTCTTCTGGTTGCCAGGCCACGAAGACAACAGCCAATCAGAAGGCTGTGCGTTATGGCGTTCAGGAGAGGGGAGGGGTAAAGGCGGATGTGAAAATGCTATTTAACCACAGTGTGAAGTGTATTGTGCATCCAATGCATCCGCAATGCAAAGTGTCAAACTGATAAAAACAAAAAAACAACAACAACAACAAAAAAACAACTCTTACAGTTTACATTAATTTACATTTATTTAGAGTCAGAACACTGTTCTCAATTATGTCCACAGGACATCAAAAAAAGTAGCTGCATCACTTGCAATAACAGGAGAAAATACAATTAAACAAACACAGATTTTATTGAAATATTGTACAGTTTATGCTTCAACGGTTAATTATGTTGTGAGTGGGTGAAAAATATAATTCACACTACAGCGGAATAGGGCTTATCACACTGTAATAAAGTCACACACAGTATAAGACTAATATAGCTACTGAGTTACAAAGATTACTAGCGTCTCCATATGAGAGACAAGATAAAACAATCACTTCTACAAAAGCAAGACAAGTGTGTAAAGGTTACAAAAGGAAATTACAATCTGGATATGAAAGGACAGAACAATTGTGAATTTAAGTGCTCTGATTAGCTGGAATCAAACAGATACTCATTAATGTCATGTTACAATGTAATATCTCCATTCCTGATGCGGATTTCTCGCGCCATCCTGCACACCTCACAAAGTCCACAGGTAAAAGTCATCAAGGCGTCGTTGCATACCGTTCCCTGTGGTCATGAGATTGCAAAAAGAGACGAGAGAGAAAAAAAAATCAGAACACAGAAGGCCACCCCTCAGTTCTGCAATTGAGGTTACCTAATTTTAGGGAACACCCAGTATTTCTAAAGCATGTGCAGTTTCTGTTTTTCACAAGAGGTAATACTGAAAGCAGTCAGCCAGTGACTGACCACAGCAAAAGTGTGGAGAATATGATAAATGAATAGTGTGGGACATACCTGAATACCATAGGTCAGCCTCATGTGAGTCCTCATGGCTGTCATGCCTCCTGGCACACAACCCAAGCAGCAGTTTTCTCCGTATTTATTTGCCGTGTAGCAGCTCAGTGCAATCGGACAGAGACAACCAACAGCACCTGCACAACAGAAATTGAATTGTGAACGTGTAAAACAAAATGTTTTTAGTTGTTTAGAAAATAAGTGAAGTGGTGCCAATGCATCTTTGCTGTATGATGAAATCGACCGATATCAAAATAAAGCATCTACTCACAGACAAAGCAGTCAGTACAGCAGGAGCACAGGCCAGTGCTCCACTCTCCTGTTTGGACATTTGTCCCGTAGCCACCTGCTCCTGGTTGATGAGTGATTACTGGGTTCGACATTTTTAATCACTGGATTTCCTAGTTGGTGTTGATTTAGTTGCCTGTAAGAACACAACGAGCTGTTACTGGACTGGAACAGAGAAAAAGTGCACTTTGTTGTAGCTGGAAAAGCTGTGAGGGAAATGGCTTGAATCAATCTTGAGTAGTTGTCGTCAATGCTCGAACCCTAATGCAGATTACATCTGTTATCCACAGCTCAGTCAGCATTGATGAAACTTCCCTTCGTAACACATAGTATATTAGCGGACATAGGGCCTCTTTCTGAACAGCACTGGTTTATGTGAGCTTTTGCCTGAAGTCAGAAATGCACTTGTATTGTCTTCCAAACACAATAGGTATGCAATAGCTCAACTTCTCTGTCTCTGTGGCTGCTCAGGTTAGCCCTGTTAACCCTAACTCTTTTAGTCTTGACAGTCTTGACCTAGAAAATGTTAAATATTTAAAAAAAAAAAAAAAGAAGAAAAAAAAAACATGGCTCACATAATATTTGAGTTTGCCCTTACTTGGGTCAGAGATAGATCATATTGGTCTATAAATATAATGTGCACCACTGTGACTGGTATAACACTACAGTAAAGTAAAAATGATCAAACTACGAGCCATGAGTGCAAACTTTAACAATCAAAATGAACTAGCTGACCAAAACTTAAAAAAAAAAAAACTTGCAAAGTTCCAGTTTATCTTGTAGCAATGCTGATGAACAGTAATAATGTGAACACACAACTTTTTTTTAACACAAGTGAACAATTTTCAAATCTTGCTTCCGAACATGAACAATTACCATTTAAAGTAAATTTGCAATGAATTCTAATGTTAACCTACTATGAGAGGAAAAAGTGGTGTCACTTACCAGAAGAATCTGTCAGTCTGCACTCACACTGATCAAACTGACAAACTCCACACCGCACAGGAAACTGTGACGAGCCAGAGCTGTGACAACCTGTTTTGCTCACATACTGCTGTGTCTCACCAAAGATGACAAAGATCTGTGGTAATTCACTGGCAACCGACCGTAGACCTTAAAAGAGAAGTGCTGCTCTCCTTTGAGGCTGATCGTGGGTATAGGGACAGATCATAAGTCCATGTGTCTGTTAGGAGCCTCCATTTTTAATGTTTTTTTTAAACCTTGCATATCATCAGCAGGGTTCAGAGAAATATGAAACTGACGAGTATCGAGTTGACCACATTTTCACAGAACTCAAAACGCAAATGCATCACGTCCTTTGTGTCACATGGGGTTTCAAACCACTTTTGACACCTCTGCAAAGTAATGGCTACATTTACTCAAATGTTGAAGCCATACAAAACGCCAAAAACCTGTTTTCTGATTAATTTAAGCCAAATAAAGAAACAAACATGTCACATTAGTCACATTCAAACATATCTTAACTTGTTAATGCTGGAAAAACTAAGATATGAAGTAACTGGATTCATTAATGGACATTTGCAATATAATGGAGCCTGTATGTAAAGCAGTGAGAGGGTAGTGATGGTGATATCTCTGGTATATGTTTTGTTATCCAGTAGACTGGAAACAAGATGTTGACCATGTTTTTGATTTCTGAGGCTATAACTGAGGCATATTTGGAATAAACTGAGTTGCAGTGGATCCACAATATTGCACAACTGCTCTTGTTGTTGTCTCTGGCTCCTGTGTTACATCTAATAGACCTTTCACCACTTATACTGATGCTTTCAAGGCCATTGAAGAGTGTGGTCTGACACACTGAGAGGTTTCTTACCAGCACCGTAATTGCAACATCTAACATTACGCAATGTATGTCAAAAGACATATCTTTTAGTAGTTTTTGATAAAAAATGACACTACAGGAAGTTTGCTTTTGACAGATCTAAGTAGTCTCTAGTTGAGTTAGCTACACTTTGCACAAATGGACAACAGCCACCTTCATGCAGATTCCTCTTGTATCATGCATTTAATTAATAGTAATTTATTTCAGCACAAATAAAATCCAAAGTCTCATTTAAACATTTATTGCATTTAATTCTGACTTTTTCAGACACATCTGACATCAACCTGAAACCAAAACAATTTAAATGATATTTCCGGGTGGTTATCAGCATGACTCATTACAACATGTACAGGTGTAGAAGTAAAGATAATAAGTTTAGTTGTAATATACAGTTATATGTCTTTTATTGGGCTTTGGCTGCCTCTGACGCTGTGGAAGATAAACTTTGCTTCATCTTAAGCCTTTGCTCTGCTTTCTGCTTCTGCACCTCTTTGAAGACCTGTGAAGAGACATATGAAAAAGTGTCAGAAGAGATATAACACCTTCGCAATACCCAACACCTCGACCATGTTCACCACTCCCCTACACGGAGCGGAATAACGGGCTAACGTCTTTGCTACCTTGATGCAGAGTGCCTTCTTGGCCAGCCAGCGGCGGGTAACACGTCTGTAGTACTCTGGTGGGAAGGTGTAGGTGATGCCCAGCTGCTCACACACTCTCTCAAAGGCATCATAGCGAACCAACCTAAGGTGTTTGAGAATCTTTTTTCTTCTGTCTATAGCCATGAGCATCCGCCTCTTGTTAGCTTTGTCCTGGAATTAAAAAATAAATAAATAAAGACACTGAGGTTGGACATTTAATGTGATTCGAAGGGGCTCATACAGGAAAAAACGAGGACAACAAGTGACAACAATTAATTATAAATCTAACAGACACAGTCTAAAAACTCAAACAACCTGTATTCCTTAACTATGTCATTTTCAACCAAAATGCTCATGTTATCATGTGACATGGAAATTTCCAACCATGACTGTGCTACGCATGTTTGTATTTCATGTGGGGGAGTAAACAGGATATCCTGTAGTTCACACATACTCAACACCACAGGAAGACAAAGGAAATGTGAGGACATATTCATACGTTAACAGCTCTTTAATGGTGCAAACTGACTTAAATGTTACGTCATCTTCAATTTTTTTTTTTCATTAAAACTGGCCACAGAACAAATTTCCCCTTTGATGATGATGATGCTGACGGTACTTCCTCACTCACCTTGTGATGTTTCTGCAAGTGCTCCTGATAGTTACGGATTCTTGCTGTCAAAACAGCCACTGAGGGAGAAGACAAAGGAAAAAGTGGAGTCAACCAACATACTATTAAAATAGTCTAGATCTTATTTCTGTGCTTCAGGAAGAACACCATGTACAACACCAAAGCAAATCAACTCACCCTGCACTTCCACCGAGTTGCGGTCATTCTCATCCCTCTGGACTTTTGCAACCAGCTGTTCCTTCTTCAGCTGCAGCTTCTCACTCTGAGGACATGAACACAGAACACTCAGCTTCCTGTACCTGTAACTGCCACATCAGTGCGGTTTTTTGTCTTATAATCAATTACTAGCATGGGTATGGGCATATAAATGACAAAGCAATCTGTTGAGAAAAGAGAGCTTACATGACATGCTAACTCCAGTGAAAGAAGTCTTTTGATAACATCATCAGTCCTGTTAACAAGAAAACATCCATTTAGAAAGGTAGTGCATTAATCTAATACATGAATGTAAAGAATCATAATTATTTCTACTCATTTTATGTAAGGTATGCATGTACGTTTGAGCGAGAGGTACGGCTGAGTAATCCATCTTCAGCATTGATGGAGGGAGATCACTGAGTTGACTTGGAGGGGCTGGAAGACACAAAATATTTGGGTGAGGACATTTCAAAAAATGCCAGAATATGGAAAGGTCAGCGATGATGCAGCCTCATAAGATACCTGTCTTCTTTTTCTTTGCACCCCGAGCATAATGCCTCACCGGTGGTAGAATAGCAAAGTTTCCTGCAACTGAAGAGAGAGGGGAAACAACATAGTGAGTGGACAAAACAATAGAGGCATCAAAAGACAACATAGACAAAGGGCTGGTGGTTAATGTGAGCTCAGAAGAGGCCTGGCAGCTGCCTAAGAACAGGGGAATCTAATGCTGCTAGACAAAGGAACACATTACATTTGCTAGAGAGACACACACACACAAAAGTTGACACAGTGAACCATCAGTGATTGCCAGTCAACCCTGACTATATGGGAACAAATTTGCAAAGCAACTTCTACTACGTCTACTACAAGGATGACTCAAGACATCTGTGACAGTTTCAGTGATGATGCATCCGTGTTGAAAGCTGGTTTGAACGTCAATACTACCACACTGACACCTAATATGGGACACTAAATGTGTGATCTATGCAATTCACTAATGCAGTGACAGAGCTTAACCTTTCTAAACCATACAGCTTTATACTCAAAAGGAGGCCATAGATAGTTAACATGTGGTTAAACAAAGTATTTGATCCCAAATGATGCTGACTGCCATGTTTCTATTAAGGCAAATATTTCATACCTAAACTTATTAGGCAAATAAATTATCCATTTTAGGACCAGGGTGAGAAAAGAGCATGTTTTCTGTTGGTTACCAAACTCAACGTCAAGTTAAGTATTAAATATTTCCCTCCGTGCCACTTAGCATAATAGTAATACGTCTCCATTGTGAGCTTCGTAGTGAGAGAAACATTTGTACTGCGTTGTGAGAGACAAATTTCACCGGATGATAACTTATCTATTGATCTAGTTAAAGTAGCACAGCTCAGAGCACGAGCAAGATAATCTGTGAAACATGTCCGTCCCACCCACCAAATAGAGCAGCGAGGCATATATCAGATAAAAAGGGGACTGTGGTTTTCAATATCATGTCATATAACATCAAGAAGTGATGTCATTTTCCACGTCAGCCCAGATGCATATAGCCTATATTTTTAAATATTAGGCTAAATGCGATCATTTTATCGTTTTATCCTAAAAGGCATTTATGTGAAATATTGTCATAATTAGAATTTGAAGTGACAGGATTTGTTTATTGATGCGGTGACTCATGAAGAGAGTTAGTTCAGGTACCTCTGTGACAATGAGACAAAAATAGAGTGAGAAAAATGAGTTATAGTGTTCTACTTGACTTGGCTCTACTTGGAAATGAAAGTATAGCTGCTCTAGGTACGATCATGAATCAAGAGATGTTGCATTAGAAAAAGAGGCATGGTGAGGCAGGCAACACACAAGCAACGTTTGAAAAAGAGGTAACTGAGTCGTCAACATAAGCTCTGCAGCAGAGATGGGCGGTAGATGGGCTGTTGAGATGCTTGTTTGGTTGCAACAGAGTCCCTTTCAGTTGTGTGTTTACACTAATATGGTTTTAACAGCCCCCTGTGGTCACAACCCACTGCTGCATTTTCTACAGGTGGAAAATGTCTCCCACCAACATATAATTAGAGACATCTCAGACCCCAACTCCTCTCTGTCTGTTCACCCCCTCCTCTAACACCCACCTTCTCTGGACTTTGCACCGTGGGTGACAGCCCCTTTAGTGTGGTTGGGTCCACAATGTCTAAAAACCTACCTGTTCAGACTTTCCTTTCCTGATTCATAGTGTAAATATCATATTGTGTGTTCTATCTATTGTAGCTATAGCTCTGATGTATGTTGCTTTTTATTTTATGTAACCTCCATTGTATGGTATTCTTAGGTGACTAAGAACCCGCTTATAAATAAAATGTATTGTGTTACATTATATCATCATCATAGTCAAATCTGGTCAGAAATACAAAAGATGGACAAAAGAAATGGTCAAATAAAATTCTAAATCAATTCTATATAATTCATTTGCCTCAATGAATTTTGTTATGTTTTAATAAAATTGAACTAATCTCTTTCCTGGCTGTGGAGCAGCTTTTGTGCTGGTAACCAAAGCCCAGCATCATGCCAGGCATGATACTTAACATGATGGGAATATTAGATGATTTAAAAACTTTAAAGGATTTTAATACAACTGTTCTACAAGTTAAAGCAGCATTCAAGTCAAAGAGTAACCCTAGGCCAGAGCGATCTATCGCTCTGCCCTAGGCTACAAGCTAAATCACTTGTAAACACAGATAAGGCTACATGTTGTATGTTGTTGTTGTTGTTGTTGTTAGGAGGTTCAGTTTAAGGTAAAAATGTAACCAGGTAAAGACTAAAATCAGGAGACAAAAGACTTTAATATTCATGGTTATTAATTATCCTTACACTCAAACATCATTAACTGTTTAATTTACAAGTGCTGCCAATGCCATGAGTGACAGGTAGTAGGCTAGATGATGTGATGTCCTCTCAGCACTGCCCACTACTGTCCGTGTAGGGTGACTGACGGTGTCCTGACTAACGTGGACACAGAGATGCAGTAAACAGCCAGGTGTGTATTTAGAGATGTGTTGGCCACCTGTGTGCTGCTACAGACCCGGGCAGCCTCCGCATGTTTCTCTCCTCCCGGCTCGGTAACGGTAACATTAACGTTAGGCTAGGCTACTTACCGCAGCTGACTCTCGGTGCCGTTAACAACGCAGAGCTGCATGTCCAGGGCTTCACCGGCGCAGCAGAGCAAACCTCTCGCAAAACACCGGCCGAGGACTTCAGGGCGGTCCGCAGAGCCATGTTAGTGAACATGGCTCACAGGAGAGGTGTCAAGGTGGAGGATAAACTCTGTGTTAGTGGAGAAATTGTGACAGGCAGCCGTGGTCGACCCCTACATGAGGTTCGCCATTTTTACTAGACCAAACTAGCCGAGTGACGACGGAGGAACAGTTGTCCCAGCCCCAACGAATCGACCTCAGAACACATCGATTGGTCCGCAGCGTTTACGTCAAAGGAGAGCGATTAGTTTCGGTTTATCTCACAAAATAACAATAAAGATCGCTCTGTATCTCTTTTATTCACTTTTCATGTGCTCTAAAACAATTCCATGTAGCCTATTATATTTGAAAACATTTTTATTGCTTCTTAAAGTGGTTGTTAGGGACAAGTAGATGTCAGGTTGAATAGGATAAATCCAATAGGCCTAATTGATGGACTCACTGTAACATCATATTAATTTGAGAAGTAGCCTATATGATTTGTTGTGTTGTCATCAAGTTCTGTTTAATAACAATATGAAACCATTCATTCATAAAAGAGACTCTTGCAATAAGGCAATGAATCAGAGGTATTAAAATAGTAAAGATGTAGGCCTATACGGCATTAGGCTATATGACAATTAAACTGTATTGTTTATAATAAAAGTGGATATCTATAATGTTAAATTGCTATGGTAGCTGTTTCACATTAAATGACCCTCATGAAATCGCAAATGGCAGAAAGGAAGAGACTAAAAGTAGCTATACCAATACCTAATAATAATAATATTGTTTATAACTGATCAAATTGAATCCCTTTATGCAATGTAACATTCATATTTTACAACTATTGATGTAACGCTGTTTGGACCTCACTGAAATAAATGAGTAAATATTTTATAATACAGTCAAAAAGTATCACACCATTTTCAGTTGACCTTAAGTAAAAGAATGAGTAAACATCCAATCAAGGTTGAGACTGTCAAGATCCATGTCAATGAAAAAACAAACCCTCAAAAACAACAAAACCTTAGTCGGATTTATTTTGTCTAAAACCCATTTGCCAAAGAAAGCCCCTCACTTTTCCTCGGATCACCCCAGGTTCAGTAAGGTTGCTTTATTGAGTGATGATTTTACTTTGCCTCAGTGTGTGTTTTGGAAACTGCAGGCTACTCTGCTCCCATTTTAAATCACATCCATTCCCTACAGAAAACAACTCTTCGGATAAGAATCATTGGTAAACATCAAATGTTGAGGTATAGTGGTGAATGACCAGTCAGTTTGAAAACCACCTTTCTTTCTTTATAAAGTTTATTACTTTTTAAAAAAGAAACTGCTTAGATCGTGTCCTTTCAGCATACAAGTACTTTTGAGAACATTCACATACACTCACCAAGCACTTCATTATTGATCATACTTATATACTGAGGAAGGCCACTCTGCCCCTGAGGCCACTGAAGGTCACTGAAATCATCATCATTTTATTGAAACATGATTGATTGATTGGTATCAAGTGTTCCGTGGAAATTCCTCAAACCAGTCTGGACACACAAACAAGCCAGGTTGGGTCCATTGATTCATGCTGTTGACATCAAATTCTGATCTTGGCAGAGAGTGAGACTCATCAGACCAGGCTGTGTTCTTCCCGTCTTCTGGTGTCCATTTTTGATGAGCCTGTGTCCGCTGCAGCCTCTGATTTCTGTTCTTGGCTGACAGGAGGGAAACCTGACATGGTCTCCTGTTGTAGTCCGACGGCCTCAAGGTTCAGTGTGTTGTTGTGCATTCAGAAGTGCTTTTCTGTTCACCCCAGCTGTAAAGAGTGATTATCTCAGCTACCGTAGACGTTCTGTCAGCTCCAACCAGTCTGGACACTCTCCTCTGACTTTTCGTCAACAAGTTCTGTCTGTATAACTGCCACTCACTGGATGTTTTTTCTTTGTTTTTCACACAGTCCTGACCGGCCTGCTTGGCACCAACAAACATCCCATGGTCAAGGTCACTGAGACTGTTCCCATCCTGATGTTTGATGTGTTTGCTAATTGATGCTAATTGGGTGAATAAGCACTGAGTTCTTCATATCCTATAACCCACAACAAAGTCATATCAACAATCAAATTTTTCTTCAGATAAGAACTGTTTCCATAGAGGTGATGTACTGTATCTACAAAGGTTGGTACAGGTAAAACATGAGCATTATGATCATTAAATATCAATGTGATTTTTAGCATTCAATGGAGCAAGTATTTACAGCTATGTGTGCTATGCTGGATCAGCTAATCACAATCAATTCAATACACAAACCCAGATCTCCATGAATATCTTGCAAATCAATTATTCTTACAATCAAGGTAGAACTTTAGTCAATTTGATTATCATTCAAGGCTAATGCTCGTAGAAAAGGGAAGTCGTCCCAGAGAACATTCGGGTCCGGCTGTTCTTCAACTACACAATCGTCACACGATCCAAAAAAACACTGCTCCCTCTGCATCCCATCAGTAAACATATTCTGGTAGCATTTCGGACTGAAGGAGTCCTGATGCTCCAAGAGCGGCTGCGTGGACTCAGAGCGCAGGTAGACGTGGGGCTGTTCGGGTGGAGGGCTGCTGCACGGACCGGAGAAGATCACTGTAGCGTAGGGGACCGAGTCACTGTTGGAACCGGAGTATCCAGGGATGAACGGTGAACCGCAGATGGACTCTCCCAGGTCACTGGTGTCCTCTGCACTGTTTAACCAAAGATCATCATCTTGTTTGCTCAGTTTCATTGGGAGGTCCAGGAAGCTGAGGTGGGACAGGTAAATTGGATTGGGCTCGTCATTGTCCCAGGAAGCATGTGTGTCCTGCCAAAGGAAAATAAATAGGTCATCAGTGTTTTACATCCAATGAATACACAATATCTTAGTTAAAAGCGATTTCACACTATATTTATGAGCCTCCGCGCGCACCGTGAAATTCTTTGACCGGCGCAAGACAGACTCATGTTTTCATGCATCAAGAATTAAAGTCAGAGGTTCAAAGACGATCAGATACCGCCGTAGTTCCGACCATAAATGGCGATTTGGCGGCATTATTCTCATGACTCGCCGGGCAGCGAAAAACCGAAAACCGAAAGTAAGGAAACGCTGGTCGGCTCGCCCAGCATTTCCGCCACCACTAATAATAACAAAATAACGATAGAGACAAAACAATATATTTATTGAAAATGGGCCCATTACCAAGTGTGGGCAATGTAGATTCATCCACATTAATATGAGACTTTTTTATTGTCGCGGAATTTTTCGTTCTGCCGATGGAGAAACTCCTGGTTGTCCCTTTAAACAATAACAAAGCAGCAGTTTTTCTTATCTGTTTTCTGCACCTGTGTTGATTCTGATGTCCACCTCTTGATGCTGCTGTTCGCTGGATCAGGAACAACTGGCCAGAAGCGGCCCTTCAGCCTGGAGACACATGAGCAGTAGAGAAAATGTGTTGAGAATAAAAGACACTGCAGCTTGTCACCTACTGTAACATGGCGTGGGAATGATCTCACCTTTTGTGGTTGGAGAAACAAGTCATGACTATGAAAATCATCATCAGCGACAGTCCAACACCAGACGCAATTACAATCATCACAACAGTAACTGCATCTGAGAGGGGAAGAGATACATACAATCAAACAACTGATATGAGAATTTGCACACTCTGGAAAAAAAGGGGGAAAAAATGACACCAACCAAATGGCTCCATTTCAAAATGAAGAGTCGACCCATTCAGACTTCCACCAGAAGTGCTCACCATCATGAACACTTCATACAGAGACACAGTGTGGAGGTCTTTCAGGACCACCCTTCTCTCTTCGGGGTGAGCAATCACAACTGAAAGAAAAGAAGAGGTCAGACATCAGATAGCACCACATTCATTAGAAATAAAAAGAGGTTTTATTATAAATAAATAAAAAGAAAAGAAAAAACAACAAAGAAAGAGGTTTTAAAAGACCAACATTCAGTCATTTCACCTACCATTAATGGGTCCCTTGCCATCTGTGTAGAAGATTTTGTAGCCTTGGATAATTCCATTTCTTTGGTCTAATGGTATTTCATCCCAGGTGAGCTCAATATGTGATTGCCAAGTCTTTTTAATGTGTATTTTCGGAACCACAGACGGAGCTTTAAAAAGAAATATCTTCATTGTGAGTGATTGTTACAGCCACAGTGGTTTTATGGTCTTAAAATTTGACACTTGATATTATGTTTTTAAAAAATCATTATTCATTCATATCCACAAGAGGGCATTATTCCATCACATATCAGATTGACTGCACAATCCATGTATTTTTTACTCATATGGCAAACTCTTCTCTCACTTCTTCAAAGTTGAGGCAGCCCGACTCTCACACCTCTGCTTGCTCTTTGTGTGATTCTCTTGGCATCTTTGGTGACTTACCCTTTTGTCTTGAGTAGGCATTAACAGTCTGAGAAAGGCCTATCCCATCCTTAAACCGGGGATACACAGAGACTCCATAGGGCTTGTAGGGCTCAAAGCTTCCTATTGATGAAGGTGAAGAAGTTAGAGTGGATCAGTGCCCATAAACTCAAAACAGTGTGTACAGGCAGGCCTTGCACAGGCAAAATCAGGTTTTAGGGCGTGATTGTTTGATTCTTTTTTTGTGGTAAAGGATGAGACAAAGTAGGAAAACCAAATAAAAGGTCGGTAAAATAATAAGCACATAAACCTTGAGACCTGCAATACAAATACTATAAAACATACCTGTTACAATGAGGCTGGACTCGTTTCTGTCTGCAATCTCAAACTGGGTGAAGGAGAGGTCTGTCATTAACAAAGGTCTCCATTCAACCACGTAACCGATGACACTTGATGTGTTTGTGTTTTTCCACTGGACCACTAGGGCTTGGTCATCACGAGGAAGGACTGTGACGTCCGATATCACCCGAGGAGCTACGGGGACAAAAATATATTTCATATCCGAGGCCTTTTCTAAACAAGTTGAAGCACTTTCAAAGATGTCAGTTTTACCTTTAGGTTGGTAAATCCGCACTTCAGTGGGGGAGGATCTCCCTGCTGCATTTACAGCGCTCAGATAGACTCTCTTTGCTTTCCTGGGAAGCTGGAAAGTACAGTAATTCCCAGCTGTGGAGCACACCTTTCCCTTTTCACCTGGCAGTTTTAGCACCGAGACGATATATGACACATTCTGGCTGTTGCCGCGGAATTGTTTTGACGGCTAAAATGGAGAAAAAAAAGGGAGAAGGCATTTTAAAGGCAGACCTCACACACCCAACTAGAGCTATAACAGAAAATACCATCAGCTTATGGCAGGTGTCAAGCAGTGTGTGTGATGTGTGTGCACCTTCCAAAACAAGTGTATCCTGATTTGTTTGTGCATGTGATCCCCTGATAGTTTCACCCACGAGTCTAGGCGTCCAGTGGGAGCTGAAAACAAAAGAGACGGCTGTCAGCTCGGAATCTCGTCAAAAGCCTGCATTTCTCCCCTCACTCTTTTAGAAAGTAAAACTTTTCCATACAAGACAGGTCTATGGATTCACTGCCACAGTGTGTGGAAAAGAACTCAATACATCAATTCAGCTTGGGCTATAGAGCAGAGCAATGGGAGATGTAGAACATGACATTAGCATATATTGAAAAGGGCAGAAAATGGAAGAAAAGGCAATAGATTAGAAAATGTTTGAGTGACTGATTGTGTCACTGAATTGATCTGAACCCTACCACTCTCCAAGGTGACTCCAGACTGGCTGCTGCTCCATTCACTCCAAGGGCTCTGCTGGTATCTGACTCTTATCTGGGCAAAATACCGAGTGCCATGAAGCAGGCGACACTGGTACACAGCTCTGCTCGGTTTAGTCTTGTTCACCAGGATCTAACATGCACACAAGATCACACAAACCATACAGAGTTGAGACTCCCAGCGCCCACATTATGAACTTGAGAGCTGATACTTGTACAATATGGGTGCTTGTAGCTACTGCATCCAAAGTTAATCAACTAAACCTTCAGTTGATATTGACACTGGATTGATTTACACTCACTGGTAGTTCACTCCATTGACTGCTGTCAGCAGTCTTCAATCGGACCTCAAGGTTCAGGCGGAGGTTACTCGTCCAGGCCTGGTGCTGTGATAAGCTCCAGCTCAGCTTCAAGCAGCCGAACCTCCTCGGCACGGCCTCAAGTGTCAGGATCTTTGGTGGGTCAAACTTGGCTGAAATTAAACAGTCAAGAAAGCATGTACTCCGTGTTATTTGGATTTTAGTTCAAGCATTTTCACATTAGATTTAGCCTGGTTCAGGTATTACCACTTACTACTCAGTATTTTCTTTTTCTTTTTCTTTTCTTTTTTTAAATCAAAACCAAACAGTCCTTCTACAACACTTACAGCTGCTCTGACAGTAACCCTACAATCCCCAGAGACACCTCTAATCTTATGGATGAAAAAAATGTTCTGTCAACTGAGAAAAAATGTTTCAACCTGAAGAAAGGTGGCAGTTGGGCATTGTATTTTCTGTCGCATTCCTCTATAAAAAAAGTTTTGTTGTATTTTTATGCAAAATACTGGGTCTATTTTTTAAGGAAAGTAAGTGTGTCTCAAGTTGGTAAACAGGCCATACATCTTTTTTTATATGCAACAGATGGATATTCTTTTTCATCCAGATGGTTAGAAGTGTCTTTGAGGATCCTGAAAATAACTTCAACAGCTGTAACTGCTGTCGAACACTGTTCCAGTGGTCACCTCTTTTGACCTTTCAATGGAGGTTACTGTTTCAACACAATAGAAACAATCTGTGAAGTGTTTCAACAACTAAATACTCTATTATTTTCACCTGCACTGATGGGCTCCAAAATGATGAGTGCTGAAGCTGCCTCTCCGAGTTCATTCACCGCCTTCACATATATTTCCATTTCAGAGAAGAGGCCGAAGTGAGAACGAGGGATGGTATGGTGGTTGACTCCTGTCGGTAACTTGTATGTAAAGTTCTTGTTCAAATCCCTGAAATGAAGAAATCATATTGTGGGAAACACAGTTGCGCAACCTCGCAGACATATTTTGTAAATGACACTTTAGACATCCATGACACCAAAATGATGTTTCTTCTTTCTGGTAAGTTTGTTCAGTGTATGTCTGATTATTACCTTATCTTGGTGTGGAGGGTGTAGGTTGTGGGGAGGTGCGTCTCCAGCTGCCCAGGGTCCCAGCTACAGGTCAGGGTGTCAGTGGTGAAGTTTGTCTGACAGCTCAGGTTCTGTGGTGGTTCTGGTGCATCTAGAGATGGAAAAACAAAGTGACCATGTTTTTTTTAATAGAGTTGAAAATGAAAGTGACAAATCAATGTACATTCAACAACCACATTTTATCATGTGTGGATTTGATCGACTGTCATGTGAGGCTCTGTGAGACTAGTGCTACATGTGAGATTAAAGGGATACTTCACCAATTTTCTACTCAATGTCATGGCAAGGAAGAGTTTGGAGAACTTTCAGAGTCATCAAAACGCTTTTGGAGTTCCAGAGGAGTTCATATAATGGTGGTGGACAGTGCTCACTTTTGAATCGTCCAAAACACACACTATGAAACATCCAAATACGTTGTCCATACTGACCCAAGTGTCCTGAAGCCGCGACATGAAAAAGTTGTTCGGAAAAAAATAATTTGATCTCTGTTTTTAGCCTTGTTGTAGTAGTAGCTCCCAGTGGCTCTGTTGATGTTTGTTTACATCATACTTCCAATGGTTTAAAACAACGAACATTTCATAGTGTGTGTTTTGGACGATTCAAAAGTGAGCACGATTCGCCACCATTATATGAAAATCGGTTGCCAGCCGGACCCCCCCTGGAACTCCAAAAACGTTTTGATGACTCTGAACGTTCTCCAAACCCTTCCTTGGCATGACGGTGAGTAGAAAATTGGGGAATTATCGATTTTGGGTGAAGTATCCCTTTAATGTTTCTTGTACTTGGTCCAATTGTTCCAAATGGAAAGTACAGCTTCTCTTCAATGTCATGGATTGATACTGTACAATGTTGTTATTTTTCTATAAACTTAAAATTTGTTTTAATCCATAGATCTATTAGAACATGTCAGATCTGTGGTTGAGAAAAAGGTGATTACTTACATTTAATTTAATGACAATATTTTTACCCTCTCATTTCTGATGTTCACTTTAACTCACCAATTCAATATCTGTCCCAAAAACTGAATTGAAATGTTCACAATTCTTTGTCTGCTGGTGAAATTGGCAGCTTCATTTAATTAGCAATGAACAAATGTAAAAGAAGAAATAGATCTCACATCCAGCTTTGATCTCCACTCCTCCTGCTACTTGAACAGTAGAGGTCTGTAAACCGCAGGTGAGGAACGCCCTTGTGTGATTAAAGCTTGGGATAACAACCTCCGAAACCCTGCTGCTCTCGTTGGCCACGGGGCTGCTGGGAACGAAGCGATCGCCAAGGCGCCACTCTATCTGAACAGCTTGTCCAGTGACAGGAAGGCAGTCTTCTCTGATGACACAGGTGGCAGTGACGGGTGACCCCAAAGGCACCACTGAGCTGGAGGTCCGGATGTCCGCACATGGTTGTGTGACGTTCTCTGACAATAACAAGAGCCATTAATGAGACAATAATGAGCCATGTTGAAGATCTACAGTGGCAGAATTGAGAGTGTAAGTCACAGGCAAGTCGAGTCCTTCAAATAAGACAAAATTTTAAAAAATCACAATAATCAACCAGTTTTTTGTTTTTTTTGTTTTTTAAGGTTTATCTTACTTTTAAAATGAATGAAAACTGGTTTTACAACTTGTACATTTTAATGATATTTGACATTTTGTGGCAATGGAGAGCCTGGATCTGTGACTCCATCCATTCACTGCTACAATTAAAGCAGAAGTAAGCGATCCGGTTGTTTTGGCTAATACCGCGTTCCAGGCAGGCTTTTGAAACCGTAAATTACATCTTCACGTCACGACTTACGACTTTGTAGCGTTCCAGGCAACCCACTCGTGTTTTTCCGACCTGTTTTACCTGTGAAAGTCACTATAACGGCCACTCGTAACTTCCGACCCGTGAACTCGTACCAGATCGAACTGGTACCACTTCACAGGTCGGAAAAACACGAGTTACGAGTTACCTTGAACACACCATAACGTCTTGTCAGCCGATGGAGTTAGCAGCCCCCGCCCTCGTCATGGATCTATTGGTCCTCGTCCCTGCACACACAGCCCTTTATGCCGTTCTCTCTCCTCATTGGATAAAACTTGTAGGATACGAGAAAAGTTTTCTCTTCGGCTCAGAGCAGAGCAGAGTGACTGACAGACCCGTGTTTCGGTCCAAACACTCTATGTAAGTGATTGCTGTCGGAAGATGTAACTATTTAAGACTATATTAACACAAAAATAAATTGTAAAAAACAAAAATATCGCTTACTTCTGCTTTAATATTTTTAGTCTTATTATGACCTACACCAAGGAGGTCATGTTTTCACTGCTATCTATTTATTTATTAGCAATAAATGCTGAATATTTTAATCATTCATGTGTCCGTTTTTGGCCTTGGTGGAGGTATGCACTCTGCTGAATGCTATTCCAGTCTTTTCTATTAAAATCTGACACTTGCATTATGCAATGCAATACTACGTTCCCTTTCCTCTTGCAATCCAAGTTTCACTACTTTTACACTTAGCTCTTTGTTATGATTGCCTGTTCACAGGCCGTGCATAAACGAACACTCAATTATGCTTCAAAGACAAAAACCTGATTGATCTAAAAAAAAAATCACCAAAAATGCAAACACTTGATCAAAAAAGTCCTTTCAGGTCATGTGTCTGAACGCTAAGCAAAGTCTAAAGTTAAAAAGTCATGAATAACAAGTCAAAGTCAGGTTGAATCTTTTATCAGTGGACATCAAGCAAGTGCTAAGTTCTCAAATTTGTTATGCGAGTCATCTCACCTTTTATAAATTATTACTGTTATGAAAAAAATCAACAGCTTTATATTGAGTTTTGACAGACCCTGAGTCAGAGGAAGAGCAGGTGTAATAGCAATTGTCCTTGTAACTGCCGGTTGGGTATTTCCATTTAGATTTGTTATTTCATTCTGAGAGCGACACTCACCGGTCCTCGCTCCGTTCACAAATGCCGCCAGCATGACAATCACCAACACCCATATGGATATCATGGTGATAAAACCTGTTAGGGAGCCAAAATGAAATGCATTATTCTTAAATTACAAACTTTCATGCCCTATCAAAACAATATTTGAATTACTGTCCCTTCCCAGCGACACGCTACATTGTGTGAAGGAGGAATTGAGAGTGATACCGTCTGTCGCTTCTAAAGACACCATCAGTGCAGTGTTTCAAACTGTTTGGTATGGCAGGCTGATGTGAGCAAGTATGTGATCTCCATAATGCATAATATCTCAGTACAAACAGACACCTGGAGGATGAATTCGGTGCTTCACCGAAACAGTGGAGGAGAATCTGCAGGGCTGCCTGTGTAAGCTGTTTGCAGAGCAGAATAAAACCAACCCTTGCAACGATACATGACACACTCATGAATAATGATAATTCGA
Source organism: Trachurus japonicus (assembly GCF_045865225.1). Classification (NCBI taxonomy): domain Eukaryota; kingdom Metazoa; phylum Chordata; class Actinopteri; order Carangiformes; family Carangidae; genus Trachurus; species Trachurus japonicus. The sequence goes on from NC_140922.1 coordinate 19,475,881, forward strand.
CATTCATGACAGCTCGACTCCAAAATTATGTAGCATGATTACACATATTTTAAAATTAAAGCTTTCGAAGTTGTGACAAAATTAAATTTCAATTCTCTGCCGACAGTAAAAAAATAAGTATTTTGTTCACGCATTGCAAATCTTTCCACCTGCACTCTTCTATTAGAGGGATAAACCCACCAAGCAGACAGGAACATTGTAACTGCCAGTTGTTAAAAGGTAATCATCCACATTAGGCATGTGCTCCATAGCTTATTGGTCATGTATCATGATCAGAAGGGGCGGTGGGGGGGCTTGTACACTAAGCAGATGGAAGCAATTTTCTGGCATATTAAACGTCTGATATTAAGTCAACAACCTGCTTCTTAAAATGTAAAACAAGTACAACAAGTACAGGTGTGAGGGAAGATCAAATGGATATTGAGGACTGTGTTGTTTTTGAATTACTCACCATTACACAAACATGAACGTTTAAAACTCTGGTTGTTGGTTCACAAAGCTCCACCAATAACACACAGACATGCCTTCACAGCTCCACTGTGTCTCTGTGTCCAACAAGAGGAGAGACAAAGCAGTGGTAAGTCTGAATCAGGGCTGGGAGTTGAGCAACAGTAAATTACTGGACAACAAATGTTGCCTGAACAATAACACTTACAGATAGGCCTACGTGACACCATGGTGCCGCATATGAGCAGATGTGGTTTTAAGACATTTCGCAAGCAAGACATGACGTGAAGAGGAAGATTTCACATGTGAAACTTGACATTTTGCATAATATTACATCCACTAGACATTACTTAGATATGGAAACAATGTTTTTTTTGTAAGATTAATTAATTTCTTCAGTTGTTTCAGTCATTTGTTTCTGTCATGAACATGTCTGAGAACAGCCGTGCCAGTAAGTGCGACCACAGCATTGAGAAACTTCCTGTGATTTGTGTCTCCCTTGTCTGACACTGACGAGAAGTCGAAGAACCTGAAGGACATTACGTATTCCTGAGGCTAAAACATGTGGGCCACATCTAAATTCATGTTGTCAACAGACTCTCGAGAGTTCAATTCAGCTTATTTCTGGTACAGAATAACCTTCCACTTTTGAGCAGAAATTTTATGTCTGGACTGTCAAATTGCAAGCGACCCCATGAGACGAGGAGGTATTACTTGAATAATTTGTAACTATCACTCAAACTCACAGACCGATCGCTGCCCTCAGTCCACAATAACCAACTATTTGGTGAAGTCTGTGTTTAGCGATGTGAGGGAAATGGAATTTCTGCCTCCTTCTTATCAGCAGTGTGCATAAAGGCCTCCATTTTCCTCTGCTTTCCCTTTTTTTCTCTTTTTTATACGGTTTCTGCTTACTACTAATAGGTAATTGCCTGTGGCTCTGACAAAAGGCAACTGGGAAAAGGAGAAGGAGCGAGGGGGTGGTGGTGAGGGGAGAGTAGATATGCTATTAAATTTGGAGAGTATTCTGTCAACAAACAAAATTTGCCTTCTTTAAAAATAAGAATTGCGTGAATTAAGAGTTGCTATTTTCAGTGTATTGGCCAATCATGTTGCAGAACTGTTGACATTAAGATGTTTCCTAGATTCATTTTTTTCTCTCTCAGTGAGTCATGTCACCAAGTGAAAAGAAAAACATGTATTTTGCTATAGCCGCTGTTTCCTTTCCCGTTGGAGGTTACAAAACACCCACTATCAGGATTTGGCAATATCCTTGACACAGAGTGCAATGACAAACTTGCCACTGTTTCCCCTTTTTTTGGTCTTATTTCACACACTAAGCACTGTGTGTTTAAATATGGATTTCAAAAAGTGTTAAAGAGAGCTGTTTGTGTATTAAGACAGTTATTGATGAAATAACAGTTCCTTGAAGCTATGGCACAGAGACATTTTGTGTCAGCAGTTGTAAAACTCCCAAAATCTAGAGAGGAGGAAAGACATCAGTTTCACATCCGCTTTTCAAAGGGATTGTCACACCATAAACATGTTTAGCATATTTTAACACACTAATAATACTGCCATAGTGACACAGTAGCTGTGCCATAATGACTGCAGCTGACACAACTTATATGACGTGAATCATGATATGTACAAAAACAAAGTAAACTAATTATTTTTAATAATTTAGACATAGCAAATGCTGTTATGGAACATTTTAAGTATGTTTAAATTACACTTTTACCATTGAATTTCAAGCATCATTATTTTAAAAGGATAATTTTATCTTTAAATCCTAATTATCTTTTGCTTTAGGGTGTCATGTTTGTTTAAAAAGAAGAAGAAGAAAAGAAAACGCTGGCCTCATTAGACAGGAAACTTCAAAAGATGATAAATGGCACACGTACAATAGAGAACGGCTAAAAAAAAAAACTGATTAAGCAAGCGTTTTAAATTAAATTAAGTTGATCTGTCCTTCAGCTGGATCAGGATACAACTCTCCAGCCTGAACCTGTGTCACCCAGGAATAAGTTTTGCAAAGTTTCTCTTTTCAATCTGTCTCAAGGATCAAAATGAAAGAAGCAGCAAAAGGCTTGATGTGAAGATAAAGGAGCCATCAGAGAGGGCTGCCACTCACCACACAGCAGCTGCAGCAGACCCAGAAGGACGAGTGGCTCTCATCAGTCCTGATAGCAGAAGATGAAACAGTGGAGCTCACAGAGGTTCAGATTGTAAGGGCATATGTGTATGTTAGCCAAGCAGCCAGAGCAGCAGCAGCAGCAGCAACATCCTTGTTTTGAATTGGTGAAACTTCACTATTTTCCAGGAAGGAACACATGACTGACGGGGCCCAGTTATAGGAGAGAAACATGCAACGTTTTGGTTTTCTCGAAAGAGGATCATTGAGTAGTTCAGGAAAATCAATCAAATCTGTATCAAATTCCATAATTCTACAAATTATATTGGACATGTCACTTCAGATATTCTGCAATTTAAAGACTCACATAACAACAATTAAATTAAGAATGGCTTTTTCTCCTTAGTCAATCTAGTTTTTCGCAAAGTGTATCTTATTTAAGCCTGGCTAGTTAGTATTAGCTTTTAGCAGTTACATGTTGCTGTTGCTTTATGTAGTTGGAGCATTAAAATTTCACGATTTCAATCACAGGGGGGATGATGAAAAATTGGTGAATTAGCTTTAACTACAAGGTTTGCTGACAGTGTGATAGCTAATTAAAGCTAGCTAGATAAAGAGCACTTAGAGCAGTCTATTTTGTAGGTACTGTAAATTTTCAATGTTTTGTTGTCCATCGTTTTATAACTATGAAAATTAGTCAGCTCTGACCAAATATTCAGTGACTAGATATTGGCTTTGTAGGACTGTGATTGCTGATGGAGGCTGACCTATAAAAGTCTCTGAGCTGCTGTGACTACAAAGCAACTTTATTTTATGGTCTTTCTCCACAAGGTGTTATTATGGGGGCTGTCAAATGCCCTTCAATTTGACTCTGAAGAGCCGTCCAGAGTAACGCAGCAAGTCTGGTTTGGCCTGACCCCTCTGTGTTGAATGTGACCTTTTAAATAGTGGATCTGCTGTATCACTCAGCCTGCCTCAAAAAGCTGCCATCTCCCTCTCTGCGTCTGTCCAAGCCTTTTGTGAGCATGGTAATAGAACAAGCTTTTAAATAGGATTGTAAACTGTGCTTTGACCCCCCAAGGGCACTTGAAACTACTTGCCATATCACGTTTATTAGCTTATTAAATTGTAAAATGATTCTCTGGCTGACGCTTCAATTCAAATGGTGTGCGAGGTGAGTCAGTGAGCTCACCCACTCAACTTTTAATCTAACAGCTGTATCCCTGCCCGGTCACTCTGCCACCCTCAAACAGATAATGGAAGCTAACTGTTCATCAAGAGGCACACGGCGGTAGGTTTCTAAATAGGTAGCAACAGGAGGAAGGGAAAACGCAAGCACTAATTAAAATTACATTAACTGGTTATCATGCATTGACATATTTTGCTTGATCTTTTTCCTAATCAGCAGTAATGAACAAAGTGTTTTCCATCCACTGGGTATTACATGCTACGTTTCAGTGAGCAGTAAAATTAGCTGAGGGCCCCGAAGCTAAGCTGAACTGATGAAGCTTTGCTAGGTTTGATTACGGCCCTTGTTCTGTACTTAATATAACGCTGTCTCCTCTTTAGATTCTTATTCACATTAGAGATGTGACTAACCCCAAATTAGTCACTGCTGGATATATCCTTTCATATCCATCCAATGTTACACAGAGAATTACAGTAGTTAACTGCAATCACAACTGCAGCAATCAAGGCCTCTGCTCATCATAGATGCACGGCTACAATCACTTCTAAAAATATATTGTTTTTCAATTGCCCCCTTTTGTTGAGCAATTGCAATTCCCACTATTCTGCCCAACCCTGCTGTGTCAAACATGAACAAACTGTACCCTGAATACTCACAAACAGCGCCTGAAACTGTTGTGAAATCAGCCCTACAACCACAAAATTGAGTCACCGATCACTGGACCATGTTTGTCTTTGAATGTATTCAGTAAGAAGCCTATTAAAGCTGGGTCATATAGTTTCAGGTCTAAAACGTCATTACGTGTTTTGCCAACTTGTTTAAGTGAAAAATAGCCTATGTCATGTAAAAACTAAATTAACTTTATAACTTGTAATCTGAATACATATAAATGTTTTTAAAGAGTCAGCTGTCAAAAAAAAAGAAAATCTTCACTCAAGTGTCCTCGTTTGATTTTTTTTTTTTTTTACCAGTTTCAGACCATGAAATCATCCGTCTCCTGGACCTTTTTTTCTAAATACTACAGCCAATAGCAGCTATGAGAAGCGGTATGAGCTGGCCTGGCTTAGCTGAATAAAATAAATAATGCTATTCTCAGCATGCTAACACTGATAAGTACAAGGCTGAACTGTTAAGCGGATATAAAGTTGATGTTAATCTGAATTTAGCTGCTGTTTATCAGGGAAATTCTTTGACTAAAACACAAAGTACATCTGAGCATGTCATTAGTGACAGAAATACACTGCATGTATTTGGACATAAATCAAAGTACTGAAAAAGTAACAATTTGTGATCATGGATATTGTGTGTAGCCTATCATTGTGGCTTTCCATGTGATAATTGTCAAGATGTCTTGCAATACAAACAAACATGTCAGCCTCAGAGGAAGTCAGTCAGACGACTCAGTCAGGACCAAAGTGGTGAACCATCTGACTGAGGCGTCTGACATACAGTACACTGCAATCCCTAAGGCTTGGGCCACACTGGCTCACATGTCTAAAAATGTATATCTAGCTCTGAGACTGACATGTAGCCTGAAGCATGTGTGCTCTACTAGCTGCCCACAGTATCACTATAACTCCCAGATTGAGAAACATATGTCCTGAAAAGTGGCAGTGTGGAAGGTGCATCCCACCATCACTGTTGTAATCCTAACATCTGTAGACCTATGTATCATATTTGCATAGCACAGAACAACGTGTCCAGGCAGATGTATTTAATTAGAGTGAATCCTAGTCATGTTATTGCGTGTTTCTCTTGCAAAATGTCTATATCAGTTTAACAAGTTAGATTCTCATGCTGCTTGGCATTTAAAATTGATCCTGTAACCGTTACAATCATTGGTCATATTCAGCTTTCACACTGGATGACGCTTAATTCGTCTACATACCCCTGAGTTGTTGTACACCAAGGAGTATGGCCTCTTGCACTTCTGCTTCTACCAAGAGGGTTGGTCGAGCGAGCCAGCGAGACACTGTCAGAGGGAGAGAGAGAGAGAGAGAAGAGGGGGGTCAGACAATCTCCAACCCACGCTCCTGCTCCCTACACGCACCCAATCCACTCCTATCTAGTACCTGTCACACGCTGGCTGCAAAATGGAATTGACTATTGATTTCCCCCTTACCACAGGTCAGTTGTGCTGGCAGGCTATAGTGGGCTCACTGAGAGGCCCGCGCGGGACAACAAGAGGAGAGGAGCGGAACACGAGGGGGAAACACACACATTACAAAACACACGAGCACACGCACATGTTCTTATTAACCACCGCGTTGTCTGGGTTTGGGTAAAGGAGGAAGACAAAGAAATCTCCTTCAGCATGCGTGTGTAGAGCATTGCTGGCAAACTGACTACACACCCCTCTCCCTTTAGGCCTCGCACTGATGGTGGTGCAATTAACAGCTGGTTATTATGTTTGGTCAACTAATAAGTGAGTTTTCTCTGGAATCAAAATCTAATTGGAGAACCAGCAAGGCTTTTAACTGAAATTGCATTATAAAATCCACACTTGATTATAAGCACAGCCTACAAAAGAACAAGTTTGAATGAAAAATGATCAGAGAGTGTCTATCCTTCTGTTGTATTTTATGACCTCAAACATCAGTTAAGCCAGGTCTATGGCAGGTCTACATCAAAGCACTGACACAGTGACCTCTGCAGGTGATTCCTGGTGCGTTACACTCTTAAATTACACTGGGATTTGTTTTGTGAACCAGAAAAGATCAAGTTAGAGAAGGTATCCCAGATTTTCAATCATTTTTTTTGTGTGCACCCTTGAATATAATGTCTACTTCTGAGCATGCTTTCCTGGACTGTTTCATAGGAACTCTTTAAGTGGCTTGAAGAAGTGAAATAATAATAATAATAATAATAATAATAATAATAAAGTGTATTTATATAGCACCTTACAACATCAGAAAGATGATCAAAGTGCTTTACAGAAATAAATTACATTACAAGTGACAAAGAGTAACATAGCAGATACAAAAGCAAGAGAACACAAAATTTAAAATGCATATCAAAAGGCAAAAGTTACTCAATATTAAAAGCCTGTCTAAATAAATGAGTTTTAAGATGTGATTTAAAAAGTTCCAAGTCATTAATAAAATGTAGTTCAGGGGGTAGGGAGTTCCACAATTTCGGGGCCGCTATCGAAAAAGGCACGATCCCCCCGCTGTTTAAAATTAGAAAAAGGAACATCCAACAGCTTTATACAATCAGACAGATAGACTGGAGCAAGACTGTGGATAGCTTTAAAAACAAACATTATCAGTTTTAAAATGATCCTGAATTTAACTGGGGAGCCAGTGTAGTGAAAGAAGAACGGGGGTGATGTGACTGTAACGGGGGGTATTGGTTAGAAGACGTGCTGCAGCATTTTGTACCAGTTGGAGGCAGGAGAGAGAAGATTGCTTGATGCCAAAGTACAAGGAATTACAGTAATCTAACCTAGAACTGATAAAAGCATGGATAGCCATTTCAAGATCGTTCCTGCTGAGGAAGGGCTTAACTTTAGTTAAAAGGCGTATTGGAAGAAACTCAGCTTGACTACAGAGTCAATCTGCTGGTCAAAACATAGACCAGGGTCCAAAATAACTCCCAGGTTCCTTACAGCAGGTTTAAAAAGCGAGGCAAAGGAAGAAGAATCACAGTTACTAATCACATTTTCACATCAGAGGTACCAAAAACAATACATTTCATTTTAGACTGGTTCAAGTGTAGAACATTTTGTGTCAACCACTGGTCAATGTCCCCTAGGCACTTGGAGAGGGAATTCAGTGCAGCTGGAGCATTGGGGATAATCGGGAGGTAAACCTGAATGTCATCAGCATAACAGTGAAAGTGAAGATTATGAGTGGAGATGATCTTTCCAAGAGAGAGGCAGTAGATTAAGGGTAAAAAGAAGAGGGCCGAGAATGGAACCCTGTGGGACCCCACATGAGAGGGGGGCACGGGAGGATGAAAGGTCTCCAATCATTACAGAGAAAGACCTTTTTCTGAGGTATGAGGAGAACCATTCCAGTACTGGAAAGTGTGCAGTACTTCAACAGAAGACAAAAAAGAAAAAAGCTTGAGGTAAGTCATGTCTATGGTGATAATCAATACACTGTCTACAGAGGCTGCATGAGGGCTTATGTTGTACTCATGCCACATGTATAACTGTATTTCTGTCCTCTTTATGAATGTAACTGCAGGGATTGTGTGTTGAGCTTTTTGCATCGCCAAAATGTGGGCAGCCTACACTCAACACACCGTGCCTGAGTGCATTTTGCGCGGTGACAGACAGAAGACTGAAGATGTTGTGATGCTGCTGCTGACATGCTGCTTTTGCCACGCACATTATAGAAAACGCCACGTGCATTCTTGCTGTGGCAGCCCCGTTCAATACTGAAACACTCCGACATCAACAGATGGTGAATTAGATTTTTAAACTGACAAGAGCACTTTTCTGCCCCTAAGAACAAGTTAGAGTTGTGTGGTACATAATATCTACAGTGTAGAACTCAGAAATGATCTTTGTAGTGCTGGGGGAACCCATGTCCATTCAGATTACCGCTGTCTTGTATATAATGAGATTCAGGACCAACATAAGAATTTGCATATGTGTCCTGAGCACAGTGAAATATTAAGTAACATCACATTATAGAAGAGGTCAAACTGTGGTCAATCTGACAAATCTAACTCTAGTAGTCTCAGTATAATTTGTTGCAATGGGTGTTGAACTCGGTGATGAGTCATTATAATATTGGCTGATTACGTGTACGTCCCTTTGCAACAGGACTCCTCCTCTTCATGGTGTAAAAAGTAAACATCAATAATATCAATTAATACCTGAACACAGCATCCCAGAACAGCCTGTGTTCTCAACAGTAGGACAAGTATGCATGGATTACATTAAAGCTGCTTACGTACAGTGTTTTGACTTTTTAAAGATGATTTTTTGAGAAAACACTTCTGAAACTTTACAGCCTTAAAGCCGACAACACAAGCAAATACAAGCTCCGCTGGCTACCAAGTTGAGTGGCACGACTTTCTCCAAAGGCTCTATAAACTTTTACTGTGTGTTGGTCTGTGAACAATAATCCGACTGCAATAAAAACACAACCCGTCTGTGGAGCGTTTTGTTGGGGATGCCAGCGCACGCAGCCGGTGCCAACATATGAAACCAGATAACTTAAAACTTTATCCAATGATAAACTGCAAACAATAAACAGAAACCTGGTGGATGTGACCGAGTTCGTTTTGGTCTGCAGTTATTTATCTCTTTTTTTTTTTCTGCTCATTGCGAGATGTGCCCAGTATAGCTGCAGAACTATTCTGGTGGTGTTCATTGTTTAACCTTCCTCTTCTCTCTCAAAAGCAGAGAAGCAGCCATTGTTCAGGTCCTGTAAGGGAAAATGCAGTGGCTCAGTGTCTGCACATTTTTCAGCCAAGGAGAGATGCATTTTGTGGCCAGACGTGACAAAGAGCACAGACTCACTGCCAGGTAAACACACTCACTTTTCAGGCTGAGCTATACACACACACAACCTCACACACGATGGATAGTGGTACAGGCAGCCAGGAACAACTTGCAATATAATTACAGAAGGTGCAGAAATGAAAACGTGTGAAATAAAACTCAATACAAGAGCCCTGCAACAGATGATACCTGATCAATTTCTGTTCAGACTGTCAAGGAGGTGTTGATTTAACTCTGTCTTGGGGCCTCAGCATCTTGAAAAAGCGACAGAATAGTCCAACAGGTGGGAAAAATAGTAGTTTGTGGTGGTGATTTACTGGAAAATAAGGAAAAACATCAATATATAGTAGCACGCCATCACAAAGTTGAACTGAAATCTCTCAACAAATGGTTTACAACATAAACTCCACAGTAACACTACTGTGCAGTAACTACATTAGATTCTTATGTCACTCTCAACAATTAGTCTGTAATGTTTAAAGTTATACATTTATTTTTGAAGTTATAACTGTCAGTTTTCCACATTAAAATGGCTCTTATTTTATGACAGTATTTGTATTTCGTGTGTGAAGTGAAGTAAAGTAGAAGTCGGTGGACTACCAGCACACAACCCAACAGTCCTTCTCTTTTTCTTCCGTTCTTTTTCTTGTATCTCTATTTATGTTACACAAATGACCAAGGATAAGAATTTCACTGTAATTACTTGTAATTATATGTGACAATAAAGTAGACTTGAACTTGAACTCTTGCTTGTGTCATTCTGTTTGTATGGGTCACTTGTGATCACAGTTTCTCATTACCTGCATGTTTTGCCATCCAAGCGCAACAGAAAAGAACAAATGAATACAATTTTAATACGCTAACTCATCTGTGAACATTACTCCAATCAAGTGAGATTGATTTTCATTAGCTCTGATGGTGAAGACAACTCCCATGACACTGTTTAATGCTGTCATCAAAATACATCTTTTCCTATTGGTACGGTTTGATTATCAGACCCCAAATGGCTCAGATTGAGATGTGAGAGTTTAACTGAACCTGTTCATTCACTACTGTAGATTTGGATAACTAGCTTAAACACAACTAAAATGAGTTAAAACCGTATCTCAAGGGAACGATTCTGATAAGTCAGATTTATTTCTCACTGACTTTATGCTAATAAACCTCTTGTCCTGTGACTTCAAGATGTTTATGCACTGTTGATTCTCCTACCCTCTAAGTTTTGCCTCAATTTTTCAAACTGTACACAGGGTCATTAAGTCATTGATCGAGGGTAAAGAGGGGAACAACAGCAGGGTATCGCAGCGAGTGTGTGTGTGTGTAACAATCACAACAGTTGAAGCTGCATGGAAACCTGTTTTAGAGGTGTTTTTCCCTTCACTTTGTGGTTCTGAGATCAACATAATTCATGCAACATATACGCTCCATTACGTGGGTTTTAAATTCAGCCTGACATCACTGTATGTGTGGCCTCCGTAGGGGCTTCAAACTCACTCTCTCCTGCTGTTGCTGCTGCTTTTTTCCTTCCCAACCTGACATCTTTTATGATGTATGGCCACTTTTGACTGCCTTCCTCCCCGCTCCCCATAAACAGCTGATTGCTTCACTTTGTTCTGTCACTCATTTCCTTATTCACGTTGCGGATGAGTGCTCATAACCGACTCACTTTCTGGCGCCTGACCGATTGATTTATGGGTCGATCAGTGGATAACCTTACCCGCCTACCGCCCAACACACTCAAACTCTCCCATCAGTGCAAAAATCAAAGCCAATTGTTGACACACAATGTTTTTTCTTTAATTAATCTTGCGTTTTGCATCTTGCTTGTCTCTGAGAAAATCCATGCAAAGATAAATGTTTAATATTTGCTGACAGTTGCCCAAAAATCCAAACTCTGAAGCTGCATTTTAACACCTCATTATCTCTATTAAAATTGCCAGACCACCAGTGAAACATGCTGTCACTAAAAGACCATGGCTATTTGGAGAAATTACCATAACCAGTAGTAGTACTTGCATACAACAGATTGTAAACAGATTATGGGATTTGTCAAAGGCTGACCTTCTGTTAAGCAGCACCTGTGTTCAAACACTGAGCCAAAAAGGATATGTACCCATTCAGACCAACAGATGGCACTCTGGTAACACTACGGCCTCAGTCAGACATTTATAGTGAGGTGGAGAAAAAGGGAAAGAGAAACAGCGAGAATTATAACCATTTGTACACCTTATATTCAATGAGGCATATATGAGGTGTCTTGTTCAAGAGTTCAATGGCAATGTAGAAGCTTGTCCGTTGATAAGTTAAAGAAAACCAGACCAAAAATCACATTATTCTCCTTCACAGAAGGCTGGATGTTAACTTTAATAACTCCTCACAGGGACAGTATTCGACAAGACAGTTGAACTCTGTGTGAAACCCTCCAGTTCAATGACTTATTCAGTCTGATTTTGGTCTCATACTCGACGTCTGGGAATAGGGTTTCCTTGAACAAATGGTTTGACATTGAGATTTCTGTGCCGGGGCTGAATGACATGTTGAGGGAAACGCATCCTTTCCCATCCACCAAACAGAGGACCCCGGCCGGTCGTCGGTCTGATGCGGCCTTTGCCGGGGAAACGAGAGGAAGCAAGGACAGGAACTTCTCTTCCCAGGCCAAATCCAGTTGGACCCCTCTGGTAAGTGCTGTGACCCCTGTTTGGGGGCAGGGAGAGTCCAGTCAGGGACATGCCACGTCTATTTGGGACAGACTCGTCAACAACAAGGTCAAGCTTATTGTAGACAAATGAGAGCGGCTTGCTGCGACCTTGTGGATCCCCATTCACAAGGTCAGACCGGCCCGGGGCTTCAACCCGCGTGGACGGGGCAACATGCTTGACCTCTTCAAAATCAGACGTGCGGTCACCGACTGAGCGTTCTCTGGGAAGGCCGGGCACTCGGTTGATGGTGTATTCACTTTGAACTGGGTTGTGAGTGCCGCGGTTCAGTAGAAATGTGGATTCAGAGCTCCTGGTGTGAGCTTGTGCGTGTGCTCTGTCATCTATGGTTCTCACCGCTGGCTGATTTCGTCTGTAGAGGACCATGTCAGATTCAGTCTCACCCGGTTTCAGATGATTGTTTTTATACGGCTGAGGCCTTGACAGCGGTGCGGCGGGGCGGATCACACGGTGAGCCGGCGTCTGAAAATCAGGGGCTCCGTGGACCCCGGGATACGGCAAACCCAAGGCAGCGGCACGGGCTACGGAGAGAGAACAAAAAACATTCTGTTTAAGCAACATTAACAAACTGTATTTATCCTGTTTGCAGTTTCATCGCTGTGAAATGTCAAATACACCCGCTAATTGGTAATTATAAGAAAGCAGTAACATCAATCAAAGCGCACAACGCACCTCTCGCTGTTTTAGCACAATACACACCTCCAGCTGACACAGAGTGAAGCACAGTGGCGCTGGAAGAGAGACAACAAACACTGTAGCACAATAAGCAGCACAATGCTGAGCAGCACTGTGTCTGTGTGTGTGTATGTGTGTGTTTGTATGTGTATTAATATTTCACAGGAAACATTCAAGTTTAATATACCTGAGAAAAACCATCAGTGGCACATACATCCCTGCAGTCATGTCAGCACCAGCTTCATTGCAAGGCAATTACTGAGATACTTGCCACTCTTGACTCCTTTTGCAGCCACTCTGACGCAGTCCCCCTAAAAAAACCTCAGCCTGGCTTGATTTACTAATTACAGACAGCTGGTTGTCATGGGGACCGAAACTCAACCACTGAAACCAGTCAGCCACTGGCAAATTGCTTCATTACAAGCAATTAGTTAAAATGCTTGCTAGCAGCAGAATTCGACAAAACAAGACATTTTCTTTACTTGTCATTTTAGTGAAGTGAAACACATTTAAAACATGACAGTGTGCTCAGCAGAGATAACGGTCACGCAGATACTGTAGTGGTGGCTCGGTGCAATATTGGACTGAGTCGTGATTCTGAAATGTGCTATGCAGAAGTTTGCATAGTCAGAAAATGTGTAAAAATTCAAATATGATCTATTTTACACTCACGGAATAATTAATAACATCACCTTAGAACTTTAAATTACCTGAACAGGTAGCTAATTAAAACTTTTCGTTCACTCAACCTAAAACCGAGAAAATGATAAACAATTTCCGCTTGATTACCGCAACCACCACAAATTCATAATGATCCCATTAAGCTTGACCTCCTTTATTAAGCGGTTCAAAGAGCACAGGAAACATTAGGAGACTTCCAGTAGTTAACAGTGGATAATTCTTCAGTTGATTATCATGAAAATGTACACTTAGATTAATTTTTTTTTTTTTTAAAGAAGTATAATTAATCGTTTTATTTGACTGATAAAGGAGCACAGCTTGGATTCCTGCAGCTAGGGGTATGTCTGAGCCGACAGTGATGCAACCAAGAGCAGTGGAAGCATTTAATAATTCACCCAAATTATTTCTGTCAGGACTGACAAGCTAAACGGGGGCTTGATTTAATTCTGTAATTGCACGTTCACCTTTACCCTGAACCCATACTTTGGTAATTAATAGGCCCGGGCTTTATTTGAAGTGTGGCACAGCAAGTAATGGAATTCAAATTGCAGGTGATGTGAAACCAAAGAAGTGAATTCCTGCTTGACCAAGCAACTCATGTTATTCTCCATCCACACTGTCACCCAGGAGGGAGCCATGCCAGACAGAGACCCATTCTTGTGTCCCAGTCCTCCGCTCCAGACCTTCAGTACATTGTTGCCGTTGCACTAGACATGTCTTGAACTTTGCTATTTGACTTGTGGATTTCGCACAAACTGTCTAATACACTCTGTGGTGGTGGCTTGTCCATTAGCAAAGGGACTGTATTCGCCTTGCAACTGGCTGACATTTCTCAGGACTCCAAAGCAGATCTATATACCACATGGACAAGGTTGAATCGCTTGACACGCACCCTCTAGGGCCGGTGGTGGTAGTCTATATGAGGTCAGCAACAGAGGATCAGTGCTCCACCTCTCAACCTCAGGGTGATGCTGAGCCCCATCGCTGGGTTCCCATCACCCCCTCTGGGCCTCATTTGCGACGAGTGGGAAGTCTGTGGTGTCACTTCCACAGGATGTTGATGACACGGACTCGGCAGCCTCACCGGACCGCCAAATGACCAGTGAACTCTGACACCGGCAACGGCCCCGATGCGCCTGTAATGAGCATTTCAACCAAAGAGGCAGTGCGTAATGCAGCGCTATTAGAATCGTGATGAAACCACTCACATTTGTTTTGGGCTAATTTTCTAAACTCATGTAAATATGTATCAGAATCAATTAGGCCTAATAATATACAGTCCTTAGAGGATTCACATCAAAGCACATAAGCACACAATCCAATTAAGAGTGTTTACTGTTTAGATTGAAATGCTCAGCGTTCCGCTCTTAAACCCAATCCGCATATCAGTAAACAGTATTTGCCAGAGTATCTTTTCCAGTGGTTGTGTGTGGGCGTTTGTGTGTGCGTGCGTGTGCGCATGTTTTCATGTACGAGTCAAGAGAGATAAACAGTGAGAGTGTATGCAGCCTTGCAATCTTTAATACCTTTTTGTGCATTTCCTTTGCGTGTCAGTGTATCTCCAGGACACCCATCCCCGATACGAAGGTTGCAAACCACAAGAGAACTGGTAATCTGGAATTACAGACATTTGATTTGCTATTTTTAAGTGCATAACAGTGATACAATGAATTTTCTAAAAGTCAAACACAGCTAAAGGCGAAGGACATATATACTGGTACCAGAGCATTTTTCTCATCTCAGGCACATAAGCATATGATAAAGCCTCCAAAAATTTGTTAGGCTCATAATATAATGCAACATGATTCTCATTGGACAGCCAGCAGGTGCCAAGCGGTGTATGCGACACCTCATACTGTAGAGGATGAGGAGGATGAATCCCTCAGATAAAGCGCACAAGGCTGTAAAGCATCATGCAACTGACACAGAAATAGTGACACATAATGCTGTTTAAGAAAAAATATGCAAATCATGCGTGTAATAAAGCCCTACGAAGACAATGGCAGCTTTACAATGACATCATCAATCTTTCTTTTTTTTTATCTTGTTCCCTTTAACAACCTCATGTTCTCAACCTCACGGATAAGAACACACGATTAGGGCGACCTCCATGTTAATGAAAATGGCCCATTATTAGAGACATAAACTGGCAGGTGGTGACTGTTTCACTGAATTTCAGGCTTGTTTTCCGTCTCGTTTTTTCTCTTTTACTGCTTCATTCTCCCTCTCACTACGGTGGACAGCAGGCACTGAAGAGCTCTACTTTGAGCTCTCTGGCTCAGGCAAAAGCAACAAATACCAATCAGCTGAGGGAGCATGGGAAAGAAGAGGAGCAGTACAAACACACAAAGAGCAGCGCTTTCTGTGAGAAAGAAACAGTCAAAATGCACAAATAGTGAGATATACAAGAAAAAGACAGAGTATTATTGTGTACAGGAGGAAGGAAAGCGTTCGTTTCCACGTTACCAAATGAGTAAACCCTCCAATCCATCTCCTGTTCATACAACATTCATTATAGAGTGTTGCCTGCACCAGGCATGCTGAGCCTGCGATTTGAGACAACAATTAATTTGGGCTTTTTTTGGAGCCTGCCTTTCTCATCTTTTAACTAACTGAACACAGACTGTTGCTTGCAATCTGTCCCTCTCTCCAGGCTTTCCAAAACAGGAGAGAAAAAAACAACTACAAAATGCTGTAAGGCCTAAAGTATAATTAAGAATGACACCTCCAGGATGGCTCCTTTAAATTTCATACTAATTAGGAAAAGGAGCAGTCAGCAAATATTGCTTATGATATCCATAAACAAAGGCCTCTTGTGGCGGTTTCCAGCATGCGCGCAGTGGCTTGCATCGGGGACACAGTCACCTGTCAGGCCTCATTTCCATGTTGTGGATTCCACTTTGCATGGCGCTGTCCCACGCCATCTCCCCACGCTCAGCTCAGCGTCAGGGATTAATTAGCTATGTCTGGCTGTACAGAGGCCGGGACACCCAAGCAAGCTGGTCAGAGGAAGAAAAGAAACAAGCGATGATGAATAAACAGCGGTGTCTTTCTCATAGTGTCTCTTTTTTTTTTTTGCTATCCAAGCAATAGGCATCACCCTAATTCCCATGATGCTTGGCAGCAGATTCTGACAAGTGGGACTATAGCAACCAAATCCATATGCAACTACTTCGTATGGTTAAAGTCTGACAAACTAATTATGCAAGTCATTTTATAGTTGTGCAAGTCTCCACTGTATAATTTTGTCAATTAAAAATATTTGTGTACCTCCCTACAGCGTGTTACCAACACACTGCATGACAGTTTCAACAGCGCACGCTGAATCTATGTTTTCAAGGTATGCCGTGTACGTCAGGAATCCAATTACTTTAGCTTGAAGGCAGAATCAGACTGAGTCACCTGCCTCTGTCTGAGCCTCTCATTGTTTCATAAATATAGCAGCTCTCTCATTATTGCCACAACAATATTAATGATAATAATAACAGTAATGGGAAATAGGACAGCAAGGTAATTTCAGCTCTCCTTCCTTAATGTTGTAGACATGTTCTGCTCTAACAGGATTTTTTTTTTTTTTTACTCTATTTTAATATGCTAAAGGGGGGGTTCCTGCATTTTTCCATGTGAAGGGCTCTTGAATAGCATTAGCCTCTGGCTGGGGGCCCCTTTTACACCCCCTCCTGACAATTACTACAGCAAATTTTACAAAATAATCAACAACTTTTTGCTAATTTTTTCTCTTTTTATGAATACATTATAATTTATATACTTCAGTGGTTCTCAACCTTTTTTGAACCAACGCCCCCCTGACCATACCATGATCCTCTGACCGCCCCCCCCCCAAAAAAAAAAAACAAAAACAAAAAAAAAACAATGTTACAAAATTTCGCTTTAAACTTGTTTTCTACACTTATCTGTTACTTTATTCATATTTCACTGCTTTCGTGAAGCTAAGACTCTGGTAAACATATTTCAAGCACCAAAACAGTTTGTCCTCATGACGAAGGTGTGCTTTCACAAGGGATTTGAAAATTTTCAAAAAGCGGACTTCAAATTTCCAGCATTTGACCTAAATTATTTAATTTTTTACAGGTCTGTAGAACAAAAACTGCCCATAATGATGGTAATGATGACGGAGCTGTCCATGGTTACTTAACCAAAAGTCTCTTGACATATCAAACAAAGAAAACTATGGACTATGGAAGTTTTAATGCTCAAAATACAAACAATATCATGACGTGAACCCTATGTTCCTATGTAAAAAAAAAAAAAAAAAGATTGTTGATTTGGTGCTAGAATGTCCAATTGTGCGTGCAAAATTTTTTTGAGGATGCCCTCAAATCACTTATTTTGGGTAAACTGAATTTCAGAAACATTATCTTGGCTAACAATGTGGAACAATAAGGTGGATGTATTTCAAAAAACTTATTTCACCATTCCATATATTGATTTTTCGTGGCTTCATTGTAAACAAATGCACATGGCCAGGGACTGCTAGCAAAACAGCTGAAAAGCAGCAGACTTCCATAGTTCCTCTTTGATTAAACATTTGAAATCCCTAGTTTAATGTTACACTGCTCTCACATTTCCATTGAAGGTAGCTCCCCTCCCCTAGCACAGACTTTTTTTTTTTTTACCCCAAGCACGGAATGATGCAGGCAAGGTGCGCGTGTGTGCGTCAGGGCGGAAGAGACCACATCCATCAGAAAGGAGGGGAGTTGTAATTTTTGGAAAAAGGCAATGATGTATTTTTGAGATGGACTATGACATTATTTGTAATACATTTCACTCAATATGACCACTGATCATAGCTAGATGGTAAAATAATAAGTAAGGTAAAGTAACTTAAAAAAAAAAAAAAAAAAAAATCTGAGGGGGCACCTGCCCCCTCGGTTTCTATTGACATGACGCCGCTGGTAATTTACGGGCTTCCATCTTCAAACGGGGTGTTTGTGCAAGACGCTATATCTAAAGACCCAACATGCACCCTTTAACTATTAAGGTGGCGGCCAAAAATCACCTTAGATCGGCAGGAAAACCCAGTCGGGTAAAGTAGGGCGGACATGTGCGTGTGCTTCACCTGTAAAGACGGCGCCGCAAAAAAAAAAAAAAAAAAAAAAAAGACGGCTCCGGTCACCTGGTCGGTCCTCACAGGGACGAGCAGTCACAGGAGCTCTGCTATTCCTCTTTCTTCAGCCTGTAGCCTACACTAATGTTTGGCTGTACTTGGTATAAAAAATCCATCTAACTTCATTCAGGTATGGTTAAACTATACAAAGACGTGTGTGTGTGTCATTTAAGTCAGACCGTCTGACGCAGCGCTCCTGTAGTGCGCACTATGGTTGTTTTGAAACGTGTGCGGGAATTTCCCGCATTATGAGTGTTCGATCTGCGGGTTAAAACAGTTGAAAAGTAGGTTATTTATGTCGGTTATTTGCACTTAAAAAGTTGGGAAACCATTAAAGTTGAAAAAGTAGAGCTCAAATGAACTTTGTAGGAGCCAAGTTGTGGCGCCCCCCATTTTTGCCTGAGCGCCCCCCTCTCAGCCCTCAAGCTCCCAGCGCCCCCCACAAAGTTCAGAACGCCCCCCAGGGGGCGGTACCGCCCCCGTTGAGAAACCCTAATATACTTGCTTTTCCTTGTCAAAAGCTTGTCCAGTTTTGTAGCACTAGCTGGCTAAATGCTAGTAGCAAGCAAGCAATTTCAAAAGCAGACGGACAGGCCAACACCATTTGTGTTTTGACTGCAGGCAATAACAGATAGGCATGGAACAATTATGATTTCAAAGCAACTCAAGACCATGAGCAGCACTACCTTTCATGATTACTTTTTTGTCTTCACGTTGTCTTGCAGATGATAGATATATTTGTACAATCAGGTATAATTAACTAAAATTGGTCACTTCAGGATAAGTGGAATGATGTATTTCAGCTGTCTTGTCACACCTCCTCGTAGTGTTTTATACAGGCAAGACTAAAGACTTAAATTGGAGCTCCTCTGGGAATTAAAGGTGCTATCAGACAGCGAGCAGTTGCTGCTGTGTCTGCCATCTGGCGATGTCAGGATTCTGCAGTTTGAGTCGGCGGCGGCAGGGTGTAACGCCACGGAGGTGGCTTCCTCTAACAAACTATACCTACACCATAGACAGGTCCTGTCCATCCATGTGTGATTTCATAATGCTGCTGGATAGAGCAGGGTGTGGCTTAACAAGGGGAATTGTTATGGCACTATTAATATGTCAGGTATTCCTAGCTAATGCCGTCTATTGGCTTATGAGTGTACACCAGCCAATTGCCTTAGGCCATTAGATCAACAAGTGTTCATGTATGAGGCCTGTGAATTCTACAGTGATTATAAAACGGAAAGGTGAAATCCGGCAATCTGATTGGTTGTTAACCTTGGTATAATGAGCATACCACGGCTACTATTCTAAAGCCTTATCACAGCGTAGGCTATCACTCCGCATCAGGCACGTATGACTGGTATCCGTAGCCAAAGACAGTTGATGTTTTTACGATGTTAAAAAATGGACTAAAGTAGTTGAATGTTTATGGTTAACTTTCACATCCGGGGAGGGTTCACAATGGTAGAGGGGATTGAGGAGTGACTTTCACCTGAAAAAAAGCGGAGGAAAAGACGAGATGCAAAGCTAACTTGGAGCTAACGTCTGGAGAGGTGGGACTATTTTTTCACAGTGAGGCTATTTTATTAGATAATATGTATTTCTGGTTGAATAAAACTACATGAAATTGATTGCGTATCCCTCTTTCATATTGTCATTATTGGTAACCGTTTTATAAAAGCAATATATCTTATCAATCAATATTGCTTAAATATAGACTGTAGAGCTCACAGGCCTCAGACTGGAGAACCCTGGCCTGCATGGTCACTGTTTCATCTTTGTGTTTGTGGGGGCTTACAGATGGTGGTTCTGCACAAAAGACAGCAGTGATGAATAGTGTAATTGGTCATGGCGTCATGTCTGGACACTGACCGCATCAACTGCCATGGGCACCTCCATTATGTAACTTACCATCTGTAAAACTTAGTTTTTGGGTTGAGGCAAAAAAACAACAACTGGTGAACCAGTTTTGATTCAGTGGAAGAGGTGATGAAGTCCTGTTAGCAAGTCAGCAGGGCAGGAGTTACTTAGACCTGGATCAGCCTTCGAATGCCTCACCACTGAGGAGCCAGGAGCAGGCGCCGGCTGGCTGTGACACCCAGTGAATCAGAAAAGTGTCTGTGGGTGTAGAGCCTGGTGGTAATGCCAGTCTGATACTCTGCACATCTGGACATGCCCTGCAGGCGTAGCTATGCTGCTGGTAGGTGGAGAAAAAAAAGTTCTGGGGGCTTTCACGATGAAACTGCACCAAGTGGCACAGTGAGGGAAGCAGGGGTGGGTCTCTCAAGGAAAAAAATAAGCCTAAGAAAGGAGGAGAGAAACAGACGGAGAGCTCTTAGGCTCTGATGGCTGATCCCAGAGATTGCTGCCATGCCTTGATTCCTCCATCATATCTATCTCACTGAAAACCTGACAAATATTTCTTCTGCTGGCAAATAAAAGCTGCAAAGTTTTTTCTCTCTCTCTCTCTTGCTGAAACCTGCCCTGACACAAGTGGAGAGATGGAAAGTCAAGGTCAAGGGCTCCTTCCACTGTCTATTGTTTGGCCTGTAGACAAGGGGTCATGGGTTTAATGAAGGGGTGAGAGGTGCTCTAGGTGGTAATTGGCCTCTACCTCATTAATGAGAGCCGGACAGTCGTTGTTGAGGGCAACACATCGGCTGTATTGCTCATGTCAAGAGAAACGCACGCCCACAAATAAACAATCACAGGCTGCCCTTTTGATTCCTAATATAAGCTCTATTTTCAAAAGACGGCGGTATGCAGCCATCAGCTCATCCTCGTCAGGACTGCAGGGAGAACGTTATTGCCTAACAAGCTTCAGTGATTCACTTATTATACAGAATTAGATGTTTTTTTCAACAGGAGGCACTCTCAGTATGAATCAGGATACGATTTAGCACGTCTTCTGAGAATGCCTAACATGTTTGCCATTGTAACAGAAATAGATATTGAAATTCTCCACTTGCTATCACAGCTCCAGTGCCTGTTTTTCACAAAGCTGCTGTGCGGCAGGGAAGCAGGATGAGATGGTGGAGGGTGGAGAAGGGTGGAGGGGATTTTTTTTTTTTTTTCAGCTGTACTCCATATGTTGTGTCATTTGGGGGCTCGCTGGTGTCTGTGTATGCTTGGCAGGTCTTGGCTCCTTCCCTCTGCTCATGGTGTCTGTGCACCCGTCTCTGTCAGCACCCACCTGCCCCTCTCTGCCTCCAGACCTGGCAACAAACGCTGCTTTACTGCTTAGACACCGTGAAAAGGAAACAAACTTGAAATGTAGAAATGTTGTGTCAACTAATAATTAGTTTACTTTGGATTTCAGTCTTTTTGATGCCAATAATGTATTAGTAGACTTTGAAAAGACCATGACCCCCCCCGCCCCCCACCACCACCACCACATATCTAAAGACAATGTGTCACTGAATCACAGAGATTCAGATAAGATTTTGTAAAGACTGGGGATCACACAAGGTCACAAATGACAATTTCTCTTTAAAATCATGCGCCTGGTGGAAAGTTAGAGGCAGGATAATCGTTTTTATCTCTTTATTATTGTTATTAGATAATCTTAGCAACTCAACATAGCAACTGGCATGATTTTCATGATTTTTACATGTACACTTGCTTCCCTTGAGTGTTGGGCTGCACAATTTATCACGGTGTTGTCAAATAAAATCGCAATATGGCCAAATGCGATATCCAAATTGCAGGAGCTCTTTTTTTTGTTTTTTTGGTCAAGTTGAACTGTCACATTCTTCTGCTTTGTTAGCACTACAGGTGTTGCTACAACAAAACATAATCTCATGATGTAACGGGACAACACTTGCTACGCACAATACCCAGCAAATATCACAATTATTAATTCGACATTTTTGTAGGTGAAAATGAAAACCAAAAATTGCCACTCACTGAAATCGCAATTGGATAGTGCAATAACAATGTCAGCCCATATAATCACAACAAAATGTAGAGCCCTTATGTATTTAATGCCAGTTTTACACCAAATGCCATTCTTGCTCTTCCTCCAGTGTGTACTGCACACTTTCTGCAAGTGTCATTTTCCAATATATATGAAGTATACTGGAGCTGTCTGAATGACACAAGTGGTCCATCAAAGACTAAGCTTCATTCTCACTGATGGTGAACCTCTCTGTTGCTATAAGGGATCGGCTAAAGAATAAAGATGTTAAATAATTAAATTCTACAAGGACATTTTAAGGTCATCAGACACTTTTAATAGATTTCCTGTTCATGCTTTCTATAGGAATAACTGCATAGCAATGCCTGGTAAGTGACATATGTGACTAGTGTAATTTTGTTGCAGCAGTAGTCACATCCTCCCCCACGGTGCATTAAACAGATCTGTCGACCATCTGGAAGCCAGGCCTTAAACTTTTCAGAGGAGGTTCTGTCCTCCACACTGTAGGCTTCTGCACAGCAGTCAACAGTCATTTGCTTCTGCTGAAATACACAGATTTTTAGTTTTTAATTGGCCAGCGTCCTCCCGGTGAAAGGAGACAGTACTGCAAATACAGCGGAAATGTACTGGGCTGCAGCTTCGCGTGGGGCCATGTCTTATCTGCACTGACAGGAAAAGTCAATGATGTTGAGAGATCTGCACTAAACACAGCTCTGATGGAAAACAACACTACTACAGTATAAACATCACTCAGGCATAAAAACATAAATGTCTGCTGCTTATAATGATGTGAAGATTTCAAATGGAGAGTCTCTAAATCACTCACCCCCGTGGGTCAAACTCCACCTCACCTCAGTCTAGCAAACTGTGCATGAATAGCTCTCCTCCAGGTGAGGCAGCAGGTGCAAGGTCGACCAAACTGTGTGAAACATGGTCTGCTCAGGAAAGCTGGCCACAACTATGAGGTCATCTAAATGGAGGACAACTTCATTTCCTGCATCCTTGCTTTCTAAAAATTAAGTTTGTACTCCACTATTTTGTCTTGCTATTTACATTTTGATGGGAAATGTGATTGCTGTAGATAATAAGTGGCCACATTTGTTCTTGTGCATGGCACACTACTAGGCTACTTCTTCACATTTATGAGCATGGCTGCACGTGTGCCCTGCTTCAAGTCAAGATTGTGGGGATATTGTATAAAAAACAAATGCAATATGATGCCAGTGATGATTTTAAAGAACACTAGTGATATGGAAGATACTGTACATTGATAAATAATGTTTCCTGAGAATCAAAAATGTGAATCAAAGTATTCATCGTATCCATCATATTGGGTTATTACAGCCAAACTCACGCTACCTCAAAAAACCAACTGTGCATTTATTTACTGAAGCATTATGGACTATCTGAATTACCATACCATACACAAAGATGAAGGGAAAATGAAACGTGAGAAGCTGTACATGGAGTCACAGCCTACAGATACAAATAGTAACACAAAACGTGCCTGGCTACAGTCCACCAGTTAAACAACTGTGGAAAACATAATGGCATTAATTAACTCTAAATGGCCACGACAAGTGACTACTACAGTCCTCCCACATTGCTCTCTCATTTGTCAGGCGTTTGTTGTGGTAAATTGCTTCAGACTTAAATAAAAAACACACAACCACCTGAAAAAAAAAAAAACTGAACAAAACCATTTCAAATCAGTACTTCAATATAATAACTTGTTCACGACAGGCTCGCATTTGTAGAAATAAACAAAGAGACCGGTCGAGGTGAACAAAAGAACAAAAGCAGACAATCAGAGGGCACAGATCTTGATTACTGGGCGAACACCTTCTGTACAATGCTGTCATTTTCACGGCCATTGTATGATAAAGCATTTCAAATTACCTCCGAATGGAAAAAAAATATTGCCATCATTCAACAGTATTGCAGACCACAACTCCTCATTCAGAAAAGCCCGACTATGGGTAATTTGAATGGGCTTGTATGTGCTCAATGAAAAATGATTACTGTTAGGGTTCAGACATGGAGAAGACATCATTTATTTGACGACGTCTTCATTGGGAAAGCAATATCAAGTTTTAGCCTAACTGTTGACTCTAAATATTTTGGGCTCTCTGTTGCCCCTGGTGCAACATGGTGTGGAGCACAATGCACCCACATTGTTTAACTAGCAAATAAGTTTGCATTGATCTGTGTGTCCATGGGTGTGTTGGCTTGTAAATCAGGTTGGCGATTGAGGTGATGACTGTCATGATCTGCCCTTAGTTCATGTTTTATTTTGAAGTTCCTGTCTCGTCTTCCTGCGTTCACCCACTTGTGATTACCCAATGTGTTTCACCTATGTTGATTTTACCACCTGAGTCTCGTTCCCTTAAAGGGATAGTAGCATTTTTTTTTAAAGTGGGGTTGCATGATCTACAAATAGCCCCTAAGTACTTTAATTGTAGTAGAAGACTCTCTGCACTCCACCCGTTAGCAACGCCAGCCCATAGCCCTGCCCAGAGATTTACAACATACATTGTTGTGAATGGACCCAAAGCTATAATATAATTTTTTCCAGCCCTTCAAAGTGCAGGAAAAACACAGTTTTTATTTGGACCTAACTCACGTATCCCTCCGCCCAGGGTTAGCGCCCGCCGATCAGCAGTTGGTTAGGTCCAAATAAAAACTGCGTTTTTCCTGCACTTTGAGGGGCTGGAAAAAATTATATTATAGCGAACAATGGAACTGTGTATTTTTTTTTCAGGTAAAACCTCTTTTAGGCCACGAAAATAGGCCGTTTCTTTGGGTCCATTCACAACAATGTATGTTGTAAATCTCTGGGCAGGGCTACGGGCTGGCGTTGCTAACGGGAGGAGTGCAGAGAGTCTTCTACTGCAATTAAAGTACTTAGGGGCTATTTGTAGATCATACAACCCCACTTTAAAAAAATGCTACTATCCCTTTAACCTGTGTGTTTTCCCATTGTCCCTGTCAGAATGTCTGTTGTTCTGCATCAGTCTTCCCCTGCCCTTCATGCCTGCGGTTCTACCCCGTGTCCCTAAAGCCTGCCACACACATAAAGATAATCGGGCTGATTTTGCCCCGATTTTCCCCCTTCCGACCACGGACAGACACCGCCCGATTATCTTAAGGTCTTAAGATTATCTTATAAGATTCTCTTGTAGTGTGTGGTGTGTTAAGAGTCAAAATTCCCCCGACAATCGGCTCGAAAACGTTCGGCGCCGATAATCGTAAGTATTAAACATGTTCAATATTTACGATTATCGGGGCCGACTTCGGTGGCCATTTCAATCAAAAGTCATCTTGTGTGTGGAGAGCCGGTGTTGTGCGGAGAAGCGCCTGCTTGCCGAGCTCTGCATGCTGCTCGCGGCAACAAGCCACTTCTCCACACAGGACCGGCAACCTCACAGAGAGCCACAGTGCAGCCCTGGCATTACATGAGGTTCACACAGACATTCACGCATACACAGGAGATTTCCTGATAGCCGATAGCAAAGACGGTAGCGCTCGTAGCCGGCAACAGCTGGCAATACAGCAGCCATGTTTAAACGATCATGTGGCCGCCGCTCACAGCCCGTCATGTGACAGCGCACGGCTCCCTATTGGACAGCCGCTTGACTGCTCGGTGTCCGGAGCCACAGACACACACAGATGGGATCGTTGTAAAGGCTGAAGTGTCCCGCTTTCATTAAAAAAAAAAACAACAACTCGGAGGTTGGAATTCCCAACTCGGAAATTTCCGACTTCCGACATCATTGCGTTCACGCTGCAGGAACTCGGAAGAGAAAAAAACATGAGCCGCAAACATTGCGGCTCATAGCTTAATACGAAAAATATGCAGCAGCAAATTATGTTTATTTTGGAGGCAAATGAAGAGGAGAGGAGATGCACATATAATGTTACAGCCTTGATAACAGCTAAACGTTATTTCCGTTACATACGAGGACCACAATTTCACACAATACAACAATCACAGCTTAATATAAACGTATTTCATATACTGCAATAGTACACAAAAAATACAAAATAACAAATAACTTAAAATTAACTAAATTCTAACAGTTTAAGACGACGGCTGCCATGTTTTGATGTGGTCGTGACGTCAAGTCGGAGCTCTGAAATGATACCCGTGTTTCCGACCTGTAATTTCCGAGTTCGACGTCGTTCAATTAGTTTTTGACGACTTGGAGCTCGTTTTTTTCCAACTTCCGAGTTCTCTTAAACGCAGCATAAGGCCCGTTGACCCATTTTGTTGGTTCTTTGTTCTTTTCTATTGTACTTTGAAGACCTTTTATTCACCTTTTTAATAAATATCTTTTGTTGCCCGTTACTTTAAGTTGTCTGCATTTGTAAGTAAGTAAGTAAGTAAGTAAGTAAGTAAATTCCTTTATTGTCCCGAAACGGGCAAGTGTTTTGCAGCAGCTGCTTCAACATTTAAAATACATGACAGGCAACAAGGACATGGAAAGACAAAGAAACAAGGAACACAGCACTACAACAATGATGGCAGGTGAAGAGCAACAAGCCACTATAAAAATCCAGAAGAAATACATAAAACAACAATCGATCAAAATCTAAAAATACATGGACATAACCATAATAAATAAATAAATAAAAGTGCAAAACAAAGTGACTGCGTGACTACCTCCTTTTCC
The DNA here is from genome assembly GCF_045865225.1 of Trachurus japonicus. Classification (NCBI taxonomy): domain Eukaryota; kingdom Metazoa; phylum Chordata; class Actinopteri; order Carangiformes; family Carangidae; genus Trachurus; species Trachurus japonicus. The sequence goes on from NC_140922.1 coordinate 19,502,893, forward strand.
CTGCATTTAGGAGGGTGATAGCTGTGGGGGTGAATGAGTATTTGTATCTGTTGGTTCTGACTAGGGGGAAACTAAAGCGGGTGCCAGAGGGGAGGAGCTTAAAGTGTTGATGAAGGGGGTGAGAATGATCAGACAAGATCGAATTTGCCTTCTTCACCACCTGCCTGTTGTAAAGGACAGAGAGATTGTTCTGCTGCGCACCAATAATTTTGCTGCCTATGTTCACAATTCTATTTAAGGCATTCTTGTGGGTGACATTCAGACCTCCAAACCAACATATACAAGAAAATATCAAAACTGACTCAATATAGGACTTGTAAAAAAGGGTCATCAGAGTTTTGTCAATACCAAATTTTGCAAGTTTTCTTAGGCAGAAAAGTCGCTGCTGACTCTTTTTGCAAATCCTGTCAGTGTTTTCACCAAATGCCAGCTTGTTGTCAATGATGGAACCAAGGTATTTGTACCTGAGTACAGACTCCACCTCTTGGCCATCAATGACAGTGCTGCCAGTAGCAGGGATATGGCGTCTGAAATCAATGCACATGTCCTTCGTTTTAGTAACATTTAAACTTAAAAAGGAATTTTTGCACCACTTTAGAAAATAATCTAACACAGGGCCATGGCTTGATTCAGCATCATGAAGAAGACTAACAATAACTGTGTCATCTGCAAATTTCAAAATATGTCTGTTCGGGAACTGACTCCTACAGTCGTCGGTATACAGAATATAAAGAAGTGGGGAGAGGACACACCCTTGAGGTGAGCCAGTGGATGAAGACAACACCCCTGACACACACCCATTCACCCTCACCCTTTGAGATCTGCCAGAGAGAAAGTCCAGTATCCAGCCAGCCATATTTGAGTCAACACCAAAGTTGTTGCAGAGCCTATCCACCAGCAGGTGGGGCTGGATGGTGTTGAATGCAGATGCAAAGTCCACAAACAAAAGCTTAGCATGAGCTTTGTTGCCCTCCAGATGTTTGGTTAAGAGATCCAGGAGTGTGATGGTTGCGTCCTGGACCCCCCGCCCTATTCTGTACGCAAACTGAAGGGGGTCAAGAAGATGTTCAGTTCTCACCAACAGCTCATGCTTAATCAGTTTCTCGAATGACCTGACCAGGGAAGTGAGAGCCACTGGCCTGTAGTCATTTGGAGCCTTGGGATGAGTTGTTTTTGCAATAGGGACTACGATTGACTGTTTCCATGTTTTAGGAACCCTCTGCTGCACAAGCGATAGCATGAAAATATGATAAAAAATGGGACCCAGTTGTTCTGCACAGCAAGAGAGCAAACGACTCCCAATGTTATCAGGGCCAGGGCTGGTCTTGCGTTTGCAGTGCTTGAAAGTGTTCACTACCGTACGCTCATCAAAGGCAGTGACAGGGGATGCATTTGAAAGGTCAGCTTTTAAGAATGCACATTCCTTAGAGAAGTCATTGACATCAAACCTAAGATAAAACCGATTTAACTCATCAGCCAGAGTCTTATCATCATAACCATCTAAGACCACTTTTGTCCTACATTTGCTATCATGCAGGCCCGTCATAGTTTTCATAACATCCCATGCTGAACCCGGATTTTTGCTGCTAAGTTTATCCTCCACTTTTTCTTTATATGTCAGTTTGGCTCTCCTGACCTCGGATTTCACTTCTTTTTGTAGTCTCTTAAATTCAGTGAGGTTACCCTGATTAAAAGCTTGGCGCTTTTTATTCAACAAAATCCTCAGAGATTTACTAACCCAGGGCCTACTGTTTGGGTAAACCTTTACAATTTTGTCAGGAACAACAACATCCTCACAATATGCCACCCAAGAGCTGACAACATCTGTCAGTTCATCAATGTCCCCACTGGAGTCAACGAACACACTCCAGTCCGTGCAGTCCAAACATCCCTGCAGAGTCAATGAGGAATCCTCAGTCCAGTTCTTAACCCGCTTGGTGACCACTTTTCCCCTCCGCAGAGCAGTGCGATACACCGGGATAAGGTGCACGCAGTTGTGGTCAGCTGTGCTCAGCGGGGGAAGCGGAAGGGATTTATATGCACCTTTAACAGACCCAAAACACAAGTCCAGAGTCTTATTATATCTTTGGGTCAAGTTTCCCAAAACCCTGTGGTGCATAGCTGGTGTATTGTAGGGCTGGGCAGTTATGACAAAAATCTAAATCAGATCAACTTAATTTAATAACCGATTACAGTGTCCCAGCCAATATTGGAAGTAGATTCGGACCCCAATCCCATAAAAACATGCATGGCTTTTAAAAGAGGTTTGAGATTGTGAAGTACAAAGTAGCCTAGAGTAAGGCCGACATTAATGATATTAGATACAAGTCAACAGAAATCCTGACCTGATCATTTTGACATTTGAATGTAACGGGTAGTCTATGCGAGTGTTCGTGCTCTTTCAATTGACAATCCACAAGAAACATATGGAGAGATTTCACTCTGAAACCATTCAATTCAGTGCTGAAAATAATACCTCCCGCTTCTTCGTTGTGCAGAATTTTACTTCTTCTTCGTCTTTGTGATAAGTTGTCATTGGAGATTTTAGAGTTTTGATGTTCCTATTCTGGGTTACAGCCTGAGTACAGCAGCATGCCACACTGCACTTCAAGATGCTGTGTGCATTTGCGTTTCATTAACAAGTGAATAACAAACTCCAAACAAACAATTCAAACAACTGCGGATGTGGGCGCCTGGAGATTTCATCAGAGGGATGATGGAAAGGTTTTTAGCACATAGACATTAGTATGCAAACACAGGAGCGCAAGTGTGTGTGTGCATGTGTGTATGTGTGTGTTACAAGCCAGCTGGAGAAGGGAGAACTAAGTGACATTGGCATCAAGTGGAGTTAATGCTGAATATTTCAGCTAGTCTTTTCACACTGAAGAGCGGGGGCTCCCTGGAGAGTGCCAGTGATGCACTGTGATTCTGAATGGCGATACCTGCACTTTCACATCAAGGTAAGCATGAGAAGTATTGATCTGAGAAGGAATCAATCTCACTCATGAAGTCTGTTAGTGTTTTATTCATAAATTCATCTGTCAGTCTGCGTGCGTGGCCACATATCCCCTTATCAAAGGGTTTCCCCCCTCTGTCGCTAATTGAAATCATCTTAAATTTTTCATTCGTTGTTGCCTTTCTTGCTGGTGGGTGACCCACTGATCATGTGTAAGGCAGGGACTCCTCATAACCTTTACTGAGGTTTCACTCTCTCATTGTCAGTCAAAGCTGGAACTTTGCTGAGCTCACCACGTATTAAAAGTCAGTAACGGTAGCATCGAACAGTTAAGAATGATTTTTTAGCACAAGGCTAGACATATTACCCGGGTAAGAAGACTGAATGTGTCACAGCAGTGTGACCGAGGCCGTCCCATTGCGGAGGCTCCCTCAAATGTGGCCAACAAATGCAACATTTCCCAAATTTGAAGGGTCTGACTGTTGAATCCTTGCTGCCAAACCTATCCCACAATGCAACAGGAATTTAGCTTTTTGCATTTTCAACTATATCTGGTCACAAGAGCTCTTCAGCAGCAGCTCTTGCCATGTAAAGTTAGCTTTAAAGGAGACATATTATGCTTTCTTTCCAAAAATTAAAATAGTTCCCAGGTGTATTAAAGGTGTTCAGAAATGGCTGTTTGTCCTGTTTGTTGCACCTACTTCCACGAGTTTGATGACAACGTTTGATTGACGGATGACGGATCCAATATCACTGGCTGATGAATCGTGAGCAATGTGACGTATAATCCGTGTGCCTGCATTATCCAATGCGGAAAAAAAACTACCCCACTTTCACCCTGGATTTACTCAAATAGAATTTTGAAGTTTGGGCTACATTGTCTGATAGATGAGTGTTTACACTAATTTTAAGACCCATAGTGGGCTCCAAATCAATTTTCTTTTCTGAATACCTTTAAAGACATATCTGTGACATGTTTTGGTCAGAATACCCCAAGGATCAAACATCACAGCTCTTTTCATACTCTCAAAACAGCCCTGTTCAGAACGGCTGGTTTCGGTGCCTGTCCCTTTAAATGCAAATGAACCACCCCTTCTACCTGTCCCAGGTAGGGCTGGTATGCAAATTAGAATCCTAGGTACATCACTGGAAGACAACTGAGGGAACCGCTCGTAAAACCACATGGATTTCAACCTAGGGAGCCTGCACATTACAGATTTTTGTCAATTCTTACATTTTGGTAAGACTATTACTACTATTAGTAGCAAATGAGCATCTGATCACACATACGCTGCATCAGTTCAAATGTGAAAAGAGCTTCACATACTGTACAGTGTTTTATGTTGAACTCTTTTGTTGCTGTTCAGTGACAGACTTATGAAGCAAAACAATTAGCGTCCTAAAACTCTCACAGAGCTGTGGCAATATTTGAAAAAATAATTTATTCATTACTTTACTGCAATGTATTGAACATTAAAAAAAGTTTCAGTAAACCACAGTGTGGTACAGGTTCAACCCTCTAAAACACTAATAACATGCAAATGATATTTGACCCAGGTATAATTAACATGCCACGCTGCATACATATTCATAAAATCTGCTTTGCTTAAAGGTGCAATAACTAAGATATTTATTGGCTGATAGAATAAAATGAGTCCAATATATCTGCAGGGCTGGTTCTCTGCCAGCTGGTGAAGTCTGGCTTTTAAACCTTATTTGTTTTGGAACAAAAACACCTCTTCAGCTGCTCAATGATGCCAGAGTGTGAACGACCTGCACAGCAACACACAGTGTTGACAAATGGATTAAAAATGCATATTCTCATTTATTTAAAAACAGTGCTATTTTTATATTTCATTGTGTAAACTGTCAACATTGCTTCACCTGTTTCTCATGAAAATGAATTCACTGAAAGATTTACAAGTTCTGTGGCACACTACTAGTGTTCCAAGTCTGGGGATGCGATCACTGTCAGTCACTCACACACACACACACACATTTCAAGTTGACTCAAAGAGAAAAAGCTCCTATTCAACGGAGTATTGTGATTTATTTATGTAGCATATTGTCACCTGCTGCACTCGGCCTTATGCTCACAGCAGCAGCGACTCTTTCATGTGAGTGAATGCGATGCAGTAAAATGTTGATTGTCGAGAGCTGAGCCAGTTAGCAATCAAGAAAGGAAATTACTTTCTCCTATGAATGAATAGCATATCAGGATCAATTAATGCAGCAGCGCCAATTAACTCACTACCAATGAGGAGAGAATAAACGTGGCGGTGGCGGCGAAACCTGACGCAGCGAGTCAAAGTATGACCTTTTCTTCTTAATTGCAGTAGAGTTTTGAAAAGAGCCATTTCAAGGATTTTGCACTTTGCCTGTTTTTGCACTAAAAATGTGAGAGGACGCTGCAGCTGATGAGCAATTTGATTCAGTTAATTGAAACAGTCTATTTATGCAAGTAAAAAAAACATCAAGCAGATGGTTAAACAAGAGTAGTGGCAATGTAAGTTTTTAAAATGCTATTCTTGCGATACTAAATGTTTGTGTTAATGCTGTAAAGCTGAATGCGAAATGCATCACATCCAGTTTGTTCTACTACTGAGTTGTTAGGTATAAAACCCCGCATCAGTCTTCATCCACAACAATTGGGTTCATTTTGTGAGGTGAGAGCTCTGCCATATGGTGCTCGCTTCAAGTGAGACTCAGACTGAGAGAACTTTTTTTTTTTTCTCAGAGTCTTTCTATTCTGCTCATGTCTAATCTGATCCCATCACAATCAGACACACGACACAAACAAAAACAAGTTCCGACACTATATGAAATCACACCCTGAAATGTTGAGACACAGAAGGCTAGTTCTCCATGTTTTCCCCCTCTCCCCCCTTCTTCTACCTTTTGCAACACGAGGTAGTTACCTTAGTCAGAGCGGCAATGCATCCATGGCTCATGTTGCTGTGCTGATGCTCCCTGTGCCCACCTGCTCACAGCGTGCTCTCCAGAGGAAGGCCTCCCATCGACACCGTGCACGCACCTCCATGATTTATGAGCCATCTGTCGCGTCTGATGTTCCTGTCGCCTAAGACAGGATGTTCCCGGCTGGCATTCTGCACCGCTCTGCGTGGGCACTGCCTGGGCATGCCAAGGTCCACTGTAATTAAATTACACCAAGTGGGAACAGAGTGGTCCCCATAATGCAAAAAAACCTTGAACACCAGACACAGACCAAGTGTTATCAAAGAGAATCTGTGTTTCATGTTAGCATGGATCTGGAGCTGCTGGCACAATAGAGGGGTTAAATAAAGAGCAAGTCCATTTATTTGTCTCAGTTGAGTGTGTAAGGAATGGCCGTTTTGTTGTGAAATGGCCACAAAGCTGACATTGTTAGGCTGAACTTTCCTCGGTTAGGAAAGTTTAGGCACAAAATTAGTTTTACAACCAAGAAGCCCTGGTGTGTCTTCTCACCAGAGGCAGACAGAAACATCAACATGCGCAACATGGCAGCTAAAGGAACACAGATTGGAAAAGCCAAACTCCAAAGAAAATCAAACACACACACACACACACACACACACACACGCTGCAGCATTGCTCCCACAATGAAACCAGACAACATGGGTTCAAAGAAAACATGAGATTAGCCTTCATCTTGAGTGGTGTTGGGATAACTCACATTTGTCAGGCTGATGTGGCTGTAACTAACTCAGCTACATTAAAATGCGCAATGGTCTGTTATGATGTTCTGCCCCAGTCCTGTCTTGTGACATCCAAACTTGTCTCATCCTGTCCTGCTCAGTGATGCGGTGTGTGTTGACCTGTTCTTTGCCCTGTCTCGTGTCATGTCTTGTCCTGTGGTTTCCTGCGCGGTGTGATGCTGACCTGCTCTGATATGTGTATGTGTATGTGTGTGTGTCTCTGCCTGCAATGTTGATCGTCTGTGTTACAATTTCTAGTCAATTTCACTCACACCTCCTGGATAAAAATAAATCTTGCTGCTCAGTTCTGGTACTACAGAGCACTGAATTATCACAGTTCATTTTCTTAATACACACAAATCATACATGACTGTATTTATGGGTAGCCTATAAAACATAACTTTTCCCACATTTCTTCAACTTAAAGGGACATTGTGTAACTTCTCCTGTCATCTATTCACGAAAATCAATTATTTCGTTCAAAAGTATGTTTCTCATTAATCAGTAATCACCCCCATCAACAAACTGAAGCAGTGTTTTTCAACCTTGGGGTCGGGACCCCACGTGGGGTCGCCTGGAATTCAAATGGGGTAGCCTGAAATGTCTAGTAATTGATTAAAAACAAATACTGATACATTTTTTTTAAAACTAATTATTATTCTTTTTAACATTATGATCAAAAACACCACGCACAATCTTAAACAACTGTATTCTATGCTTTCACTTTCTTGAATATAAAGAGCTCAAATAAAATGCAGCATATAAAAATATCTGAGCTGGCACATCTTGATTGACGGCCATGATCACGGGGTTGCCAGAAATTTGTGATGTCAAAATGGGGTCACGAGCCAAAAAAGGTTGGGAACTACTGAACTGAAGTGTTCCGATAAGCTCTGAATTTGCCGTTCATATCATTCATATACATCGAGCGGATAAGCTCGGTGCTGGCTGCCATGTCATGTCGCCACGGAAACCACGGAAACTCAGCGGAGACACCGGAGCTGTCGGCTCAGGTCGAGGTGGCGTCTGTGAAAAGTCACCGCGGTAACGCAGTGAGGAGGAATGGAGTGTTACACTGATGCTGCATTCACCTGCAGTCGAGCAGACGGCCGTCGGTAACAAACCAGATGTCATTTCAGTCACAGAAGTCGAAAGAAAGCCGGTAAAACGTGGGTCAGGTCAACAATACCACATCGCCATGACAACATATTGTCACGTGTATTGTTTTGCCTCGTGCTGACGGACCACTTGTTTACGCCGTTACGTGCAGCGGCTGTTGTCCGTCTGCCGTCTGCCCAATTTCACGTGAATGCAGCATGAAAAATACGATTGAGTTGCTTGCGATACAACCGCAACGCTAGATGGAAGTAATTCCTACACAATGTACCTTTAAGTTTCTAATAACCATTTTATGCTAGATGTGTTTCAATTTGAATGCCGACACTGACCACCCCCCTCCCTTCAGTCGCTTTATTCACATAATAATTCCAAATGAAAATGGTCAGTACTAAAAAGGCTTGTAATGACAGCTGAACATTCTGTTATGTGTACAAATTGAGTCAAGGACTACAACTGGTCTTTCAATAAAAGTTACAAGAGAGGGAGAAAGAAAGTTGTGGATTACTCTTGGTCATGGTGGCTAACATCTGGCAGGGATGTAAACAGGCACTAGATTGATGGGTCCACCTGTGCACAGTCAAAAATTATTCTCTTAGGAAAACCTTTCTTAGACTTCAGTAGCTTTTCCTCTGAAACTATCTGGCACAATGTCGGCTGACTGTTTTTTCTTTCCCCATCAAAATATCATGTGGCTAGATTTTCCGTTACAGTACATGTGGAGGCTACATCTACTGCCTTTGGTGTTAAACTGTATGTTGTGTATGTTTTGAAACAGTAAGAGGTGAGTGGTAGTTGGGAAAAAACCAAGATGGTTAAGAATTTTGTTCAAATAGTAACATTAATTATTTTGGATTTAGAAAAACAAAAGTAAAGTGTTTAAACATAATTTCCTTTGGGTTTGAGCAGGCAACTCAAAGAGAGGCATTTTTCTAACTATATTTATATAATATTCTCCACTCAAAAATCAATTTTGAAGTTTGTCATTACTCATTCTCCAAGATTTTAGTTGAGTTTGACTAAAGCAAACTTTAGTTCCCCCAAATTGTGAGATTTCTTTTCATAATTGAAGACATAAAATGGATACAAGATATTTGCAGCGGTACATTAAGTCGTCTTTGCAAGAGAGGTTAAACACTTTTCTACACAAGCGGAGGATCTGATGAAAAAACTCCTCTGCAGAGCTGTGCAAAGGAGCGCAAAGATAGGTTACGCTTTAAAAAAAAAAAAGTGATTGAGGCTGAGAGGAACGGCCTTCAGCAGCAGCTGCAGCACCTGGCATCAGATCCACCCTCTCTGCCCTGCTTATTCCCTGAATGACACCGCATTCATCTAAAGATCACTGAGTCTTCAGGTGGAGTTGCTTCATACTCCTCACCCAAAACACCAGACAGGCTTTCTATTGATGCTATATTTATAAGAAGGTAGTTGCAGAGTGAAAAGGCATGATGTGCCTCAGGTCTCCTTACCTGCACTGTCAACACACAAGTTTCCCTAAGCACAGAAACCTGGGTTATGTGATGTGAACTGTTGCTTTGATACACAGTGTCATGCATCATGTTTCGGCATATGTTTGTGACAATAAGTGTGATGATGCATCAAGATAGGTACCATACATTATTAATGACTTATATAGCAATAAAAGAAATAGGGGAGAGCAGTGTGTTGTTCAGACCTTGTGAGTTTGTAAATTTGACTTATGCTGGTTCAACTCCAGTTGCTCTGCTGTTGCAGGTGTATCAAAGCAATGGTTCACAAGCTGAGGTTATGTCCAACACTCGTGAACTGAGCGTTGAAGCTACTTTTGCATGAGGATCACATGCTGGAGCTTGCACGAGCCATATGGTGTGCTAATCTGCAGTCCTTGTTGCCGACTGTATTTAAATTTAAAAAAAAAAAAGATTCTGGAAAGAGGAGGTGAGACTGGGCTACAGCACATGAACCTCTTTATGTATACAAAACAAGGCACGGAAATATGAAATGCATGTGTAGGCGGTGACATCTGAGGTCCATGTTAAAATGCTTAATTTTTTACAGCAGAAATAAACATGTTTTATCTGTATGGCTAATTTTCTCATTCGTGAACACAGGAGGTGAATTTTACTAATTGTATTAGGGCTTGAAGTTTTGCATAAGTGAAGGCGTAGGTGGGTGAGTGAAGTCATGCCACAAGTTCCTGGCCCCCTTACTTCTCTTTGTCTAATTTTGTATTAACCGGTTTCAGAGGCAGGTTCCCCAAAACCAATCTCCAGGGTCACAGAGACTATCTCAGTCTAGCAGTGCAAGGTGCAGCGTGTTTTCTGTCCATACAATTGTTAAGGTCTATATGCCATAAAATATCTGTTTTCTGTGTAGAACCTTTCAATTTTCAACTGAAAAATCATTTTCTAACAAATAATTTATTTGTTCAAGCTGAGACATTTCAAATACACTAGAAGTCAGTCATGTGGAGAAAGAGGAGACAACATTATGATTCAATGAACTTCTTCTCTCCCTCCCTTTGTTGTCAAGCCTGAGGCAAAATAAGAAGCTCCTGAGGAAACATCAGGCATATCAAGGAGACAGTTTTCTCCAACTCACTTCCCCACATGTGCAAAACAAATCCACAAAAACTGAGAGCTGATGACTGCCTATAGTCCTTCCTCTGTAGAAAGTCAGATGATTGAGATCAGCCTTCTCATGCAGGATGCCAAAGTGCCACTGTTGCCTAAAAACCTAGGCTCTGTTTTCATTAATGGAGGAGTTTTCTTGGACACTTTGTTTTGGACCAAATATATTTCTATCTGAAACAACTTACTGTCTGGACTGAAATTGAGATTCATGCAGACAGTGAGTTATATTATTGGTGATTAGGTCTTTGATCTAGCGCCACCACCGATTAGAATGCATGATGTAACACTACACTGCCCCAAGGTTTGACAAACACATGAATGCCTCCAACAGGAACAATCACATCTAACACTTTACAAGTTACAGGGCTGGATTAGCACCCCAAGGGCCCCTGGGCACCAGGTCCCAGAGGGCCCTTGTCGCACAGACCGTTGGCATCTCACATATCACCTCCACCCATTACAAACCAGGAAAGTCATTAAACTCCACCTTAATTAGACCTATTCACAATTGTGTATATGACGTACCATGTCAAAACCAGACCATAATCACAAACTATTATGTCAAGACTGTCTAGTACAACGAAGGCTGACACAAACAGCAGATCAAATAAACACAACACAACACAACCCACAACATCAACACAATGACCACTAGGGAGCTTACAAGAATGCCATCCTTATAGCCACACAGCACAGCTAAATGCAGCCAACATATGAACTTGACAAACCAACTACAAAATAGCAACATACACACACTGAGTCTTTACAACTTTGCAAACAATTCTGTGAACTGAAAAGAAGCCTGTACAAAAGATAAGATAATCCCTCTTTGCATGCTTCTTTCATTGTTTATAATTGCAGCCCTTGTGAATTCCCACACTGCCCAGGTCACTGAACGCACCATTGGCTCAGCGCAAGTCATAGATATATCTATGAGCGCAAGTGGCTGAACGAGCTGGTGTGTGTGTGTGTGTGTGTGTGTGTGTGTGTGTGTGTGTGTGTGCGTGTGTGCGCGCGTGCGTGCGTGCGTGCGTGCGTGTGTGCGCGCTATAGTATATTCAGGATGGCTCTCACGTAACACACCCCATAAAGCGGGGTCCTCCGACGGCTCACCTGCTCTCATCACCGCGGAGATGTTGGTCGAGGCCGGGCAGCGGATGGGGTGGTACTGCTGGTGCTAGTACTGGCATAACTCCGGGTCTATTTCATCCTCCAGTTTGTATTTTTTGTAAAATGATGTGATTCGCGGGACATCTTTCATCACCGCCGCTTCTCTCTCTTGCTTTTCCTCTCTTCTTTTCCTCTTTCCACCGCTCAAAAACTTTTTTATCCATAATCTTGCTTTCTCTTACTCACGCTCTATACTGACCTCCCGCTCACACACTCTACCTCTCGCTCGGTAGGGGCTGGGCCCTGGCAACCAAGGGCTTGGTTGCCATGGGCCCTTGGTTGCCATGGGCCCCTGGGCACGTGCCCAGTGTGCCCCAATTATAATCCGGCCTTGACAAGTTAGCTTTACATTTTTGGCTCAGTTTTAAGTTGTCGATCCCTATGTGCACTGTGTTGTGTAATGAACATCATCACAGTCATTGGGTGGGATCAGTGTGATTTTAAACATTGTATCCCCTAAGTAAGCGACTGTCACAAAATCCATGAAATTCCTAATTAAATTGTCCCTCTTAATTTAACAATAATAAAACCACCCCATCTTTTTCTAAAGGTGAACACTACAGTATAGAATGCTGTTTGGCAGGAACATCTGTGAGACGTGCTCTGTTTGAGGGGAAGTTTTAGCATGAGGGATTTCCACGATGGATAAGTACAGTATGCTGCCTGCATGCTGAGATAGTGACATGGGAGAGACGAAGAACAAGGCCATTCCCCTGAGGAATCGCCTGGTTCGCGCTGTGAGTGAACTTCAATGATGTTCCAGATGAAACACCAACATACAGCAGCATTGACTCAAAGTCTCAATGAAAACACCTTGTATGGAGGACTTCCACTGGAAGGCCGCTGAGATGGTGTAACAATGAACCCCATCACCTCCACATTCCCCCAGAGGTTGAACTCCATCCAACCCCTTTCTGAAAACAGAGGCCTGAAGCAATGTGTAACAAGCCGTTAGCTCTGAACTACAAAGTCACTCCTCATGATGCTTCACGCTAAATATAATCTTCATTTTGAGGTGAAAATGGAATTAAATTGAATCTTTAACAACATTGCTACATTAACAGTTTGGTTGAAATTGGCTCATTTGCCTCCTCTAACTGGCACTTTTTCATTTTAATAAAAGCCTTTCTTTTTCATCTGTAAATCAGTTTGTCCTGTTTTAGAGGACTGAGAATAAAATTAGTACAATAGTGGTCCCATAAACCTACTGTCTCTATTATACCTTTGATGTAAAATAGCTGGTTGTTGTTGCTGAAAAAAGTTGGTTTGACAAGGTACACATTATCAAGGTCATCTGTCCAGGTCGTTTTACCACAAAGTTCTCCACTGTCAAGCTTTATTATCTGACTCCAACCATGTCCAGTCCTCTCCAACTATGAACATCCCATGGATCTTTCACATCCTGTTTACTGTGTTTCTTCAAACTGTCAAATGTGATCATAATGTGAACACAAATACATGTGGACCACAAAAGCTCCTGCAACAGCAGCAGCACTATAACCATCAAAACTAAACGGGTGCCTTAACATCACATCTAATTACTCAAACCGGTCCGAGGTAGCACTGGAAATCTTTCCTGCCAAATGACAGACTGAATTTTACCTGTAAACCACCAGAGAGAGTAACAGTTGTCTCCCTCTGTGTCTCTGGTGTTTAGTTTGTTAAATTGTGTGTACAAATTAAAATCTTGTAATTACAATTCAACAATTCACCCTGTGGGGAAGATGAATGTGTTTACCAAATTGCATGGCAACATATTATTGAGACAGCTCCTGGTGGTGCTGAAGGACAACTTAGGGGTCAGGATGATTAATCCTCTGACCACCATGCATATCTGTACCACATTTCACCCCAGTCTATGGAGCCATGCTGCTAATATGACTACAAGTAACAAATAATTGAAATACACAAAAAGCCTATTCGATTGCAAAAAGTGAAAAGGAAACACTTTCTGCTTTTAAGTCACGTCAAATGACATGATATGACATCCAGAGTATCTTCCTGATACATGGCCGCTGCCATATATAAGAGGCTTGCCTTTCCATCATTACTTACACCAGATGCCCTCCTTTTCTTTGATGAAATGTTATGGCTATCGTGGTGGATGCAACCCAAATCACCCTCTCAACACTAACAGATGCTACTGTAGAAATCTTTCATCATGTTTAATCAAAATGAGAAGATATAACACAGCTTTAGTCACATAACATCACTTATTAGAAACGTAGATCTTCTTATGAGCTTCTATTTTGCACAAAAAATGGCAATGGAAATTAGGCTAATCTCTATGGCTAAGACCAGTGTAACTCATAATTGTTGCATCTTATTTATAGGGTTGACACACTGGCCATAAAGTCGTTTTATTCATATTCCTATAGATACAGCTTTAAGCTAAATCCTTGTTTATTATTTAGATGTTACCAATGACCCTCTATGGATGCTGGATTCAGTCCAGCAGGTCATTATAGTTATAATTCACAGATAAGAAAATACATTAATAGGAGGTTTAAACCCCCCAAAACATTCTCATCATGCATTTATAATGTGTAAAGATGTAAAGGTCCTAGAAGGATCCCAGATTTGGAATATTTTAACTGTGACATTGGTAAAAGTCACAATAAGCCCTCAAGGAACATTTTTTTAAATGAGAATTAGGACAAGTGCTCCCAGTGCTGCACTGCCCTCTGTAATCATCAGGTGGCAAAATTGAGGTTAGATTTGCTTTAGGTGTTGGCAATTAATTCAGACTGGGGCCCACTCCAGCCTTTTGTCCCCATTTTAACTCTAGAATATGGCGCTCCTCACCTCAACTCACCTTACCTTGCTTCACCCACCATCCATCCACCCACACACACACACACACTTTCCACACAGAGATACTCACAAAACAGATGCATGAAAACAAAATCAATTGCTTGCGCCCAACACTTCTATCTCTCTCAACAAGCGCAGCATCTGATGCCAGCGAGTGATTGCTGAGTGCATCACTGAGAAGAATAATTCATTGTTAGTTATTTACATCATTTTGCTAAGTAAAACATGTGTTTTTACAGAAGCTCCAGATATGATACTGTAGCGCTCAGCTACCCAGATGACTGAGTAAACCTGCTCCCGTCTAAAGGGAAAGCTTCCTCTGTTGATACAATTTTTTGCCAATACTGCCCATGCGAGACTAAACTCATTCAATGCCATGGGTTTAACAAAAAATAATAAGTGGGGGGGAAAGGAAACACTTCACAAAATGTCACTATCACGGCAGTAACAAACCTTTGGCATTTAAGAGCTTAGGTAAATATCACCTTTACTTTCAGCTTATGTGTTTATCTATTACATTTATTTCAGGGCAGATGTTTTTTAAGCTAATGTTAGGCACTTCACAGGAAGAGAACTGAGTATTTGCCCAAATCCCTCAGTGCAGTCGTTGGAGTATATGCACGTATATCTGGTCAAGTGAATTGGTATATTTTAACCACGGGAGAACATGAGAACAGCAAGGTTTGACTTTTGTGACAAGGGTGTACTGAACATGAACAATGTGTGCTCAGTGGGCAGGAAAATTGATGACAGCATATATCTGGAGGCTGTATACCTGCAGTGTTAAAGATGTCACGCTGCTGCTGGGGACAGCTGAGCGCTGGTGATTAAAACAGAAAAGGACAAAGCATTGCTACTCAACGGCAGCCACTTTCAAATATGATGCTTTTGACAGCTCCACAACCTCGACACATTTCACGGTGCTCTGTGTCTTTCGGTCTTTTTTTGCTCTCTTTGCTTCCTAACAGCCCAGGTCTGCCCCTGTAAAGACATCCTTGCTCCAGTTGTGGTTGCATCACATTTCTTCCAAATAGGATCAGTGAGGGATTAGTTATGTGGGGGGGAACAGAATCAGCAATCACGGTGACATGTCGCTTTTCTTTTCACCTGGAGAGGATCTGAGCGTGTGCATGTGCTGGAGACAGATATCACCTCTCACCATCTGATACCCAGAATGCACACCTGCAGAAATGTAGGTGACACCTGCATGGGATTTAACTTTTTTTTTGTTGTTGTTCCTTTTTTTTTTTGCTGTAGTTTTGTCCTCCCTCCACTGCTGCCTGAGGCTCCTCTAGATGGCACTGTGCAGCTGTTTGTGAAACGTCACCCAGCGACGCCGCTCCTCTCGTCTTTTGTGTCTTGTCTGCCTGGATCCACTGCTGTGTTCTGAGGAGCATTTGAATGCCTCATTTCACTCTTTTGCTATAGCCCCACCTTTTTTTTTGGTTATTTTTGTTTTTCACAGCCAATTGTGCTTAAAGAAAATGGCACTTTGGTCAGTCAGTAGGTCAATAACAAATAAGCCAGTGTTCAGTGAGAATTTTCAGCTTGATCAACTGTGTCTTTCAATAGTTTGCCTTCATATAGTTTGGCAAATAATGACTGAAGCTTGTCTTGATTTTCAGCATCACGCCACTGAACTTCTCCAGAACTGATGGAGACACCGAGAAGCTTAAGCTAAATAACCTTGGTGCAACCTCTGGCAAAATACCCAAAGCTGAGCTCCAAGTCTGGTCAAGGTCATAACATTACGTCCACAGGGGGTTGGATACTGTTCCTGATCTGTTTCCACTTTCGAAATTTGATCCCATCCTGCTTATTATACAGCCAGCTAGATATGACCCACCTGGATACATTAGTCACCCCTCCGCAGACCCTCTGTCCTGCTCTATATGTCGCACAAAGGACGAAAAGGAGCCATGCAAGCAGAACGAAGGGGAGCCTGAGCGACTGTATTATCTCCCCTGGCGAGATTAATCATCTAATATCTCCGGTGCTTGTTAAGATTTTAGGGTACATGTGTGAATGGCATGTCTTTATAGCCCAGCATTTTAAAAAAAAATGAAGCAGTGTCTATATACAACTGGAGAGGTGCAGGTACACGGTGAACTTTTCAAATATTGTCTCCTGCACAAATACTCACTCACTGACAATCATGCCACTGTCATGTTATTAAGCTAATAGTCAAGTACACAGTAGTGTGTACTGGGGTAGAGGTCTGACATGCTTCTATTTAGACTGTTTTATGCTGCTTGAATCTTATGCCTCACAACATTTCAGAGTAAAATATTACAACTGAGGCGCCACTTCATTTATCTGACAGCTATAGTATAGGCAGTTACTCTGCAGATTAAGATTTTACATAAGTTATGATGGTTTATGTATCCAATGTGTTACATTTAATACCTTTATACCACTTACAATATTGCAATCAATCTTTCTACATCACTACCAGCAATCAAATGATAAATTAAGTAAATCATGGATGAAGAAAAAAAAACATAAACAGAAATTTGGACAGGAAACACTATCTCTATCTGCTGATGAGGATCATGTGATAATAGGACTAAAGGCTCCAGTGGACCTTATCAGTGTGAGGTTTAGTTCATCCTGTCTGTACCTCGAGTGATACAATATTTTAGAATATAAAACCTGAAAAGCTGCTGCAGGATGATCACACTTGTTTACTTACAAGCACTTATGCATAATGTAAGATTTTTAGTCATAGACTGTCTACTTTGTGGTACTGCCACTGCAAATTTTACACCGTATTTTAGATGTTCCAAGTCTTGTTTTATAACTCAGTATTTTCCAAAATATTGTGTTGTCAAATTTGTTATTTCTTTAAGCCGTATTTGTGCATCAGTGTGAAGAGGAAAAAATAGTTTTCCCTCTCTGAAATAAAGCACACTCCCATGCCGGATCAGCATAGCATTACATATTAACATTATCATCTGAATGCACATCTCGGTTTTCACATTTTCATTGCTGTGTGCCAGAAACGAGAACGTAAACACAGTAATGGTTGAGATTTCCACATGTACACTGTTTGTTGAATGCAGTAAAATGTGTAACTGCACTGATATTTATCAATACTAGCAGCCACTTTGTCACCTCGCCATTCACCATGACAAAATTCCTCAATCTCGGCTGCTGGAAATTGTACAAAAGCCAAGTGTAGAATGCCCTTCTACTGTGTCCATGTCAATAACACCTGTAAAGTTGAGTAAATGTATTTGAGTTTCCTGGAGCTCTCTCTCACTAAATGAGGAAAGATAGCGTTTAATACTGGGACTTGGCAACAGCTTTCATACTTTAAGATCCCACAAATCTGTCTGCAGGAAAAGCAAGGGTATAAAAAAAAAAAAAAAACATTTCGGTTGTTATTGTCAATTCCCACTGGAGCTGCGGCAGTACTAAGACTGCAGAGGATACTGATAAGACAGCAAAAGAGACTCCACACCTTATCTCGCTGGCACATTCCTTGTTCACTCAGATTCCTTCCTTGCTGTCCTGAAAAAAGCCCAAACAAAACAAAACATGTTTTTTTTTCCCTTCTTTTTTTTTCTAATTAATATAACAATTTCTTATTGTGAGGCTCCAGACAATCCAGGCAATCCATTTAATACTGAAAAAGAGAACACTTTGCTTGACAATGATGATTGCTGAAATGTGGGGAAAGATTTCCTCGGTTACATTTTTAATAACTTTTAATGACGTCTCTCAATGTTTTTTTCCCCCCCAACATCTTTTGAAGGAGCACCCTCATTGCGAAATCAATTATCAGAGATCATAACCAAGTGTTTCTGCCGCTGATGATAAGAGCGTCTGCATCAGGCTGCCAAATGGAAGAATAGATGCTGTGTTTAGAAACACATTCTGACATCTTAATAAAACAATCTGACTTTATTAGGGAAGACTAATAATGTGTCCTTTGAGCTTTACGGGCTTGTGTTGTGGGTCATTAAGCCCACTGGGGTGAGAAGCAGCACTGGTGAGAGACAGCACAGCTGGGGTGGTGACAATGACGAAGTTAGTGGCTGTAAACAAAAGTAAGGGTCTCTTTCTACCATCTGATCTGGGCTCTTTGTCTCAGACGCAGGATATAATGGGGGTTATACACAACCCCCATGCACACGCCGCACGACGAGTCACCTTGCCGGAGACCAGAATTTGTCTGGCTCCTGTGATCTAGCTGCACTCGTGACACTGCAAGAACCTCATATATACATCTTGCGGCTCCAGCCTCCATAGACAAAGGCAGTTTAAACGGGGTGACATACTCTTATCTGCTACCAGCCTTCAATATGACTGACTCTGTCTGTCCAAACTCTGCCGGGCTCATTTAGTATATTAAAGCTCACACATTCTCTGGGCTCACTCATGCTAATAATGTATGCACTTACACCTCAGCAAGTCACTCTGGATAAAAGCATCCGCAAAATAGCATACATCATGTCTCACTTAGAATCTGCTAAACACCCTGTCGCATAGAGAAAAAGGTTCAGAATCAATTCCTACCGGCAACAGCATATCATTTCACTCCCCCTCAACTTGCTGGAGATAAGCGCAAACAAGTGGGTCAAGCTAAGAGGAGATGATATTTTTTGGGAGGCAGCCATCTTTCTGTCAAGATCAAAGTGAAGTGGCTGTGTCTCCTGCCCCCTGGGCTTTCCATCAACAACTCTTTAAGACTCAAAGAGGATAATCCGAAAGGTATGTATCATGGACGCAGAGCCATTTCACTCTTGTGGCGCAATTTTTCTGTGGAAAAAGCTGCACGTGACGCGGAGAATAATCAAATATACATCCGCAAGAATAAGAACCTGTAGATGTGACTGACGACGAGGTGTTACTCTAATTCAATGTAAAGTGACAATACAAATTAGCAGGCCATGTTTCGTCACAGTGCCCAGGTTGCAAACATTATTCCCTGGGTATCATGTTCAATAGCAGTCGATCCCTGTTGTGCATTAATAACAGCAAGAGTAACTTCCCCTTGTAACAAACCAACAGCTGTCGCACATTTAGCAGCTCTGTGTCGGATGGTGTCAGCCGTGTGAAAAGGGCTTCACCATGCTTCAGGCTTAATGAACTAAACATAGAGATTACTTCATGGCAAACTTACAGCTTACACTGCAGGCGCTGCTGAGACTCTTATCTAGTCATTAATAGATAAACAGATCTCAAACATGATTGGCTGTACCTTCCTGGAGGGATATGTCTGAGACGTTCATTGGCATTCCCCTATCTTTATCATTAAAGGACGGTATTGAAAATATATGAAAAAGAGTTTTCAGGTGTACGCTTGTTGAACTTCCCCGAATAATCCTAATTGGATGGCAAATAGCTACCTGCTGCTCCATTTCCCTTCATGGATAAGGACAATCTTCAAAGGGCGGTGAGCACAAATGTGTCTCCGTTGTGCACATCATTCACCGCCCCTCTCTCTCTCTCTCTGCGTTCTCAGTTCTAAACAATTATGCTGAGACAACAGCTATTACTGTCTGTTACCCTTTATGATTGGTTTTCACATACAATATGACGTGTTAATAACTGTGCAGAGGACATCAAAAGGACACCTGCCCCGTCCAATCAGCATCACTGTCAATGAGCATCAGTCCCTACAGCAAAAAAAGGGGGAAAAATGCTCATTGCATCATAGAAGGCTGGAGGTAGCTCTCAACTGTAGGCAAACTCATTTCTGTGTTTTCTCTGCAACTAACAGAACATGCTGCCCACTGCCAACAGCTAAATTATTATCCTCTATATAATGTCCGGAGTTTACTATGAATTCAAATGAAATAAAAAAAATAATGATCTAAAGTGTGCTTCTTATTAAAATTATGGTCGCTAGACACATACAGTAAACACACTTACCTTAAAGGGATAGTAGCATTTTTTTAAAGTGGGGTTGTATGATCTACAAATAGCCCCTAAGTACTTTAATTGCAGTAGAAGAATCTCTGCACTCCTCCCGTTAGCAACGCCAGCCCATAGCCCTGCCCAGAGATTTACAACATACACTGTTGTGAACAGAGCCAAAGACACGGCCTATTTTCACGGCCTAAAAGAGGTTTTACCTGAAAAAAATACACAGTTCCATTGTTCGCTATAATATAATTTTTTCCAGCCCCTCAAAGTGCAGGAAAAACACAGTTTTTATTTGGACCTAACCAACTGCTGATCGGCGGGCGCTAACCCTGGGCGGAGGGATACGTGAGTTACATGAGATAAGTGCGTTTTTCCTGCACTTTGACGGGCTGGAAAAATTATATTTTAGCGAACAATGGAACCGTGTATTTTTTTTTCAGGTAAAACCTCTTTTAGGCCGTGAAAATAGGCCGTTTCTTTGGGTCTGTTCACAACACTGTATGTTGTAAATCTCTGGGCAGGGCTATGGGCTGGCGTTGCTAACAGGAGGAGTGCAGAGAGTCTTCTACTGCAATTAAAGTACTTAGGGGCTATTTGTAGATCATACAACCCCACTTTAAAAAAAATGCTACTATCCCTTTAATGTCCACTTGATGAGCTAATTTACAGTTCAGAATGCGTAAGTCACTTTGTTTCACATTGAAATAACTGTATGTTACCTTTTCAATGTGACCAACTAATAACAAGTCCTAAGTTCATCACTTTTTAGTGGCCCTAGAAACACTTGTTTCACTGTGTGAATTTGGAGCTCATGTGTTGTCACGGTGACGAAGATTTGCAGCAGTTTGCGTATTTGCATGTGTTTTCTTAAATTGCAGTGCATTCAGCTCTCAGAGCCAATATAACATGCTGATGTACATTGTTGTCAGTGAGTTATTATGACAATGAATATATCCATGGATCTTTTTGTAAGTTTGTGATTGCTACGTTGCCATCATTCACATTACCAGCCATTAACAGTCACTATAAACCAGTCTAGCAACTGTGTATGGCACAAGCACTGCTGCTCGACTGAAATAGGTAAAAGCAAAAGACAATTATTGCTTGTTTTCCAAGCTAATCTCTTGACTAAAATGCTTAAGACTATTTGCATCTGCAGTTCACCTACAATGAACCCTCAAGGAGCAATCTCTGTTGTATTGGAAAGTGCAATTACTGCTGTATGTGATAGTTGACAAGTGTATAAGCAAAAGAAAATGGACATTAATAAGTGTGCACCACAATTGTGTCACGCTGTTATAAAGTCATGACGGCAATCAAATACCAGGTTTAAGATAGTGGTAAGAGGTAGCCCTATCATTACCCAGGTCTAACCTGTTAGTCTTGAAACAACCGTCCCAAGTGTCAGTTCAGATAGGGGTGTGAACCCTCTAGACCGGAGGCTCGATGCAGACTCTGGCCAGTGTCAGGGTGGAGAAAGTCTCCCTCTTGATTTCGCTGTACTGCTTTTGAGCCACAAGCGTGACAGTGTATTGATCTCCCGCTCGTCTAATCAGTAGCCTTGTCACATTATAACAAAGGAGAGCCTAGCCAAAATGAAAGCAATTTACTTCAGCCCAGTGAAGATTGCAGGGCAGGGCGTAGTAGTTTTCTTCCCCGCTCATAGACAATCTGATACAGGCAGTAGTGAAGCTTGAGCTGAAATCAAAACAATGTCTCAGCGTATTCAGCCTGGCAGGGTGAACCTGGGGGCAAACAAACACTCCAAGCGATTGTCCATCTTGAAGTCACCAGTGAATGCTGTTATTCAGCCGAACCGGGTTGTGAGGACAAAATGTTAAGAGTCTAAAAAAGAAGCTGGATAAGGAAACATGAGGCAAAAAGTTGGGTAATGCAATGAAACACAGACTCACTTTGAGAATAAGTCAACAATTAGAGAGGGAAAATAAACATCAGCTGCTACGTCTTCATTTATCTCAAATAACTCTTCATTTAAACCACTGACAAATTGGTCACTGCCTCCTCAGGGACTAAACACATGAGGTCAAGTGTTCCACCATGAAGCAATGAAGAAACGTTAGTGAGAGTCATCCTCATGAGGTTTAAATTAAATCAAATATGCGTGCGATTCTCATTTTAATTGTGAAGCCTGGCCTTGCTTCCCGGGTGTAGGGATGGCAAACCTGCCTGGAAACAGCTATACTTCCCAATTCCAATTTCTGTATCAGCATGCTGTCATGGTTTGGAGGTCATCACTTTAGCTCTACAGGCAGCATAAATAATGGTAATGAAAAAAAAAAAAAGTGTTTAGACTAAAGAGGCATTTATGTGTAATCTTCATGCCATTTTCAGTTTCATATGGAGTGTGCTTTCTGACTAAATGGGCCACTGAGGGAATAACTCCAATGTGGTATAATTGGCACAGGATGTGGTGTTTTAATGTGCAACAAAATGTTTTCCTTCATGTGCTACTGTATTCAGCCACCTAACCTCTCAGATCAAATGTGCAACAGTCCACGTTCAGACGGGCTCCGCGGTTTAGACATCACAATGCTGCAATTTAGAGTCCTTCTTGTAACATAAAATGTTTTACCTTTTTTTATCCCTGGGGTCATCGTGGGAGAGCCTTGCTTACAGGGATATACAACGTTCTCCAAAAGCGTCGGTATGACATTGAA
This sequence comes from Trachurus japonicus, assembly GCF_045865225.1. Classification (NCBI taxonomy): domain Eukaryota; kingdom Metazoa; phylum Chordata; class Actinopteri; order Carangiformes; family Carangidae; genus Trachurus; species Trachurus japonicus. Next base: position 19,525,808 of record NC_140922.1, read on the forward strand.
AGCAGTCGCTATGCAACCGAGGGAATCTGTGCCTTGCTGTGACCTACCAGGTGACCCAGTCTTTCTGACTCTGTAAGCAAAAATCACAGGATGTTAGCTGACACTGCACCTTCAAAAGCAGGAAAAAATCCTTCAACATATACACACACACACACACACAAAAAACTCTCCACAACACCTTCAGCATTTGTCTGGGCTTCTGTGTGTCATACGCTCCACCATTAATAGCACTCCCATGTGAAAATGTTTACAGTGCATCCCATTCATCACAGCCTCCTCACAGTCTAATAAAGATGCCCTTTAAAGGCCTTATTTTCAGTCTCTGGGTTTAAAAGTGCTTTTGATTCTGGTAGCCTGCCCTCTACTTTCTCTGGAGTCCCTCACTAGTCCTTTGGGATTGAGATCTCTTTGGACTCTGGGTTCAGAGGGCAAATGCTCAGGGACTGTTGGAAACATAATACGTCGACTTGAGGTGATATCTCTGAGTTGAATAAGAAAAAAGAGAAAAAAAAAGTTCAACTGGCCACAAGCTCCTCTGCATGTGCTGTCGGGCTTAATGCAAACCGACAGAAGAGAAAGGCTACAAAGACTGAACAAGAGGATGTGGCGATCATCACCTCATGCAATGTAACATTATGTAGTGTGCATTCCTATGCATGCACAGGCAGGATTATCAGGACAGGTCTATTTGTTGTTAGAAATACTAAAAACTCTCAAAGGTTCATTTTTGTAGCAGCAGAAGCGGTAGTAGCAGTAGTAGCACTTAGCAACCATACAACACCATGGCATGTGTACACAGACTTTATGTAGCACCATCAGACTGCATGAATCCAATTGCAGCCATTTCTAAAAGAATTAACAGCAGGATAAGCAGCCAATGTAAAGACAAGATGAACTCCACAGCAGCTTCAGCTAACAAATACAGACAAAACACCATGTGACAAGGCAACGCAGGAGTTGCTGATGCTCATTTCTATACAGTGAGTTACAAGAATCAGTTGTTTGCCGTGCACACTTGTCTGAATGTAACTCTTGTGAGTCTTGTTTACTACAAATTCCCTCACAATCTGCTCCAACTTCTCTGCCAGTTCATTCTCAGTGCTCAGTAACCAGTCCACTCAACCTCCCTGTGCTTCTCCATATTTTCAATTTAATTATTTACGTTTAATTTAATTTTCAATTATTGTATCTAGTGTTGTGATCTTGCAAAATGTAAATACCAGCTCTTAGATGGCTCACTTAATTATTGTGTACTACAGTAGCATTCATGTTTCAATGATTAAGAGATGCACAATGTTATAGCTGAATGCAACGATGGGCCTTCAGAAACAGACATTACATTGTTTTACAACCAGGCCCTTATGGTCATAGTGCTGACTTCACAGTAAGGTAGAGTAAACACAACACTGTAGTCATGAGCTGTACAAACTGTGGACATTAGCACTCTACTTGCTTAAAAGCATCAAGTAGTGTCAAGAAAAAACAACCTTAAAAATCTATCTTTAACTATGTGTTTCAGTTGCCCCACGGTGATCACACCTTAACCACAGTTGATCTGCTATTACCATTATCTGCCCCCTTATTTGTAGACATTTGAGTTGGAACTGAAAAGTGCTTCATGAAAACTTACTGACTTACTTTGTTATCATAATAATTTTCTAACTGTCTTGATATTACTTTCTGGTCGTGTATGTACTGTATAATCAGTTGCCAGTTTATTAGGTACATCTAGATAAATCTAACGCAGCCTAACGCAACAGTTGGGCCATACATTATCCCATCATGAAGCCTGTAATGTTCTGGTAATAATTTTGTTGAAACTGTTTTAGAGAGGTGTTGATTCAATTGTATGCTCATTTCGGAGGCTCTAGCTTATGCTGCTCATTAATTGTACGGTGTTACTCATGCTACAGTAAGAGATATTAATATCTTGTCCAGACCATTTATATCTGTGAGTTCAGACAGCATCTGCGGTGCAGTATCTGTTCATTTATCCATATGCATCTATACATGCATGTTTTTTTTTTCTCCTCTGAACACTGCCATAAGTTGTGAACATCCGTGTTCACCATGTATCTCTCCTCCCTTATGGCATTGCAGAGCTTTTATTTCCATACCCATGTGTTGTTATAATCCTGGTAATGCAGAGAGGGTAATGAAGCATCTGCTCATCTGCCTTGGGGTCACGTATAAGTATATCACTTCCATGCCATAAACATGAGCTGCCTTCACCTCTCTTCTTATCACAAAACAGAGGCTCTAGCAGAGCTGTGGGTGTTGTACATCTGGCGAGGAAGACATAGTAACTCCAAGACACAAAATAGAAAGAAAAGAAAAGAAAAGAAAAGCAGAGTGGAGAGATCCTGCTTTGGAGTAAAATAAATAAATAACACAATTTAAATGCTAGGCATTAAAATGTACTCTACTGGATTGTATTTTTTTTTCCCAAAAGGTGATATATCTGGGTTAATACTATTTCGCATACAAATCTTTCAGCCAGATCTGACTAGAAGATAGAAATATAATTATGGGATCGACATCGGCTCTTGAATGACAAAGAGATGGATTAGAACAAATGGAGGCTCCCTGTCGATAATCCCATGAGAAAATGGGAGTCACTGGACCGTGAATTGGTTTCCAAATCAAATGTAATGGAACAAGGGGCACGGGTTCAGCAGGGAGGTGAAGAATACATGAGCAGGATAGGATTTTCCGCTCATCCCATGTCACATATCAAAGGCCACAAGGTCGAGGTCTTTAATTAGATATAACAGACATCCATACATTGTTTACAATCCTGTGTTTCAGAGCTTTATTGAATATGGATCATTATTCCCAAGATGTAGTAACATGATTTTCAGGGTCAAGACACTGACCTCAAGATTATTGGAAGAAATACCGACATATTTTTCATTCAAACATTCAAATTCAATCTGACTATCAGTCTGTGACTAGAAATGCTTTGCATTACTCTTGATGGCTTTCATCAGTTAGATCTCATTAGATCTGCTGTAATTGACTACTTGCATTAAACAATGACCCAGGCCTTTCATTCTGTTCTCTGTACCACAAATTAACCAAAATTAACTGCGTTTCCAGCCCCTGAAGGCAGCTCCTGAATAACAGCGACTGAAAGAATCAGCTGGAAGGAAAAAAGAGCTGAAAAAACATCTCTCGTCATCGGAACATGGGTAATGGTAATTGAGAAATTGGCCATTCATAGGGAAAACATTGTTTCAAATTGGATGTCACCGGAGAAAGACAGTGCATCCAGCATGCGCTGTGAAGAAATTTCGCAACATCCAGTGTATGAGCTGCATGTAAATTATTACCAGCATGCAGTAAGTAGGTGAAATAAAACCATCATGTCTCCCCCCCTCTGCACCAGATAGATTTTCTTTGTTTCTGCCCTGGAGGCACAGAAATAATCATGGAAATGTGCAGCAAGGAGCATCCAGCAGTACTCCAAATTGTCCTATTATTTCTTAAATGAAGCATTATATAAACTGACCTTTTATTTTTACTTATTTTAAGTAGCCCTTATATTTTCATTTATGTTATTCTTTAAAAAAATATTTATTTTCCATGCTGAACATGGTGTTAGGCACAGCTCCACATAACAAGAATCTAATCAGGTTTTCACTTGTGGGTCTAAATAGAGGGTTACTAAAAAAAAGTGCTGCATTGATGAGGGTGGGAGCATAAAATCCAGCTCTGCAACAATTTCACATCATTTGACATTTCATATCATTTGGTTTGATATAATGGAGCCTGTGGCATTATCTTCAGTTCAATGCCTTTTCCAATTTGAGATCCACTGCCTTCCTGATTTTACCCTCATTTGTAAATGTCACTTAAGTAGAAGTGATGGAAATAATTTGCAGTGGTGTAAAAAGAAAGATAAAAAAAACAGAATAAGAGAAAAAAAGTGAAGGGCGGCAGTGGAGGGAACATAGCATGCAGCAAAGGCTGTGCAGTTTGTTATTTTGTATTTTTAAAACATACATTTGCTGATTTCAGTGCAACATTTTTCTGACTGCCAAGCTCAAAAATGTAAAAAAAAAAAAAAAAAAGAAGAAGAAGAGAAAAAAAGTAATTTCATTATCAAAAACCTCTTTGTCACCAAGCTTCAAATGAAAGTTTTTTGGAAGTTGATTCACTTTTCATGTGACAGTAATGATGAGAAGGTTAATCATACCAGTGTTTCCTCTACATCCTCTACATTCATTTAGGAGTGGCGGGCCGACATTCCTAAAACCGAGCCGCCACTCCACTTGAATGTCGCAAATACACAACCTTCACAGCAGAGTCCTGCACTGGGTCGGGTACTCGCAAGTACTAAGGTATACAGATAACCATCCGGCTCAGTATCTACTCTTTTTGGCGGGGTGGGGTGGGGGTTAATACAACGTTAAAGCAGAAGTAAGCGATCCGGTCGTTTGGGCTAATGCTGCGTTCCAGGCCGGCTTTTGAAACCATAAGTTACAGCTTCAAGTCACGACTTACGACTTTGTAGCGTTCCAGGCAACCCGTAACTCATGTTTTTCCAACCTGTTGCACCTGTTTTACCTGTGAAAGTCACTATAATGGCCACTTGTAATTTCCGACCCTTGAACTCGTACCAGATCGAACTGGTACGACTTCACAGGTTGGAAAAACACGAGTTACGAGTTGCCTTGAACGCACCATAACTTCTTGTCAGCCGATGGAGTTAGCAGCCCCCGCCCTCGTCATGGATCTATTGGTCCTCGTCCCTACGTCACCACATTCACGCGCATCCCTTGGCTGCACACACAGAGAGGACCGCCCCTTTATGCCGTTCTCTCTCCTCATTGGATAAAACTTGTAGGATACAAGAAAAGTTTTCTCCTCGGCTTACAGCAGAGCAGAGTGACTGACAGACCCGTGTTTCAGACCAAACACTCTATGTAAGTGATTGCGGTCGGAAGATAGAACTATTTAAGACACAAAAATATCGCTTACTTCTGCTTTAAGGGGCTTAGGGAAGGGACCTTACTCGTGAAAGTGCGGCCTTGAAAGTGACATGTCAAGCACCCAGGCACCAGGTCAGAGAGTCAGAGGAGTGTCGTCTTGGAAAATAGGGCAGTGACTTACTGGAGAAAAGGTAGACTTATTAGCTTAAGATAACTCTTTTTTTTTAGATGTTAAAACAATGTAAAGCAGGTTTCCGTCAGTTACCATTACTTTGCACCCCTTTCCACCGCCACTACTAAAAAAAATACCTTGTGGAAACACTGCATACTGTCAACTTTTTAGGAAGTAACTCACGTCTTCCTGACAATAGTTGAGGCCTTGGGGAAATTTCCAAGCATATGGCATGGGGAACCCCAATCCCTCCCAAAATATTGCAATAAGGACAAAAGGACCTAAACATAATTTTAGTACATTAGTACATAAGTACAATCTTGTCTTCCTTATAGGGACCTTAAGGTTGCCCCCCACCCCAACTCTAATGTGATACAGATATCAGGACACACAGAAACGTACTGCAAACGTGTCTGCTTTGTCAACCCACAGTCAGTGGCACGGTACGGTGCTGAAGTGTAACTGGGAGACAGCCACAGTGCATCCTAATGCCTGTGTGCATCTCATCACAAGTGGAGCCAGAAATCCTGAATGAGCTGCCTCTTCTTGGTGATGTCAGGCAGGCATGACCTTCCATTATTAGTCTGTTGTCACCGGCTTTTTCAGTCAATGTGTCACACATACTCTCCTTCCCAATTCTCCACAGTCACAGCGTGTCCCGCAGGGTTTTACTTTGCCCTTCGTGTCTTAAACAGGGTTAGGGTTAGAACTGGCTATTATGCGGCACATAATTGCACTTCGTCATGCTGCAGATTGTCCCAGTAGGGAGAGTCGCAACGCAGGACAGTCTTATTTGAAGGGGATATACCAGAGGAATAATACCCAGTCATAGCAAATCCATCTTTCTGTCCCCAGAGCAATATTATGCATTCAAGCAAGAATGTGCTCCACAGCTATTTATTGTATGTACATGCTAGCAGGTGCAAATCAGGGGTCTGGTATAGTCTCCGGAGAATCGTAATTGGTTGGAGATCTCATTAGGGGTGCATCGTCTGATTGCTTGATGGCAGGAGTGGAGGGATGTTATGCTCCAGGCATAAGGAAATGATGGGATGAAGGATGTGACCTCGCTCTGTCACCACCAGAGAGCTCTCATCAGCGGGCACAGTTCACAGCAGCAGTCAAATTTCAGAGGTGAGCAGGGTAGCTGCTCTGCTTTCCTGTGTTTGTCTTTGTCTGCTGTCGGAGGTGGAGCTGGTGCTGTGCCCCTAAGATGTACACATTTCTAAGGAAAGGCCAGTTTATCTACAAAGAGAACAGATTCCAGTAATATTGCAACAGAGGACAATAAAGATAAAGTGGAGCCATGGCATAGTTTCAACAGGCTAGTATTAGTCATAAATCAAAACCTGCCGTTGAGCACTCGCGTTGAGTGATAACTGCAACATGTGACCACAATTGTCATCTACGTGCTGTCTGCTTTGCTCACTCGACTGTTTAAAGGATAACATTTTACTTCCCTGATTGTGTCACCTTTGCCATGTGGCATGGGAAATAGCCCGCCCTCTTCTTCAGGTTACTGTTTTTACAAGTTTGAAAACACACTGCAGGTCCCTCCACTTTTGCTATGTAGCCAATATGGCCACCGACTTTTTGCGGCATTGTTTTTCATTTTACTTTCTGACCATTTTGAGTGCACCATCTGTGTACTATGAATACACTGAGTGTTGCCATACTTCAGTGTGAACAAAGTGAAGCACCCGGAAAAGCAAGTGTGAGTATGTGAGTATGCATATCGAGAAACAACAGTCACACCCCCATTGCGCGTCCATTTATTTTTGGTGCCTGGTCCAGGCACAGTGAAACAAACCTTTCAGAATTTCCTCCTTAGAAGAAACCACTGGGTTTTTTTCTTTTTTCTTTTCCTTTTTAGCTATAAAGGCCTCAGACGAATAACCAGAGCATAGATGGACTGCCCATGGGGACTACCAGCACAAATCCCAGACCATTTATACATTTTGGGGATTTCTGGCTCTGTGAGTACCCTCCCTCCCTGTGTCTCTTACACAGCTTACATGAGCTTTGATTGTTTTGGTGCATGAACTAATGATGAAATTATACACAGCTGCCCAGAAACATTTATGTGTTTAATACTTTTAAACCCCTATGATTCATAGGGTATATGTCCCATACAGTATTCTCTACATTGGCGTTAACTTGCTCACTTAAAGTTTAATGGACTTTAAATGGATTGACTCTTATGATGCTCAGAGTCAGAGCCCAAAGAACAGGAAAACTGTCCAAATATTTCGATCTTCATTGTATAACCAGTGCTTGTGATGTACAGATATGATCTAAGCAGTTGTAGTCAATTTTAGATCTGTATTTCCCTTTGACTTTGATCCCTTTGGCTGGATCATGCACAGAAATAGTGAATATCAAAATTATTGTTTGTAGCATTACATTCAAGTGTATGTGTGTCTTCACAGGTGTCTTTTTAAGATAAGCCCACACAGGGGGACCAAAGTGGCAAAGAAAGGACATAAAAGCAGCAGTCCGTCAATCCCAAGCCTTTTTCATTGATCACAAACATTACCAACTCAGATTAGGGAGATGAGACACATCACACAAGTCACTGTCTTTCATACACAGACAGTTAAAAAAATGCAGCTGTGTTCCACAAACCATTTCCAGTTAAGATTGTTCAATGTAACATTAGTTTGTATGCAAATGCTGCTCTTTTGTTAAGTTAAATAACACAATTTTGTGTTTTTCATGTAAAAAGTCCAGGATTTACTTTTTTAATCATCAAAGTTTATCTTTGTCATTTCAAAATAATTATTCTGCTTTTAGAGGTATGGCAAGAGAGCATTTCAGCAAAGGCTGTTATTTATATTTATTAGCTACTCAAATATATATTTTATTTTAATAGTTAACCATATACAGTATTTAACCTGACAGTAATTCCAACAGTCATTTTGTGGCAGTGATATTAGTGACTTTCCTTGTTAAAAACATAACGACCCCTCCCCCCCTACAAACTCCCACTCCCATAGTTTTGATAACTGGTGATATAACACAATATTAACATGAATGCTGTCGGTTGTCTTCCTCCTTAAGATAACAGATTGTGGGCAACACAGTCAATTCAGTTGTGTCTTGTTGATTTCAGACAAAAGCCATCAATATTACTTTGCAACGTTACATTTTCTTCACTGTAAAGCCAAAACAAGGCTTGGCTTGCGACATGACAGCCAACAGTTGCTTGTTAATGCCCAGGCTTTTTGGCAGAGCATGATCTGAGTTAGCTACAAGAGAGAGAGTTGATTGATGGATTGCTAATTGTGTCCTTGGTAAGCAGCAGATGCTCCGTCACAGATGCTGGGAACAAATTAGACTTGCTCATGAAGGAGGAGTACAACTGGCAACATTAGTACAGTATATAAACAAAAGTATATCAACAATTAATAAATGCTTTGTATCTGTACTATCGTGATGAAGCTGCAAGCACTTGGAAAACCTTTATTCCATATGGATAAAATATTAATTCTTTCAAACAACTATAACTCCATCAACCTAACCTACATCTGTAACTGGTGAGTCAAACAAGTTATAACCTCTTAAATGTTGTGTGCTTTTTAATTTAACACATTTATCACAGTTATTAAGACGTTCATCAAACTTTTGCATTGCACATATGTGTAAACAATTACAACAAATGCCTTTTAACAGGCTGTGTAATTGCCATGCACCATCCATTTTCCTTCACTAATCCAGGTCAAATCACCGTGGCAGCCAAGATGGCCTTGTACCCGGCAATGTCCTTCAGCTCTTCCTGGGGTGTCCCAGTACTTTTCCAGGCCAGGTGGGATATGTAATTTCACCAGCTTGAGTTTTGTCTGCCCTAAAATTTTCCAACTGGACTAAATTCCTCCATCAGGATGTGACCAGGAGGCATCCCAATGAACACCTAAACAGGCTGTTTTTAATGAAGAAGCATTGCAGCAGTGTCTCTCTTCCAGGATCGTTCTGAACGTGCAAGCCGAGCCTCAAGGGCAAGCTCTGACACCTTGCGAAAGAAACACATTTCAGCAGATTTTAATGTTTCTACAATTTCAACCTCACTACCTGAAGTCTGTGACTCATATTTAAGGCCTGGGACATGGATGAGCTGGTAAATTTATAAAACTTCAACATCAGAACACAACCAACTTCTTCACTGGTCTGGTAGAAATCCTGCTTTGCTGCTGACACTCCCGACATGTTTCACATTTTAACGACATCCCCCTACTTGGAGCTGCTGTTTGCTTACTACCTGAATGGTACAACCCGCCAAGGTTCTGGGAGGTTTTATGTAATGTTTTGTTTCATGGCCTCAGTAACTATGGTCCAGATTTTCTCTCTAACTGCTTCATACTGGACTACAAATCGAGACAGAATCATAAAACCAAACAACATACAGTAACAAAGAGTGCAGCTGTGATTCTGTTGTCACCAACAGGCACCACATCTTGACAATCTGTCTACATCACAAACAGAATCAGTGACACTTGGTGTAGCTCACCCTCCACCAGGAGCTGCAGATTTCCAGGCTGACTGCTAGCTACTAGAAACTGCAGCACTTCTACACACTCAGCCAGCCAGCACCCATCTGAACCAACCAAGCTTGAAAAGTCTCTTTCTTCTTGATAGCCTCCTTCAATAATGATTTCCACCTGTGGATTCTTTCTTTGCTGTCACAACAGGGCCTGATCATCTTCTGGCTGCAACTCAGTGCACCTGCTTTTGGCTTTGAACCTGACCAACTCCAATTTCATGTAGTCTCTCTCAGGTGGCAAGAAAAATTCTTTCAGAGATGGGAGTTTTAAAGTCGGCAGACAGGGGGGCTTAAGACAGATGTCCCCTTTGGGCTCTTCGTGGCAGCTTCACCTGCTACAAGATCCAATTCACCACTAGGTCGTGATCAGTTGGCAGCTCTGCTTGTCTTTTCGCTCAAGTGTCCAAATGTCTTTGAAGTCTTCAGCATCCAAACATTAAATCCTCTGACTGTGCCTTCTCCACTACCCCACCCAGAGAGAGCAAGGAGACTGGGCACCCCCAAATTGTTGTTAAGGCCATAGGCACAAACAAAAACCAGAGCTGTACTCCTTGCAACACACTGTTATATAGAAATGATCATCTCACTCTCTTGGGAAAACTCCAGAATAGGTGTTGGAGCCGGGGGCTCACAGGTTTTACCTCCACACCAGCATTTACTATTATTCTTCTGTTAAAAATAACACAGACAAACAGCCCTCGTCTCTGTGCACGCGACACAAACGTGCTCAGTAACCTGTAATCTTTTGTTCACGACAGTTAAGACTACACAGACATACACGTCGTATATATTATATAACGTTATCCATTCCTTGTATTGCTTTTTTCGCCAGCTTCATTGTAAACAAATGCACATGACCAAGAGGAGGGTTAGAAAATCAGCGGAAAAACGACCGGACTTGCATAGTTCCTCTTTAAAGAGCATAACAACAAGACTGCATTAACTATGGCATATCCAAATCTATTCAGACTGTGTTCTGCAATTATTGGAAAACACCCCAGTTACTTAGTGCTATCCTTCCACTGTTGCTTCTGTAATCCCTTGGGGCTGACAACATTGTTATACATTTTGTTTTGTTTACTCACTTTTAAAAAATAACCTAAATGGCTGTGTAAAAACCTGTAAATCATACTGCACAAACTGCCCTCCATTTATTTATTCTGTTTCCCTTATCATAATTGATTAATTCCAACACTTAATAAGACAAACTCCTGATGTGGGAGCAAACTCAAATTTGTTCATGTAAGTCTGTTTTAAATTTCATGGAATATTAAGTAATATTTTCACAGTCTCAATGAGGGGATGGGGTTTATTAACCTGCCATATAAATAACCTTCAGTTATGTCCTCAGAGAAGCAAAGGCATAATCTATACAAATGAGACATAGACAATTATACAGCAGTGATATTTGTGAAAGAGTAACTGATGTGGAATTTCAGTCACACAACATCTATGTTGACAGTAAGCCTAACCCCGTTTCCTCTCCAGAGTGGACTGTTGCCTTTGTGGACATCTTTGAGGTCCCTGACATAAAGTGGGATCTCCTACCTTTACCTCTCCCCTGTTTACTATTGCTCTCCATAAAAGAAGTCACTGTGCTCTGAGTAATTTCCCCCTTTTTTTTGCTTTTCTATTAGTTAATGAGCTTAGTGCTAGCTTGAATTAAATTATTTTGTCATATAATTTGTGAACATGCTAAGTTACCTGATCAAAACTTATTTCTTCTGTTGGGTAATCTGAGTCTGTCATTTCTGTTTTAGATTAGTTATATTGTTTAAACAGATGATTTTACTATTTAGCTCAGCTCTTGTCAGCATAAACACTCTTGGCCTCCTCATGACACTTACTGTAAATGTTTTGTATAATTAAGTGGGTATAGACTGTGGTTTCTGTGCTAATTCAATGGTCATTCAAGAGGAAAACCTTCTGAAAATAAAAACGAGACTAGTTTGTATGATGAGAAAAAAAATCACTGTTCACTGTTGAATCTAATGTATGAGCTGCAAACAACTGAACAATTGTGGAATGGAGTCATTCCTTAGCCTGAGGTTGAAATTAGCATCACCATTACTCTCCTTCCTCAGAGTCAACAAGAGAATTAAAACTCAATTTACAAATCACAGTAATAGCATTACCAGGCTAAAAACAGAAAATAGTTTATTATGACTGTCAGTAATCATTTACATAAATTCAGACCACAGCCGAGTTTTTCACATTACGGTGGATATTTGACATAAAATGTATCTGAGGCAAATAATTAAAACTCTAACATATTGTGGCAATCTTGGGTTCTAAGTTATAGCAAACTCAACAAAGACTATTTCTAGCTTTATCTGCAGCTCCTGTGCCCCATACACCGCTCGACTCCAGGAGATGCCACTTTATTATGCTCTGAACACAGAAAACACATGAAATGAAGGGAGGTCTCTAACCACACACATAACCTCACTTATGGTGTCAAGGTGATTTACTAACAGTAATTATAACTAAATAGATCAATGAATTAGAACTTAAACAATGAGACAGTAACACTGAAAGTTGTAAAACTGCAAAAGATAACATTTATGGTCGTTTAAAACAGAGATAACACTAACTTAAACTCACAGACACACTGTCACAAAGCATGCTGGGAAACCCCTACATCTAACCTCCCCAGCACGCTACACTGCCCCCACCTAGGTGGTTAGCTGTCCCCAGCAACCCATGCACCCATGACAAAGTCCCTGAGGTGTTGGGGAAGCCGGCGCTGTCGCCGTGTGGTCTCAGCAGGCCTATTGGTGGCTTCAGGAGGTGGAGTGGGTGAGTGAGTGGGCTGGTCCTCAGACCCCACCTCCCCCTCAGATTGGGCCAAGTGATGGTAGGGTGCAAGCCTGTCACGGTGGAGCACCACCACACGATTCCTTTTGACCAGCCGCACCCTGTACACCACATCTGACAGTCTCTCAAGCACAGTACAAGGTCCCACCCACTGGCTCATCAATTTAGGGGAAAGGCCCTTCTTCCTCTCAGGGCTGTAGACCCACACCTGCTCCCCAGGGGCAAAGTCCTGTCCTTTACAACGGGAATCGTAAGCCCGCTTCTGCCGCAATCCAGCATCAAAGAGGGCCTTCCTGGTCATCTCATGCACCAGCTGAAGCCGTTCCCGGAGACTGTACAGGTAGTCCAGGCCAGGTGCACCCTCCAACTCTGGCTCAGGGGGAGGCCCAAACACCAAGTCCACAGGAGTGCGGAGCTCATGCCCAAACATGAGGACTGCTGGGGTGCATTTTGTGGATTCCTGAACCGCCGTCCGGTACGCCCACAGAACCAAAGGTAGGTGCCGGTCCCAGTCTCGCTGCTGGCGGCTGGTCAGGATTGCAAGCTGGGTGGCCAGGGTGCGGTTGAAGCGTTCGACCAGTCCATCGCTCTGAGGGTGCAATGGTGTAGTCCGGGTCTTCTTGATGCCGAGCCTCTGGCAGACCTCACTGAACACTTTAGCTTCAAAGTTGCGACCCTGGTCACTGTGCAGTTCCTCCGGCACACCAAAGCGGCAGAACATCTCACTGACCAGGTGCTCAGCGGTGGTGGATGCACTCTGATCAGGGACCGCATACGCCTCAGGCCACTTGGTAAAATAGTCCATGGCCACAAGGACGTAGCGGTTCCCTTGGTCAGTGGTAGGAAAGGGGCCAAGGATGTCTACACCCACACGCTCCATTGGGGCCCCCACCTGGTACTGCTGCAGGGGAGCGTGCGAGCGCTGAGTCGGTCCCTTTTTAGCAGTGCAAGAGTCACACCGATGAACATAGAGCTCTACATCCTGACGACACCCTGGCCAGTAGAATCGTGACCTGAGCCGGTGTAGAGTCTTGGCCACTCCAAAATGGCCTGCCCCCACTGAGCCATGGACAAGCTGAAGGACCTTGGGGCGTAGCTGGCGGGGAACCAGGAGTTGGAAGACATCTCGGTGGCCCCCAGGGGTCTGCCAGCGACGATGGAGGAGGCCATCACGGATGATGAGGCTGGTCCACTGGGCGTAGAGGGCCTTGGTCTCAGGGTCCAATGCTGACACTGCGTTCCATGCTGGTCGTTGGCCGGTCTCTATCCAATCTTGGACCTGAGAGAGGACAGGGTCTTGGCTCTGGTCAAGCTGGAGCTGTTGGAGATCGATGGTTTCCAAACCATCGTTGTCAGCTGCTGTTGGTGCTGAGACCTGGGGCCCACTCTCGTCATCCAAGGGGATGGGCTGCAGGGCTGATACAGTTGGGTTCGCAGTGTCCCGGTCCTCCACACGCTGGCAGTACCGGCACTGTTCAACTTCACAAGGGCGTCGGGACAAAGCGTCTGCGTTGGCATGAAGACGGCCAGACCGGTGACGGATCTCAAAGTTGTAGTCCTGTAGTGTCTCTAACCATCGTGCGAGCTGTCCCTCTGGCTCTTTAAAGTTTAGGAGCCACGTGAGGGAGGCATGGTCGGTGCGCAGGAGGAATCTTCTCCCATAAAGGTATGGCCTGAAGTGACGGAGCCCGAGGACGACAGCCAGCAATTCCCGACGGGTGACACAATAGTTCCTCTCTGGTCGGTTGAGGGAGCGACTGTAGTAAGCGATGACCTGCTCCCCATTCTCTCCCTCCTGGGACAACACTGCCCCAAGTCCCACATTGCTGGCGTCAGTGTCCACAATGAATGGTAGCTGGGGGTCTGGATAGGACAGTACGGGGGCCCCAACAAGTGCTGAGCGGAGTTGCTCAAAGGCGACAGCACAGTCCTCACTCCACTGGAAGACATGGCCTTTCTGGGTCAGCCGATGTAGTGGGCTGGCAATGGTGGCGAAGTCCCTGACGAACCGTCGATAGTAGGAGGCCAGGCCCAGAAAGCTCCTCAGTTGTCCAACATTGTGGGGGACAGGCCAGTCTCTCACAGCGGCCACCTTAGCAGGGTCAGTAGACACCCCTGCTGCACTGACGACATGGCCCAAAAAGGATGTCTCTCGTCGGAAAAGGTGACACTTCTTGGGATGAAGACGCAGCCCGGCCCGGCGAATGGCATGAAAGACAACCTCCAGGTTGGTCACAGCATTCTCAAAGTCAGCAGCATGGGAGAGGAGGTCATCTAGGTAGACAACACAGTGACTCCGAGGGATTTCAGACAGGACCCTCTCCATAAGGCGCTCAAAGGTGGCCGGAGCGTTGCAGAGGCCGAAAGGCATGACTTTAAATTGCCACAACCCTTGGCCAATGGTAAAGGCGGTCTTGGGGCGTGCCTCCGGTGCCAACTCCACCTGCCAATAGCCACTGCGAAGATCAAGGGAGCTGAACCAGCAGGACCCCGCGATGTAATCGAGGGCATCATCAACACGGGGTAGTGGATAGGAGTCCTTGAGGGTGACATCATTAAGGCGGCGGTAGTCAACACAGAACCGCCAAGTGTCATCTTTTTTCTTGACCAGAACGGCGGGAGCTGCCCAAGGGCTACTGGAGGGTTCGATGATGCCTGCATCTGCCATCTCTTTGATCTTTTGTTCAGCTGCAGCCCGCTTGGCCAGCGGAAGCCGACGGGGGCGGAGACGGATGGGGCGAGCATCACCAGTGTTGATGTCATGTTGTACCAGACTGGTATGTGTACAGTCCTCATCCCTGGCTGCAAAGATGTCGGCGAACCGCTCCAGTAGCTCCCGAAGCTTGCATGTCTGGTCCGCTTGCAGGCCCTCACAACTTCTCCAGAACAGGTCATCAACAGCTTGCTTGGTCTCGGCTGATGGCACTTGGGGTGGCAGTGATGATGTGGAAACTCCCTTGACTCTGGCTGGTGGTGATGGCATGGAGGGGACCCGAGTGTTTGGCTGTGGAGAGGATGCTTGCCTCAGTCCCTTTTCACAGGTGGGGTGAAGTGTAACTTCCTCAGAACCCAGGTAAAGTGTAGTTCTGTGAATGTCAACCACAGCCTCCCATTTGGCTAGCAGATCCAGCCCGATGATGCAGGGGTCTTGTATGTTGGCCAGCCAGAACTTGTGATTAATTGTGTGGCTAGCAACAGTCACCTGGAGAGATCCTTCGCCCTGCATTCTGGTGCGTTCACCGGTGACTGTGGTTATACACAGCTTAGTGGGTCTCCAACCCCGTGGTCTTGGGCCATCTGTACCAGGTAGCGTTCCAGGCCGGACCAGCGAAATGGTGGACCCCGTATCCACCAGGGCTCTGCATGGAGTGTCATTAAGAGTACAGTCCAGGTACAGTCCATTTGTCCGGCCCAGGCGACCCAGACGCAACTGTGACTTGGCAAAGGAGGGAGGATGAGTTGTGGGTGACAGTTCCCCCATTGTGCCACCCCGCTCTAGTTTGACGGAGGCTGAGGAGCTGGGCTTCGTGGGGCTGGTGCTGGGCAGTGACGTGCGATGTGACCTGGCTCTCCGCACCGGTAACATCCTTCTGTAGGCTGCCAGGCTGTTCTCCTGGCTCCTCGTCGGGGTCGTTGCAGGGGTGTAGTGGTGGCTTGGCGGGTAATCTCTTCGTCATCACTCCCCTCGTAGGCCGCCTGACGCACTCGGTGCCTTGTGTTGGTGGGGCGGTCTCCCGTGGACAGCACATGTTCAACCCGCTCTGCTTCAGTTAAGGCTGCCGTCAAGGTCTTTGGTGCATACAGGCGGATGTGTTCTTGAAGTCGCTCTGGCTGAAGGCCCCAGACGAAAGCTTGGAGTGCCAGCTCGTCTTGCGCTGTGGCGTGGAAGGTAGGGTACCCCCGCCTGGCATAAAAACGGAGATCCGCAGCATATGCACCCAGACTCTCTCCCTCTTTTCTTCGTCGGCTGACAAGCTTGTCTCGGGCGTCATCGGCATGAGCATGGCGGCCAAAACGGTGTTTCATTGCTCTTTCCATGGCTTGCCAGTCAAATCTCTCTTCAGGTTGGAGGTCTGTGAGAATCTGCAGGGCTTTTCCCTCCAAGGCAAGGGCGACTTGGACCGCTGTCTCTTCCGCTGACCAGGCATTGAGCTGGGATGCCAATTGGACTTGAATGAGGTAAGTCTCTGGAGGTTCTTCCCCATTATAACGTGGCAGCTTCATGGTACTCCGTCGGGGACCTTCAGGTGGCAGTGGTGGGCCCGACAGTGCTGGTTGTGGGAGGGAAACGGCACTGTTTCCTTCTCCTCCCATGGTTGGGGGCATTCTGGCTGCTGTGGCATGAGGAGGGACCATAATATTGCTTCCCGGAGGCGTCATCAGTAGGAGGGATCTGGGTACCTGTGAGTGAGAGGTGGTCGTCCTTGGCTGGTTTCCCAGGCTGCGATCTCCTGCTGCTGACTGGGGGGCGCTTGCTCCATCAGGGAAGTCAGTTGTCTCTTCTCCCCGGTGACTCCTGGTGGGCTTTGCCTTCCTCTGCTTTGGTCTTGCTCCTTGCATAGCTTCCAGTCTTTCGATGAGCTTATCTATTTCCTCAAGTGATGCTGCCATCCTAAATCCCACTTCTGACACCAATGTGGCAATCTTGGGTTCTAAGTTATAGCAAACTCAACAAAGACTATTTCTAGCTTTATCTGCAGCTCCTGTGCCCCATACACCGCTCGACTCCAGGAGATGCCACTTTATTATGCTCTGAACACAGAAAACACATGAAATGAAGGGAGGTCTCTAACCACACACATAACCTCACTTATGGTGTCAAGGTGATTTACTAACAGTAATTATAACTAAATAGATCAATGAATTAGAACTTAAACAATGAGACAGTAACACTGAAAGTTGTAAAACTGCAAAAGATAACATTTATGGTCGTTTAAAACAGAGATAACACTAACTTAAACTCACAGACACACTGTCACAAAGCATGCTGGGAAACCCCTACATCTAACCTCCCCAGCACGCTACAATATTATTTAATAAAGAATGTGTGAGTGCATTTAATTAAAGCTTTCCTCAAAATCCACATTAAATGCCCCAGTTAAAATATTTGACCATTTTAATTAAATGAAGTGTCATACTTGTGTGATGATGCCCCTCACTGCTCCCCAGTTAGTTTTGTGTGAAGCTGAACAGAAGGCGTAAGATAAGGGAGTGATGGTGGTGGATGTGCTTTTATGGCTCCCTCCCTTCAATTTTTCTCTGAAGAAATTCTTTCTACCAACATACAAAGGACTATTTCAATCAGTCTCTTTCTTGTGACTGAAAGATACACAGGCTTTGATGCTGCATTCTTTGAGGATATTTATATATTATTTATATATTTTTCCTACTTCAGGATTGGTCCAAATTAGTAGGATGCCTTCTTTCCTGATTATTCTTTTTTTTTTTTTTTTGCTTCACAACTTTTGTATTTATTTTTCTGGGTGTGGTGGATGGCATCTTTTTCAGGTTTCATTAGTTGGTAGATATATTGCCAGTGTGTATGCTTCATGTGCCACCAAAACAGCTTGCAACTGAAGGTGCACTCTGGTACACCAAGACATTAATAGCAGATCCTTTTCAAGCTGGATGATTTTTTAATAATTTAATTTAATGATCACAGCCATAAAGTCAGTTTAAACCAGTTTTAAACATTATAATCCTCCAGACCATGAGATTCTGCACGAGTTTACACGAGTAAGGAAAACTAATTTGATTGGGCGTTTTCGAGCAGGTGGGATAATCAATGTTTGGGGCGGAACCAGGCGGGATACAGTGTTTGAAGGAATTTGATTGGATGTTGTCCAGCTCAGTGTGTGTGTGTGTGTGTGTGTGTGTGTGAGCGAGTGTGTTTAGCTAACGTAGCTAACTGTTAGCTAGTAGGCTAGCTACGTTATAGCCGTAGATATACTATATAGGCTAGCGTACGTCAACAGCGCTGCCATCTTGGGACGGGGTATCGCGCTATGTTGTTATGCTGAAGTAGTGCAACCGCGGCCAAACAGTCATTAAAAGATGCCATATTTCTCAAGTCTGATACATCTAATTTCATCAGTATAAGCATGCAGGACCTACAGTAACAGAACTGGAAGAAATCTTGAGGATACTCGGGGCGCCAGAGAGTTTGAGGGGGGGCGCGACATGAGAAAAAGAAAAAAAAGAGAGAGAACGACATTTCCACCGTACCAAGATGGCGGCCGCGTTGACATATTCCACTCAATAAAGCTGCCTGGGAACACGGCATCTAGTCAGTATGCGTTATAGCTTGTTAGCTAGCTAGGCTAAGTGATGGACCGCAGGGATCTGCTACTACTGGTTTTTCTCAGACGTTTGATTGACAGATGACGGATCCTGACATAATTGGCTGATGAATTGTGAGCGACGTGATACATAATTCGCGCACCTACATTATCCAATGCAGGAAAAAAATACCCCACTTTCTCCCCGGAATGGTTCGGATTTACTCGAAAATAAGTTTGGGCTACATCATCTGATAGATGAGTGATTACACTAATTTTAAGACCCATAGTGGGATCAAATTCAATTTTACCTTTGACAATTTCTCAGTGGCTAGCCCCCAGACATGAGATCTCACTGAAACCTGTGATCAATTGTAAATTTCTCAGCATGAGCCTTCACATTCAGTGATCCATTATACCCAACAATGATGCAATTTTTGCCCACAACTTTTCCTTGTGTTCTGTCTTGCATTAAGCTTTATTAAGGCTGTTATGTTGTTGCAAAGATGTTTTTCGTAGGTTTCGTGTTTTTCTGGGTTTTGCGACTATCCCGTAGCCAGGCTAGCGCCGCCTACTGGTTCCGGCAAATTTCATTTGCCTCAACCATGTAGTCAGGACACTAGCAATGCGTTTCGGTTTGCTTGGACGGACCAATCAGCGAACAGACGGGTAAGTGAAGGCGATGACGTTGAACTCAAGCGCTCAAGATTAACCTATGAGCTTAACTGGTGTATAGCACACGTGACCACCAAGCAGCAGCGATTAGTTGAAGCAAATGTAAGCAACCGCCTCCCGGAAGCAAACGAATCCCTATGGCTCGTGTTCAGACGCTATATGAAATGTAATGAAATAAGCGGCTGATGCATCAGGCTAACTATCCCGCCCCTTTAGGAGACTGGCAGCAAGTCTTGAGTCTGTTGACTCCAATGGGATAAGTGAACATGAGCACAGATTATGGTCGATGCTTTTGCCCCATAGTCACCCAAGTAAATATTAGACACATATCTTCTGAACATTTTAACACAAATTTTAGATGGACAAATAAGGACAAAAGTATACTTAGAATTTGAGATGGCGGAGCTTCCAACATAATTGGGAGCAGTAAAATAAGTGTTTCAATACAACACACTTGATGTTTACTTATAATAATGGTTTATGAAAAGCCCCGACTCAGGTGATACCCCACCCCTGATCGTTTTAAGTTGCAAGGTGCTGTTCCTGAACATGCCTCAATCCCCTTTCTCAGATACACCTTCTGTCCCTCCTTGGGCCATGTCTGAAGACGTTCACTGCCGAAAGCAGGAAACACCCTACACTGGCCAATAATGATCTGTTCCACGTGTCGTGCCCTCCACCTCCATCCAGCCTGCAGTCTCTCTCCCTCTCTCTCTCTCCGTGTGTGAGTGGAGACCGGTGCTGGAGTCAGAGCAGATCTCCTCCAGCTGCATCCCATCCTGCAATCAGGACCTCAGATGCCCAGCTCTGCCACTATCACGCTGCCAGATCATAGTACCTGCTCAGTTGGTCTGTGTTCAAGCCATTTGAGGTATTTTGTTTGTTGCCTGTTATCCTTTGACTAAATCTGTTCTCTTCCTGCAGACCTGTCGGCCGGCTGCCCTGGAGCGCACTCGGCTCAGCCCCGGCTTCCATCCCCCACTGCTCTGAGTTTTGCACTTGAGTTCATTAATTTCAGCTCATTTGCCCTAACACCTTCTCTTGTTTTTACACCTGTTCATTTTATACTGTACCCAAAAGTTTGACCGTCACAACCCCAGACCTTGACATGCACTAGTTATTCACTTCCTCTCTGAAGTAGGCCTACGTGCTCATCTTGTATTTTACAGTAATAACCATAAGTGATTCAGTGAATGACTTATGGTTATTAAATGACTTATTGTCAAAAAAAGCCCCCAAAAATCTGTTTGAAAATCTGTCTTTTTTTAATAATATCTCTTATATAATAAATACATAAATCTGTAATGAAAATAATCGGAAGATTCAGCTCTACCATCATACTTCTCATTTAAATATAATGAAAAATGCATAATACTTCTATGATGCATGTCGTAAGGGGTTAAAAAACATACCATTGATAGTACTAACACTGTAAGTCACAAAAATTTCAATAACAATAGAGCAAATATTGCAGGTCTGCTGCATATCTGTCAAAGGATGGAATGCCTTTCTCCCCTTCAGCCCCACTTAGTGATTTAGATGGATGGATTTTGCATATAAATCTGGAATAAAAAAGGCTTTTTCATGCTATCAAAATCTTAGAAATATGACTTTTTGTTGGGAATAAAGAGCAGGAAATGAGATGTAAATAGTGAATGCATGCAATCAGTCTGCGCCATTGCCACCAGTTCTTGAAAATCCCTGATGACTCAATAACAGCTTTTATCACAGGCCATTCAGCTGCTGCCTTCTTTCTGATGAAATGTGCTGATTTCCTCTGCACCGAGCATTCGTGTCCTCAGAATTTGGCCGCTGCAAGCGTCCAGACAGCTGGAGGTGTCTGCAGCTGCTCTGCCCTCTGCCCTCCGACAGCCTGATGGCTAAGCTTCAAGTCACTCATGTCACTCACTTGTCCCTCCATGAGTAAAATATGCCAGTGCTTCCGACTAATCTTTGGGCTAATAACATCTGACTGACTCTGGAAATGGGCAGGCTCACAGTGTAAGTCACAATAGATGGGAATGTCAGAGGAGTAATGGAGTAATAGTGCATAAATATCAACCCAGCTTTCCTTCCTTTCTAGTTCAGATGGGAAAGTAAGTCATCCTGTAATGAACTACTGCTTGGTTAAATCACAGCCAACAACATTATGATACAGCTGGATTTTCAACGTTAGATTTTAAGGCTGCACATTCATTACTGAATTATATTTTACATCCCAGCAACTCAGAAAGCAAGCTGAGGTTTTCCTTTCATGGAGCTGCACTTCTACACTTCCAAGAATGAAGCAAAGGTGAACATGTCATCATTATATAAAAAAATAAATAAAAAAAATCAATATTTTTCTTCCTCAGGCAGAGAAATACTGTACTTGCTTCCTAAACTTTCTGTAAAAAAAAAAAAAAAAGAAGTAATATTCATTAGTAGAGACTACCATTGCCATAAGTGTGGGCCATGTGTTTGTGCGCGAGTGTGGGCTTATGCGCTTGCCTGTGAAATTTCAGAAGTTAAAAAGTGTGGCACTCAGCCAAGGTGCCCTTGGAGCTGCTCTACCTCCTCGTCCTGAACACTCCACGGACGAGAGCCCAGAGACCTCATGATGGCGAGTTATAGAAGACCAAATAAATAGAAGCTGCCAATCAGCACAGATTCTCAGCAAGCTGTACTGCCCACTGCCTACAGAGCTGGACAGCAGAGCAGCAACTGATATGATTTCTGTGTGTGTGTAGAACTGGCTATTTTCGTTGGTTGAATTCTTATCTCCCCTTACATTATACCCTTACATTGTAACACCAGATTTAACTACCTTGATATACATATATTTATATGGCTATGCATATATTTACATGTAAAAAAATATATATATATTTGTTATTGCATGCATTTGAAATTTCAGTTTTTCAACTACAAATCTGACATGTGTTTAAATACTGTAGTGTATGATATTATTACCAGCATTTGCCTTGGTTTTATGTACTTACAGGAATTATTTGTATGTTTTTCTGTGGCTACATAGCCAGCATTAACAGCTGTTTACTTACTAGTGTAGTAGGAACTAGCAACATAAATGTTAGCTCTTATCTCTGTCCATCTAGCTCTCACTGGCCTCATCAGTTTCCACTAGCGACTCACTGTAGCCTCCAATCTGCCCAGAGGACATAAAGCTGCTGGAGGGTGTATTATAACCTCTTGTCTTGTAGACACAACAAAAGCCAAAGCTCTTGTTAAGTGACAATCACCTCCTCCCTCTGCAGCATAGAAAACTTACAAGTAGCCCTTTAAGAATATGGACAATCAGAGGTGTTTTCATTCCTTGCTGGCTGACACAGTCTAGTTGAGAAGTCGAGAAATGTAATGCTACAAACATTTATCAAAAGGGATGTTGAGTACATCTTTCTGCATTTTTGCATGCCAACGTGCCAACTGTTCAAAAAGGATGGGTGATTAATGTCTCTGGAGACGCGCACAATCCAATGTACTGAACTACTACACCTTAAACCCCTAAATTGTCCATTACAAGCCTTGAGACCACCATTATGTTCCTACACTTGTGCATCCGTCACTCAACCTGGTATCTGTGCCGTAGTTAAACAGAAACAAGCCGCTGCTATCCATCTGAATTATGTACTCATTCACTTACTATCACAACCAGTGAATGGACATCCAGGGCTACAAGCTGCACTGTTGTGTCTATGGTCAGTGTAAATTAATAATAAAGATGGCACAAATGTATTCACGGACATTGTTACAGGTTGGTGTGCGTTTTCAGATTTATTTCAGCACAGCACAGCACGGCACAGCAGGGGGGTTTTGAGAAGTTTCCCATAGATATTCTGATACTTTCCGTCGTTTACTGTAGGTCTCTGTGGGAGGAAACTTCTCACCTTTACTATCGACACCTGGCTTTCAAGTCAACAGGAGGAGAGGACAGTATTTGACACTGAAAGCATAGATTTTGGGTGGGTGGGGTGTTAGTCTAAATCAAAGTATGGGCTTCTGTGTAGCTGAACTTGAGACGTAGTGATTTCAAGGCTGCGGGTTTGTTGCATCAGCCTACATCTGAAGCCATTAATTCCACATTCCAACTAAAGTGAAGATAAAATACTATGAAAAAAGAAAAGATAGACCCTGCTGAAACTAAACACACAGCAGCTTAGCTTATATTTCATGGTTATCGTATTTGAGGGGGATGGGAGGAATTGATGGGAGGAGGGAGAATGTCAAAGATGTTGGGTGGGATTCACTCCTGTGAGCTACACTTTCACACACTTGATTCACTTTTAATATAAACATATGAGCACAACATTTGCTTCAAATGTAAAGAGTGAAGATACAGTTTTGAATATTGAAGATGCAGATTTGATATTATGTGTCATGTTTTAGATGTTATCATCTGCACATTTTCACCTAAACTTTGTCTTTGCTACATCATCCTCTTTGTCTTGTGCACATCCGCTCAACCTCTTATCCTTCCTCCTTAACTCAATTGTCAGCACCTCTTCCATCTCTCCTCCCCTCTTCAGGTGCCGTCTGGGGCACAAAGTAGGTTCAGTGACACACGGATGTGAATGTGCCATATGGATGTGAATATTAATGTCAATGTGGTCTGGATATGAAGACTCCTGGCTTGTGGCATCTATGAATTAAATGGTTCTCTGTAAGATTCTGAGTTAAACCTCGGGTGGTATTTGCTAGTTGAGTATGAAGGATGTATCTATTGCATATCTTGTCACACGTATTGGCCCAGATGCTGCCTGATGAGAGATGTCAACCAAATATTTGAGATCAGGTCAGAAACAAATATGTCATTATTACAGCTACTTTGTTCACTAGATAGCAAAATGTCACACAGAGTACTATATCTGTTCATCATTAGCACATTTGTCTGTTGTCAAGTTAGGGCTGCACCATTATGGAAAAAATGGGAATCACGATTTTTTTGCTTACAATTAAGATCACGATTCTCTGGCACGATTTCTTTCACAAATTGAAATGTTCATTATTTATTGTGGAGGGTTTCCCCCAGAAAACCTGTTATAACAGATTCATGAATGGAGTCATATAAACATGACATACATGCGTCTTTTACCGGTCAACTGGCATGAAAACATGACGCTCTACCAGTGGTGTGGCGTTTGGAACAGATGGGAACAAACATGGGCAAAGGATTAAATCCACTGGTTCGGTGTTCGGTACCATCACACCTCGCAGAACACCTCATGTCCAGTTATGCTCGACGAAGTTGTGACGTGAAGTTACCATGTCATGACAGTTGCTGTGTTTTATCTGGCAATCCGTCAACACTGCTGTTTCTTTCGGAAAACTCTCTCAACTGCCGGCAGGAAGGCAACGACAGCGCGGTATTTGGAGGCATTTGAGAAATACGTAGAGGAAAACAGGAGTGTTTGTGATGCAGCTCGTGAAATAAAATGCAGAGGAATCGTTGCCATCGTTGGTGTGAATCCAGATCGCTTTTTTTTGTTTTTATTTATCATGCAGCCCTATCTCAAGTTAGGCATTATTTTCTATAAATCTAATTGCCAGATAAACTGATTATCTATTTTACGGAAAATGTACCAGGGACTATTTTTGAAACTGATTTATTGTCATTTATGAGAATAAAAACTGCTAAAATGCTTCTTTTAAGGGAGGATTTAGTGTGGCAAAAAAAGGAGGTAAAAAGGAGGACTTCACCTTTGGGTCTGGAAAAGTCAATTGAGAGAATAGAAAAAGTTCATGAAAGTAATTGTTAGTTCCTCCTACATTGGTTCTTGAGAATTGTTCAAAAACTAGATTAGCAACTAAATCTGTAATAATAATGATTTCGTAACCTAATTTTAGATGATTAGTTAGCAGTGACTTTGCAGCTTTGCTAAATAATATTCTCACTCATTAGAGTCCTAATTATCAAGATTTCAAAGTATCCAGCGGTGCCTTCATAAAGACATTCATGTTACAAGACAAAAATATCTAGGAAAGGTCAAGGTGTCCACAAGTACAGTAGCACTAACGGGCTTCGTGTGGGAGGAAAAGGTGTTTGAAACTCGCATCACGCTGCTCTATAGCGCACCGCATTCAGAGAAGGCAGCAGACAATACCGTTGTTTCAGCAGATGATTTCCAATTTCCATCAGGCAAGTATGAAATCATTGTGGTGCAAAGTTAGAGCGACAGGAGAAAACGCTATACGGCTGAATCCTCTGTTAGCAGTACAAGGAATGAAAGCATCACCTTCCTGTATGGCTTAATCACAGAGATTAATTTAGAAGTCGATACTGAAACGTTGATGCGGAGAGGAGAGCACGGTGTGGGGAAGACAGGCATCAAAATCATTTCCTATGTATGAGGTAGGCAACACAAGTCAGTGCAAAGTAGAACAGCCAGCCAGTGTTTTGCTATTTAAACTCAGTGGTACAGAGGAGATAAACAGAAGCTGCCAGTCCCTTTAAAATATAACGAGGGAGCCTCTGTGGCGTGAGTGAAAGTTAATACTGTTCTGCAAAAACTCTGAAATATTTAATGGATGATGAGCATATTTTACATATTGATGCTGAAACACAGCAAAGATTAAGAGAATGAGAAATCTTTACATCGCAGCGAACTGATACTATTCATAAATAAAGCTTTATAAATGACAAATGGATTGAAAGGGTGCAATTATTCAAGTGTTTCTATGCAAGAAAGTGGGTGGAGTGAGGGTTGGGGGGGTCTACATATGTGCAACTACACAAATGACAGGAAGGAGAGAGATGGTATGGCAGAGAGACTCTCTGTGTGCAACCTTCTGTTAAGATTTGGCAGTGGACGACTCGCCTCATCCACTCCTATCTCGTTACTGTGACACTCCAGCCCATTAAATAGAATAGATTATTGATTTTGCTCTCTTCAGCTGCTCTGAGATTTTTCCATCAGACTCTCAGTGAAAGAAGTGCTAAAGAAAAGCACAAGTCATTATGTGTACTGCCACACAATCATACATCTCTTATACAAATGGGGAGTTACATGAAAAACCTTGTCATTGCAGCCTGTGCCTCTCTCTCATGAGGCTTGAGGGTTGTCATGGTGCTAATGCAACAAAATAAAAAAATAAAACAGGCCAAAACCCTCATGTGGCATAATGATTTAAATGAGAGCAGGGTTATTGCAAGATGCACATGCTGTTTCTGTATTGATCCTGCATCATACAAAAGACAAGGTGAGCCTGTTTTGATAATCGACAGAGAACGCGCTGAGAAAAACTCTCTGTTCATCATCAGTCTTGGATATTGAGCGATGACGTCACATCCCCAGGTGCCGATCACAAGACTGTTCACTTGGCTCCACACTCCACCAGAAGCAGAACTGATTTATTTCTCACATTTGACTGCACGCCTGTCCTTGTCGTTGAATATTCTGTCCGCCCATGAAGGCTAAACTGTTGTTGTGTTTACTAAAGACCATGGTTACTTCAAAAGGATGTGTATACAAGTGATATTAAGTGGCTCATGCAATGATTTTTTTTCTTACACCTAATTTATTGATCATAAATTTGTTGTTTCAGACATTTACAAAAACACACATTTTAAACTATGTTCAATGGTTACAGCCTCTCAAACATGATTTTTCACCGACAGACATTTACTTTATTCCTAGAATAGGCTACAGAAGCATATATGCATATTAGATGCAATGTATTGCTTAATAGTAAGCTTTGTACTACAGAGATGTTTATATAAAAAATATTCAGATTAAAGATAATATAGTATGGTGATTAAAATAATAAATAAAGGATATTCCTTTAGTAATACAATAAAAGTTAAAACAGATGTGTATGTATGGACATATAGAGACAAACCATTATTGTCTGTCTCCCTTTGAGCATTGATAAAAAACACATGTTTAATTGAACAGGATGGTGAATTATTCAGAAACAGATCAATAGGTATCCTGATTACTGAGACCCTAGGGATTCCAAGGTGCAAAAGATCATGGAAACAAATTGATGCTATAGTATGAGGGTTTATTGTGTACTTGTGAAATTAAATCAGTGGGTAAATCTGCGTCTGTGCTGATTTTTAGTGAATTTTAAGAAAATGTGACAGCCACAGTCTTGTAAGGAGACGCCTTACTTCTGAACAAGTGGGCACATTGCAGCAATATTTAAAAGAAATGAAAAACAAAAGCATTATTATCTGATGGAAAACAAAATACATTCGAATTACTACATTGTTGAGGTGAAGGCACTGGTGTCAGTGTGACATTAGCATGCTGAGAATGAGACACGGAAAGCAGCGGGTGCAGTGCAGCAAGAGCAAACAAGGACACACAGTGTCACTGATGCGAAGCACCTGAAATCAGAGCCAGCCAACATCATACAAGTGCAGAGCTGCAGTGCCAGCAGTGTCACCCATGCACTTAGCCAAAGGAAAACAACAAACAAGTTACCAAGTTAAGCAAATTCTGTCTTTGGTGCTGAATATCTGGATTTTTGAAATGGCAGCTGTGAGATCATGAGAGGAGACACAGGACTACAAGAAAGCCTGCTAAATATTAATGATGTTGAGGATGAGAAATTGATTGACAAATTAACAAACAACATTAATGAGGGCTAATATTTAATGTTTACTAGCAAGAAAATTATATTTAATATTTTTGTCCCTCAATCATGTTGAATTTTCTGGTGAATCATATTGTTACAGAAAGTAAAATGCTAAATAATGAATGTTTAATTTATGCGCTTCATTTCTTTTTCCCCCCTTGCCTCTAGGTGGCAACATCATCGTGTCAACATCAACTTCCAGCTGCTGCAGCTGTTATTCTCCTTTCCTACAGGTGGCACATGTTGGCATGTGTGGAACTGACAATGATCAAACAGCTGGAAAATCTGCCGCCTGCAACTATGAGTGAAGGAATTAATGTGCATCTGAGTGACATACAAACCAGAGCTCTCTTTCTCTCTCTCTCGCTCTCTCTCAAAAATCTTTAAGACTCAAAATCTGATCATTTTAACCCCCCAGGAAAAGATAACAGGGTTGTATGGAAAGGCTGTAATTGTGTCTGTGTGGAGCAGGGATATGCAAATAAGGACATAAGATAGTAAATACACCATGTCACATGAGGTTTAAGGACTCCATACACAGTGCAGTATCAGCGATCTTGCAGGTTTATTGCATGTCACACTGCAAGACGGGCCTCGTCAAATCTTGGTCATAATCTGTGTCAAATTATTTGCTATAAATTGTGAGGCATGTCAGAACGTGCAATGAATGCCTGGTGAATCAGGGGGCTAAATAGGAAAAAAAACACAAAAAAAAACAAGTCATCATCTTGACTCATCCATCTTCAGCAAAGACTTCCCCACGTTTGTCACACGATTGTCAACTTTCATCTGTGGCAGTCGCAGCGTACAGGGGGCTTCTCCAAATGAGACAAAACAACATAAACTACGATGTAATATTACATTCAACACTGCTGAGCGATTTCAAAATAAAGTGCAATCAGATAAAAAAGGCTGCTGCATGGATGCATGATGACATAGTGCTTTTTACTGCTGAAATATTTGATGCAAAAGAGCCTGTGGAATCGGGCCTGCGCTGGTGTTCAGGTCCGCCATAGAAAGGAGAGAGGTGCAACATCTGATCAATGCCGTTCATTAACCTGGCCAGTTTTAATCGGCACGCTCAAAAGCACCCACTGAGTAGGTTGGCACTGACAGCTGCAGTTAGTGGGTGGTTCTGCTCCTGTCTCACTGACAGAGATGATTGCTATGTTGATTGCCCATAATTAAAAAAAACAGGTTCCAAATTAATGGTAGTCATCAATGACAGACTGATTTCTGCTCCACCATGTTGGAATTCGCTTTATTGATGTTTGGTGGAGAAAGGCTGGTTGCCGTATCCACATTACCTTGAATCCTGCATAGCGAAAGAGGAGACAGTATGGTTTGACATTATTCTTAAGGATCACAGTGACAGTATTTGATAAATGTTTGTCATTGCTTAAGGTCGACAAGTTTTGCAACATGCAGTCTCTCCCGTTCCTCCCATCTATCACTCCATCCTCTGACTTTTCTCCACCACATCTGTTGTAAATAGTCCCTGCGCCATTGTGACCTGATTTCTGTTCATTAGCTTTCGCTTTCCCCTTCCCTCAGCAGCACAGACGATGACGGACTCCTCTCCCTTCACTGACTTGTCTGATTTCGTCCGCTCTATGCTGATGCAATCTGGGCAGCTCAGCAGCTGCGATTCTGGCCTGTCTCCTGGTGATACGGCGAAGCCCCCTCCGCCCTCTGTGGACGCACCCCAACCAGTCAGCGTTGTGGCGCCGATATTGCCACACTGCCATTACACAGACAAACAGAATTAAAGCACGGGCTGTGCTGCTCACTAGATGTCAACAACAGCGGCTCTATCGACAGTCATTATCAGCTTTGCAGGAAGTTGGAGCTCAAGAGAATTTAGGAAATAACAGAAAAAAAGGCTGTTTTTCCACTGACATTGAAAATAAATGTTTGGAGGAGCTTTGGTGAGTGTGTATGTTGAGAGAGGAGAAGGAGAGAGAGTGAGAAAGGAAGCAAGACTGAACAGAACAGAAAGGGAAGGACCGAGGGAATTATTATGCAAGCCACAATTTTCTGACCACAAGCAATTTCTGCACAATTGTATGACATGCATCGCAAAGTGTAAGGTGATAGATTTTTCATGGCTGCATTTCACTTTTTCTCCTCTGTTCTGCTGCCACTTCCAGGGGTTACAAACCAGTCTGACTCATTTTTTCCGGTGCAAATCCCCTAAGGAAAGCCTGTGGTGTGCCTCTGGCTCATAGTGAAATGCCACCAGTAGTGAGTGCTGTAGCCTCACTTTCAGCTTCCAGGTATTACAGCCAGAAAGCCCAGTAAAGCATCCCAGAGGCTTGGGATTGAGGAAATAATGTTAGCCACTCACACACACACACACACACACTCCCCCTGCTACAGCACCAGTGAAATCAGCAGGTCACACATGTCGCTCACTAATGTGGGACTAGTGTTTGTACATCAGCTCTATGAGTGCCAAGAGTGCAAAGAGGAGGTGTAAGGTGTTTAAATATGAACATCCTTCCTGACATCCTTGCCTCTCAAAACACATTTCAGTCATTTTACTGATACATCTTGACATTTCCCTGTCCAGCCTTTAGTGAATTGGCTCCAAATTGTCAAGACTGTTTCGAAGGTGTGCAGTCAGCTGCCTTCTTCTTTGTAAAAAAGTGAAAAAGCAACTGTTTATCCAAGTCTTAGCACTGAGTGTCCCTGGTTGATTAAATGTCACAGCATTAACGTGACATTATTATATTCATCCAGATTGGGGTAAAAGGGAGGAAAAATGTAATAAGCAATTCCGTATTCACTCTGAAGGTAATTGTGTTGGAATATAAATCAGCGCGGCATTTAATGCAATCAATTTAACATTCATATGGCCTAAGGTTTCTTTTGTGGTACATGCAGTGCAATCATTTTTTTAATGGCAAATCAATGATTTTAGCTAATTTGGCTATTGCATGTGTTCCACGGCTTCTTTTTTTTCAAGAAGTTTAATCCAAAGTTCAGCTGATTTTCCTATAGAAAATAGTGAAATAAAGACCCAATTCTCCAGAATGCGTGTGTTTTTTTTTTGTTTTTTTTTACTCAAACACACTTCACACTTTTTTATGATAAAATATTATCATTATTATGTTTCGTTTTGATCTGTCTGATTACAGGGTTTGCTCATGCAGGTTTGTGCCTTCCACATTATGCATATTGCGACAGCACTCGCTGTGTCCTGACAGGTTGACAAATGTCGGGGAAACATGCTGATTTAATGATGTGTTTTCTATCTAATTATCGTGGAGTGTCAAGAATTAGTTTAAAAGCTCTTCCCGATCATTTGTCAAACAGGCAAAGCCCTTTACAAGCACCCAGATAACAAGGATTTATTAATACGTGTCATAAGGGCTTTGAGAAATTACTTTTCAAACATTAATTATTCATATTGAATAAATACCAGTCTTGATCTCAGCGCTGAGGAGTCAGGGATGCAGCTCTAAAGCTGACATTTGTCAGTCATGATGTTGCTGTATTTTTGATTAAAAAGCCTTTGGACAAAAGGACCTTTGAATAACTGTATGAAAGCAAAGACAACAGAGTGAGAAAGCTAAATATGCTGTCTTTTCCATTTGCCTGCAGAGAACCGCTCCTTAGGGGGCAGAGAGGAAATGAGCTAGTGTGTTACTCAGGCCAGGTCAAATACTTTGAGGTGATTAACGACTGCAACAGTTCAATTAATGAAGAGATTATAGGGAATCTAGCAGAGCCCAGACATGGAGCTGAGGCCTTTAAATATCTCGCTGCAAGGACTCCCACTCCCACTGAAAGGGATTTTTTTTAGCAGCCCACCTCCTCACTATTTAACAACGGACACTTCTGTCAAAAGGCCCCTTGTTTAAATTCAAAGCAATGAGCCCTCACACCCTCAGTTCAAATGAAATGATTTCTACAGTATGTGTGATTAAACCTGACTAATATTAGGAATTTGCATTTACTCTGAGACTGTTTGACTCAGGTGATCATTTAGAAACTGTCAGTTTCAAATATGGGCCTAGTTGACACACAGAGAGACATATATGGTTATGGGGAATAGCATAGTAATTTTAAAAAAGCAGCATCAAGGTGAATGCATCATAATCACTTCCATCCTGTACTACTGTAGAACAGAGGCCAACCACGCTGCTACACTCAATACACAATGTTGGAGCTAATATATGCAAATACAACCCAGAACCTCCTTCAGGCTCCATCTCTGGGGGAAGCCGTTCTCCCCTGACCTTGATGAGGTCGCCAGTTTCTGCTCGTAAACTTCCAGTCGCTTTCCCAGCACAAGTGATAATGTACAGTCCTGAGATAATTTCACCCTACTGATGGCAAAGGAAAACAACTGTTTCCATCTCTCATTTATTCATATCTCCAAAACAAGGTCCTGGCCACTCAGGCTTGATAAGAAAATATTATTACTGGCTTCTCAAGCCAATTATATGGCGCAAAAACATAATAACACTATAAAGTGTATTTTCATAGTGATTTTCTTGTTGTTGTTGTTTTTTAATCATTTTATGTACTTTCAGTTTTAGTACCCAGCAGGAGTTTAATAACACATCAAACACAACCTCTAGATCACTTTTAAGATTACGATCTATGCCATATTAGACCCACTGTATCGGTGCTCTGCAGGGGAAAATGAGTCAAGTCAAATAAAATGAAAAATAAATTCATAAAACCAGTGTCTTCAGCTAATGGCTTGGTCCTGCACACAGCTTTCTCAAGAAAAGGACACTCGAAGAGATTTTCCTCTTCAACTGTGCTTAGCATTTGTGCCTTTCTCTTTGCCTTGCTAATTGTACAATTATGCAAATGCACTGAACACATGACAAGGCATTTTCAAATACAAAGCCATGTAGATCTTAGAGGGGCACCCTTCACTCTCCTTTTCTACAAAGTGAATTAATCCACATTCCACAGTAATGTCCAAAGGTATGTTTTGAGGCTGATATCTATGCACAATGGAAGCCAACATAGAGTATTGTGGCTGTCTGTACTGTATCACAGCGTCTCCACTAATTTGAGCAAGGTGACAAAGATGTCAAGCTGAAACAGTCCCCCAGCGATTTCCTAATGTTTTAGTAACTCAAGCTTGCAACATTGATGTAAAGGAAGACAGCTTTCAGCTTAAAACTACTAAGTTGCAACTTGCCTCACATATTCCTCTTTGCATCATGTATTAGGTTGTTTGTGAATAATATTCTTATACACAGATGGAAATGTTCACCTGCTTTCTGTTGGTTTACATGAACCACTTTGTTGACGAGAAGTTACCATGACTCCTACGCATCAGTGCTGTTTTCTACATCTATTCAAATTGTGCTATTTAAAGATGATTCGACTGTAACCCCGCGACTGCTAATAGAAAACAACATGGAGCACGATAGGAACATGTATATCTCTACACTCCCTACAACTTCCATATGTAGCAGCCATATCCATAGCAGATGTTCCCTTGAGCTGCAGCAGAATGCACTCCGGCGGATGGTCTGAATTCCCTCTCATCACACCTCCCCTCCCTCCCGCCTGCCTCCTCATTGACAGTCGAGTCACATTCGAAACAATCCTCAGGCAATAATTGCCATAAACAAAAAAAACCTGTTTATCTGGTCGGAACAGCAGTCCCAATGAATACACGCTACCATGGGGAGTGAGGGGAAAATGGAGAAAGAATCAAACCTTGATATTCATACAAAAGAATGAAATCAATTTGAACCAAATACATATCTCCCTTTTCTCCCTCTCTCTGTTTAGCTTCTTTGATGCTTTGGGTAAAAATAATGGTTTCTGCACTTTTGAGTGTACAAGCAGCACACCCTGTCTGGTTGATA
Organism: Trachurus japonicus; assembly: GCF_045865225.1. Taxonomy (NCBI): domain Eukaryota; kingdom Metazoa; phylum Chordata; class Actinopteri; order Carangiformes; family Carangidae; genus Trachurus; species Trachurus japonicus. Next base: position 19,559,644 of record NC_140922.1, read on the forward strand.
ATTATAGATTAGCTTGGCACTGGCATTATCAGTACCTGGGTAAGCTGTTCCCTAATTATGTGAGGGGAGATAGAGAGCTGGTACTGCATCTGCTATGTAAAGACGACAGAAATGTTCTTAGCATCCTAAGTGAGGCCTTTAATGGTCTGCAATGTGGCAATCTTTTATCTCATGACACTAATTTGAGAACAAAGGGGCACTATTTAGCTGTAGTCAGTGTTTACCTAAACTGCAGCTGTGTATATGAGGATTGGCATGTGTGGTTAGGGATATCTGTCAGTGGCTCAGTGATACAGTAATATTATACTGGAACAGTGTGACATTTACCACTAAAATACCACTTGAATCTGTCATGAAATGAGTCATAGTCGTTGGAAGTCGTTTTCTCAGGGTTAGTCTGATGGTCCAGATCTGTACGGATGCTAATATTAACCCCATGACTCCTGGCCAATCCACACTAACTGCAGTTAAACCTCTGTTAAAGGGATAGTTTAACATTTTGGCAAGTTTGCCTATTGCCATAATCCCTAAATTCACAGGGGTAGGTTCATTACTGGGTTGGGCAGTATCCAAATGTTGATACTGTTAAACCTCCTCCACATTTTAACGTGGTGTATGGTATTACTGTGGTCAATTATATTGTACAGCTCAGATGGAGTCACCAAAATGTGGTTCAGAAAAGGAATAGCCTACCAAACACCAGAATATTTAAACAATAACAAAACAGGTACACAACATTACCAACTTTTATTATCAACAAATAGCTTATAACAAAATGTGGATGGCGCTGCTAAAAAAAAAGAGAGAGACAGACAGACAGTGCTGCCTCTCCAGCAAGTTCACCTGCAGCTGCACAGACGAGCTGCCAGAGGAGCTCTGCTGATCCTCTCTCTTCAGCCTGCTGTTTGGCTGCACTTTGTATTTATAACATGAGTTCAACATTAGTAGATCTAACCGTCATCGCAGCATCTCTGTGTGTTTTTATAACATCGGCAAGAAAAAGACATTGGCACAAGACTACAAGACACACAATAACTATGGCAACATAAAGCTTCAAATCTAGCCACAGTTTTTGCAGAAGTTGTGTTTTCTTGCGCAACTTGCCGTCTTTTCCTCTCTCTCTCTTCTCTGAGCCGTCAGTCACGTGACAATGTCACATCCATCAACTTTATCAAACATCTCCCAAAAGGAGCTAAATTATCTTTAGTAGGTACAGTAATATATCAGGCCCCATATGAGTGCACTGTGTTAACGGTTCCTCCTCGGCTCATCCGACCGTAGTCAGAGAGCACAGGGGAGATCTCCTCCAGACGACGTCAGGGTTAACTCCCTTTAAAGTTTTAAACTTGTTATTATTTTATTTTTATATTTTTTTGTGTAATAGAGGATATGATGAGATAGATAAGTAGTCAGACTGAGTATTTCAGTCAGTCTCATGAAACAGATTTAGACAGGAATTAACAATCATTTAACATCGTCATCTGGAAATAATCCCTCTAATTTGTGCGGACATACAGTACTGTGGTGCTGTGTGTCCGATACGCCTCTGATCGGTCTTAAATTTATTCTGCAGCATGACAATGACTCAAGAATTACAGCCAGTGTCAAAAATAACTATTTTAATTCACAAGAAGAAGACTGAGTCCTGCAACAGATGGTATAGCCCCCTCACCCCCACAGAGTCCTGATCTCAACATTATGGAGTCAATGTGGGATTACATGAAGAGACAGAAGACACTGAGACAGCCTAAATCCTCAGAAGAACTATGGCAAGTTCTCCATGAAAAAGTGTGTGCAAGTGTATCGAGGAGAAATGGTGCTGTTTTAAAACTTGGTCACACCAAATCATGATTTGATTTAGGTTTCTTCTGTTGACTGAACTTTGAAGTTGATAAATGAATAAAGACTATTCATGGCATTATTTTTTAAAGCATCTTTACTTTACTTATAGTGCCTTAAAACCTTTTCACAGTCGCTCGGGCAAAATAACCCTGTTAAAAAAAAAAGAAAAACCTTTACAGTATATTTACAAGTTACCACACAAGCTAAAAAACAGCATAACTTTTCTGATACTTATTAGTCACAACAGACTTCTCATCTGATTCTGGATCAGACTGAGGCTCAAACATGAGCTAGCATGTGAGATAAACTTTAATGCCATTGTCACACATTTAGGAGACGTGTGCAACCACGTCAGTTCCTGCCACATGAACTTTGCCCTCATGTTATGTATCTTTTATGTTATTGAATAAGTTTCACAGTGTAGAGGCAGTGCACATGCAGATTAGTACGAGACTACATCTCCACATACTCTATCCATACACTCAAGCAACCCAACTATTGCTTCCTGCAAAACTAGATTTACATCATGAACATCTATTATTATAATACGTAGGCTATGTTATTAAAAGAAGCCATAACTGCAGTGCTCTTATGGAGACAATTTGATTTCCTGTTCAATGCATCTTTGATCATTTTCAAAGAAATATTGGTATTAAGTCGATTTACAAATCAACCAATTTAAGCGGGGCAGTGATGCAGAACTAACGGAACTACCATTTTATGTGGAACCTTTACAGAATTGCACCACTACAAATGACATGCCAGTAGGTATCGAGAGTGGGAGCCAGGAGAGCCCTTTACATGAGAGGCGAAATTACATTTTTGTGACATTTATTTCCCTCTCCAGTGCTGCACAAGGCTCATTTGGTGGCACCGGGGGGCTTGTTGGTTTCCACGGTAGTGATGTTGGGTCCATTAGAAAAGACTTTCACTTTACTTGTTGAGAAAAAAGCTGGCTTGTCAAAGCCACAGTTGTGAATTGCTGGGTGTTTTAGGGACAAGCATCTTTGGGTGGCTTCAAACTGCATTTTATCACCTCAGGGAGTCAGACAAAATCACTTAGTGAGACGATTGCTTTTCCCTTTTAGAGGTGCACTCATGGACAGAGGTGGTGGTAGTGGAAGAACATGAGATTCCATGACACAAAAACACACTAGCCGTTATCTGGTTGTATTTTACACCTACGAGTCCCACGGTGATAATATTTTGGAGAGGTGATGCTATTCAGATTAAACAGCACTTAAATGCACAGATTGTTTAATGGGGTTTGTGCAAGACTTGAAGATACGTGAACAAAGGAACTTTGTCTACATTAGGCTACACATTTTTTCCCTGTGCATGAAATGCATTCACCACACCAACTACAGGCAAAGAGTCGCACAGCTGTATGGGAAATCTGTGCCATATTGGCCAAAATTTCCAACTGCTCCCAGGCGATGGCACCTCATTTGGGGGCATCATTACACCAAGCCCTCGTAGCCCCCATGGAGGAGCAAAAGAGACTATAGTCTGCTGGACCAGTCCCAGGGTCAGAGCACTGCTGTGGGAACATCTGACTGCAAGACACTGATGAATGTCAGGAGACTGAAGCCCACCAGCCATCTGGCAGACTGGAGACACTGATGGGATGGACCCATCGATCTGTGTCATTCCTACAGGCTGGGGGCCCGAGATGTGGCAAATGACAATGGTTGATTTTCTGTAACATCCCAGCAAAGGGGATGGCGGCCTGTGCAGACGACAGACTGCACTGAGGAATGTAAAAAAAAAAAAAAAAGGCCCGAGGACACAACAATCTAAAAAGCACTGAAAATATAAAACATTATGGACAAGCTATACATAAATTAGCTTCTCTGTATTTTTGAATTCAACTCTGCAGACTGCAGCAGTGGCACCAGAGTAGTTTTCTGGTTCAATTATGGTGGGGCTAGCCCAGCAGTGAGGCTAACCCATATTGCAATGTGGCCCTGAATTTCAATGTGAATATATACCCTCCCCAGAGCTAGAAACATACAGGAGCCAGAGGTCAGAGGATACAGCAGATACAGTGAGCAGGAGACCAATATGAGTTGAGAATGGGCTGATAAGACAGAGCTGCTCTAAAACTACATGTAGGCTAACCAGACCAAAACAGCATCAGCACAGATCAACAAAGTCAACATGCCAATATGCAACTAAGTACAGCAAAAGAGAGCTGGAAAAGACCACATTCAAAACGCAACACTTTTTCAAAGAATAAAATATATTCACTCACCACTGAAGTTTTCAAAGGCATAAAATCGAGATATCCCACCATGTCCTTCACTGCATGTCACTGTACAGTAGTTTCTGCATTTCCAACTGCTCCACAGGTTGCAGCTGTATCTTGTCTCCACAGCAGAAACTGTAACTCTCCTCACAAAGCAGAGACACTAAATAAAATTCAAGCCAGTTTTATGTGCCCGAGCAGCCCAAAAAGATCTCTGCTGGTCATCTATTAGCTGTGAAGACTTATTTGTCCTCCTGACTGGGCGCCAAGGTTGTCTCCAGCTCTCCGTGATAGCAGTAGCATCTTGGCTAAGTTAAGTTAGCTACCGTGACCCCCGGTGGCAGCTGGCGGTGTCGGTCCTGTGTGGTTCGGATAAGACTCCCTCCAAACTCCCGCCAGTCGCAGCCGTCAGTCACTGGCATCTCTTCTCCCAACCGGACGGCGTTTGAAAATAATTTATCCGTCTTAATTTCTTAGTTTAGTATCGCTAATTGAATACAAGTGTGAGCTCCTTGCTGCCACAGCTAGATAGCTTTTGGCTGCTAACATAGGCTACTCGTAATGCGCGCTCACGAGAGTGACGCACTAACGTAACCAATGACTGTACCTGACAGTGCTGAATGGCTGTAGTGTAGGCTACTGTATTGTGTCTACCTGAGTGATGGCTTTATACAAATATTTCTGTAACTGTGTTACAGCATGCACCTTCAGATTCTACTGTATAAATTGTACTTTTTCAGGTTGACATGTTTTTCCATTAAAGTATAAAAAAAAAAACAATTTGAAAACTTCACAAAAGATTTGCCAGTTTTAAAATGCACTTTCAAATAAGACAGTAGGCCTATAGGTCACTGTGAGGAGGATAGTTATCATACCATATTCTACTTGTATTTCTCTGATAATCATCAAGGTCAAGAGCCCAATACATCAGCATTTTTGTATTGAGCTTAACAGAGCTATGGAGAAGAAGAAATTTCTATGGCACTCATGTTCTATTGATGTTGTTTGATGGCATGAGACTAGACAACATAGTGGAGAAAAGAAGTACTATTTGATCCCCTGTTCATTTTTGCCCTTATTTCACTTGATCAAATGTAAATTCATTTATAACTTTTACAGTAGGCTATATGATGATATTATTTCTGGATGTTTTGTTGATATTCAGTCTCTTTTTGTTAAAGTAGCACTATGCAAATTCCAATTCTTTGTTCGGCCACTAGTTTGGGGCCAGTGGTGCAGCCTATCAGATATAAACATCCTCATCCTCTTTACATAGTGTGCCGTTCTCCTGAACGGGGTGGTTTGTCTCATAACAAAAAGGAATTCTGCATTTGTTCCACAGGCACTACGCCATTGGCTATATTTTGTGTACGGTTCCCATGGACCTATTTATTGCATATTTCAGTTTTTTTATTGCTATTACTGCTGTATTTGCGATAGTGCGACTTTAAAATAAACTAAGCATAAAAACTTAAGTCCATCCATTCTTTGTGGGGGAGTGAACTTACAAAATCAGCAGGGGATCAAATACTTTTTTTCCCCCCACTGTATTAGCAACTAATTATACCAACAGTTATTTTTAAACTGAAGTCGCACTGTCAAACCTAAAGAACAACAATGCATATTTTGCATTTGATGATGGGAGCAGTTATAAATATCCACTTACATTAGAAATACTTGAGATGCCACTTTTCAGAGAGATTGATCGAGAATCCTCTGCTGAACAAAGCCTCGCCTTAAGTCTGTCTGCACATTAGAATCTATTAGATTCTTTGCTGGCGGCTGAGTCTCCTGATTCTATCAGTTTAAAGCCCACAACAGCCGTTGCACCTGCTGGTTAGTTGCATACCTTTCTGTGGCCAAAATTAAAAAATTTGAAAAGTCCTAGTTCTTTCAGTATTTTTTGATGAAGTCTAATACAGCTCACAGATAAATCAAACTGTTCAATAGTTTTCACTGAATATGCCATTTATAAAACCACCATGATTTTTTTTTTTTTTTTTACATGCACAGTTCTATCCTCCATGGTAAAATGAATGTGCCGTATGATTAGTCAAACGAATGTAGAGCAGCCATATGCAGCTACCAACTGTTTTGTCAGTTTAGAAATGACTAATACAATGGGCCCCCATAAGCTCTTAATGTCTCTCATTTTGTATACATTACAGTTACGGTGTGGGGTTGTAATTTTTGATATAAGAAGCATCATTATGCCTCAAGTAGTAACACGTTTTCACAGGCATTTTTTCACAGCAGACATTTGGATTGTCACGGTATCAAAATTACAGGTGTTACTAATAACATTAATTATGGCTGTGTTGTCCCAGTATGTCATGACAGCATGACAGTGAGCCAGCGTACATAATACCAGGACCCTGACAGAGAAGCAGCTAAATGCAGTTCATGATTAATTATATTATTAAGACCTGTGCTTTTACATGACATATCAAAATAAAGCATTTTTCTGCAAAGTCAGCCAACCTCTATGTTCTGAAAAGAAATGTGCAAGGAATATACATTCACAGAGGGTTCAGTGATTAAAAGCCCTATCCATTTTTTTTTCCGGCTACCAAGATAGCTGGCTGGTCAAGGGCACTGAGACTAAACCAGAAGTGAATACACAGCAAAATACTAAGACACCATAGAAACCAAAAGACACTTTGGTTTCTTACTCACCGCTGTCTGCTACATCCAATGCCATGGACATAGATGACGATAATAAAAGAGGTATAATATAACGGTATAACCCTACAGTGAAATGCTGTTTTTACTCACAGCTGACATTATCCTACGAGTTATTTATGAGAGTTGAGTTTAGATCAGCTGAGTCGAGTTGAGTTAAGTTCATTTCAGTTGAGTGGAGTAGAAAAGTTTCTCTCCGAAGCCTGCTTCACTGGGCCCTTGTGGTTCATGGATGTTCAGAGAAAATGTTCTCTGGTGAAGGCTGACTGATAAAACTGGTTTCCCATCGTCCTAAAACTAAAAGATGTGTTCTATATTTCTGAGACTCAGAACAATGCAAAGCCATGGATGATAAATATTACAGGTTCGGCCTGACTATTACATTTCAAGACCAGTTTAAAGCTTGTGCCGAGTAGATGAATATAAGCTTCATGCTTAAAGAAATGCTTAATCTTTTGTCACTATAGATGCATTACTCATTGTTAGCTCAGATTAATTCTCCACAAAACGGTGGTGACTTACCACCTGTGAGGCATTCATGAAGTTCACCTGTCTGTTACTTATATGAAGAATCATCTTCTTTCCTTTTTTTAATAAAAGTATTCCAAGATGTAAAAAATCTGTCACATGAGAGTCATAGCACACATCTTCCAGCCTTCATACAGGGTGGCTTTGTGTATGCTTGTTTACTGCCCGGGGCAGTAACCATTTGACAAATTCAGAAATATTTGCATAAAGTAAATACCATGAATACAGATATCCAGGAAGCCAGAAACCCTCCATCTTTAAACTCAAAGTTACTGTAAACTATGTCTGTCTCAGGTAAACTCAGAAATATAAGGTTTGAAGAAGTTGACTCCACAAGCAGACTGAACTTTTGACACACAGAAACAGAGAAGGGAAAACTATGTTTAAAAGCTACAAACATCCAAGCTTCTGCTGGAGCTGTGAGTGAATGTAAATGCATACAGCAACACAGAGAACGTTACAATCATACCTTTGACTGCTTTGGAATACGGCAGAAACGGTCTAAAGGTTTTTTTTTAATGGATTTCAAACAGTGGGAGCCTTTCACTTCCAGCTGGGGAGGAAAACCTGCAACAAAACCAATGGAAGGAGCATCTGTCTGTGGTTAATGTGTTGCTGTGTTTAGACCTTTCATGGACACCCTATGGCAATGGAGGAAAATATACAGACTGATTTCAAGGCAAGCAGAAGCAAGCTCCCCATCCACACAAAGCTGACAGCACTGGTTATTTTTGCTTCATTCAGTACAAAGGACTACAAACTAGCCTGGTGGATGAACACAAACATGCAGTGCGCAATTTACACTGAAATTACATGGATTCAGGGAGAGAAAGTAACATTTCGTCATGTAGACCTATCAGTTAAGTTTGTGCAGTTTTTAGAAAATGGACTAGAAAGACTAGTAACAACAGAACACTAGCCAACATGCCACTTTCCATTTGTTTTGGGGAAGTCTGAAGAAAGAAAACATGCTGGTGAAGCCTTTAGTCTGCAAAGACAGAGTCTTAAATTTGTATTTCAACATTACAGCTCAATCAGTTTACCTCTAGATAATCAGACAAGTGATATGCAAACATTAATACTCCATCTCACAAGTGACAAACATCACATCACCTCAGAGGAACGTCAGAGACAGCTTGAAGCACAGTGCCCTTGCAGCCTGGGAAGCAGCTAAAAGTAGCAGCAAAGCACTTTCTTTCTTTTAAGAGTCATTACATACAAGGATTAGAGGACAAATTCCAGGAAAAGCATTAGCAATTAGAAGTCCAGCAGCCGTCAAGGTATGTAATTATAGGCAATGTCTGTGATTAGGGTAAGAGGTTCAATAAATTACATTAACATACTTTTAAAATCACAAGGGAGAGGCTACACAGACCCTAAAAGAGGCAGAATGCAAGTATTGATTTCCCTTCCTCCAATGGAAATTTATTTGGTGGCTGCTGAGCAATGAGGGCCATTGCAATGCTCAATTTCCTGACACAAACAGTTGAAACTCCACAGAGCAAATAAGCACTCTGCAGAAAATGTGAAAAGATTTTTGTTTTGTTTTTTAAAAATAGAGCAAGAGCTCCACTCCATTTTATCATCAAGTATTTCTACTTTTTCCACTCAGAAGTCTTGAACATCTTTCATCATGATACCTAAATCTGCACAGACACTGTATGGGAAGACAATTTTTCACTTGTTTCTCTGCTTCCTTCAGTCCACTTTGTTTCATCTGAACATTAGAAGGCAATATAAGTCTAAGATGCAAAGAGAAAGTAATATAGAAATGGCTGAGCAACATTTTTGGATGATTCCATATTTGCAGTGCAGAGTGTTTAATCTGCTGCCAGTTGTGTCTCACTAACGAATCTGATGAAGTTTGTTACAACAGTGATCGCAACTTGCAGACAGGAGAACACTAATTGATGGGACATCGTGATAAAGTTTAAAGGCTGAATAAGTAAAGTTGCCTTCATGTTTACGCTGGGTGGATGCATTCAGCTGAACAGCTCCAAGCACGTCTTGATGTCAAAGTGTGTGCATGTGTGCGTGTCTCTTGCAGGGTTGCCTGGCAGAGCCTGAAACGCAGCTGTTGGCTTTAATCGACTTTTCGGATAGGGAAGATTTTCCAGTCCAGGGACACACACCTTCAAATCGGCTCAGAAGCTTGCTGGCAGGGAAGAGGGCCCCATCTCCATGGTCAAATGGCACCTTTCAACTCGTCTGCTGACGGGCTGGCTGCGAGAAGGGGGCTCAAGGTCCAGAGGAAGGGGCTGGCAGCACCGGCACGGCAGTCTTTTACGGTGGAAGAACCTAATTGCACAAGGCATCTCCAAACCCCACGGAACTGGCAGCTGTCCACACCTTTCCCCTGAGCTGGCTTAGATGAGTGCATTGCTTGTATGAAAATCATGCTGGAAGCACAAATCAAGGGTTTTCAAAAAAACTTCACCTGAAGTTTTATTCTGTAAATGGTTCGTTTCAGCCAATTCGTAATGTTTTCTTAGCCTGGCTGACAGGAATTTGATTTAAATATCAACTAATAATTAGGGAAAAAAAACAATTACAAATGTCTCTGTTTCTGCATGCAAAAGTGTAGGCTGAACAATGTGAATGTACTTTATTTGAAAAATACATTTAACAATGAAAACATGTTTTTATTATTTATTTATTACATTATATCTGTTTGTATAAAGGCACACATTTAAGCCGGCTCATGTTGTAGCTGTACCTTCCAGCGAAGCTTGTGTTTTTCAGGAAAATAAACTTATTTCATTTGCCTGTCGGCTTTCTTGATTGCATGTGAAAGCCAAGCATTTTTACTCCTCAGCCATATTACCCCCTGTTGTCCATCTTCCAGCTGTCTGGTATGTGGGCCCTGGTGCTGCTGTTAACTGCTTGGAATAGCAGTTTAAGTGGAGTGTCAAAGCCCACGGCAAAATGGTTGCCATTCTTCAGGAGGAAAGCACGCGGCACATGGCATCATTAAGCGGATGAGACCCTCAAGGTGATGTAGGCAGTCGCCATGATACTCCTTAGAATCATCAATTCTGCTTATGGAACCACTTACCTCCCAATGGCCCCGTAATCTATTTTTAATATTTGCCACATAAGTGCTCTCACGGACATTCTTCAAGGAAGGGCCAGATTTTTACCATTAGTCACTAAAGAAAAAAGAAAAAGAGATAGAAAAAAGAAAAAGATGTAGACAGTAGAAACCAGATGTGTTTTTTGTTCCTTTTTTACTTCTTCACTGGCACCAATATGATGGCATTCATGTTGACAGACGGAGGAGATAATAAAAGACACAAAAACACCTAGAGTTAGGAGGGAACGCTTTCAACTTCCAGCTGATGATTGACCTTGCATTGTGATATCAAATGTGTCACCTTGTTTGATGTGTGGCTATATATAACCCAAAGACTGAACGTGTAACACACCACAACACATACTGTACAGCCACATTACTGAAATATTTACAGAGACAAGTATATAAACACATTAATATTTGATAGACTTTTTGTTTTTCTTCCTTGAATCAAACAACTGAAAGTCCATTAAAGCAGAAGTAAGCGGAATTTTTGTGTTAATATAAGTCTTAAATAGTTATATCTTCTGACAGCAATCACTTATATCAGGCATCACCAAATGGCGGACCTCGGTCCGGACCCGGACCGAGTGATGGTTCGATCCGGACCCGAGACCAATCTCTAATAATAACATTTTTTTCCGACGGGACAGCGGGCTCAGCTATAGGTCAATACGGCAGCTTCACTCAATTGAGCCAATCAGATCGTTTGTTTACCCGGTGCGGCCAGTGCGTCTGAGAGGGAAAGAGAAAGGAGACGGAGTGATGACAGCCTTGCTCCAAAATAAAAAAAAGTTGATGCTGAAGTCAAAGGCGAGCCGCTGGGCGTTTGTGGCCGCCGCCGCCGCCTTGGTTAAGCGTGTGTGCGCGCGCGTGGGGGCCGTTCAGAAGGGTCTCTTGCGCGCACAAGCCCATTACTTTAATGTGCGCTCACAACGCCGTAGCGGTGCGACGTGCTTGTTTCCTGCTTCTCCGCCGGTGTTGTGTTGACCCCCGGTTCTCCCTCGGTTTGTAAACTTCTTCACGCGGAGCTCTGCCCCGTTTGGAAGGAGCAGGAAGCTCGTATGCGGGAAGACGTCGCTTCAGAGGTGTAGAATGTAACACCTATTTCAGGACTACTGACTTGTATCACCAGAACAGAACAGACATATCCTGTGATTTTCAGCCTTCCTCCATATTTAATGGAGGGGGACAATACAATGACAGTGCAGCTATCAAGATGCTTTTGACACCTTGGCCTCAAAAAAAGAAAGGAAGAAAGAAAAAAGCACCAAACAAACAAACAGGGAAACCCCCTTATTTATTCGGTCTTGTTCTCTTTAATTGAAATACAGGCCTTAAATTAATTTGCCTGGGAGCTACTTTTATTCATGGTAAAAAAATAAATAAAAAAAAAAAAGCTAGTTGTTTACTATAAAAGTGCACTATGTTAAATGTTTCCTGTGTTGAAAATTGACAATAGATATGAAAATGCACTTCGTTGGGGTAGGCTATAGCTTATATATAAGACACCATTTGGACTTTATAAGGTTCGGACCTTTCACTTGGATGAAAGTTTAGTAACTGGACCTCAATGAATTTTAATTGAATACCCCTGACTTATATAGAGTGTTTGGTCTGAGACACGGGTCTGTCAGTCACTCTGCTCTGCTGTAAGCTGAGGAGAAAACTTTCCTTGTATCCTACAACCTTTATCCAATGAGGAGAGAGAACGGCATAAAGGGGCGGTCCTCTCTGTGTGTGCAGCCAAGGGATGCGCGTGAATGTGGTGACGTAGGGACGAGGGCGGGGACTGCTAACTCCGTCGGCTGACAGAAAGTTAGCCAAAACGACCGGATCGCTTACTTCTGCTTTAAATTGACAGGATTTGTAATCATTTGAAATTGGTCATCAGTTCAAAATTATAATTCTAAGCAAATTTCAAAGTTGTGAAGATCAACATTGATGGAGGGTTGGGGGTGTTGGGCATCTAAGGCAGATAAAGCCATAATTATGTTTGCATTAGTGTAGCTATAACCGCATGTGAAACTAAGAATCATTATTTTTTCATTATGTTAGAATGAACCCACCATGTTTCTACAGTACCTAACCCAGAACAGACCAAAAACTGGATCCAGAGAGGACCTGTCATGTTTTTATAGAATTTCTTACCGTAATTTCTTACCTCATGCTTGGAAGGAAAATATTTAGAGGAGGGGTATTTAGTTTGTTGCAGTCTGCAACCTCCCTACTAGATCCCACTAAATCCTACACACAGGTCATTTAAATGTGGAGCTACTTGAGCTGTTGAAGAGGGCCCAGGGTCTCCATGACACCACACCAGTTCAAAACTAATCTCTTCATGTGAGGTGTAAAATAAGCTGCTGTGTTAATCAGATTGTGTCTAATGTCAAATTCTGATATCAGCATCTCCCCAGAATGCTGTCAGTCAGCTTTTAATTGAATATCTGTCTGCAGATCACATCATCTCAGTCATTCCACTTCCATACATCCGTCTGATATAAGTGTATTATTGTATACAGTCTAATAGAAATGTCAGCAAGCTGCACAGTGATCACCAAATGAAGCAGACGATATGATGAAGTTTCCTGAACACCTCGCTGCTCGCTATTATCAGATGCCTTTGCTCCTCTCCTCCCTCTAATCAGCTCTCTTGACTGAGTGCAGATGTCATAATTATTAATCTGTTCAGACGAGCCTGTGATGATTGATGAGAGCCACATCCTAATCAATGGCGAATGCATGATAAGTGTTTACTGTGAAGATTATGGCAGCAGCAGCACCTCAGGTGGAGAGGCTTTTCTCCTCATTATACCACAACACAGCGCCAGCAAATACCTCGCCGACACTTAGACCTGATCTTTAATCAGAGATTATCTGGCACTTGACATTATTTTCAAGAATATGTTATTCTGCCAAATTCCACATTGATCCCCAGACAGGAAAACAAATGAGTTATTTCTCCTCGACTGACTTTGATGGAAATATTTCGTCATGTACAAGTATTTTGGATTCCTGCTGTAAGGCGGTGTTTTCTATCCTTTTTTCATGGTTATGTGTTTATGGATGCAATTACACCATTTTTGGTCCAGACTCTAATTGAGACTTTGTGCAATTTTGGTTTGGACCGTGCTGATAACGGAACCTTCTGCTACGTTTCCCTGTCATGGTTAATATCCAATTTCTGCCTCAACATTAGTTTGGTTAGTTTCACGTTCATTGACTCTCGCAATCATAAGACCTCAGCACTGTGAAAAAAGGAAATAGCACAAACACTGTCTCCGCAAATCTCAGCAAGAGCCTTCAAAGTCTGACATTCCTAGCTAAGGGCTCAGTGCAGAGATCCACAGAGCACAAGCAAATGCTGGCCCAGAATGCAAATACCTTTCGTAAAATCCAGCACTCAAGCTTGTTTGGAACTGCTCAAGACCCTTTGAGGATGAGAGAGAAAGAGGTGGATTTTTGGGCGCGATTGTCTTGGTAAAGCCTCCGTCAATCACTCCCCTGGGAGAATGGTTGGATGGAGAGAGGGAGGCTAGATGGCTGTGGCTTTCTGTGCACATACTGGCACATTAGGACCTGTTCTTTGTTTCAGCCACAGCAGCAATGCCAGCAGGACAAAGACTTGTCACATCCACCAAAGCCAACTGTCATAATTAATCTGCAGATAAGCTAACAGCAAGATGCCCCCCCTTTTTTTTGCTGCAGCTGGTGTGAATTGCTACAAGAGGATCCATATGTTGTGTGGATTAAATCTGAGTGAAATCAAATAAATACAACAGTCAAAGCTAAAACAAATTTATATGCTTGAGTGAAGAATGAACAGCTCAATTTAAGATGCATGGGGACTTTCTATATAAGCTCACATGGAGATTGTGAATGTGAATGAGAATTGCCAGAAAAATAATTGCCTCTTCAGTTAGTTGCTTGGTGTGGTAAAGACAGAAAACATCGACCCCTTACAGAAGATTGTCATTTTTAAACATTAATTTATCTCAGGTTACTGTACTCACTCCAATCTCTATACCTCACTTAATCTCAAACAGTCCTCTCTGTTGTTGATTGATTACATTTAATACATTGTTTTCAAGCTTAACAGCAAAACCAAAAAAAGAAAAGGAAAAAGAAAAGTAGGATCAAGTCTTCCTGCCTGTAGCACAATGGAATCCGATTACAGACAATCCTTAGATGGCAGTATTCAACCATGGCAGAGGCACAGGGAACTAGTGTGGAGAGGGAGGGGAACTGTAAGCTTCTCGAAGGTCAGACTCTCCTCCTTTAAAACCACAAACCACTTTGCAAAAATGAACAATGTATAAACAGGGAAATGCAAGCCCTAATATGTATAAATCCAGACAGATGTACGTATAGGATTTACTGGAGGTGACTTTATTATAGGAGACGGGAGAAAGTACTCAATTTAATACTAAAAACACACAATGTGACAAGCAGGGCTATAAGCAGCATGCACCTTTACAACAGTGTGGTAAACTAGAAAATATTAATAGGCTTTTCTTGGATTTATATAATGTGCTTACTCCTGTCCCTGACAAGACATACAGGTCTCATGATTTACAGCCGGAGATATCACATTAAATCGCAATTTAAGTGACCATAATCCATCAGAAATAACCTCAAAATTATGGCTTAATAAAGTTTTTAGTGTTGTAGCAATTATACGTATCGTTATATGTATAAATGTATGTATTTCAGCACAGTAAAAGGTGCAGCGGCTTCAATTCCCTGGTTGGTGATTCTGTCAGTTTGAGATGAAATTGGCTTCCTGTTTGTAATGTTCCTCTTGATAGGAGCGTACGTGGACGCGATGGCACCACTGGGATGCATCCACCAGATGAACATACTGGGAGGTGCTCTACACCCTGATCTGGTCTGTCAGTGTGCCTGTACCATAATGTGTGGGCTGCATTGAAAGTGAAAAGAAACCACACACATTATATTCACAAGCTAAATTGTCTAAGCATAAAACAATAAGGGAAATTGAGATAATAAAAAATTGTTAAAGTCAATTTAGTAGTCTCTAAAAGTAAAACTGCTGCTGATCAACAGTCTACTACTGTACCAAGTGTGATCTGAAGTTCCTACAGCACCTGAACATACCACAGCACAAGAACAAACAGCATACCATTCCTGAACAGCCTGTAGCAGAGTTTTGAAATGAAATGTAAATGGGTTAAAGAATGTAAAATCTCTGGTATAATCCCTAGACATTTATATGTGATGTGCTGACTATATGAGGACTATAATCACATCTACTCATAATGGAAGAATTGCCTGGAGCTAAGAATCACAATGAACTGGTAGTATAGTGCATACTGTAACTGGTCGCTGAGCAATGCTGAAGCGGTGGCTCTACGCCTGGCGCCTTTCACTATGGATTGCTTTCACTGAATTCTTCGGTCCTCACAAGTGCAATGATACCATGATGCTGCAAAGTATTGACTTGTGAATAGGTGTTTGTGTTCATCTAGTGACAGGTCTACCGTTAAACATCTATTGTACTCAGTTCCAGCCCTATAATTTTATTCTGGGCCTCCACAACAGCAGCTATGTATGATTCACAGAAATAAAAAATAATTATTTATCTCACACTGCCAGTTCTGTAGCCTGAAGCTGGGGCCCACTGTCTTCTGATTGGCTGGTCATGCAGAGGAGCACCACATGCAGTGACTGTGAGCACTGTGAGCACGTCGAAGAGGACTCAGTGCAGAAATGGGACACGGACGGTGTCATGAAGACAAAATAACTTTAAGGACTTACTGGAAGGGAAAACAGAAACAACTAAGGGTGGCTGAAGTGTGGACGGTTAAACTGAGTTCATACGAGAAGTCCAGAAAAAACAACAAAGAATAAATGAAGGAAATACCGGCAGTGACACAGTAAAGAAACACAGCTTACACAGATGAACTGACCAAGACAGAGATTAAATACACCAGAGAGACACAGGTGGGGATACTTACAGAGATGATATGAGGGAAGAAATGTGAAATCTCAAAATAAAACAGAAAACATACACATTTACTGAAATTTAAATGAAACAAAACTTGTCACAGAAGTGGAGAAACATTGGAAATGTATGTGCATACATGCATACATACATACATACTTGACACTTATTATTTGAAAACCTAACAAAATTATAATAGGTCCCCATTCAACTCAAACAAAAAATATAAATGTGAACAGTCACCCATTAAACGTTGGATGGATTCTAAGGGCTTCATACAACACCAGCCATAGACATATAGGCATTGTGAGAAATCCAGTTAAACTATATGATATACTATATCATATAGTTTAAATGGATTTTATACACTACGAGAAAAAATGGATAATTTATATTTAAAGTGATTTGCTTCTTTTAAAAACCACGACACTTCATACATTTTTTAAAGTAGGACACCCATTTTGATCTACAGAATGTATTCACATACATGTGCTTCATCTAAGTGGACATTGAATATGCACAGCATAGTCCTGCAATCTCATGTTGAAGTACTGTAGCAGTGGGAGTGGGGCTCGCTGACCCAGTAAGCCAAATTGCTATCACATTAAACTGGACGGCGTCACAACAGAACACAACAAACACAATCTGAGCAGTAAGCATAAATTACTCATTGGACTTGATGCACCATCCGGGTAATTCCACAGTCCTTGCCCTGATGGTGATTGCTTCAGAGACTTGGCAGAGGTAGAGAAGTCCAAATAATTAAATCAGAGTCCCACATATGCCACGGCCCATACACTTGTCTGTTATTCATGAAATGTTTTTTGGTTTTCTTTTTTCATGTGGGTTGTTTGGCGTCTGTCTGGTTCAGCTGGCAGACAGCGGATTTGGATCAACACCGTTCAAACATAAATATTTGATTTAAAGGAATCACTACCACTACCAGTCTCATGTAATGTATTTTATGTATTGGAGCAGTTTTAAATATTATATGTAGCATTATGATAGCAGGGTGTAGTGGTCTGACTGTGTGTCTGGTCGACTGGAGGCTTATTCTTACTGTCTTGCCAAGGCTGGTGCAGTAGCAGTAGCAGCATCAATCTTCCATTTTTAGCCTTATATTAAATCACCGTAGAGCTCCAGAATGTGATTATATCAGTATAATGTTATCCAGTATGTTTTAAATATTTTCTTTTATCTCATCAATGGTCATTTACAGGATGCAACAGGTCTAAGATGAATGTTTTTGGAAGGCCATTTG
Source organism: Trachurus japonicus (assembly GCF_045865225.1). Lineage (NCBI taxonomy): Eukaryota > Metazoa > Chordata > Actinopteri > Carangiformes > Carangidae > Trachurus > Trachurus japonicus. Next base: position 19,577,243 of record NC_140922.1, read on the forward strand.
TGTATAATCATGTGTACATGATTTTACACTACATTCCAGAGGATGCATATGAAAATCAATAATTATTATAACCTGAGGAGGTTCATTAGTTCACTGGACATATTATACAAAGTGGTTAAAATCAGCTGCATGTTATTCTGTGCTGTGTAATGCTAATACACAGCTACTGACTCCATTTAACCTGAAGCACAAAAATACACATCAGAGGATCATTTGAATCTCCCGGAGTAACACTGTTTTACGTGACACTAAAGGGATGTTAGTATTCACATATGCTTGCTTTCCAGCAGAGAATAAAGACAAATGTAATCCCGCTGATGTCCCGATCTAGATGAAGGTGTCCCATAAATCATGCAACATCACCCCTGGCTTGTTCCAACTGCTCTTTAATGGAGGACTTCTCACAAGGCCCAATTAAAAGAACCCTCACAGCTCAGATTGAGAGTTTGATATGTGAATTATTTAACAAGGCGCATAAATATGACTCGATGCTATTTAACAAGGTGTAAGAACATGAATTATGAGCATAATCTCTTCTTCTCTCTCTGCGGGGGGTTCTCCAAAGTGAAGAATTAGAAAAAGCTTGAGGATATTAATTGTATTTGGGATACCAGTCTACAAATAGAAAGTCTGACGGATGAATTTGATCAACATTTGTGAACTCAGATACATCTCTAATATTTGTGTTCAGCTATGAATATGACTGTTGAAAATCAGCTGTAAAACAGCTATAAACAATATTTTTAAGTCCTTTATGATCAGGGAAAGAAGTATCACTTACTGTAGTGGTGCAACTTTTCGCTCATTGTTCGCTCATTGGATCACAGCTGCAACTTTTTATGTTTTAGTTCACTCACCTCCAGTCCTTCCCATCAGCAACACTTTGAACAAATGAAAAACTTCACTAACCCGCTACAAACACAACACAGTAGAAGCTGCTTAACAGCAAATTAATCCAAATATGTCTCTAAGAGTTGGTAGAGACCAAAAACAGAGCAAAAAGAGTTCGGTGTTAGACTTAATGTCACTCTAAATGAGGAATAATGTTGCTTTGTCTCTCCTGCACGTGTATATAAGCAATTGTTTGCCAAGTATTTCGTCACAGCAGAGTAAGGGTATTTCTTCTGCATTCTGCATGCAATTTTGATGTGTAATGTTGTTATACAGTAGGCAGCTGATTAACTGTTCATAAAAAGGTACCCTAACCCTGCAATTAGTCTGTTTATGTTAATAATGATTACTGTAGTCTTTTCTTTTTCTCTTTTTTTTGAACACTTGCTGTTGTTGAATGGCTATGAAAGTGCTGTTGGTGGGTGAAACAATATTTTTATTCTGTAGAAATAGTTTTCTCTCTGTTTAAAGTTGTGTTGTCTAGAGATAAATCCCCAAATATTTAACATTACTTAAACAGCACATTTTATTTTTCTTCTCTACTAATCAGGGTTTTCTGTTAGGTCCTGTGCAGATGCTCCATTATGCACTGTACACACAATACCATCTTGCTTTTTAAACGTCAAGGGAAATAGTTCCATCACCTAAAGCGCATTTAATCAACTTAAACAAGGGGAGCTGGTGCTACTGTAGGTAAATAACTATGTCTGCAGACATATCCATTCCAGCATCTGATATAGTCACATAATACTATGGGAAGGTGCACACTCATGTGGATAAGAACATCAACTGTTATTGAGCTTACATTCACCTCTGTGATATAAATAACACAAATAGCCCCTCTAATCTGGCGCGCCGAGGAGAGGTGAAACAGCAGAGTAGCGGTGTGCAGAAATGTGGAGAGTTTAGCAAGTGATCCTTATCATTATCTGCGAGGATGGCAGCGCTGAGCATGGCAAGGTCACCAGCACGACAGCGTAAGGTCATCAGCACCATGCCAGTCTGCCTGCTGCTCCTCAAGCATGACCTTGTCAAAGTCAAGTGTAGAGTTGCTAATGCCCCCCCATCCCATCCCATCTCACCCCCCACTCGCCTTAACCCAAAGTGAGCAGTGCTCCTGTAGAAGCTCTCACCAATGCTATATGGCTGAATGTACTGTAGCTGCTGGCATTACTGATGAAGCTAACACTCCTAATTGCCCCAGACCTGACCCAAACTTGGCTGCCACTTCATCTCCTTTTCGCCCGTTGTTTCTACGGCTACACCCGTAGTGGGACAGCTGGCCCACATCCAGCAGCATCAAAATATTGTCAGGACCACTCTCTGTGCCCCCACTACCCTCCTCTCCAAATTAACCTTTAAATCAAAGATGGAGTCCTCTCCTCTCCTCCCCTGCCTCTCCCTCATCTTGTCCTCTGGGTGAATTAATAAAACCTTAATTTTCTCATTAGCCCTGTCAATTCATGCAGGGAGTAATAGGCACTACTTGGGGAAGTGCTCTCTTACATACAAAAATGTACCGTTGACAATTAGCTTCCTGGGTGCTTTTAGGGGGGAGGGTGGTCTCTTGCTCTTAGAGAGGCTTTTGGCTTCAATTTGTGTGTATGATTGTGTCCAATTGTACAGAGAGTCAGTTTTCCTGCTGATTGTTGTACAGGAGCTCTTGCTGTGTTTTGTTTCAACGGAAGGCATTCACAAACGGGATGTTTTGCCCCTCAAACCCTTCGACCTTTGAGCCTCACAAAGCCTCTAAATCAGACTCTTTATCCTCAGCAGTCCACATGACCACGACCACGGACCACTGAGGTCATGCCACTTTGTGTTTTGTCTGGGAATTCAGAGGTTTCAGCAGCTTGAGAGTTTTCATTTGACAATAACAAAGTTGCAAAGTTTTGAGCAGCTCTCTAACAGTCCATTTGTGCTCTTTATTTGTCCTTTGTGACCGTTCTTATTCAAAGTGCAATTTGCAATAAGTTTGAATATATATACTTATTATGTACTTATTTAGATGTATAGCTTAATATAAAATAGACTCTACAGTACTTCATAAAAGAAGAAACAATATGTATTGGTTGTGTAATGCTTTAAAATATTGTTTGTATCTTTCATCTTGAAAGATAAAGATTACATTTAAAAACAAATTATTCAAATCTTGTCTTAAATTGTCATGAACATAAAGTACCTCAGTCACTAATGTCCACATAAGAGCTGAGCAAACGTCATTTGTGAACACAGCCTTGCTATTGAAACAGCAGAGGCTGTGCTGTCACTGCAGCCTTTTAGTCAACCAGAACCAGAAATACACTTCCTCACCAAATGTGAAAAATATATAAATATTAGAGAAATATATTTCCAAAAAATTTTGATCAATAACAAAAGTTGTTTTTTTTTAACTATCAGATGAGGGAAAACTGCCCATCATACTAGGGGAAGAATCAATGAATAATAAATTAGCAGCAGTCTAGGTTTCTGCCTGCCATAGACTGAGGGACAGGGAGTGACACTCGTCAGCTGACACACACATTTGTTGTTTTGTTCCTCTTTGTGTTTATACAGCATTTGTACATTTCTTTCTACAGTATTCACAACACTATGTTGTTTTCTTTAATTGTCATGATTATTATTTTTTAATTCCAAACACTTGCTTTGGCAGTATGTATGTCATGCCAGTAAAGCCGCTTGAATTGAATTGAATTGACAAACATGAGATGTGGCTGAGAAAATAATAAATGGGTGAGAGGATCATAAGAAAGGATGTGTATTTTGTTGTTTACTCCATGGCACTTAAGCATCATTCAGCTTCAATGTTCTTTTAGCAGTAATTTTTTTTTTTTTTTACCAATCTGTAAAACACAATCACATCATTTTCCCCTGCAATGGCGTGATTCCTCCCTGGAAATCCCACATTATTCAGGTCATGTTTTGAGCGTGAGACATTTGTTTGTCTGAGTACGTGTGTGTACACATGTGTAACATCAACAACCTTGGCGGACTTGCAGCGCTCCCCTGACATGCACAGAGACCCTCATCCTCCTGAGGGCAGAGTGCGTGGCAATGGTAGACCTGAGTTCCCCCCTAAACCTCTCTGACAGGTCACATGGTGACTCAGAATGACTGTGAGTCACATGGGAGGAAAACAATATATGGTGGGCTAGGAGTTAGATGCTAGGGTAAAGGTCACCATTTGTTTTGCTTCTCAAAGCTACAAAAACCTAGTGAGGTGTCATTGTTTACTTTGAGAATTTTAGTTTTCACTGCTATGGAGCACACTTTGCTGTTTGCTTATGGGCTTTAGTGCAGGTTTTTAGCAGAGTGATAGGTTGTCATGGAGAGTTTGGTAACACTTTACTTGACGCCTATCTCTATAACACATTATAACCATACTTATAATGAGTTATAATGCAGTTATAGCACTGTATAACTATAATTATAAACACTCATAAATTATCATAATGCTTTATAACAATAAGCATAACACACTATAAAGCATTTTATCATGACTTATAAGGTCAGGTATTATAATACGTTACAATTGTTAGTAACTCACTGACATTGACCACATCGATAATGCATTATTAATATAGTTATAATGTGTTCTAATTGGTTTATAAACATGTATAACTATCATTATAAACACTCTTTAATTATCATAAGACTTTATAACAATAAGCATAAGACATCATAGAGCATTTTATAATGGCTTATAAGGTCTTAGTATTATAATAGAGTTATAATGCTCTATAATGTGTTATGCTTATTGTTATAAAGTCTTATGTGATTTATGAGTGTTTATAATGATAGTTATATACGTTTAAGACAATTATAACACACATTATAACTATATTTATAATGCATTATAAATGTGGGCATTGTCAGCCAGTTACTAACAATTATAACATATTATAATACCTGACCTTATAAGTCAACATAAAATGCTTTATAGTGTGTTATGATTATTGTTATAAAGCATTATGATCATTTATGAGTGTTTCTAACTATAGTTATACAGTGCTATAACTGCATTATACCTCATTATAAGTATGGTTATAATGTGTTACAGAAATAGGCGTCAAGTAAAGTGTTACCGAGAGTTTATATTCTGATAAATGTAATTTCATTTTACATGTAAATCTCTCACTCCTATTCCAATTCATTTCAGCCAAATTTCAGTGGCTCACATGTGTCACCAGTTGTTGCAGCTTGGCATACTGCTAGTTGTAAAAGGGAGCTAGCTTATCAGGCAATACTTAAAGCTCCCTTGTGCCTTTATCTGCTTCGACTGTGAGCTGACTTTGTAACACTTGTTAGAGATACGACCAGATATGACTTTTCAACCACAAGCAATTTGAAGGCTTGATGGCTTAATGAAGAAATATCATATCATTTTACAGTAAGTCACTTTTGATGTGTTAGGGATCAAAAAAGACGATCTGATATTATTAAATCACAGACGATCTGATGTTAAAAGTCAGAATCTTTTTTTCTTTTTTTCTTTTTTAGTGCACAGCACACTGACAAAAAGCATGCCTGATTAGCAAGACCCAGCAGAACTCTGTCAGAGTCATTTTTACAGAGAAATATGCGATGTGACGGCTGACGTTTGTGATTTCATGTGACTTGGGGACTCAGTTATGCTGCTGATGTTCAAAGCTGGCACACAGGAGGGACTGGCGGGGAGCTCGGTGCAGCGGATTGGCTGCAGGACGGTGGCTGGTGATGCTGAGGGAAGATGGTGTTCTTTGTTGGAGGGTGTTTTCTCAGTCTCAGTGCAGCAAGACACTGCGGGCTTGCCTGTCAACACACGCCTTTAATGTTGCAAGTTTTCAAAAGAAACATCAAAAGGATCTACCCATGGTGTTGAGAATTATTTTATTTTTATCTTATGGTATTACTAATCATTAACTGGGCTCCTAAATTGTGTGGGCTTTTTTGGATAAACGGTGACATTTTCCAGTTCAAAGCCATAGGGACGTCAGAGTTGTCAGTACTTGCAATTGTAAAAAAAAAAAAAAAAAAAAAAAAAAAAAGTGAGCTGACAAGAACACAAAAGAGCAAAGTAGTTTCAAGGGCAGATGAACACAATTTTTGAACGTAATGGATGAGTAAAAGTAAAGTGTCTTTAATCCCATTTTCGTGGAGCATTTTGCGCTGCGTTTCTGCCTTAAAGCGCTAAACAAATGGAGTTAATTTTATTCTTTAGTTGTTAAAACATCTCCGGCTTTAATGGTTTTCATGAAACTCTGCCCATGGTCGTGAATGCACTTAAGCTTTGGTAAACCCCTCCCCCACAAACAGACTCTGTCCAATCACAGCTGAGCCGCTGTAACTAAGCACAGCAGACCTGTCAGGCTTTGGATTTCTCCAAGAGTGGTACTATGTATGTAAAGAGCAGGCCTGTGATGCCGTATCCTTTCAAAACCCAAGAACACAACAAGGAAGGGATTTCACTGTGTGCTCAAACATGAGCTGCAAGTGTTAGCATGCCTGGGCAACAAGCTCAGCACCTAAAGCAGTAACCTAACACAACCTCAGAGGTAAAGAATTACTGGCCACATTGTTTTGGGGCTTAGTGCATTAAATACATAAAATATACATAAAAATCTAAACTTGTGGCCTGCTTCTTGTTTAGTGTTCTTCTGTGCGAACCAGTGCGCCAGAGTTTAGGGCAACTTAAACAGTTCTGTCGCCGCTCTTTATTGGATCAGGCAAGTTTACACTCCCCAGCCAAACTCATTACCCAAGACAGCATGATGTTCATCCTCAATTTGTTCTCCTCCTTAAAGTAAAGCTTTGATAATACCAATAAAGCATAAATCTAATCTCTATGATGCTCATCCAAGTGTGTTTTTTTTCTAAAGTAAGCATCCAAACACATTACTACTATATATAAACTTCCCCCATGATATTAGACTTTACTAATAAGCTCATGCCCTGCAGTGCAATGACAATGCTGTTCCTTTACTGCCATGTCTTGTGAACATATCATCAGTTGGTGAAGGTGATGATGATGATGGTGAGCACCATGTTCAGCACCATGTTCATTTAAAACAAGTCCCCTGCAGACAGAGTTGTTGTTTTCAGCTGCAACTCCAAATGAGAAACTGCTGAGATTAGGACTCACAGTTTCAAATGTTATGATGAATGTTGAGAGCTCACCATTATCAGGATTACTATCATTATTGTTATTATGGAAAACCGCATGGGTGAATGAAAGCTTGACTGACTTATCAGCAGCAACACAGTGGGCCCAGCAAAGGCAGCAAAGGGTCAATTACACCAGATAAGATTTATTTTATGGCTGCAACTTTTGCTCCACAAACTTACCTGGTATTTGCTGTGCCCACATTTTTATGTACAACTTAGATGGCTTATGCGGAAAGTTCCAAACACAAACTTTTTTTTTTTCTGTTAAATCTCCAAGTTTGTTGCTTGAAGTCAGTTGTTACCTCTATCTCACTTAATCCTTGCGTTTCCACTAACCTGGAAAAAAAAAATACAAAATGATATTTTCAAGGCAGAGTGCTTTGAAAATGTTTAGCACAGAAACACCTTTTGAGGTACAGGAGTCGAGTGCATATTCACCCACTCCCTCTCCTTCCTCTCAGTGTTTCAAAGTTGTGATAAGATGTGACAGTCAGTCTATCAAACCTCAGTGAGGGTTTTATACCATCCATGCTGCAGTGCTGAGTTATCTTGGTGGCATTTCGCTGGCGATATAACAGAGAATCAATTATGAGTACACAGATATGCGAAAGGTTTAGTCGGCAAAAGATGCTTCTTGACAGTTTGATGATATGATGGCGGTAAATAAGCTCCAAACATTTTTTTTTCCTGAGCCAAAAATACTATCCCCTTGAGCAAACGGCTGCATGTTAAGATAAAGAGAGGAGAGCCATCTTTACAAAGGCACAGACTGTGGAACTAGAGTTATGAAAAGAAACAACAGTAATGATGATAATGATTTGAGTAATGTGAATTTATTTATTCTACTATACATGTTCTCATCCAACACTAACACTAACTCTCTGTCAAAATATTCATAGACTGCTGCCTAAAGGATGTATTTGTGTGCACAAACCTGGATCTTTGGTATGCAAGTGTTTTGTTTTATTTTTTCATTGTAAAGCAATTTATATATATTGCAAAAAAAAAAAAAAATTCAACATGTAACCACTTGATAATGTGTCCATATAGCATGTTTTATTTATTTTTTTGCTGGGGTATTCTTTTGTCATTTGTTAGTTTAAGAAGGGAGGGACGGAGGGATTCAACTCTCCTGTATTATTTAAATTATCTGCTATGTACTTACTACTTTATGTTCAGATATTGATTGAATCCAGCAAGGAGAGGGGAGGGGAATCAGCCAGAGGGGTAAGGGTGGTATGGGTGGGACAATAGCCCACATATTTACTATGTATATTATGTATGTATGATGTACAGTATGTGAATTATGTGGCTGTGAGGAATATGACTTTATGTGTATATTGTAAAAGGGGGGGGGGAATGAAATAATAAAAACTTAATAAAAAAAAAAAAAATTATATAATACAGTGTAATACATTGTGTAAAATAAGCACACAACACCACTCTAGTGAACTGCCCTTGTGTTTCCTACCCTGTCCTTATTAATTACACCTGCCCTCCCATAGTCTATTCAGTGTCTGTGCTCCTCTCCCTCTGTGCCAGTTAGTTTTGTCCTTTGACTCATTATCCAGCCTTACTTCCTTAGTGTTTGACTCAGATTTCTTTTGGATTTGTTTTTGGACTTGTTTATATCATCCTGATGAGAAAACTGTTTGACTCATGAAAAGGTGCCAGAGTCGTGCTGTTGAGGCATGTCATCTGTGGTCACCACAGCAAAACAGAAACAGATGAAGACATGATTTCATACGTCACAACTCTACAGAACCAATCTAAGGGATGTGGGGCAAAATAAACCAGAATGTCTGAGGAGATAACTGAAGATTTGCTTTTAGCTTGTTTCCCATATTTAGTTTTTCACTTTCTATCTGGGTAAACTATGTTATACAAAATATACAAAAATATTATTCATAGCAGATTATTTATTACATAGTTTAAAACATGTCTGGGGAGGAACTTTAATTCTCCAGACTAGCTAATTTAGAAGATGATGACAGGCCACCTACGCACAGCACACACAATCTGCTTCTGAATAAAAAACAGGATATAAAATATAACCAATAGAATAAGTATTCAGCTGCATGAAATGAGAAAAATGTGAAACTTATGTAAAACTAAACCCAGCCATTGAGATAGCACCTTTATCAAAGCCTCAACACATGAATGAGAGGATCTAATGCAGACATTCATACAAACTGAATCACATAAAAATGTGACATTGGCTGGTTTACACGTAATAAAAAAAGAAAGAAAAAAGCGTAATACTCTCACCCTTAGTACAAATTTTTTCATGTTGATATAAACTGTAAGCACATGCTGCATAAGCTTGTGCAGATTAAATATGTATCATTCAAGCATGTTTTAAAGGCACTTTAAAATCAAATATATGGCAAAGATAATGAGCTTCCTTTTTTCCACTCCTCACTCTCTCATGAGACGGAGTCGAAAGATTTCCTGAGAGGATGGCACACCTTTCTGGATTGCAAGAGAAAAGACCTGCAAGGTTTCCCAGCTGCTGCTGATACTGTTTCACTGAGCCGCAAACATTTCAAACAACGGAGGAAAAAGGCATGTGGAAACTCCCATAAGACTTCCTAATCAAATGTCATAAGACCTTCACGGAAACACTGCAGCAATTCAGCCAATGGCAATACCAGTGAAATGGCAAAAGCCAACACATCAGGAGAACTTAACCTCAGCCTTGCTGGCAGTGACCAGATGCCTCTTGTGCTGACCTTATGATGGATTGCTTGTTTGGCTGAGTTATATAGAACTGAACAATAAAATAATATTGATTCAGTGTCACTCCAATGGAATCAAATTGTTTTAGCAGTGATTTTGTCAAAAATACTCATTAGGATATTAAAGGGATAGTAGCATTTTTTTAAAGTGGGGTTGTATGATCTTCAAATAGCCCCTAAGTACTTTAATTGCAGTAAGACTCTCTGCACTCCTCCCGTTAGCAATGCCAGCCCATAGCCCTGCCCAGAGATTTACAACATACATTGTTGTGAATGGACCCAAAGAAACGGCCTTTTTTCGTGGCCTAAAAGAGGTTTTACCTGGAAAAAAAATACACAGTTCCATTGTTCGCTATAATATAATTTTTTCCAGCCCCCCCAAAGTGCAGGAAAAACACAGTTTTTATTTGGACCTAACCAACTGCTGATCGGCGGGCGCTAACCCTGGGCGGAGGGATACGTGAGTTGGTTAGGTCCAAATAAAAACTGTGTTTTTCCTGCACTTTGGGGGGGCTGGAAAAAATTATAATATAGCGAACAATGGAACTGTGTTTTTTTTTTCACGTAAAACCTCTTTTAGGCCGCGAAAATAGGCAGTTTCTTTGGGTCCATTCACAACAATGTATGTTGTAAATCTCTGGGCAGGGCTATGGGCTGGCGTTGCTAATGGGAGGAGTATAGAGAGTCTTCTATTGCAATTAAAGTACTTAGGGGCTATTTGTAGATCATACAACCCCACTTTAAAAAAATGCTACTATCCCTTTAAAAACAACAGGGAAAACAAAACAATATGAACATTTTTGCCATTTTAGATCCATTATGGCAAATATAAGCCATGCTACACTGAAGATTCTGTATCTAAAAGAAAAGTGCATTGTGCTCTGTCATGAGAAATGCTTGTTTGTTCACAAACCCAGGGCTGTCTCTGAAGTTTGGGGTCATCCTACTCTCTCCCAGGTGGCACAGCACTGCTTTAGAGGGGGACAGAGGATCCTGACTGAGTGAAGACAGCTGCTTTGTTTCCTCTTCCTCTTTTATCTGCCTGCATGGAGATCCTTCAGACAAGAGGACAGGGAGTGGCAAAGTGTGTTTTGGCCTTTTTTTGGAGTTTCTGTTGAGATTAATAGACTATTCTCCCACCTCTCCCTATGGGTGTAGAGGACAGGCGCACACCGTTACGCCACACTTGCATGCTCCTCCACTTGCGTACACGCCGGTGATGACAAATGGGAAAGGACACACATTAGCCCTCTGCGTACCTCACGCAGCTTCCTACCCGGTAATGGATTCACCTCCGTGCCATCATCACCTTCTATTAGGCCCAGGACAGAATCAATAGTTTTCTAAATGCAGCTGAATCATTCATCATAAGAGGCCTTGTGCCGTCCACCTCACCCACCACCTGCTACCTCTCTGGCCTGCCTTACTCGTTTTGCCTCCTCAGATAGAGAATTGAGTACCCATTTGTGCACACCCCCAAAGAGGAAGGCCTGATCAAGCCATGTGTAGATGCCATCAGTTTTACAGATTTAAGTTGTCTAATGGCGCCTTAACCAAATAAATCAGGAACATTTTCAGACTTCATAAAAGCGGATAATCTTTACTGACACCGGATTATCTTCTCTTTGAAACCAGCGACATTTCAATACATGTGAAGACACAACACCTCCGACCAAATCTGACCCTTGAAGACATGTGTCTGGGGGAGATAAGTTATTAAAGCAGCAGAGACGGCAGCAGAAGAATTTGCTGCAGCAACAATGTGGAAGATAAAAGTGGCGTTTTTATAGATTTGCAAAATCAAGGGGGAAAAAAGCATTGTGTGGATGATTAAAGAATTGTATTCAAAAGGAGGTTTCCTCTCGATTAATAATTAATATACAGTACAGTACAAAGGTTTTTGGAAAATCAAATATAGATACCTTTCATCTTCTCGTTGCGGTTCTAGAAAAAAAAAGTCTCTATGGGGAAACTGCGCATAACTCCATGGAGTATATTGTGACAGAACTGTGTTTATCTTTTATTTTATTACTTCCTGAAATGGGTTCATGTTTTGTTTTATTGATGAGTTTCTATTTATATACCAATATAGTATACTGTATATATAGGGTTAAGGTGTCTGTGCTTTTTTTTCCTTCTATTTAACACTTTAAAACAGGTTCTGTACCATGTTTCTCTGCAATGGACAGTAATGTCAAAGGAAAAGTTTGCTTCACAAGATGGATTTTGCAGAGATGTGTATTAGCGTTTTGCTGTTGGGCATAGCTGGGAAATTTCTGATTAGAAGCTTGATGTATTATCTAATGTCAATTTGCAATAAATCAAACAGATCCCTAGCTCTGGAGGTCAGTCTAATTCTTAGAACAGGATCTCCCTACCATGGGAGCCCTGTGAAGTCAGCTGTGGGCAGCACCAGTCGGGCCTGGCCTTCATTCTGCTAGCATTCTTCAGGGAGGCTGGGCACTGGCTGCTAAGACATGATTAATTGCTGCAATAAAGCTCATTATGGAGATTAAGTAGGAGTTACAGGAGCATTATTGATCACTGTCCTTTAAATAACCTTAAAGTTGCTTGTTTGTGCATGTTGCTATGATGCTGGTCAATGCACGGGGCAAAACGGGGGGAAGGGGCTCAATGCAATGTTGCTCCTTGACATGAGCATATGACATAAAATCAGTCCTGGATGGTGATGTAACACATGTTCTCATGATTGCAGTGACATAGGGCCTTAAACCTCTATGTGTCCAGGTGGCTACTGTCTCACAGCATAAGGAGCAAAAGATGAAGTATGCATAAGTCTAAAACAACCACCAAACCAATGCCAGATACAGTCTCATTTTCCAGACTGAGTTTGGAGACATGCTGCTCAGCATGATGAGTCAAAGATATTCTAAAATGAGATGCTTCATCATGCCACTGATCTGATAGATTTTGTTTTAGTTTAGGTCAGATGGAGTTCACTGCTGTCTACGTACATCACACTGGTAGCTAATACAGAAACACATAACAACAGAAACACACAACAGCAAATAGATTATGGCTACTGCTCTTTAAATTCTACTTAAATCTATGCAAATTATATTTGCTCACTTTGCAATTCAGATTCTAAATTTGTCAACTATCTAGTACTACCTACGGTATATCACTTGCGTCATGCACATGTGTATGTTAAAGAGAAAGCTGTATCACATCCGTCTTATCTCACAGCTTTTATTTACAGTATAAAAAGGAATTGTAATACATTGATTCCATTATTCTTTCCTCATCTTTTGTTAGCTAAATCCCTTTTTTAAATCCTCTTATCCCTCCTAGCTTCTGGAAACCCCTTGCATTGATGATAAACCCCTGAATCTCTCAGTGCAATATGTGAAAGCTTTTGTATTTTTTGAATATTGATCCTACGTTAACTCCTCCAGTATGAATATACTATTGATATGCCATTCAAACTTTATTATCCTTGCATCCATTTTATCCATAACTGGTAATTACACAAGAGCACTGGTGTCGCCTGGCACAAAAAATATACAATGAGGCTATCATTAAACACACACTTAAGGTTTAGATACTTTTCAGCCTTTAGTGTTTATCAAGGTCAATTCTTGCACTGTGGCTCACACATTCTTTTTCGTCTGCTACAAACCTGCGAGAGAGCAATGCATGACAATAAAAGGCTAAGATCCTCAGCCAGGCCTCTGAATACAAATACCTGGCAGCTTGCCTTTCTATTATTATATCCAAGTCACCATTTATTTGTCAAGAGCCTAGCCAAGGACAAGTGTAGGTAGTTTAAGATCACTTTCCGTGGGCGGCCCCTCAATAGAACAGTGTACATTTTGGCTTGCAGATGATGACTGAGGAAATACCTGACACACAGGAAAGCCCCAGTCCAAGATTTTGGTGCAAGAGGTGAATAAATAAATATAGTCTGAGTGCATTTTTTTTTGCGACATCAGGACTGATCAGTTCACGTCAAGCTCCAACACTCTCCAGCAGCACCACAAGTTTATAAATGAGACAGGTTTGGAGATGGGCACCTGCACAACTATCAGCCATGCAGATGATGGTTGTTAACCTGTCACTCACTCACTCTCAATTTGCCTCGCTACTCACCATTGGCTTCCCGTTTTCAGACCAACCAGCCAGCCACACAGCCAGCCTCCAAGAGGGGAGAGCTCATTCAGAGTGATGACGACAGTGGTTTGGGTTTTGCAGCATTTGCTATGTTCGTCACGTCCTTGAATAAAAGGACCTATTCCTATCACGCTAATAATGCTGGGCTGCACATGTCACGCTCGGCACTGGCATGGGGGCGTTTTGAGCATGTCAGTGAGATAAGAGAATAGCAGGGTGCATGTTCACATGCCTTATCGGACTATGCCAGGAGAGGGTTTTGTCTGCCTTTTTTTTTTACAATGGTACAACCTCAAAGACACAATTGCAGCATATGCATGTGATGCAGGTGCAAAAGAATAAAAAAGAGAAGAGTGGGGCACACTAGAATAAGATCATTTATGACTTTGTATTCAATTATGTTTTACAAAATATTATACTAGTAAGATATTTGTGGCAAAGTCTAGTGCTTGAACCAGACAAATTACATACACACACACTCAGGTGAAAAAAGTAAAAAAAAAAAAAAAACAGGGCTGGTGTTGACATGAAACTATAATGCAGGTTTATAATCCTTAGATCAGGATTAGCTCTGTTACACCCACCCCCAGCACTGTCCCTCATGGTACTGTACTTCTTCTGCTTTAGGCAATGTAATGAAGTTTAAAAAAAAAAAAAAAAAAAGTAATTCCCTAAACTCTTTACCACAACCTCTCAGCACAGGAGTCATACTTCTGCACCTGCTTTATGTAGGAAAATACCTCTGGCTCTACAGATAAGTCAAGGGCACAGAGTTGAAGTCAGGCTTTATTTAGTGTTCCTGCAAGCTCTCCAGTTCACTATCAGTAATCTACAGGTGAGTAAGCATGGGTTAGTAGACTGGAGTTTGGCAGACGGAGATAAGCAGATTCATTGACATGGGACACTTTGGCATCATTTCATTCCCAGGCCTATTACACCTTATTGATCTCTGCTCCAGTTGCTTTCGAAATCCCACATCACAAATAAGGCAGCTGCTTTGACTCAGAATTTCTCTAAACCTAGCCTCATGCCTCTGCCAGACTCTCGCTTCCAGCAACAGCACCAGCCCAAACATCATTTGAAAGTATTTTAGGTTCGTAATTAAACTCCCCCTTGTGCCGTATTCCTATTAACTTGACTTTTGATCAGCCGGTGGCTTGATATATGGAGTGGGCGGTTTCAGCAAGCATGCAAATGTGAATTTTGTCTCCTGTCCAGAGATGAAACACTGCAACACATCAAGGAGTCTGATTCGTTTAAGCTCTGCATCCTGGCCTCATTTAGATACTTACTCAAAAAAAATCAAAACAAAACAAAAACACGCACAAAATTAAGACAGTGTTTGATTGATACAATATGTGTACTGAACATAAATACCACCTTCATCTGCAGCTCTGAGGAACAGAAAGGCTTTCTCTTTTGAATATACTTTTGATTTAACCAAAACACCAAACTATGTCTTGCATGAAATTAAAACAATGGGGCTTGCACAGTTGAGCAAATAGTAAATGGAGGGAGAAAAAAGGTAATAGCTGCCTCAGAGGCCCATTGTCATCACAAGAAAATGACAGATAAATGAAGGGAAAAACAGAGGAACTATCCAATGTGACAAACTGTGTCATGCAAACATCTGAGATGTGCCGATTTACAGGGGAAACAAATGGATACTGGTGGATCGCAGAGTGAACCCATGAGAAAAACCTTGAGGGATAAAGCAAGTGAGTAATGTATTCTTCCCTCAGCAACTACAAGATGTTGTGGACATTCTTTCTAAATAATACATTTCCGAAAAAGAGGATGTGTGTGCACAAAGTCTGAAATTAACAAGATGTAGGCAAGTCAGACAGAGGACAGAGCCTGTGGCGAGCACTGTTATAAACTGAAACCTTTGCCCCATGTCTATCTGTCCACAAAAATGGTCCTACACCACCATTTCACAGACTGCAGTCCCACAAGAGACTTCCTACCCATTGATAGTCAAGGGATGTAATTTTCTTCCAGTGCCCTTTGCCCTAAACCTGCCGCTCTGCTGTACAGTATTGCTCGAAATATGAATTGCAGCAAATGTTCATGTACAGACCCACTGTTCATTTCTCAACCCCTTTCATATAACATGTTCTATTTCTGTAGAGAGGTACTTGAAAAGCTGTTAAATGTTACAGTGTTGCTTATACTGTATGCCCATACTGCTACATGCTTCGACATTGAAAATTGCAGGTACAAATGCAATAGAAATGTAATGCATAACATCGGCCCACATAATACCACCACATCCAATCTTTGTTCACAAACTCCTGCATGTACAAATTGTGATTTTCCCCTGCCACTTCTAGCATTCCCTTCTCTCTATCTGAATGTATTTTCTGCACTACTGCAGGGACGTAAAAAAAAAAAAAAAAAAATCTGTTCAAAGCCAGACCAAGGGGCCATTAGCTGTCAAAATGTCAAAACATTTGGTAGTAAATCGGCCACACAGTTAGGCCACCAAACTGGCAAAACTCAAGGTTTGTGACTTAAGACTTCTGTAAAACTGGTGCTTTGCTGCTGTGTGTGCCTCTTCAAGCTAACTGGCTATTTAAGGACTCCTGCCAAAGCAATACTACCAGCCCCCTACTGTGTGCTAAAACCTACCTCAAGTAGTTTGATTTACTGAGACTCTTGACTTGTAACTCTAAATTTAGTCACTGATATTATAAAGGCCCTGTGTGTTGTGAGCTGTCATATGTTAGAAGAAGCTTGCACACTTGTTCTCTGTTGTCTGTTAACTTGTTTTTTAATGTTATTCCTGAAATAGGCCATGTAGAAAGGTCAATAAATAGGTACATTTACTTTAAAATATACATGTGTGCTTCAAAATTGGTCCAAATGGCAATGATTTATTCATGTGTAAAATCTTTATCAAATTCAGCCCTATAGAGTTCACTATCCATTGCCTATAGGTAGAAGGTGTCCACAAGGGAGCATTTCGGGCACAGTTTGAATAAAAGAGGCCACATTTGTCCCACACTCAACAGGTAGGCCTACATCAAAAGCAACAGGTAGCTATCAGAGTAGGCCATGCCCACTTAGTCCTCAGAGCAGGCCTAACTGACCTTTCGCTAAGCCCCTCCCACAAACGGTTATTGTCCAATCCTACGTTAGCAACCGAATCTATGCACAAGAGGCCAGTCATATGGTGGCCGTGAGGGGCCAGGACGCTGCAAACTCCACAACACAACACTTTAAGGAAAAACGCGCTGCAAGTGTCACAACACAACACATTAAGATAGCAGAAGTAAGTGATATATTTGTGTTAATATAAGACTTAAATAGTTATATCTTCCGACAGCAATCACTTACATAGAGTGTTTGGACTGAAACACGGGTCTGTCAGTCCCTCTGCTCTGCTCTGAGCCGAGGAGAAAACATTTATCGTATCCTACAGTTTTTATCCAATGAGGAGAGAGAACGGCATGCAGGGCTGTGTGTGCAGCCAAGGGACGCCGTGAATGTGGCGACGTAGGGACGAGGACTGTTATGGTGCGTTCAAGGAAACTCGTATTTTTCCGACCGTGAAGTGGTACCAGTTCGATCTGGTACGACTTCACCGGTCGGAAGTTACGAGTGGCCGTTATAGTGACTTTCACCGGTAAAACAGGTCGGAAAAACACGAGTGGGTTGCCTGGAACGCTACAAAGTCGTAAGTCGTGACTTGAAGCTGTAATTTACGATTTCAAAAGCCTGCCTGGAACGCAGCATTAGCGAAAACGACTGGACCACTTACTTCTGCTTTAAGCGCTTCCGCTACAAACAAGCTTGAAATATAGACTCATTTAATTTTTTTCGGAACAATTTCTCATGTTGGGGCTTCAATACAAGGCGGACATTACAGACGAGCTGTGTGGAGGTATTTGGATGGTTTTTGGTGTGTCTTTCTGGACGAAGAAAAGTGGTGTCCGTTCGCAACCGTATGGACAGTGCTGCACGGAGCCCCGCTGTAACTCACAGAAGGCACGGAGGACTCTGAAACTTCTCCCAGCCCTTAGTCGACATGAGGGTGAGTAGGCTAGATAATGAGTGGAATTTGAATTTTGGGTAAACTATCCCTTTAAGTCTTGTGGGTTGATGTTTTATCCTCCTGCGCTGAGTCACTGAAAACTATAAATGATCTTTGTGACTTCTTCTCTCTGATATCTCTGAACAGTTTATCCAGGAATTTGCTGATAGGCTACTTCCTTTGAAATCATCAATGCCAATATTGCTGAAAACTTATAAGCCAGGAGCATGGCTGGGAGTGAAAGCTTGACGGGCGTAGTAACAGTAACCAAGGGGGGGCGGGGCTTAGCGAAGGGTCAATCAGACACAAACAGAATCACCTGGTGGTCTTGGAACGTCACCTGCAGCTGCAACCATACTGTAGCCTACTGTAGCTCATGAAACAGGAACAGCACTGTGTGGAGCTAACAATATTTGGATAACAGAGAGCCAGTCCCAACATCTCGATATTTGGTTGGTAGGCCTAGGAAATTATATTTCAAATTCAAATCAAGTTTTTTATAGCGGTCACTTTCGTGTAGCCTAGTGTCTGCTGCGCCCTGCCCGGTGGCATTTGTTGAGAAAATTCGTTTGTCAAAATTATAATGGAGTAAGCCCGGAGGACGACTTTGTTTGAGGAGGAGAAAGTGACTTTTGAACCAGCTGGCCTCCTCCTGCTGCGCTGCCTCCCATCATGGACCCGACCCGACGCCGGACACCGAGCCATTGGAAACTGTCTGGAAGTTGATGTCAAAACTTAGCACCACACTTCCTCCGAAAGAGTGGGAGATAGACTACCTTCACTTCATCAAAGTAAGAATGAGCGTTTTTAATTTAATATCTGGCTTTGTTGTGTTGTGTGGCTGCTGCTATTTGTTTTGCTATGCCCTCTTGTTAAGCTAATGTTAGCCGCTAATTGCTGCTACTAAATGCTAACATTGTCACAATTGTCACATTATCTGTAACATTAATTGTGGCTGACTGCAGTTATTGTAGCTGAGCTTAGTTTACTTAAGTAAGTATTTAAGTTTATTATTAGACACTGCTTCATTGTGAATCCATGCTGGTGACATGTGCTGCTCTAATGCTGTGGACTTCGGAGGTTTGAATTATTTAGTTGATTGTTTATTTTGTAATATGAGCTGATTTTGTGTTTAATGTCTTGTTTTCCTCCTGTAGTGGTGTTTTTTGTTTGTTATAGTGATGCAAATGCATGTGCAATTTTGCCAGTCCTAGTTATTTTAAAGCTCAAATGTTTAATGACTTTATTTCACCAATATTGATCAGACCTTGACTCTTATGGACTGAATTTATTTGCATCTGGTAGTTGTCTCTTAGCTCAGTGCAAGTGTGGGCCTCTGGTGGATGGCGATGTTGTAAATTGGCTTTATACTGTAGATGTAAATGGCATGATCATTTTGCACACAGACCCTTCACAAAATATCCCCATGATATTGGCTGTATGGAAAACATAGCATTGGTAATGTTTGTTTACTGTGGGCCTCACACGTCCACTTAAAGCAAGAACAAGCGTTTCCTGTTCGCAGCCATGGCATCTCTCCTCAAAGGGTTTATTGCAGAGACACTGGGGATCAGTGCTTCACTTCAACAAGGTAAAAATTTGCTTTGTGCATGTGCACTAATAGACTACTGTGAGAAAATGCCCTGAGATGGCTCTATTCAGTCTGTATGTTTGATATGAGACT
Organism: Trachurus japonicus; assembly: GCF_045865225.1. Classification (NCBI taxonomy): domain Eukaryota; kingdom Metazoa; phylum Chordata; class Actinopteri; order Carangiformes; family Carangidae; genus Trachurus; species Trachurus japonicus. The sequence goes on from NC_140922.1 coordinate 19,596,867, forward strand.
ATCAACACTGTTGCTCTTTTCAAGGCTTTTGCTGTTCAATTTGCATAGCTAGAAATGTCATTGTTTGTCATAAGCATTATGGGGGAAACAGTATACACCTGTTTGAGTACAGTGTATGCTACTTGCTGAACTGTGTTTGTGGCATATGGTATGGATAGTTGCTGCTGTTCTGAGGGGGTTTGCTTTTGACCCATTGCAAAACAGGTCTGTAGATGGAGACTGGCTGCTGTGCTGTTGCACTGTTGGTTTATTAGGCTGTTGTACTGTGAATACTTGCTGCTGCCACATTTCTGTAGCATTTCATAAACTCCATCTGTTTTGAAACTCAGCATAACTGAATAGTAAACTGGGAGAGCGTCTGGGGATTCTGAGGCAGTAGGACACCACAACAAAATCAAACACTATACGGTACCCTTACAGTAAATGATTAAATGTGGACTGGTATTTTTTTTCAGACTTGGCTTTACTTGGACTTTGACACCTGACTCTAATGAGATGGACTTGATTTGTGACTCTCCTTTTTACACTTGAAACTTGGCTTGATCACAACTTTGTAATCAGAAGACGTTAACATAATTACATTTAAAACAGCTCACTTCACTTTGTCACATTAAGATTTCAAAGAAGCAGGAGCAAAATTTTTGTGAAGAAGAAACAAGGGTTATAGATTCAAACATGAGCGGTGAACAAAAGCAGTTGAGTTGACCGTAGTAGGCTACCACAGCAGCAGGATCTCTTGTGTCTGTGTACCGTCAGCAGAAGTTATTGCTTCACCTGGTTTGACTGCAAAAAAATGAAGGGCCTTCTAACAGATCATCTGTGTAATGCGTCTAGAAAGGAAAAAAAGGCACTCAAGTGGATAAGTGTCTTTGTTTTGCTAAACCATTAGAATTAGTGGCATTTTTTTCTTTTCCATCATGTGTCAGATAAACAGGAGATGGCACAAATCAATGTTTAGATGAACGCTGCCTAACTGACGATGAGCTGTAATCACATTTAGGCCACTGTGTTATCTGTCTGTTTCGACTTGTTCCTCTTCACTTGCACTCCTCTCACTCAAGCTGTTATCAGTCAAAAGCTTGACAGCGGCTCTCTGTTTCCAGGCCTTGTACGTATCTTTGTCAGTCCACATCTCAGCATTCGGACAAGCTGCTATCGGACAAGGGTGCTTCCCAGCCATTACTTCCACCTGGGTGACAACAGGCGGCCTTATCTTGCTGCAGTGATGTGAGCCTAGCTGAGATGCTGATTAATAGACATTGGGTCATGTCACCCCTTTCTCCCTGTGTCTCTCTCTCACATGATCTCATTCACCCAGTGTGTAACGGTGGGTGAATGAGACTGGAGCAGGCAATTTATACCAGACACACAAAAAAAGAATATTACTACAAGATCAAGGTCATTTGAAGGTGATAAAATTAACGTGAATAAATGTTTTTAAAAGTAATCCCTCCTAGGAGCACGTACACATACTCACACTAGCTCCAACACACACACAGTTTTTTTTTTCCCCGCTGTTTTTAATTAAAAGCCTGAGTGACAACGTGGCCTATTTCTTCCATGGCTGTTTCAAATTGAGAGGGAGATAAGACTTATATTTAGGAGGCCTTATCAAACTCATCTATTTACTGCTGGGTAATTTTTCTTTTCTCGCTTTACAAGAAAGTCGGAGAGAAAAATCCTTCTCTATCCTCTAGGTTTCAAATCTCCAAAGCAAAAACGATGTGTCTTTCGCCCCTTCTCAATCCCCTTTCTGCCCCTGGTACATGGTGTATGAAAGTGAGAAATGGAGACAGTGGATTTCAATTGTGTCCTAACGCGCTTTCCATCTGAGCTGTTGCATTGAGTCAATATCCTACCAAGCCCGCCGAATGATTAACATGGCTGTTTTTGTAGTGAGTTCTGGTGCTCTGATCTTTAAACACTGTCATCTCAGAGCCCAGATCCACACAGGACACAATGACAGACCAACATTAAAGCTCCTACAGCAGCAAAGAATCATTTTCTCCTTGGTCTATTTTTGCATCACACTAAGGAGTCACTTGATCCTACCTCCATCCTGACAGTTCATTGATTGGATATCATTTTGTGTCTGCCCTAAAAGATTAGCATAAAAGCAAAAGGGAAAGCATTTTACTCTGAGCACCAACAGGAGATATGACAAGCCATGAAACATTTCTGCTCAGCTTTGATTTGTTTGGCCTGGTCTGTGTCTAGTTTGTCTCAAGGCAAGGCTTAATCAAAACAGATGTACAACCCATAATGTTGAATATATTATGCAATGCTGTTTATACAGTGCGGTAGATGACTGAAGTGCATTTGTAAGAAAATGAGTTGCATTGTGTGGTTTTGACCTTGAGATGGAAACCTGTGGTAATAAAGCACTTGTCAGAGAGCCAGCCTCTCTGTGAGTGGCTTGCCTCTGTTAATGTGAGATGTGTGCGTTGTCACCACTTACATTCTGTCTTCATTAATGCAGGACAGCTACACAGTCAGACTGCATCTTGGACAACAGGCAGGTAGCACGAGTCCAGTGAGCTTTCCCCTGCATGAAAAGGAAAATGACATTTGAGTGCAAGAAAGACTTTTTTTGTTTCCAGTTGGCGAAAACCCACATTTGCCACATGCCGCCGCATTTTTGAACTTTTTTTTCTGTCCTCGTCATTTTTCAAATAGCCTTATTGAATTCTGGATAAGATATTTAGTCAAGCTTTTCAGCCCTGCTAATGACAGTTGTCACCTGCGCAAGATGTTATTGCTAATTGTATAGTGGCAAATATTAAATATTTGGCTGTTGTCTGGTAAAGTGCTCTCTTTAAACTGGTGTCTGAGGAAAATGACTGAAGATCACTCTGTGACCATGAAGAAAGTCTACAAGTGAAACGATAAAGTTAGTCTTTTTTTTTTTTTTTTTTAAAGATTATAAGCTTATAACTCTGAATAAGCACCTGTAACAGTGGAAGCCAGAATAGGGTGTGTAAAGTCAGCAGGCTACATCTATTTCCGCTGGAAAATACATAATTTCATCAGGATTTAATATCTTCTGCAGTTCATCTCATTTTCAGATTGTAGCTACAGTTTGTGAACATTAATTAGGCTGCCACTCAAAACTGTTCTACATAAACCTCACAGGTTACAGATCATAACGACTAGGTATAATTTCAGTAGCTTGCTGATGTTTCAAATTGGAAGTAACATATATGCAACAAAGCATCTGAGAGCATTTAGATTTAATAAGATGCTACTGTATCCCAACTTTACTGCTTTCCATACTCGGTGTCTTGTGAAACAATAAACAACATACCTCAGTTTTTCAAAAGACAAAACAAGCAAACTAAAAAATAAGAACAAAAAAAAAGATGTAGGATTGAAAGTGATCCCTGTGAAAACCTAATTCCAGGTAGAGCTGTGCGATATTACGATATATATCGTAGTACGATATAAAAACGTCTACCGTACGAAAGAGCCGTCTATCGTTTAAATCGTAATTTTAACTACATTAATCAGAGAGGGCTCTAATTGCAGCACCTCGCCACTACTTTGCGGCGGCATTTACGTCACCCGCGACTTTACGGCACTGGCACTGCAGCATGCACAGGAGGATGGATTAGCAACCTAGCCGCTAGCAATCGAACGGAGCAGCTCTGTGCTGTAGCCACAGTAACCCGGCTCTGCGGCCGGCTCAGAGGCGTGGTCGCCCGCTGAGCTGAGCTCTGCTCTGGCTGCACAGGTGAGGAGCTGAGGCAAAGCATCTGAGTGTGACAACTTTTAATAAGAAAGCTATGAAAACACATTACGTGTGCTCTTTATTCTCTATTCACTTAATAGCCTTAACAGCCTGAAGCTTAGCCCCCTGGCTGCTGTTCAATGGTTTGTTTATTAGTATATGAATGATAACTGCCCTTGTATTGATTCTACTTCTTTAAAAAAAAAAAAAAAAGGAGGAGGAGGAGGAGCGGAGGAGCAGTAGAGCCGTTGCAAGCGCCACTTTCAATTGTTTAACGTCCGGCCGTTGTTTACGTTACGCCGTTGTTTACGTTCGGATCAGATAATGCTCTGAAGGCTAGACCGTCCCATTTACCGACCGTTGATGCAGCCGACGGAGGAGCCTCCGAAGCCGTTGCCTCCGGAGACCGCGTAGGCTGGGTCCTCCGAAGGCTGCAGCCCCTGAATTGGGACACAGCTCACGTATCCCGGCAACCAGCTCTCCGTCAGAGCGGGTCTTCAGTGCGAGTGGGAACATTGTTACATGTAAGAGAACTTGTCTCAAGCCTGAAAAAGTTGACCAGCTTGTGTTCTTAGCTCTCAACTTGTGAAAAATGTGAAACAAAACATCACAAAGTTGTGTTCCTACTAAACCTCTCAAACAGTTTACACTTACTTTTAGTTGTTACTTGAAAGGCATACCTGAATGTTACTTGAAGCAACATTGTTTACATCATTTCTTTGCACTTTATACTTGATACTACATACTTGAAACTGATTATTATGTGGACCATTTGTCCACTGGATATTTGTGTTTTATATTATTTTTTTAATGTATTTTTTACTGTATGGAATTAAATGTGTTTGGTAAATAAAAGGAGAAAAGATAAGAGAAATTGCCATTCATTTCATATATAATGTTAAGACAAAATAATATATCGGGATATATATCGTTATCGGGATATAAAATTGTCTATATCAGGATATTAAAAAAAATCCATATCGCACAGCTCTAATTCCAGGCATTCACTAGTAAGTTTCCTCACCATCTCAGATGAACTTATCTAACTCATTCTTTTGGGCATTGGAGATATTTGCTCAGTTATAATGCTGCCATACTGTAGCTTTGTGTCCTTGAGTTTCTATCAATTTCTCCTCTCTTACTGCCTTCCCCTGCTCTGTCACCCATTCCCCCTCCTCACAGTGGGAAGATTTTCTAATATCCATTACTTCCACCAGGGTCAGTGCAATCCCACTGGGTCCACCAAAGACTTGGCAGGTGCCGATAAGGGCCTTGCTCCAGACACTGTAATAACTTAACAAATCCCTCCATGACCCAGAATCCCCTTCACCAGCGTGGCATCCCACTATTTTCCATAAAGCCATTAAAATCTACCTGGTGTCATATTGGGAAAGGCGTATGTGGGGTTGCGGTGCACTCCATGCCATGCACATCTCAAAGCCTTCCTGTTAATACAAATACCCAACAGTAAACTATAAATAGTAGAAGGCACCATTACAATTCAACACCTGCTGTCAGTGTGTTGTTGGGACAGAATCGGTTCATGGACTTTGGATTGTGTGTCAGTGTATGTCTGATTTTACCGGGCGTATCATCCAGCTCGCGCTCTGTCTTTCTTTAATTTTCTTTCATTCATTGCTTCACTCTATTTTATCTCCAACTCACACACAGTGGGTCATTTTTCGCCAGGCCTCCTGGAGCTCTTATCCGATAATGATACCCGCTTCACTGGGTATCGGAACACAGCCCCACCCATTTCCTCTCCCCCTCCTAACACCCAGCTTTCAACCTGCCAATCATGCTTTAGCCGCATTCAAGTGGCAATAGTGTTAATGATTCATTTCCCTTGTAATCCCCGCTCAGGCCGATAAGCTCATGACGGCTGCTGTTATTTGCGGCTGTTTTCCATTGTTTGCAGTGTTAAATTAAGCCTCAACGATCCATCCATTGAGCCTCTGTGAGCAGAAAAAAGAAACCCATAGGCATGAGCTGCTCTAATAGATAAACTATCCATACAGCACAAAGAAGGCAAACACATCTGTGTCTGATGTCGGCCCCATTCCTAGATGAGTCTCAGAAATTAAGGTGAAAGTATTTTGATGCTTATCGTCTGTGGTTCAAGCCCAAAAGAATCACCAACACAAATCACCCAAACAAATCACCAAATGAAATGCAGTCATGTGAGCCTTGATGCACAGTTTTTGTCTCAGAAATTACCTTGGTGTCCATGTGTGCATGTAACAATAAAGCCCCTGAATATTTGCTTTGTCTCCTCACCCTACCTTAAAGCAGAAGTAAGTGATATATTTGTGTTAATATAAGTCTTAAATAGTAGGGCCCGACCGATTTATCGGCGAGCCGATTAAATCGGCCGATTATAGCCCGTTTGAGAATAATCGGTAATCGGCCAAAACTCGCCGATTGTCGCCGATATTTTCAGAAATAAAATGCAGGGAATAAGACTTGGTTTTACTTTGAAAATGTTCCCCCATTTGAAAAGATCCCCCGACATTAGGTTATTTATCCTGTAGAGGGCGCATCCAACTGCATCCACTAACCACCTCACAGCCATAGACTCACACCAACACCAACACACCTGTAGAGTGACTGATCTGCAGCAGGACACGCTCCGCCATAGCCTTGTCACTCACACACATCACACAGCTTATTAACAACTTGATTAACTGTTAACTGTCTCAAAACCAGTGTTGCTGCTGGCTTTCTTTTTACTTTTTTTTTTTTTTTACACCGCGGTCGGGTTGTGAATTAATTAATTAATGCTCGTGACTCCGGCCGTGTTGGGTCCGAGATTCAACAAGCCGGTCGGGTTTTACAGTTATTACCGGCAGTACAGTAGCTACGCCCGTTTATCAATAAACACAGTGGATGAGGAGGGTGAGTGACTGAGCTCAGGCTGTGTAGACTGTGGGGCGGCGGGGCGGCGGTGCGGGTCTCTGACTGCAGCGGGACAATCATGTCTCTGCTCCGTGACACACTGAGCGCCGTGGGACCGGGGCTCGCGGCAGCACCCGCTAAACATTGAAAACAGCGGTGATACGCGCTTCCACGTCGAGTTCAACAAACCAGAAACGTCTGGAACAAGATTGGAAAAAGTCGTTTTTCAAAAAAAAAAAAAAAAGAGAGCGAGAGAGAGAGAGAGACCGCCGTGCCGTGTAAAAACAACAACAACAACAACAAAAAAGTGTCACGTGTCATGACTTCCTGTATCTGGCCCTTCAAAATAAAAGCCCTATAGCCTTTCACAGTTCAGTCATTGATTTTGACTTAATTTTGACAAGACAGTACTCCAAATGTTGTTGTTTTTTCCTGCAACCAATTGACCAATGAAAATTTGGCAGCCCTAATTTATATATTATATAATATATGTAGATATATTACTTAAATTAATAAAATTGTAAAACTTTATTAAAAAAAATAATAATCAGCCGATTAATCGGTTATCGGATTTTTTTCCCCCTAATAATCGGCATCGGCATCGGCCCCAAAAAATCCATATCGGTCGGGCCCTATTAAATAGTTATATCTTCCGACAGCAATCACTTACATAGAGTGTTTGGACTGAAACACGGGTCTGTCAGTCACTCTGCTCTGCTCTGAGCCAAAGAGAAAACATTTATCGTATCCTACAGTTTTTATCCAATGAGGAGAGAGAACGGCATGCAGGGCTGTGTGTGCAGCCAAGGAACGCCGTGAATGTGGCGACGTAGGGACGAGGACTGTTATGGTGCGTTCAAGGAAACTCGTATTTTTCCGACCGTCAAGTCGTACCAGTTCGATCTGGTACCAGTTCACCGGTCAGAAGTTACGAGTGGCCGTTATAGTGACTTTCACCGGTAAAACAGGTCGGAAAAACACGAGTGGGTTACCTGAAACGCTACAAAGTCGTAAGTTGTGACTTGAAGCTGTAATTTACGATTTCAAAAGCCTGCCTGGAACGCAGCATTAGCGAAAACGACCGGACCACTTACTTCTGCTTTAAATTAGAGGTTGAATTGTTAAGACTAAATATCTAAATACAATCTCCAGTTGATTCTTTTATCTTAAAGGACAATTCCAGGCGAATTCAACTCAGGGGTGTATTTTCATATCATTTTAGGTCTAAAAGAATGAATCTGAAGATTTTCAGTTTAATCGCTCCTGTTTTGCGGTAGTTGCGTCTGTCCGTGCATCGCCACGGCAGCAATGAATGGGAGTGGATGTAAGTTCCGCTGTTTAGGCTGTTTCCAGCCCTCAAAGCCGCATTTTTTTTCCACAGACAGCATCAGATGGCTACTCAAACATGCACCGAGAAGTTTATTTACTTCAAGCAAGCCGACATGTTTGTAAAAGTCGATCTAATTCAAAGTCTCCCGGAGTCTCGCGCGAGCCCGAAGTTGCAGTGCTGGTGTATTCAGGCGCAGTAGGAGCTACCGCTTGTGTCATAAACACAGGAATATCAACTCTTTACTTGCTTGAAGTGTAAAATTTTTTCCACAGACAGCGTCAGATGGCTACTCAAAGATGCGCCGAGAAGTTTTTTTTACTTGAAGCAAGTAAAGAGTTGATATTCCTGTGTTTATGACACAAACGGTAGCTTTTCCCACTGCTCCTGAACACACCAGCACGGCAACTGGGTCTCGCGCGAGACTCCGGGAGACTTTGAATTAGATCGACTTTTACAAACATGTCGGCTTGCTTGAAGTAAATAAACTTCTCGGTGCATGTTTGAGTCACCATCTGATGCTGTCTGTGGAAAAAAAATGCGGCTTTGAGGGCTGTAAACAGCCTAAACAGCGGAACTTACATCCACTCCCATTCATTGCTGCCGTGGCGATGCGCGGACATACGCAACTACCGCAAAACAGGAGCGATTAAACTGAAAATCTTCAGATTCATTCTTTTAGACCTAAAATGATATGAAAATACACCCCTGAGTTGAATTCGCCTGGAATTGTCCTTTAAACAGCTAACCCATTAACTGCAGCTGATGACAGCAGTCTTTGCTCTGCTCTAATACCTTTGTGAACACGGTACTGTACATTGACACATACGTTCTCCACATAGCTGAAAAAGGAACCACAGTTGGTCTGCTCACAGAACAAGAGACTGCAGGCAAGATGAGCTGAAGTGAGTTGGGGCAAGCTGGTTAGCAAGGACTGAACTTCCTAGTCAAAGTGACATATTTAATAATAGAACTCATACAAATACTCTATGTGAACTAAGGAGTGTCAAAGCTAGCAAAGATATAAATCAAATCTTCTAGCCTAGACTTTCACAATAAAATTGGAGCAGAAACAGGATGCAGGTTGTGACTGAGTGGATGGCAATTCTACCCAAGAAGACTGTCATTTGGGCTTTTAGCCTAATTGTCAACCTCTACCCTATATATTTTCGCAAACATTAATTATTCATGACTACATTAGCAACAATCAAATTTAATTTTCAAACACCCCTTGAAATTGATCAGAATTTATTGTCGATGTCCTGGCGACATAATAGAACAACCTCACAATTCTTGTCCAGCTCTGATTTAAATGGTGCATTTGATTGGTGCATGGAAATTTGCCAAATCAGATTTTGTCTAAACAAGCCCTGTCCATTTCAAAGCGGTCAAAAAGGCAAGGACAAAACAGAAGTTACAGAAATCTCTCATGAAGTAACTAACACTTTTTGGTTTTAGTTTTTGCAAGGCACAGTGACTGAAACATAGAAAGCTGATTGAAAATATGTTTTCACATTTAATTCCACCTCGTCCAGATTTGTTTTTAAATGCAACAGCAACAGACAGACTTCTGCTTGTCTGAGTTGAGAAGTGAGTCAGACTGAGTCTCTAGTATTCTAATCATCACAGTGTCTGTCAGGGCAAGGTGAACAACGGCCCCATCATAAAGACATCAGGCTAAACATCAGTGGAGCGCGTCGTGGGTAATAACAAGTTTCATGAAGCCATAAATCTGCCTAATCTAATGATTTGGCTCACCTGCTGCACCACTTTGATGTGTCATGGTGCCTACTTGTCATTTCAAGGGGACGTGTCTGCAAGATGTCAATGGTTTGCCTCAACTGGACAGATTTATTTTTGTGTGTGACTGAGTGTCTGGCTGATTTTAATGTACCATGCAGAAAAATGGGGTTGAACAGCAGTTTCTGTGTGTGTGTGTGTTCGCATGTGTGCGTCTTCTGTGCTAAAGTTACCTTATGATGAGTCATGTTGGACTTCTGGTAACAGGCAAAAAAAGGCATGTAAGGAAATGCCTGCATTTGGGTGATTGTTGTTAAAATGTATCTTCGGAGGAGCAAACAACTTACATTGTGACTGTATTTTTTTTTTTTTAGCACATCATTCATTCCATTCAATAACAGTTTAGTACTATGGGACACCCCCTCTTGGAAATGTCTTGAACAGCACTTTCAAAGACAGTTACTAGAAAATTATTATCTGAAATATGACTCTATTGAGATTTAGAGGGTACAAAGTGACCCTGGACCATGATGTGGTATTTTGTTCCAGTTCTTTTCACAAGACATTAGACATTTTCTCTAATTGAATGGACAGTGTCACACGTTTCAAATAAATGACCACAATATGTCCTCAACAATGTAGCCCAATGGCAGTTTGAACAAACAGTTCCCGCCCAATGTCGAGGACACATCCCTCATTGGGTCCCTTCTGCCCTAAGAGCCTCCGTTTTTAAAGGCAGCTTTGCTCTGTCATAAAAGCTTGCAATTATGGGAGGTTGCCAAGTAGCCTCAAAGTCACCTTAGTTTCTTGCTGTTTGTGAGATGTGACATTATTAAATGAAAAAAATCACAGCTTTAATGCTTATCTTTCATAGATGTATGCAAACATAAACAACCACTCAAACATGATGACAGAGATATAAGTGCTGCAGTTTTCCATTAACTGGTAACGCAAAGTCAGTGTGGAAATAATTGTGAGCTAGCATTTCAAGAAGCCCAGGTACAATGAAAAAGCTTTTAAACTTTGACCAGAATCCTTTAATATAACAGTACCGTTTGGCCATCAATGTTCTCTCACATTTGTTGTCCATATATGAGACTGTCTACTCTATGAAAGTAAAGAAAAGGAAGTCACGAAAATAATGTTTTTTTTGCACTTCACAATCTCTAGTTTGTTTATTACTGATTGCACAGTTCGTATGTGGCAGAAGTATTTTATTCAGAGCAGAAGTACAATGAATCAAATGTTTCAGTAGTGTAACAGTGGTTCGCCAGGCTGTGTATTGATCGTGTGGTGTCTTACCGCTCTCATTTACTTTACATACAAAAGGAACCATGCGTTTTCAGCAACTTATTTAAGATAATTCAAAATGAAACTGCATAAACAATCAAGTCTGGAGAACGATCTAGTAGTATTTAGACAACTAATAATGCAGATTTGCATTTGAGTTGAGTAAAATGGGGTTGAATATTGGACTTGCATGTCACACGTGGCCAAAAATGTGAGTCCAGTGAGACATTCACATCACAACTGCATCTGCTGAATGTGTCCATAGTTGTTATTCAATATGGTAGCTACTGTAATTTAACTGTTGTAAAATTACAGTGTTTCAGTCATATGTAATTTCTTTTACCAGCAGAGGTCAGAAAGCCACCTTATTGGACCAACTGATTAATCCAGGTGTGTCTGACCTCACAACAATGGTCAGGCACACCTGGATTAATCAGTTGGTCCAATAATGTAAAACAGGAAATAAAGGAGCTGGCTTATTTCAGGAAGTAGTGGAGCTATGCATGAAGCCCATTGGTTGATCCCTAAATTGTATTTTTGTCCACAACATTTTATGAAGCAATGAAACAGCACAAAGAAACCCTCCAAAAATTAAATTCATTCGGCCAGCCGACCTTCATACTGTTACCATTGTCTTTTTCTCACAGTGCACAGATGGCCTCATCCCCAAATGATGAAGGCACTTGTATTTTAGGTCGAAGTTGAAGGAATGTGTGTTGCCATTCTGGGAGTGTGTTGTTGTAGGTAATGTTCCCCCGGAGAGATGTCTAAATTAGAATGCACCAACAGCGACCCATATTACCTCTGATTCAGTCTAAAGGCTGGAGGGCCTTCTACTGTTTCAGCCTCACCACGTAGGCTAAGTGTCACATTGCTGTGGTTGGCGTGGAAGTCTCCTAAGTTTCCTGCCATTTCTACTCAGGAGCATATCAATGTGTGGTTAGAGAAGTAGTCTGACATTTTAGGAGGTTATTATTTGCTCTCTGGGGGGAGTTGGATGAGAAAATTGATTTGAAGATGAGATTGGGGGAGCAGATTATTTTTCAATACTGATTGATTTTTTTTGTTTTTCTGACCTGATCGTTTGGTCTCTGAAACTCTACAAAACAGTAAGAAATGACAGTGTTTATACTGTAAACCTGCAATTATGTATGTCTTGTTTTGTCTGATTGTTAAATATAAAGCTACAGCCATCAGCCAGATAGCTTAGCTTAGTTTACCTTACAGACTGAAGAGTGTCAGTCATCTCATCGGCTCTAACTCTCCACTGGAAAGCAAATACCGGTAAGCACATTTCCCAAAACATCAAACCCTTGCTGCAGGTACACGACAAATCCACCCATAGAGTGCTTTACTTACAGTGGAGCCACTTTCTGTCAAACAGCGTTGTCCCTAATTTTCCTCCATTTCTCAGAGCTTGTTGCTTTCAGCTGGGGGTTATGTGTGCAGACCAAGAAAACAGAAATGTAACAGTGAGTTTTAGGTAAAGAAAAGGGTGTTATATCTCTTTCTCAGAAAGCAACATACTTTGTGTGGTGCACTGCATTGTGTTCCATCTAGAAGAAATTGCTTTCTCTACATGGTCTATGTTGGATTTCTTTCTTTATGACTGGTTATTGTTACAGCCAAGATGTTCTAGTAGCTATACTAGAACTATTTTGATGCAGCCTCGCTTTTTACCTGTTTTGTTTAGTTGAAATGAAACAAAACATCTCCCACATGACAACATGGACCCAGAAATTCAGACCTGTGTTTCTGAAATAGATAGCTGTTCATTCCTGAACAGGAACAAAGTGCGTTTCTTGCAGACTGTTCTGTGCATGTTTCTTATTGTAACCATAATGATGGATATCCATTAACCTTAAGGAAGTTATCAGGTGCGCGATCGTAGTGGAAATAATGAAAGTAATGGCAAACAAACACTGCATATATCCAAAATCAGGCAGGTTTCCAGGATGACAAGTAGCCTACTCATTTTAATGTGACAATTGCCGATGAGAACCGGTGTAAAAAAGGAAAAAAGGAGAAAAAAAATCGATCACGGACTTCATGATCGATTACCATGGCAACAAACGAAGCTTCAAAGCTTTGATTTTTTTGGGTCAGCCCTACAAACAACTGATATGGTCATTCTTTCATGCATTACAGCAAAATAGTATAGCTTTTTGAATCCAGTGAGCGGTAGTGTACTGACACTTCTTTTTCAGCTTATATGATTCATTTTGAATCAGTTAAACTCACCTGGAAGTATGTTTTTTATTCATTAAAAGGCTGAACAATCACCTCAGCCAACACGACAACTCAGAACAGAAAGTACTGCTCTAAATCTGAAAGGAAACAAAGCAACGTTCCTTGACTGACCACACAATAAAGCTGATTTACTGAGCTTACACAAACTACTTCACAGTAGCGACCATCTTTTACTAGTTGCTATAACCCTCTTTTTTAAGGCAGTTGTCTTTTGCAGAATATCATGAATTACAATGAATGGTCTTCAGCCACAAGTACTTCTAATCCTCCCACGCTGAAGTAGATGGTGGTGATATCGTAATAGCTTTGCCATTCAGAAAGGAAGGTGTCACAGCAGGCATATGAGTCTAATAACTCCCTCACTGCTCCTTGCTTTTGTCTCTGTTTCTTTTAGTTTTTTTCCCTCTTTCTCTCTGAACACCCTGTTTCTTTTCACTCCTTTTCCTCTATCTATTTTTCCTTCCTTGCATCCTTTTGCCACCTTCTTCCTTCTTTTGCAAGACTTCACTTTCCCCCTGCCTTAACCCCTGAGGATACTGACTCCAGTGGAGGTATAGGACCTGGAGGACACTGATAAGGCCTTTCCTCTAAACCTCAACTCCATAGGCTGAGTGTGCAGAGAGAGGAATGGAGCACTGTACTACCTCAACCACAAGGTCACATCCATACTCGTGATGCTCAGCCAAAATAAATGGGCCTTTTGTCTATATAGCCATAGGAACGGTCAAGAGCAAAAGACAGTATGGCATGAGAACCTGTTTTTCTAAAGTCAGAGTGAGATTGAGGGACATGTTCATTGTGGTTTAACTTGGAGGAAGAATCTCTACCAATTTGGCCCACACAAAATCAGATAACAGATCTGTTATTGGATAAAAAAATAAAATGAAATGAGCCAGTGTTCTTAAGCCATCAGCCGTCACACAGGTAATTTATTTTATCATGGCCATCTCTTTGCAGGTACTTCTGTAAGCTGTAAGCCGTTGACCACAACAGCTGTCATGGCTGTAATCTCTATGGTTGCAGATGGACAGATATCCCCAAACTAGCTTTTCAATTCACTACCTTCCAGGCTGGCACTCTGTCTGTTTCCAGGCTAAATGTTGGGAATGAGTCGCACAGAAACTCATCAGTACACTCATTTCTAAATGTAGTTTTTCGAAACCACAGAAATTTAAAAATCAAATGAAAATACACACATTTCGCCAATATCAGACTTTTTGCAATTCTAACCAAAAACTGCTATTGCTCCGATATTTATTGTTTTTTTTTATTCAAGCTGCTGAAGAGACTGCTGCTAAACAAAGTTTCTTTGTATTTTATGTGCAATGACAAATACAGATTTTATCTATCTTCTTCTATGTATATCATAAGCACATTCTCTGTCTCCAGAGAGGCAATGCCAAGCAAATCATCACTCTAGTACACTGTAGAATCAACACTGAGAAATTTGTGCTTCACTTTGCCTCCCAGTGGTATAATTATTATTATTATTATTACCAAACTTGTGCAGCAGATTATTATAAGAATGCCAAGCTTTTATTTGCCATTTCTCCTTTATAGCAGAGCTTAATGATATTCTGTCAGATAGAGTGAAAAATTAACAGTTTATTACACCAGCAAGCTTCAGTGCAGAGTGCAAACACCCCACTAATGCCTGCGGTAATGGATATAAAAAACATAAGATCCAGCAGGGAGAGAGAACCTACATTTGTGCATATCATGACTTGCTGAGAGGCATCTTGCTGCAAAAGTAGGAAAAACAATATAAATCATTAATGCTTTGATGGGTAGAATGACCTTTTTTCCGACGTGGAATGAAGACGTGCATCTTTAAACATCCAGTGGAAATCCTTCATGTTATGTCTGTCAGAGAGAACAGTCATTATTTTGTATGTTTATGAAATACCTCAAATCAGAGCAAAATGATTATTTGCTAAGGCATTATAGAAATTCCTATACTGAGACTTATAGCTGCAAACGTCATAGTAAGATATTTCCCTCTCTTAATTTTAAAGGTAGCCTACATTCATTGCCTTGGTTTTAAAGCACAAATCCAGTGATAAAGATGACATTTTCATGTGCAATGAACATTCATGAAAACGTGTCCCTCCCACTGTACCTATTGGCCCTGCCATGGACTGGCGACCTGTCCAGGGTGCTCCCAGCCCTCGCACTGTGTCAGCTTGGATTGGCTCCAGCCCCTGCAACCTTGCATTGGTAAATGGTACAGACAATGGATGTATACCCTGTACAGTATGACACAGTTTCTCAGGTGCTCAGGTTTAATCCTAAAAAATACTTCAAATTAGTTGGGTGGTTGGTCCTCCCATCAGCTCTTACAGATGTCAACAAAAACTAGCTAATTTCCTAATTTCCTCCCTGTGGTCCCATCTTATTTTTATTTTTAGAAAACCTCCCTGGATGCTGCCATTCATGTGCGATTGACAATTTCATTACAGAGCTAGAATGTCAACCGTCTGACAGTCAAAATAAAATGTGGTCATTTTTAAGATTAATCAAATCCTTAGCAGAGGACATAAAAATATATTGAGGAAAATATGTTTTAAAATGTAATATTATTGGCATCTAGAGGATGAACAAAACACACAAGTTATACAGAAAGAGAAAAACTCAATCATATCAGTTTTTGTTCAGTTTGCAGAAAGCACATACACACTCATTCTGTTTATTTAGAGAGATTGGTCAGATGATTAAAACATGCAGATAAAAGTCCTGTCAGAGTCCCCAGAAGACTTTGAAGTACTTGAAAGCATGTCAAAGACAAGTTAAACATTTTTTTTGTATGAATAATTTAATTTAAACAGCTGATCAAATATAACACATAGCTCTTCGCAACAGAGCCAACAAGAACAATGTTTATAGTCAGACTCAAAAAGGTCCACCACAGAAGAATTTCACAATTAAAGGTCTAACCAGGTGCTCGGTGTTCATCAGTAAAGGATCCCCTGAATGTTAATATTGCTTACCTTTTTATCAAGAGAATCAAGTAAATCAAGGCATTAATGCTAATGAGAGTCTATAAAATACATGTCTGTATTTTATTGAGGGTCTATACTGGTATTTTATTGCAAATCCAATATTAAACAGCCATGTCATTCACCACTGATGAGGTCTGTGGATGGTTAGTAAATAGTTTAATATAGTTTAATATTATAGGTGCTCAGGGTCGAGCCTCATAGTAATGACTGCATGAACCCGACTGTAGGTTCTCAAGAGGGCTGGGAATGACTCTCAGGATGTACTGTATGAACATTAGACTGAATTGTCAGGGCACACTGGCAGTAGTTTGAGTGCTGCTCCAGTGACTTGGCAGTAGGGCAGCGCTGGTTCGAGCAGAAAATATATACAAATGACTCTGGTTGGGTCGGGCCTCTGGCTTTACTTTCTTTTCTTTTTTTTCGACCGGGTTTTGGCTGAGAATCAATGCTAGTGAGGCGGGCCACGTTGGGTCCGGGCCTCCACACCTGTGGGTCGGGCCGGTTCGGGTTTTGATTATGAAAGCCTGTTGAGAACTCTACAGCAGAGCAAGGAGCTGGTTCAGAGATGCTTTTCTGAAGCAAAACAAAGGTTTCATGCTCTTAGGCTACATTTAAAATAATGCTCACGTTTAACAGCGTGCAAAACGGTGCATGTACTACAGTTTTCGTCGGAGTCGCACTGATGCGACTGAATGTAATTTTCTATTCGCATTGGAAATCATCAACTTGCAAATGCGAGCAAAACAGTCGCACTGTCGAGCCCTGATTCAGTGTTTCCCAATGAATTACCGCCACAGTCTCTCACAGGAGGAAAAAAAAAAAAAAAATTCCACGTGTGTCTACGTGCGAAGCGCCCGCACGCGGTAGGTTGAGAGGTAAATGCACGGTAAATGCGCTATATCGCCCTAATTGCTCAGCTGCAGCGCTATATCGCTATATACCCTGAGAGGGTGCGCTTTAACATCATTTGAGCACGACAGTGGTGTGGTTTGATCTATTACCTTCAAGCGCTTTGAACAAGTAATTTAAGGCAGTGGTGGAAAAATTGTCCTTGTGCCCCATCAGTGGGGTCAGACATCAGCTTCACCTGACTGGGAGCTGGTTGGGATTTGCCTAATAATAATAATAATAATAATAATAATAATAATAATAATAATAATAATAATAATAGTCTGTCTAATCTCTGTGCGCTGCCTTTGTGAAAACCAGCTGTATGTGACTTATGAACTGGCATTTTTTGATTCAAGTAATTTGTGATCTGCATCTCTGTGTTGGAACTATGGTGCCACCGACATGGTATAAAAGTAGTCCTGTGACTCGTATGCATTTGGACAATAATTATTACAAGGCCATTAGAATACTTAAGAATGATCATTCTGCTATGTAAAAGGTCAACTGAGAGACATTTGCATGACACTCTAGCATCTGTAAGCAAAACCGAGCTGGTAAACTACATGTATTTTGTCATGGTTGTGGTAGCAGAAACACAGTGATACAAAAAAGGCAGCTAGTGCTGAACAACAATGTACTTTATATGACAATGTAGGTCGCTGTGATTAAGTTTCCAACTAACAACTGTCAAAAGGGTAAATCAATAGGTAATTTTGGGGCCAGACAAGAGTAGTAGGAGTCAATATCCTGAATCAAGCAACCCACTGGAAAGCCCTGAGGGAGCCTGGTAAAAGGATTACCCTCTGCTACCCTTAAGTTCTCACTCCATAATTGTCTTTGAACAGTGATGAACATCAGAGGCATGACCATGTCTTCAGCCCACACTTTAGCCGAATACGAGATAGAAAATCAATATGTATCCAAGCTAACCCCCAGCACATGGCGGCATTACGTTTCCATTGTTACATTACACATAGAAACATATTTGAAAGGCCTAACATCCTGGAAATGATTCACAAATGTACCAAGGTTAATAGTGCCATTCATATTAGAGGACTAATCCATGTGATTTGTATGGAGGATAATCACGAGGCTAATCAGGGCCTTTCCTATAAGCTTTTTGTTTGGTGATGTATGCTGTGCGCCTGCTCCCTGTAGAAAGGATTCCACCGAAGCGGGATGTAATGCACATGCTGTAATATTCACTTTATTTCACAAAGAGCTATGAATAGGGACAGTGAATGAATCAAGCCCTAATGCGAGCATTATCCTTCAGACATTTGTGCTTATTGGTCTAATGCTTGTCAGTGGAGCTAGAGAGGAGGATGACATTTTTAATGTCCACTTTTATTGTCTGTCTCTTCTCACTAATGTTCATAGTTCAAACTCATGACCAAGGAATGTGAGAGATTTCCTTCATCTTTTATAATGCACTTAATATATTGCACTCATACAACCTTATGAATCAAGTGATAATTGAATAAAGACTTATAGTAGCTCCAGTGAAATTGATTCATCCTGTCCAGTGACACGTAGAGCAATATCTTGAAACAACTATGTAGAGCTAACAATTCCATGGCCTTATTGTAAATAATCCTCTTTGACACAATGAACTCTGTTATCGTTGTGAAGGATTTATTCTCTTTTGTGTTTTTTCGAAACTCCAACACTGAGGTCTGTGACTTTTTGAAAGGAGAAACCGCAGAGGAAATTTGTGGTATAGATTGAAGGAGAGCCACTTGGAATGGGGTTGACTGACCCAGGATGGCAGTACACAACCAGCTTCAAATGAAAGAAATGAAAAGAAAGAGAAGCTTATTGGATGTATTGAATCATTTTACTTTGCAGCCAGCCAAGGGATTGGATGGGGTGCGTGATCGGACTCAGTGCCAGGTCGAAATGTGTTATCAGGAACACACTTGACCGCAGACATCTTGAAAAGTATACACATAGGAGCCATATACTGTTAAAAACAGTTAAGTGAAGGACAGAGCTGAAGGAAAAGTTTGTACTTTTTCCCCTTATAGCCTCTGTTAAGATGGGACGTCAAAGCTTAGTGTGACATGCAGTTTACGTTCAGTCATCATTTGATTTTGTAACATGTTCAGATGTTTGAGTTTAGAAAACAAAGAACGTAAACCCTCAGTGGTGATTGAGTGCTGCCAACTGACAAAAATGTTTTTAGATTTCTGCTATGGATACATTTCTGTGAAAATATATCATTCTGACAGCAACAACTTTATTACTGTTAAGTGGGACAGCTTTATGTTTTACTTCTCTGACTACTATAGAGATCTATCAACAGCAGGATGAGCAAGAGAATGAGGCGAAAGTGGTACCATCCTGGACATGTATACACACATGCACGTGTCCCATGCAGTCGCCTGATTCAAACACGCACCCTTTTTACAAGCAACATAGCAGTTCCAGTGAATCCTGAGTTTCTAACAAGGACAATGTCACCTTGTGCATTTCATTATGTTTTGGTATAAAAGTGACCAGTTAATAAATCTGTCAGTCCCACAACAAACTTGGCTAGGTTTGTCACATTTTTAATTCACTGTCTGTCTGTTCCTGTTGAATCTTTTTGGGTAAAGGAGAAAATATTCTTCTTATTATATTTTGTTTTACACGCAAGTCATTCTCCCAAAGATTCAGATTATTTTACAGTGACACAACACCCCAATGTTCACAACAAAGGACTGTGACTTTGGGAGTTTTCTCATTCTCAGTGTGGGCAATAAATAAATGCTCTTTGGAGGAAATGTTAATTTAATGTTTGTATTTTTCAAAAAATTCCCTGCACTTATGATGAAGTAATTAAACAGACTGACTGTGAAGTTCGTAACCAACCACAAAATGCTAATTTATAAGCAAAAAGGTTTTCTACATCTTCAAAATAAGTGCTGCTTTATCTGGAGTCACCATATTACAGTTTGCAGCTGAAGCCTTTTATTTGTGCCCACCCTTTCACATCAACAACATGGAGGAATAGTTTTTCCTTTAAGACTGTTGGGCAATATGGCCTCTATTAAACCTGTAGGGCCTTTTTCATCGAGACCTACCTTCCCTGTGAGCTCGGAAAACACTTAAGCACCACTTCAAGGTCTCTACTAAACTTGAGGGTAAACAGCTACACACACTCCCAGTTCACCTATTCTGTTTGCAGTTTACCACAGCAACTGCTAGGGTTACACTGCAGTCTAATGCATCATTTGTACCTAAAATGGTTATAATGTTGCCTGGCACCTGATCTCAGTTTTTCATCTGCCAGCTGTTTGCTCAGTAAAACACATTTTTACCAGGCAAGTATATTGAAAAAGCAATTAAATTAGCTATTAAAATTTACAGAAACAAACTACTGCATGTTAGATACAGTGATGTTAACGTAAGAACAGCACAAAAAAAACAGAGACACTTTAGCTCAATATTGTGTTAAATATTGTTATAGTTTTCGTCAGTGTGATCTTTTTCAGGGAGAATCCACTGTCTCTTTCAGCTTTTGTTTGTGACTTCTTGTGTCCCCCACAAAGACTTTCAACAACCCTTAGAGAATGAAAGTGAACTTATGTCTTGCGGCTTTATGTTCTGGTCTGCTGAGGCCACAGTTGGTAGAAAAATTGACCTTTTCTGTGATGGAGTTTTCGCTGTATGATTTTTGATCATAAATGGCAGCTACTGTACAAAGGAAGGCTTGCTCTTTGATTATGATGGGCTGCAAACCTGATGTTTATCCTTCATGTTTTATGCTGAAGAAACGTTCCTGTTGCAGCTTCACCAGCAACATCTCCATGTGAGGTCACACAGTCTAGTTTTAATGAGTTATTTGTGAGGAAATATACAACATTAAACAAAGGAAAGGGCATAGAAAGGCAAGGTAGACTGCCAATTATAATGACATACCTTAGTGTTTGTGTCTTTAATCAGTTACCTTTTCAAGACTGCGGCTTTAATGATGCACTGTCAGTGTAGAAAATAGTTTTAACCTTCTTAATTCACACAGTTCAAATATGTACACCTGCAAGTGTCTTACAAACAAAACCACTTTTCATCCGTCCCTAAAAATAACAACCTGCTCAAGAGTTAGAGGATCTGCACAGATGGTGGTATACTATGTGAGCCACACGGGACAATTAGTATGTGAATTGATGATGATGCGGGCTCAGCACTAATTGGAGCCTGGTAAATGAATGTGATTCCTCCCTCTGTCTCAATGGGCAGCAACATCAGGTACCACTGTTATAAGTCTATTTCCATAACCAGCCCTGGCAGCATGTAATGGGTTGATCATATGCAATGTGCAGCCAGTCTGTACCTCGGCCACCAGCACTAATCACACACAGATTGCATTAACTTTGCGCTATGATCTTGTTTTGAAATAATTGAGGCGCATCAGTATCTCAATTTCCTGCCTATGAAGCCTAGGATTTACTAAGATTTGAAGCAAGTGTTTTTTTTTGGGGGGTTTTGTTTGAGATGACGCAGTGGTTTTGCTCGGTGAAATCTCCCTCAGTTCACTCTCAATCCAATGCTGGAATTTTTGAATCAGCACAATGGGAAAAAATCATTGGCTTGGGCAAACTCTGTACTGTTGCTGTGCAGAATGTCTACAGTATATCTATGAATGCAAATCAAAGCCCTGAATGATTTGAATGAGGATCTCCTACCTCGGAAGTTCCCATAAAACAGTTTGGCTGCAGTTCACATTGTCATGTGAGTGTCATTTTTACGGCGGTACAGTG
The DNA here is from genome assembly GCF_045865225.1 of Trachurus japonicus. Taxonomy (NCBI): domain Eukaryota; kingdom Metazoa; phylum Chordata; class Actinopteri; order Carangiformes; family Carangidae; genus Trachurus; species Trachurus japonicus. The sequence goes on from NC_140922.1 coordinate 19,618,728, forward strand.
GAGCAGTGGTTAACACTGTCGCCTCACAGCAAGAAAGTTGTCGGTTTGAACCTGCTGTCTGTGAGAAGTTTGCATGTTCTCCCTGTGCCCGTGTGGCTTTCCTTTGGGTACTCCGCCTTCCTCATACAGTCATACAGTCCAAAGATATACACGGTTGATTAACTGGCAACTCCAAACTGCCCATGGGTTGTTTATGAGCCCTGTGATAGACCGGCGACCTGTGCAGCCTGTATCTTGCTTCTCAGCCATTGTCAGCTGTGATTGGCTCTAGTCCCCCTTGCCTACTCTCAAAGGATTAGCAGTATAGCTAATGGATCATCTTTATCGTCCTAGGATGTTGATGAGATCTGGTCTGAATGGACTGTTCTCAGATTTCTGCCCAATCTTCAAATGGAGATAGTGTCAGTCAGATTACATCGGAGCTTTGCAGTCTGAATGGCTGTGGTTTTGTTTAAAGGATTGTTACCACGGAGCAGATGGCCCTGGCTGGAGTGTGGACTCTTCTTCTAGTGTTAATGCTTTGTTTTTTCCCAGACCTGGAGAGACATGTGTTTGACTTTAGAGCTGGAGTTGGTCCCTCAGTGCAGCACTGTGGTCAGTTGACCAGTTAGGACAGGTTGAATACACAGGCAACTTGATTGGTGAACTGGTTTTGTCCTTTTGGAGGTCATTTGCTTACTTGCTGACTTACCAGTTTGGCTGTAATAAATAAATGAATGACTCAATGTGCATTATACATTTTTTTGGTAATTGTTCCATGAGGAATAATGCAATGAATGCAAATTTATTAGGCTATATGAGAAACAACTATTACTCTTAAATTGATGAAATGATTCTCTGAGCTGTGACTATTAAAATGAACAATAGCCACAACTGCAAAAAACTTTTCTTCTCCCCGTTAACCTGGTGCCTTTTCATGAGATGACGCATTAATTTCATCACTTGTGTATTAGCTTATCATTCCTTCATCCCCTGATCGTGGCAAATGCTGGCAGTTGAGCCTCATGGGAGGTTTGGCCCGGGGAACCTTTCTTTTGATGGAGCATGCAGGAATTTTTTTTTTGAGTTCACAGTCCCCTCCAGGAAACCAACAGCAAGGAGCAGTAAATCAATAGCTACGCAGTGTGGGCAAATGACAACCCGTTTAGTTTGGCGGCCTACTTCGTTTCACAACATGTGGCCTGGCCTTCTAAACCGAAGGCAGGGTCTCAGGGAGAAAATATTTCCCTGCACTAAATCAGATTTGGCAGCAGGTGGTCTGTGGAGTTGTGAGTGAGCTGCCTCTACACCTGCCAAGGACTGTGGAGCCAGAAGAAAACACTATTTCTCTCCACCCAGGTGACTCTCCTGCACCTCCCACTGGTTCAATATATCAATGGTATCTGGCTGGTTGTGAAGTGTCATCCATCAACATTGTAACATCTTCAAAATAATCATTCGTTACCAGGAGTGTAAAGGGGAGAAAAACAAAAATGCCATTTAGCAACTATATAAACCAACCGTACAACAAACAGAATTCAAATAATCCAAGGAAATATATATTTGAGGTAAATGTATTTTGGAAAAAAAGGCTCACAAAAGAATGATGCTGATTGTATTTGAAGTCCAATATATATCTTGGAGTGTTATTAAAGGTTACTGCTTAGAGTAACACATTTATGACCTTGATCCTTGTGAAGAATAATCCGTTTTGCCATGTGAAGTATCGGTGCACTCTAGGTTCAAAGTGAGGATGAAAGAGTGATCTGTGCAAAAAAAAAAGGCTAAGTCTCTGGCTTTCAAGAAACCGCTGTATGATATCCCTCTGGGCTAAAAACTTGTAGCATGGTTGACAGAAGAAAAATTAATTCCCATCATGTTCTTTAATCCACAACAATTTGTCCTAAGCAGCAAAGTCATTCTGAAAGAAAAAAAAGTGATATAAAGCCAAATGTAAGATGAATTATGCATGTGAAGGGCAAAACTCGATTATACTGTTATTTATCTGATTGACTGGTGCTATGGCAGTGAGGTTCAATTTCCGCTTCTCCGCTCACACTTCATAGCCTCTTACTCTCCGACAATCTCTAATCTTTACATTTCAAAAAAGGTACAGTGTCTGTTTTTTCCTACCTTTACCTTCCCTAGGCAGTCACGTTATATACTTAAGTGTGCCTCAAGAAGCCAGTTATAAACCTATAAAGATCCTTCTTTTCAGTCTTTAATAATTTGTTTCTCCTGTAAACCTCCTAAACGACTCATGCAGATATCCTGTGCCATAAAGTGAATAATTTGAATCACTCAAATAAAGTAGTTTTATAAGATGATTAACCTGTTATTACATTTCTCTATATAGATGAGATAAGACGGATAACTCGGTCACATAAGTCTAAAACAAGGTATGTGTGGCTGATGGCATTTCCCATATCAAATGAGAAGACTGTGACGAGCAATGAAATGGTACTCCCTCCCTCCTATTTGAGTAATGAAACCAGTGCTCTACTGTTACAGAAAGTGATGTAGCCAAATTGAAAATAAGATATTAGATTTACAACTTGTTTTCAGATATCTTTGGTGGCAGCTGTGAGTCGCTGAAAGTATGGTGATGTGCTGTTATGTGTTATGATGGTTTTGATCTTTTCACAGGATATGTTAATAAAAATGTTCCTTTATGGTTGCAATCCTTTATACTGCAAAGGCACAATCGGTATGCTTTTTGTGGTAAAATGTTTAGTTATGTGAAAAAAAAGAGAAAAATACCAAACATTCTCTGCAGTGTTAGGGATAGTTCATAATTTTGGCAAATTGGCCCATTGCCATAATCCCTATAGTCATGGCAGTAGGTTCATTACCTTTATTTGTCGGTGTAAGCTATTTTTAGAACGGCTGAGCGGAGCCGCGCGCTGCTCAGAGCTACGCTATGGAGGCTCATGGGATTTCTTGGTTTCCCTCAAATACACAATCAATCCAACACAACGCTGTCTTGGAAATGTTCTGACCTGCACATGAGATAATAACGGAACGTTACGAGACAGAGTTGTTTTCAAGGCAAATGCAGAGACTGCTTGCCGGAAAACTGCCCTCGACAAGAACGCGCATCAGCTGTTTCGCATGAATTTACCTCGAAAACAACTCGTAACGTTCCGTTATTATCTCATAGCGTGGTGAATGTGCAGGTCACAACTTGTCCACAACAGCGCTTTGGAGTTGTTGGATTGTGTATTTGATGAGTTTGATGAGGGAAACCAAGAAATCCCATGAGCCTCCGTAGCGTAGCTCTGAGCAGCTCACGGCTCTGCTCAGCCGTTCTCAAAATAGCTTACACCGACAATTAAAGTTAACGAACCTACTGCTATGACTATAGGGATTATGGCAATGGGCCAAATTGCCAACATTTTGAACTATCCCTTTAACCGAATATGTCCAGGTTTAGACTGTTAAAATGACATGATGTGGTCCATGAAATTGTAACTAAAATCTTCCCCTTTGGCATATAAGTAAATCAGTTAATTAGGAGAGGAACTGTTTATAGATTACTATAATTATAGATTTATGACATTTATGACAATCAACAGTACGTGCACGGTTGGTTTGTAATTTTTATGTTTTCTACTCAAACATCAATCATTCCAGTTAGTGATGAAAAAATGTTTTGGCTTTTGTGAACCTTTGTGCAGAAAAAATGGTTGTGTAGGTAGTGATGGACTGACATTTTGAATGGTAAAGACGAACATAGTGTGGCTGTATTTCACATGACTTTGACTTTGACATTGCACACAACTGTCTGCACAGTTTTTTTTTGTAAGTGAGAACGTCAAGTAACAACCTCCTCTTATTTTGGCATCCTCCATTGACAGTAAGTGGACTTGCCACACTTATTAGAGTGTGGAAGCATTGTCACATTGCTTTTAAGAGCCTATAGATGCCTGAACTATTGCTCCCCAACCTTCCTCAGATTATTCAATCTCACAGTCCTATTGCGGGCTCAAGATAAGATGGAGAATCCATGCAGTGGAGGCTTATCTGAACTTAGCACACACTCTCAGGAGTATGGGATTTCACTACAAATTCCTTCACCGCACTTCAGGTATGACCCAATTAATGTGAGAATTTACTGCCTTTGCCTTTCACCCCCTGCCACATCAATAAGCGATAAGGTTTCAGAATAACGGCAGAGTGGGAACTTCTCACATAAATATCAGAGCTGTTTCTTTAAGACATAAGTTCTCACTATATTTACTATTATATTAAACCTTTGTTTTAGCTTTTTTATATTTTAATAACTAGATTGGCGCGGTATTCGAACCGGGGTTGTCTGCAGCGAGGACTATAGCCTCAACACATGGGGCGGGTGCTCTACCAACTGAGCTTAACACCGCCCCGGTTATTTTTTAAATTTTATTAGCTCTTTATGCCATCAACTCATTGGGGCGTGTCGACACGTGCAGAAAATTAATACACCCGTAAGTGTACACAGTGTCCCAAATTAACTGTTTGACTCACCAGCCAAGTGGACTGGTAGATGAAAAAATCCACCAGCCAATAGGGGTGGTCAGTTGGTCCAATTTCCCGATTCGATTACGATTATTGAGGTCTAGTTTCGATTACCAACTGATTTTCGATTACCAACCGATTTTAATCGGAATAATAATCGATTTTGGGAAATTTAATAATCGACTCATAATTGCCCATTTAATATTTGCGATTAATCAATAATCGATTTTTTTCACCACCCTTACTGGCCAAGCATATTTACCGGCCAGAATAATACATTGCCTTTTTGTGTGACATAGGCTATACATTCATTTTCATACATATGAGAACATTCACTGATTTCTGCTGTGTATACAGTAATGTTACATACAGAAAATTTGAAAAGTAACTATACTGAATAACATGAAGTAAGTTTTTAATTAAATCACTTATTTTTTTACTTTTGCAGTTTGGATGAAAAAAAGGACTCACTCTGGGCTAGAAATGAACAGTAATTTCATTTTCGTGCTGGTCTGCTCTGACAGGCAAGAAATCCCAGTTGGTATCTTGGGTCAGACGTGGGGGGGGGGTCTGAGCAGTGTTTTAGGTCGGCACAGTTGAACTTGACGCACGCTTGTGTCAGTGTGAACACAACAGTCGCTTTGGGCGAAGCAGCAAAGCGGCTGCACCGTGACCGTTTGTTGTGTGACTGCGGCTGGACCTCGATCCTCACTTTTCTTTTCTTTTTTTTTACTGGCAGTGTATGGTACTGATGAGCACGGCTGCAGCAGCCCATCATAAGCACGTGTTGACATGTTGTGGCCATGGATCTATTATAAGTTAATATAATACATCCACGGTTGTGGCTGGCTGCTACTCCAATGTGTCTGCCTGCGCTGTGTGTGTCCACCTAACCTACGTGGCTCTATTCCAGCCACATGATTCGGTTCGGCGCAGAACAACTCTCATTATCATTGGCTATTGTATGTCAATCATGGACATATCGACTTTCTACCGACCGTGTTTCATATTTCTATTTAAGAAAAGTTATTTCGATATCACCCAGCCCTTTACCCGCCAGTGTGACAGATAACGTCTGCGATTTACTCACCATTGGTGCTATACACTATACAAATTTGTTAATAGTCCATCAACTGGTCGGGGAATGAAGCATTTTATCTGGAACTAACCAACTCACTCAGGGTGCCTTTGGACAGACACGGTTCTGGCTCAGGTTCTGTTCTGGAGTCTCACAACCTTGGTATGTTGAGGTGCGTTCACAGTGGACCTTTTATTTTTGTCGCTGGTGACAAGTTTAAGTCAAAGCAAACTGGCAACTGAGCGATAAATCGTTGGGGCTCAGAGCGACAGAGCGAAAAATCGCTTGTCGCTTTCCTCTGCATTACTCAAAATCTTTTGTTTTTTTTTGCTTTCCCAGCCTTGACCAAATCTTCCCCAAATTCAAGGATAAGAATTACTTCACTTTATGAAGCCCCAAAGGGAAATTCATACAACTTGTTCTTTCATGAACTGCTTTCTATATTTTCTTGAAATTCTGTATTTGTCCATATCGCCACAGACCGCAATAAATTATTTTTCTCCAGGTTGTACTCGCTGCTTTCTCCTCCTTCCTCGTCTTCACAGGGTACATACGGCACACCCACAGATGATGTCACGGTTCGCAAGGAAGAACCAAGTATTTTTTGGTTTCCTTGAGAACCGACTTTTCAGGTTCTGATTCTGAACCTATTATTTTTTCAGTCCGAATGCGCTGGCCGGTTCAAAATTGGGGGAAGCCCTGCCGGTGTTAAACCCCTATCAGTATTTCTCCATGCAGGCAAGCTGCAAAAAATATTTTATTACTTCGCCTATCAGCTGTTTGGGTCAGACTCTTCTTCTATGGAAAAGGCTTAACATGAATGCCATAGATAACTTTTCTTAAGGCCAAAGTGAACCTTGGCTATTGCCTGGTTAATGCTGAAGCCTTTACTCAGCGAAAGCTTGTTTGTTAGAAAAAGAAGCACCACGTTCATATTCATGATTTCCCAACAGTATTTCAGAACATCCCTTATAACACATTCAAAATGTGTGATATAACCCTTGGTGAGTGATGTATCTCTGTGCTATAATGTTGTGGAATTTTCAATATACAGATAACCAGCATGTTCTTCTCTTTCTCTTGCTCTTGGATGGCAGAAACACAAACGTTAAACCATATTGCTAGGTAATGCAGCTCTACAAATTGCATGCTAATTACTGTATATCCACTAGCTTGTAAGGTCTGATCAACTGTTCATTCCAATTATGGATTTTCTTCATGTTCAGAGACATGTTAAACAAAGTACTACTAAAGACTTGGCTGAAGCATCTTGGATGTTTTTCTGCACAGTGTGATCATTATTGACATTAGTGCTAATCTGAGGGCAGCCGGAGCAGCTGCCTGGGAAAAAAAAGAGAAAGGATTGCTGGCACAAAAAGAGCCCCAGAGCCTGGACAAAAATGCCATGACTGATGGTCAGAGGCTGAACCAGACCTAAAACTCACTAATTAGCTAAAATACGCACTCTTTGGATCCAAAATTGACAACAACAATATCTGAACCACACCCCACAAAGAACGCCCTGACAAATTTAAGAGCAGAAAACTTGGATTGTTGGTGATGGGTGTAGTTTACTCTTCACTTCCTGCTACTCACCTTAATTAAAATTATGCTTTATGAGATTGAGAACATTCGCCTTCATTCAATCTAGTCTTTTAGCCCTACATGCTTGTTCACAGTCCAGGTGATTCGGTCTGCAGCCAATCCCATCATGTACTGGGCAGAATCCAGCAAAACACACTGGACTGGTTGTCATGTCCGAGTTAAATCTCTTATTTTTGAACATTTAATGAACAGGTTACCGATCCAGCTTAGTACTTGTGTGTTGGGAATTTGGAAGTAGGTCCAGCAAAATGTGTGGAAAAGATCATCAGCAATCATCTCTGCTGTAAAAGTCAAACCTCAGAGTAAAACTACTTTTTTGGGTCCTATTTTTTGATTTTGTGTCCCTGTGATGCTTTTCTGCTAGGTGCATCTTTGTGTGAGTGGGTGGCTTTGTCTGTATAAGTGGTTTTCTGTGTGTATGTGTGTTTGCACCCATGGATAGAATTTAGCCTAGATACACCTTGTATCTTGGGTAACAATCAATGCCAAGCAGAGGAGAAGTGCACAAAAGAATTAGACAGCCAAAGGAAATGAACCAAATTCAATTTCAGCCCAGGCCACTCAAGCTGTCTGCCACATAAAGCCAAGACTTATTATGAGATGGGCACCAATGTCATTATTATTCAGACCTGATGAGGTGCCCTCTATTTAACGGAGCCTTTCAATTTAGTTCACCTAACAACAATCCTTGCATTAGGAAGTTGGTTTGCCTCAGTATTTTGATCACCTGCTATTTGACAAGAGTGGCGGTTTCAAAAAATAAGAATACACTGATCTTGTGAGGTGTGTGCAGATGATGGTGATTGATTGATTTAGATAAGAAATGAACCTTATTTCAAAGGCACCTGTGTGTTACTTGTATGCTAACGATCCTGAATAAGTAAAGCGATGAGTCACTTGGCTGCCATAGATTCAGGAAATTGGTTTGTCGTAGTGTAACAAAAGGTTTGTGTGTGGCACATAATTGCTTTAAACCTGAAACTTTTGTGACACACTCACACACATAACACAAAGACGGAAGTGTGTGGCTGAGGCTCAATAGCCTATAGAAAGACGTTTGATGACTTGAAAGGTGGTGTACTTCAGAGCTTTTCTGATAAAGTGATGAGAGCGTATGAGGTTTGTTTAATAGAGGATGGATTTATTATTTTTTTTGCAAAAGTTCGATAAAATTTCAAATACCCTGTCAACAAAGCGTCGCGTAAAAAAACTGATGTGATTTTAATTAGGTAGCATCCAATTAGGAACCTCCACTGACTCAACATCTGGAGAGCAGTTGCCAGCAGTTACCAAAAGTGTGTGTGTGGTTTGTTGAATAAGACAAGTTGCCTCTTATCATGGATAATTTTCACTCTGCATATATGCTGACACAAAATAAAACTGTTATGCCAAACAAGCTTGCAGATGAAGGTAAATCCCCTGTTGTGCAGTCATTTAAATCATTCCCATAGACATAAAATGTTGTGCAATGTTTTGAAGTTCTCAGGAGGTCCAACAGCTCAGTAAGTCAGTAACACAAACTTGACACTTGCTGCTATACTTATAGTAGTTTCCTTTTAGGCAACAGACTCAATTCACATGCACCATTCTCTCTTTCTGTTCTGCCTCTCACATTTTAGGAAAGACTTTAAATTAATCCTGCTTTTTTGTTCTATGAACAATATTCCATTGGAATTGTTGCACAATTGGACAGTTTATTAGACACAGATGGCACCATCAAACTTGATTGATGATTAATGATATCAATTGGTATTCTACTATTTGGGCTTTTCAGGTCCAGTTTGCTAATTTTACTTACAGGATTAGTAATGTTTTATCATTACTTTCATTAACAATAAATCTGCTTCTTCTGCATAATTGAAGTCTATATTGTTGCCAGTGTTTCTCCACTCTCCACATGTTCGTATGATAGTATGATATAATAGTTGCCAAAACACTATTAAATTGTAATTGATCACAAATGTTTTAAATTTGTAAATTACGTTTTTTGAACACTGCAGAAAGTCCAACACCAGTAAACACAGTTATTGGGTCACACACATTTGTTGAATTGAAAACAAGACTAAAATTATTGCAAATTGAATTCACTTATTTTGTAATCACACTGGTCCTTGTGAAATGTATTAGCATGATGTCAGTAGACCACTACTGACAAGGCACATGTCTTCACTTAGTCTGGACACAGTAATCCTTCACATTAATGAATAGTGAAGAGAAATGTTAAGACTTAATTAAGTGTCCAAGCCCTCAGCTATGCAGGGGTAGGATGTCAAACCCCCTTATTCACTTATGCACGCTGGATCCTTAATGCACTACGTCATGCTAAGAACTTCCAAAAGGAAACCCTGCCAGAGGAGCTTCCCACAGGGACAAGACACTTAAACTGAGATCCATGCCTGTCTGCAGACCAGTCATGACAAGGCCTGTACCCCTGGTGCTGCAACCACAAGATGAGCAAATTGAAAGTCACAGCACTGAGTTCAACATCTGACAGGCGCAAGAGGTCAGGACTCAGCTCAAGGCACTTGTTTACAGTAAGAATGGAAACCAATTCAGCCTGCGTTGAACTCTGGCCTTACTGGTAAATAGCTTGTAGTTCTGCTGTTTTTCAACCTGTCTTAGTAAGTAGTAGAGTAAGTTAGTAAGGAGTAAGTAAATGCCTTTATGGATTTATTTGTAGAGTGATTTATACATCTTTTAAGCCATACATCGTCTTTAGAAAAAAAATGTCATATCATCTTTTACTGCAGCATTGGTCACTGGCCTCCAATTAACTCTGACATGTCAAGTCATTGTAATACCATCTTTTGTTTACCACCTTCTATAACTGATATGGCACTTATATTAATGATCTACACACAGCTGTTTTAGAAGTACAGGTGTACTGCAGTAATGAACTTGACAATTTCCATTCTGTCAAGAAAGTTTTCTGGAAAAACGAAATTAAAGCATTTTTCAGCAGATGTAGTTGATCGAATTGATTAAAATAAAAAAATTCTCTTCCATTTAGCTGCACTTTTAATACAGCTGACCCTCATGCTTTTGGCTGCTATAATAACTTCAGTGCATGCAGTTGGATACAAGTTTATTTTTAATATGTTTCTGTGTAGAGCCCCGGAGTACTACAAGCCGGAAGTTGCAGTAATTGCCTGTTCATTTTTTTTTGCCCGATAATACAAAAAAATATTTTTCTTCATTAAATATTTTCTTTATCTAAGAACAACAGCCAGAACAGCTGCTTTAAAACAAAGCAGCAGTAATCCACATTAATATTCATAGTAATTAAATCCTCAAAACCTTCACACCATCAAAATTAGCAGGCGATTTATAGGAAAATAGAAATAACCACAGGGATTCTGGCAATATATACTTTACAGTTGTATAATTGTTTGGAATGAAATGAGCTACAGTGCTGAAACAATGAGTCAATAATCACACACAAATTTGGTTTGACAATTATCATGGAAGACATTTAAAAGGAGAAGTATCAAGTACTTTTGCACATGCATCTTTGTCTCACATCACTGGAAAGTTCACTACCTGTGGGTGACTGATGTCCCTTTGGCTTCTTACTAGGGCTGCCCCCGACCAAAGATTTTCTTGGTCGACCAGTAGTCGGCCTTTAGGCCTCCCCCACGGTCATATTAGTCTCAAACATCACACAGCTTATGAATTTGATTAATAGTTAACTGTCTCACAACCGCAATATCACAGGGACCTGCCATGTAAAATAAAACAACTGACAGTGCGTGAGTGTCACAACTTCCTGTATCTGGCCCCTCAAATTATAAACCCTCTGTCCTTTCCTACACAGTTTAGACATATAGATTTTGACTTAATTTTGACAAGACAAGGCTCCAAATGTTTTTTTTTCTTCTGCAACCAATCATCCAATGATATTTAGGTCGACTAATGACTTCCTGGTCGACTAACGCTTAGTTGACTATTTGGAGGTAGCCCTAACTATTACATACAACAACTTGAAAATACGTTCAATTTTAAGCTCCATGATGCTTTATAAAAATATATAAATATGAAAAAATATATTGAGGAAAGAACATCAATGGACGTCAGCCAAAGTACCCGGTCTGGAGGCAGACTCGTTTTTCATTAAGATTAACTGTGTAGCGGGGGCGGCCTATCTCTCTATGCCTCCAGCTGACACTTGTCCCACTCCTCCAGCATTGGTGTGTGTTTGTGACTGTGCACGTGTGCATCCCTGCATGTATGGTTGTGTGTGTGTGTGTGTTCCAGTTGCTATCAAACAATGGGAGTGTTATCAGACATTGCCAAAGGCATATGAACGAATCAGACGGGAATACAGACCCAAAATCAGCATGTTCCTAAGGGAACAAAGAGTTTCTACTGAGAGCCAAAATATAAGGAAGTAATCTTGTTCTCTTGACCTGTTTTCACGAATGAAATGCCATCGTTTATGATACAGTAAACCTTGTGTTATATCTGCAAAGAAACATTGTCATGTAAAAGTTGTTAACTACTTTGCCAGTTTTCAAACAAGTCCCTGAACAAAGGTAAAGCTGTCGGAAGTGATATGAACAACATTTTATGGAATAAGCTCTTTGTTCCTATTGTGCAGTGAAAAAAACACTGCAAATTTCATGCTGTATCAGTTCAGTAAAAAGTTTTCTTTTTATGCACTTAAATGATTGTTGACCACAACAAAAACTCAAGAGCAAACTCACTGGAGCACTGCTCTGATAAACTGTTGTGCGTCATGTTGCTCCAGCAGCTGCAGACACTGAACAACTCCGTCCCACTGGAGTCCAACTTTTCTTTCCCCCAGCTTTACTTCACTTCTCAGTAGGAGCAGAATTGGGATTACTGGCTCAACCTCACCTACTTCTAAGGTGCATGAAGATGAGTAAAAAGTCAAGACTCCCGCAACACTTGTGATATAAATAACAACTTTATTGTCAGATTAATGGCTTGTAAGGATTTTACATTGGGCGGATTAGTGAGAATGGTGAGACTCAACATTATAGTCTGTAAATGATTCCACACCAGAGGTGACACTTTAACATTGTGGAGAGCAAGGGCTTTACTTCTAGAAGAGAGAATGGCTGTCCTGTCTCTGGCAGCTTACCATATAATAGTTGTAAGCAAACTGAATTGAACATTGACACCAAATACATTAACTTTAACAATTCATTTTACAGACAAAAGGCGGAAGCCAAGGTCGCAGGGAAGAGGGTTTTTGTGAAGTTACAAAATAACATGCATTCAGATGTAGCTCATAGCATCCTTGTTAGCTGTGTTTTGCACTTGACCTGACCCAGATTGCTATTGTCATGCTGTACCAGTGACCTTGAAAACCAAATGACTAAACTACATGCTGTGTGGATTTGTGCCTCAATACTTATGTCAGACTACATTTTGTCGCTCTCCTTCATCTTGAAGGAATCTTTCAACCAATTAAGCTGCTATAATTCATTATATATTTCTTGTCTCGTAGTGGGCTTCTCTTAGAGCTGCATCAGTGTCCTTTGCCTTTTATTTGATGGCTCTTTTCTTTTTTAAATTATTTTTTCTTGTACTTTGTCTACACTATTCATCTCTTTCCAGGTAATAACAATTTGGTACCAAAAACAAAAGGACCAACCTTTGAAGTGAGCATCAGTGAATTACGAATTTAGTTTTAATATCGTTATTAGTCAAAACAAGCTAACGTTAGCCTTTGGTAACATTGTTTGTGGAGATTTTCTACAACAGTTACCAGCTGTCACAATTTAATAATGATAGAAGTACCTTGGGAGGTACTACCACCACCACCACCACCACACAGTGAAGCAGGTTGGCAGTGTTTCTTCGTGGATCCTTCAAGTATGAGAAGTCAAATGAAGTCAGTTTTATTTATATAGCGCTACGAGAGTTGTTATCTCACAGAACAGGTCTAGACCAGACTCTTTAAAATGTTATTTACAGAGACCCAACATTCCTCCATGAGCAAGCGACAGTGACAGTTTATTGTATACTTGAATAGAAGTTTAGTGAGGGTTCATTGTTCCTTTTCCTTCTCAGGATTCCTCTCAAGGGAGTTTCAGTAGATGGTGCAAAGAATTTGCAGAAGTTCAAGACATTGTTAAAAGGAGTGTTTTCCTCACAGGCCTTCCTCCTGAGTCATTACAGGTCTGTGAGCTGTTTGTGCACTGCCTGTCTAAGCAAGAAGAAGCCACAGGCTCCAACTCCAACACTTTCAAAGACACAATGGGCACTTATATTGAGAGGACATCCCAATTATTTTGAAAGAACCTATCTGACAGAAGAATTACATTTACTAAGACTTCACTCAACTTCTTTTTTCATCACTGTGATTATTTTCAAGATTTGACGAAGGCAAATATTTGACAGTGATAATATTGGGAAGACAATTGTAGTTCCTGGAAATGAATTGTGTAATTGGTCATCTATTTCCAAACAGTTTGACTTCTCTAGTACTGTTATAGAAAACGCAAGCTGAAAGACAGCCAAGACTTACATTTGAATCTCAGGTGTTTAGAGAAACCAGACATCTGTATACAGCCTTAAAAAATATATAGGCCTATATTATATATTTTCATTATTTCTGTTTCTGGTCTTTTGAGAAAAGGATTCATGTTTCTTTGAAGCGACTTGAGGAAATGTTCCACAGATGGTAGCTAATGCAGTTGTTTAGAAAAGTTTACACCTTTTTGGTGTTTGTCACACTTTTTTCTTGCCATATGTTATATATTAGCACTAAATCTGACAGGTTTTTTTTTTTGCCTGCCTTGCAAGACGGCTCTCTTACATCCACATGGCTTCATTCGGGTGATATATAGCCATTGCTCTGTCCTTCCATTTATTCTCCACATGCCAGGCCATTGTTGGTGGACAGAATTAAACTCACCATACCACATATCCTCCTTTTAAACAGCCAGGAAAAGCACTCCACTTAATAAATACTAATGTTCTCCACTGGATAATTAAGACAAATGTTTACTCAAATGCTTTTATGCACTCAGAGCTGCTGCTACTGTGTGCCAGTGACCGGCCGTACATATACTGTTAAGAGATGTATTGCAACAGACAAAGTGATGGGTGTGTGGAGTCCCAGTAGAAGCAATGTGTGTTGCCCTCTCCTTTCATTTTTGATAGTTGGGAAGTACAAAAATCATTGTCATCGTCTCTAAGAAGAGTTAATGCTGTTTTGGTTCAGTCTTTAAAATCTCCCCTTACTCTCTTTTCTCTCAGCCATTTGAAACTGACAATAGATGGTGTAAGCCCTAGCTTAATTACAAGCATCAATTACAAAGAGTTGGCCAAAGAATGTCTGGCATTCTGAAAGATGACAAAACAGCTTTGATTTCATTTCTTAAAAGGTGTCTTTTAACAAGTTACAGTACAACTTCCTGGAGTAAAGAATAAATGTCTACTCTGTGTTTCCTCTGTACAAGTTTCAGGTCCTTCTGAGCCTCTACAAAGACCACTCTTTAAAAGGAAATAGGAGTTGGGAGGCAACAACAAGATGAGCAGACATTTTGCCACCTCTTTGCTGTGAAAGACATGTTCATTATTTAGCTAAGAATTTACTGCAGAATCTCAGCTTGCAAAATCTTAAGTGGACCAAAGCTGAAACCTTCCATAGAAAATGCCACAAAACTGAACAGCAACAGAGATGGATGTATAATGTACACATTTGTTGTGAAACAAAAGAGTCAGGCTGTCAGAGATGTGTTTTGGTCATGAACCTTTTCTAAAGGATCCTGTGCTCCAGGTTAGGGTTCTTCCTGTCGGGTCATGAAACTTGGACTGTACACCATCCAGCCGTGAGTACCAGGTGTGGCACTCGGGCTCTGGAACAAACTTACTACTAATATATAGACTGCTGAAAATGTTTAACAATTTAAGTATTTGCTGAAAACTTACCTCTTCTCCTTAATTTCACACGCAATTGAAATGCACATATTCAACCCGAGTTGAAAGTCTGATCAGGCCTGTACAGCCCATTAGTCAACAGTGGTTGTAAATTTGTTACACAAATAAATTTGACTTTGACTAAACTGAATGTAAACACAACTTAGTTCATTTGTTTTTAGGTCTTACAGTAAAGATAGTGTATGTGACATTCCCATAAAGACTGAAAAACACTGGTGTCTGAATTGTTAAAACTGAATCAACACTACATCAGCTTGTTGGTGGGGATCATAACTAAAAGTGCTCTGACATGCCTTTTTGTGGACAGAGACACTGCTGGAATCTTTTCTAAGGGGTAATGTGGTGGAAAATAAGAATCAGGGAACTTGGAACTGCCCGATATGCATTGGTTTAGAATAAGAGAGGCTCGATGAAAGGTTAATGGTTGCCATTTCGCCACTGTTTGTTCATTATTCAAATGCCAAACAGGCAAACTTTAATCAACGCTGAGCGCAGCACAGACGGGTGACGTGCCTCTTTCTGAATATGTTCATTAGGTTTCTCATGTATTATTAAAGTAATCAGACCACCATGTCCCTGCATTCATGTTGAAAGTGGAGAGAGGATTTAAGTTTGTTACTCACTTTCCAGGGGCAATAAAATGATTCTCCATTGAAATGATAGTGTGTACAAGTAGAGGTACATGTGTTCTTGAGAGAAAGTGTTCAGTAGTGTGATTGACATGATGAGAAGGAAGTTTTTGCACTTTCCTTCCCTGTGTTGTGTTATGTGCTGAATTGTTTCTTTGGTTACACATCAAGGGAGAGAGAACCTTAAAGCAATATTCAAATATGATTCAGCAGCAATTTATAATAGACTGCTATCATTATGTGGCTGTGTTGTATTTCAGTAACTCAGCCTATTGACAAATATTTTGCACATATTTATAAATAAGCTGAAGTCTTTCACTGATGTTAAAAGTAAGGAAAGAAAAGCAACTCCTGTTTCAACACTTACTGTTTAATCATTTTCTTAAATCATTATTTACATCAAAGCTACTTTGGAAAATAGTCCCTGCAATGTACCATTAATAGATTGTTTCTTATTTACCCTGGGATTGACAGGTATCCTTACCTTAAAGCAGAAGTAAGCGATCCGGTCGTTTTGTCTAACTTCCTGTCAGCAGATGTTAGCAGTCCCCGCCCTCGTCCCTACGTCACCACATTCACGCGCATCCCTTGGCTACACACACAGAGAAGACCGCCCCTTCATGCCGTTCTCTCTCCTCATTGGATAAAGGTTGTAGGATACAAGGAAAGTTTTCTCCTCGGCTTACAGCAGAGCAGAGTGACTGACAGACTCGTGTTTCGGACCAAACACTCTATGTAAGTGATTGCTGTCGGAAGATATAACTATTTAAGACTTATATTAACACAAATATTCCACTTACTTCTGCTTTAAAGGGACAACGAGGAGTTTTGGAAAAGCGAAGCGTTTTCACACTACATGTATGAGCTTCCGCGCGCACTGTGAAATTCTTTGATCGGCACAAGACAGACTCATGTTTTCATTCATCAATAATTAAAGTCAGAGGTTCGAAGACGATCACATACCATCGTAGTTCGACCATAAACGGCGATTCGGCGGCGTTATTCTCATGACTCGCCACAAAACTGAAAGTAAAGAAAGCTGGTCGGCTCGACCAGCATCTCCGCCACCACTAATAATAACAAAATAACGATAGAGACAAAACGATATATTTATCGAAAATGGGCCCATTAACAAGTGTGGGTAGCGTAGATTCATCCACATTAACGTGAGACTTTTTTTTATAACCAAATAGAAACTCCTCGTTGTCCCTTTAAGTTTCACTTTGTTCTTTTTTGTTGAAATTACACACTTGTTCAGTTTGACATACTCTAATAGTATTATTATAATTTTATTTGCCCTTTTAAAAGCCAAAGTGAGACAAAGCACTGTAACCATATACTGCAGTCACCAATAGTTGATGAATACAATATAAAAAGTAAAATGCTATGGATCATTATACTACAATATAAAAAGTGAAATGCTATGGGTTATTATACTACAGTATGATCAGTAACATTCTTATATTGTCAATAATGTTTTACACATCAGTAAGAGACTTATGAGATGTTCTGTTGATGGTACCAGGCAGAAGACCTTTGTGAAAAAGAACATTCCACAGGACTAGTAATAACTAACAACTTAAAAATAATTAGGTTTTTCCCCACTGCTGTCAGAATTTGATCAGCATACCTTACCCTAACCCTGCAGAGCTTGTTGTTGAGAGATGTTTTCATAGGTATTTTGTTTTCTTACATAGTGTTAAACTTGCATCAACAGTTATTACAACAGCTGCTCTGTTTGTGTGAAGAGGAAAATTACTGCCGATCTCTTTGATGTTTCTGCCTCCCAAACAAGCAATTGCATGTGAGATCTTATCGATGTCAGATCATCATACGATTTGCAACACTTTGGGCATTAAAATTCAGTGCAATGATGGCTCTGACACACAACATTTTGATTAAAGTATCCTGTACAAATATCGTTGGGCACTGGTAGGTAATCAATTATTTGCTGTCAAAGATTAACAAATATCATTGTTGAAATATTATTCAATAACCTCAGAATTATAAAAGGGATAGTTCAACATTTGGGCAAATTGGCCCATTTCCATAATCCCTATATTTTTAGGAGTAGGTTTGTTACCTTTAATTGTCGGTGCAATCTATTTTTAGAATGGCGTGGCAGAGCCGTGAGCTGCTCAGAGCTACGCTACGTAGGCTAATGGGATTTCTCAGTTTCAAACTCATCAAATACACATCCAACAACTCAAACGCTCTTGTGGACAAGTTGTGACCTGCACATTCACCACGCTATATGAGATAATAACGGTAACGGGTATACACAAAACATTTGGTTGGAAGAAGGAAAAGACGAAAAATGACATTACGACAACGCTCAGTGGATTTATTAACCCACATCAGTACATAAACACTGACAAACATGAAGTGTCATGTGCTTAACTGTGCTAGTTAAGGTTAAGCCCTGTCAATTGAAAGAGAGGTTCTTCCAGTGTGCTGCCTTGTGAAGTCCAGTGAGCTGCAAGCCTGTGTCATCCTGGTGGAATACAGGCCTGTCTGCTTCCAAGGTCTCTGAGGAGGTCACCAATTGCTCTTGTATTCCTAGCTGTTCGATGTTAATTCTGCATCACAACCTTCTTCTTTGTAAAAAAAAAAACAGCTGATAGACTTTGCGCCATAGCCACTGGCACTGAATTAAACTTGATCACTTCTGACTAATCTTTAACAGGCACTAGTGTGGCTGACATTGAGAAATAGTTCAGTGCAGCAGTCTCCTGTGTGCAGGCCTGCAGGGAAGAGCTGTTGTAGTGTAGTTACCCACAGCTGGAGTTGAGCCAGAAAGAAATGAGGGGGGCACAGCTGGGTAAGAGCTGGTTGTTCTCTCCCTGAGTGGGTTTCACACCCAGGTGCAAAAGGTGAAGGATTCTGGGGTGTGTGGTATAGCCACCATTTGAATGGACTGATGTACAAATACATGACAATAACCTGACCTTAGAAAACTTATCTTCACTTCTTCATCTTTAGGTCTTGAAATGTGTGAAAATTGTAGACGGAATACCTGTAATCTCTCAGCCCCCCTCCCGCTGACTTTTCAGGAGAATAATACATGACTCTGTATGTCAATAAGAGTTTGACTACGACTTGACGGCCTCAGAGATGGAAGTGTAAAACTATCTGCTGCTCTGTGATGACAAACAAGTGTGAAGGGCAAAGCAGGTGATGAGTGCTGCATGATTAGGCCTACATGATGGCTGGAAAAAAGGAGCACTTGAGGAGACCTTGTTTTGTTTTCCGTCAAGACTACCTGCCAGAAATCAAGTACTTGACTCCCAGATTGGGGGCAAGAGAGAAAAAAAGAAAACATCTCTGCAATGAGCAAAAGTCTGCAGCCAGTAATAGGATGTCGGAATATTTGTCCCACCCAGTGAAATCTCCAAAGACAACTCTTAAGATGCACCAAAATTTAATCAACATATTGAATGAGCTGTTACTGCAGTCAGTGAGTGGCACATTCCACCAAACATGGTTTACACACTGGAGAGTTGATAAAGCACAAGGCATTAGCATTAAAATGAAAGTTAAAGGCAAACTCCTGCTGAATATAAATCTTGACGAGGAATGTATCCACTGACGGAGTCCATCTTTTGTAATTAAGGACGAATGTGTGGGAAATGTGCGAGGAGGACAGAGGAGATGGAAGACCCGCTCAGAAAGATGAATGCTATTATGGAGTGAGAGTGAGACGGCTGGTCTGGAATAATAACTTCCTCTGCCACATTATGTTAGTGCACTTCTGATAAGATCATTGGAAAATGGCAGCTGTTGGAAATAATGCAATTCATTCTGTGTTGCTGCGGGACACTACAGGGCCCTAAATGAAGCATGTCTTCTATTAGACCCCTAAAGAAACAAACTAATAGCCCTGCAAAGACTTGCCATTTATAATATGACTATAATTCGTATGATTCATTAAGCAGGAACAGAAAACGATAGTATACTCTGATTAGAATAGTCCTCGGGGGAAATTCGTATGTTAATTTATTCTGAAATCTCTCATTGACTAAGCAACTTGTTGTGATATTGTGTAGATTAACTCCCCAGGTCACATTGTATTGTAGTCCCATATTGTTTCTGCATTATGTATATTAGATTAATGTTGTTTACATATGTTTAATAATTTGGCCCAGTTTTGTCATCGCAGAATTAACCCCTACTACCTAAAACCTATGCTGAGCTCTGACACTGGTTGTGATAGACCATTTTACTGACTTTTCTTCAATTACTGTGTGTGTGTCACATACAGTATATAAAGACTTGGATATTGAACTTTTCTTATTTGTTTTGAAATTCTTTGCAGTCGTGAGTTAGGTATATTTGTTGTCTAACAGAAGAGATGAGAGCCGTAAGCTGTCTGCACTCAGTCAACCTAACTTGTCAGGCTTTCTATGCTGTAGTCGTGTGATATTACATCCTTGTAGCACTAAAAATTTTGAAGGGAATGAAAGTTTGTTGTTGTGTAGCAACCCTATCACTCTGAATTTTTTATGTCTTGTTTCTTCAATGCCTCTGTTGAAATGATGAATCTGTAGATAAAGGCTATAGATTTTACCGAAAGCTGTTTTCAGGCAGTGGATCTGTTCGCAAAAGCGTTTTCTTATTTTTTCATATTAATGAATCTTCAAGATCAAATGTCATCCAGACTAGGGGTGGAAATTGGCAAGGACCTCATGATACGATGCGTATCATGATACTTGATTCATGATACAATATTGCGATATCCAAATTTTGCGATATTCTACAGTGGGAGCCATTCAAACTTTCCCCTGTTCCATGGCTGCTATGGCAAGCAAGAGAGTCAAATCTCATCACAACCTTTAGCATTTTTGAAACTTTTTTGAAACTTTATTTTATGCATTTTTAAAAATTTTATTCCGCAGTTTTTTTTCAGCTTCCTGCCACAAAATTTCATTACACCCCTAGAAATCAACAATATTATTTAAGCCCACAATAAAGTGACAAGAGAAGGCCAACAACATGGAATTTAAATATTGACCAACATTATCCTCAAAACTACAAATTCCTTTCTTTGAAATTCTTGTGATTAAGACAACACTGTCCTGCAGGAAGGAGAGCTGCATATTGGTATCAGAGGCCAGACTGGTTGGTCAGGGGTTCATCCAATGACAATCTGGACTGAAACCGCATGGAGCTGGTTTTGAATGAATCAGACACAGGGTGAAAGAAAAGCAACGCATATTTGGACAAAAGTCTTCTGCAACATTTAATTTCTATTGTAGAAAAACATTTAATGTGTGTATTTGACAGTGGATTGAATGAAACATTTAGAATCAGGTCATGAAGATAATTTCATGAATTGATTTATCTTTTAATTTCACAAACACTGACACAACAGACAGCTGGGAAAATAGTGGTGTTATGAAAGTTTTAGTGGAGTTGTTTAGGTATATCAAAAAACCCTCTTGTTCTTTTCAGTTTCTTTTAAATGGCCTCCTCTGCTCTCAAAAACAAATCTGTTTTCCTTCTCTTCCACAAATCACTTCTGCTTTCAGACATTTTTCCCGAGTACAAATTGTTTGACCTCAGGTGTTTCAATGTCAAGTGGTACTGCCAGCTCATAGTTGTCCAGTGGAGTTAGAGTAGAAATAAACCAAAATCAGCATTCATCTTTAGTGAGTGTTTGATCATTTTATTTCTTTTGGTTGTCTCTCTCTGTCATAACCAGACAGCATGTAAACATAACAGGATTTTGCACTCCCTCCAGAAGTATAAACCATATTTAGCTGCAATGTAAATGCCTAAACACAGAAACTCAGGGGAGACAAGATTATCAAAAATGAAATGTAACCATATCAGCATGTACGATCTCATCTCATCATTGACAAGCCACAGATTTTCCTACCTGCACTGATGAATGTATTTTTTCATTTCATGTTTGATCTCTCCGCCATCAGGCAGAGAGTCATGGTGGATAGAACAGCCTTTGAAGCTTCTGCTGGCATTATGATGATCTGTTCAGCACTGCTTACTATTCTGAGTATCCTGTGTACATGGCAATATAAATGGTTGTTTGTATGGTGATTATTAACAACTTGCCCATTAGCTTTACATCCCGTGTTTTTTGTAGTGTGCCCCAAATAGAAAAAAAAACTTTATTACATGCACTTGCTATTAGAGTGAAATTTGGTTCTTTAATGTAAACCTAATCAGATTATGTTGACAGTGATATTTTCTTTTTTTGTTGGTTCTTTTAGTCTATGGGTATGATATGGTAAGTTGGGGATAAAATCTCAGGACTTTTTGGTACCAACTGAAATATGTTTGTAGCATTCAATATAGAAAAAAAGCAAAAGGGCTTGAATAAAATGTCAGATTCATATCTGATTTAGTATTTTCTCTTTAGTTCTTTAATTTAGTGTGCTATTGTACCAGCACTAAGGGAACTAGTGGAGTTTCAGCCATACTCAGTACTAGTACCCTTTTCAATTGTTCTCCATGAGCCAGTGTTGCCTGAGAGATGCTCCTCTCTTCATTTCAATTCAATTTTATTTATATAGCACAGTCATATCTCGGGGCACTTTTCATATGATCTACACCATACTCTTTATGATATTATTTACAGAGAGCCACCAGCCCCACATCAGAAAACACTTGAAAACAGTGCAGGAAGGGTGGGGGAGAGAGAAAGGCTAGGATAAAAAAGATAGCATATGCATATTTAACATACAGATGTATAATAATAATGATAATAATGACAGACTAGGTAAATGGACAGATATTTTGATAACAGCCCCTAATGGCTCTACAATCAGCATAATCTGTTTAGGAAGAAGGTGGAATTTTTGGCCCAAACAGGCATGCATTGTTTTCTCTCAGTTTCTATGAGTGCTTTTACATGAAATGGAAATGGAAAAATATTGGAATACTTCCATTTTCCTGAAAAAAGAAAAAGAACGTGCCAGGATAATTTTGAGTATTATCAGCACATGAAGCATTGTTGGTTCTCTCTGGGTTAACATAGATAAAATAAAATATTGTCAAAATCTCCTTTTCTGTTAAATAGCACCACATGTTAGTTACATTTGCTGGAGATTGCACTTGTTATTGCTTTTTATATTTCACAAATTAATTTTGATGTTTCCATTTAAAATTGCATTGACCATGTGGATATATGGAAATATACAGTAATTGTCCAAGTATTTTGCTTGTAAATGAATAGGCTCTCTTGAATGGGCATGTAGGATATCTATGCTACAATCATCTCAACAGAGTGGTGATACCGTGTGTGTTCTTTTAAAGAGGACATTACCATAAACATAGGGCTGGAGAGGAGGAGACCAGTTGTCAGCAGCTAACAGCAGCAGGGTTTTAAACTCAGCAGGAAAAATGATCAGGCCTCCCACATCCGAGTCATCTGTCTGGAGGATAATTGGGCTCTTCTTTGCCATGTTTCACCTTGCAGCTGTAGACTCTCTCCTATGAGGATGATGTGGATGAGTGTCGGACCATGGGCACGTCTGAATTTGTGAGAGTGTGTCTATGTGTTCAAATGCAGGTGTGGGTTGGAGTCAGCGGGGGTCTAGGCGGGGGGAGTGCTGAGTCCACCTGCTTGGTCCAAGTCACAGTCCATTCATCTAACTCTATTAAGCAGCATCCATGTGAGCGGCCGAGCTGTGGGGTTCCACAAAAGTAATGCATTGCCATCAAGGCCATGCTTAGTTAGCCAAAACATCATTTGTTAATTACCCTGCAAGTCTTGACTAGCCGAGTCATATATCATTACTTTCCTGCTGTAAACACTATAAGAGATGGAACTTTGGAAGATCAGCCCTCCCCTATGTTGGGGGAAAAACAATCAAGCATTTGTCTGTAATTTTCAATGCACACTGCTCAAAGGAAATTTAGTCTATGTGTAGTTCCCTTTCATGTTGTGATCACAGTAAATTGGTTTCATTGGAAACCATAGAAATCAAACACCTAAAGCTTAAATTGAAGGAACATAGCACTATATAGTTATAGTTACAAAACATTTTTGAAGGAATAACATGTCAGGGCATATTAAACTTATTGCAAGGTGAACTCTGAGGATCTTTGTCATTCACTCATGTATTTAGTTCTTACACTCTTTTGATCTTCAAAGGACTATTTTAATATGAATTTAAAGATTTTGTGAATAATTGCATTAAAAATGTATCATACCATTTAGCTTTTCTGGAAAATTATAAACAAAATTAAATTTAAATTGCAATTCTGAGGGTGTCTAGTCAGTGAACTATACACTATACAGTATATGGGATCTCTTTATCCTTTAAGGACAACTTGAAATTGCACGATGCACATGTTGCATTGATCACGTGCTATTGGTTGATAGAGAAATAGACCGATTGGTTCATGTGCAGTCTGTCAGTGGGGAAAATAAAAACAGTTTTCTGGTTAAAATCAGTTAGCAATGTGGCCAACACTTAAGCAGAATAATCAAAAATGAGTTAACAAAAAGTAGAAACTACTAAAAATGTCTGTATAGCATTTTTGAGCCCACCCATTAAAGAGAAAAAGGCCAGGAATAGGAGCTAAAGAGAGATCTTATGGACTTTCTCTGAGAGCACATACGAGTGGAGGAAAGCAATTCTCAGTCAGCGGGTAGAGGGTGATGTTGAGTCTATGATGGAAAATTGGAAGCAACTCATGTCTGACTGGGAAGGTCAATCCATAGGTGAGATGTTTGTAGACCAGGTGGAGTGATACCACAGCACAAAGAGATGGGGGTTCAACGTAGACAGTATAGTGGCGTGAGTTGCAAAAAGCCTGCCGGTACAGCATGTATCTGAATTGCCCATGCATTTGGAGGAGCAGTTCTATGTTGCTCTCAAAAGAAAGGTAACCTTGTAAATTCACCAACCTCTAAATAAAACACAAACTATTATCGTCATTCAGTTCATGATTTG
Source organism: Trachurus japonicus (assembly GCF_045865225.1). NCBI lineage: Eukaryota > Metazoa > Chordata > Actinopteri > Carangiformes > Carangidae > Trachurus > Trachurus japonicus. The sequence continues at coordinate 19,643,348 of NC_140922.1, forward strand.
CCTCACTGCTGCCCCTCATATTAATTTCTTTAAAAACACCAGCTTTTTTTCACCCTTGATACATCTTGGATCCATCACAGATGAGCAGGGCTGTTGTGGAGACTTCCTGTGACAGGGTCATGTGAGAGTCATGCACTCATATAGTCAGGTCACTTTAACCTCTCTCTCTGCAGGAGTGGCTGCAGCAACATGACAATAACCACACGTCTTCTGAAGGGCTGCCTGCTGATAAGACAAGTGCAAAGACTCAGAGTGACAGCTTTCATTTTCAATCTCATTTCAAGGAGAATTTTGCATTGCCTCTTTGGCTCTGACCTCTTTATTTGCAGAGCTATTCATGCAATGTAAGCTTTAAATAAAAACCATCTTATTGGAGTTCATATTTAGAAAGAAATGAGAACTATGACCAGTTTTTAGACAGGGCAGGCTATCAGCCTCTCTTTTGTTTTTCAGAAGGGTTTCAATCAATCAATCAATCAATCAATCAATCAATCAATCAATCAATCAATCAATCAATCAATCAATCAATCAATCAATCAATCAATCAATCAATCAATCAATCAATCAATTTGTTTATTTCGGGCATGTCAATTTAAATCATCATCATCACACTTCATCTTAGTTCAAATAATACAATACACATGGCCGAAAGGGAAAGCGGGAGAAGCAAAAGCTTATCTTGTCCCGCCCCCATTACCCACAGAATAAAAATCTTTTCATAATCATATCTTATCATAATCTTTTCGTTTGTTTTTTCTTTTTTACATTTTGATATAACATTCTTTTACTTATGACATTTTGACATAACATGTTACAGCAGTAGGTCGTGTACAGAGCTGCAGCCTAGCTCTAGACAGTACATACAGATTACGTGTGTGTTTGCACATGTGTCCATATTTGTCCATCATGAGTGAACAACAGTCTCATCTTGTAGCCTGGCATGTCACAAAGTCATAGAATGGTCCAATCGACAGAGAGCAAAGTCCAGTGTACTTATTATTTGTTGGGATGGTGTGAGAGCCCTTTTTTGCCAGTTTCTTAACACTGTGCAGTTTCCCCAGCAGCACATGTGGCTGTACAACCCATCAAGCATTTCACAAATGCATGCTGCTTTACTGTAGAAGTGGACCACATTTCTCTTCGCAGTTACCTCCACTAACAGAGAATCAGATCACTTTAGAAGCTTTCCTGTCCCATCTCTCCTTGCGGCAAGAGATGTGGTGTGACAATGACCGGGGCTTTCACAAACAATGGGGTCCTCTTTCCGGGCCTCGGATAACTCCACCTGACACCTGACACTGAGCATGAGCTCCCACTGGGAGACTGAGAGCTCTGTGGCTGTGAGGTCTGACCGGGCGCTAGAGTGGCCTTGGGCGGCAACAGAAGCTGTAGCAGGAGCTGATCCAATCCCAGGTAGTGGAGATGTTACAGTGGAATTGTCCTTGACCAAAACACCAGACCTACATAGTTTAACTTAAACATCAAACACTGTTTACCACAGCCCTCAGAGTCTATCCATCTATTTTTCTTTTCGAGGTTAGTGGAAGTGACAATGCAAGTGCACTGACAGTGCAGATATCAAAGTCGTTTGCTCCCACTAAGGTGCAGTAATAACTGTGCTGTGAGGGGTAACTGTTGAGGAAGCCTAAAGGAGTACAGGCCCATAAGCATTAGTGGTCTGTGATTTCAAAGTTAATTTAACTTCAACTGCTCTATGAACATCCGATAAATGTGCCTTCTTGGCTCCAGGGGGCTCCAAACTTTGCAGTATCATTAACCACCAAGGCAGAAGTAATTTGATCAAGGCTAATTTTGTTATTAGCCTGATTGTGTCCTCTGCCTGACCCAGGCAAGGCGACATAGATAAATAGAGGATCCTTCTATTTGGTTGCATGGTCCGTTCAAAAAAAGAAAAACAAAACAAAAACAACACGAGTTTCCTCATACTGTATGGTGTATGTCATTTAATTCAATGTTAATTTAGTGCTGTGTGGACGTTTAATTAATACACTGAGATCAAATAGTTTAAAGGGATAGTTCAACATTTTGGCAAATTGGCCCATTGCCATAATCGCTATAGTCATAGCAGTAGGTTCATTACCTTTAATTGTAGGTGTAAGCTATTTTCAGTACGGCGGAGCGCAGCAGCTGGCTGCTCAGAGCTACGCTATGGAGGCTAAGGGAATTTCTTGGTTTCCCTCATTAAACTCATCAAATTCAACATCCCAAAACTCCACAGCGCTTTTGTAGACAAGTTGTGACCTGCACAACCACCACGCTATGAGATAATGACGGAACGCTACGAAACGGAGCCGTTTTCGAGGTAAATACAGGGTAAATACGGAGACTGCTTGCTGAAAAACTGTCCCTGAACGCAACGCGCATCAGCGGTTTTGTATGAATTTACCTCGAAAACGGCTCCGTTTCGTATCGTTCCGTCATTATCTCATAGCGTGGTGGTTGTGCAGGTCACAACTTGTCTACAAAAGCGCTGTGGAGTTTTGGGATGTTGAATTTGATGAGTTTAATGAGGGAAACCAAGAAATTCCCTTAGCCTCCATAGCGTAGCTCTGAGCAGCCAGCTGCTGCGCTCCGCCGTACTGAAAATAGCTTACACCTACAATTAAAGGTAACGAACCTACTGCTATGACTATAGCAATTATGGCAATGGGCCAATTTGCCAAAATGTTGAACTATCCCTTTAAGATATATTAGACTGTAGAATTATAGTATAAGATATATTAGTGGAGATATAAATTAAATTGATGTTAAATGGGTGATAAAAAAGATGAAAGAAAAATCTTAGGGACCTTTTTACCATTTAATTAGATGCAAGAAAAAAAGTTTTACTTCTCACTTGAAAATCTGCAAATTTCTGACCTCTTAGTAATTTTAAACTAATTTGTAAAACAAACAAGGTTCTTATGAAATGACGGCAATCACACACTTTGATTGCTCCTCAGTCGCACAGCTGCCTGCGGATCTGAAAGGCTCTAGTACTTCCTCCTGCACAAGTACCTTGATACTAATCAGCCGTTTTGTAATTGAGAGTGACAATTCGCTACATAGGATTTCTTGGTAGCCATGGAAACCAGAGGAACATTCCTCATCATGAGAAGCCCGTGTTTCTTGATAACATCTTGTTCTTTCTTGACTGAACCAATCATCCAAGACACACACACAGGGCATGAAAAGCTTCAAAAAGACGGACCAAAAGAATTGTCTGTTGCTTGTTAAAAAATCAGGAAACCATTGTTATTGCTGGATTGCTGTGGGAACAACAGCAATTGGAGCATTTATGAAGTCTTCTTCTCACAAAGTGGGATTTGTTGGGCTGAGTGAAAGGATTTCCCTAAGATATGTTCCCTATAGCTGAACTGACAATCTGCCCCCCCAGAAATAACATTTATACACAAACTGTAACAGTACAATGCTCTAAGACACATAATTGTGGCTGGATTAAAGGTTGTTATCCTTAAGGTATTCGCTACTAATACTATACTAATTATTTTCTGGTGAAATGTCCAGTCTTTCAGGACAGTATCCACTTACAGTGATTAAAGCCATTGTTATTGTTATCTTTAGACACTCACAGCCCTTGGTTAAGGTTATGGTTGTGATATTGTTTTTAATACAGGAAAAGTCTTCTTTGACTAGAAACACACAGAGTTTATTAGTAACCAAAACTACAGTCCTATCCTAAGCATAACTAAGTTGCTCTTGTTAGTTAAAAAAAAATTCCTTGTTTTCCACATGGCTTTTAGACAATAGGAGGTCATTGCATGTATTTTGACAATCTCAGTCAAATTATGTCAAGTTCCACAATATTCCGCGTTAAAAATAGATTCCGTTTTAATTGGCCAATTCTGCGATTCCGTGATCGCGGAAATCATAGGGCCCTAATTATCTGTCCACACAGCTTCTCCTCTGCAGTCCTGTTTAGTAGATTTACCTGTAGAAATTCATTGTACTATGTCATGAACTCATTATTGGTGTTGTATGGAATAAACTACAGATGCTAAATGGAGCAGTAGATTATTTAGGAATAGAAATAATCCAAATAGTAATGCAATTTATCACATTTGCTGATTTTTATTAAATTTGTTTAAAGCAGCTTGAACATATTATCATCTACGGTATATTCAGATGATGTCATCACTTCACTTTACTCCACATAGTGTGGAATAATGATGCCCCGTAAAGACTGGGATGCGTTTCTGAAATGCACACAAATCATACTGGAGTGTTGAATTTTGTTACAGAGTGATAGTGACAGCCCGTTGGCCTCAGGGGTAGTTGGAAGGGCAGCATGCTCTCCTGAGTTCTAGCCTACTGCTTCTGCCTCAGCCCCACACACGAAGAATGCATGAAATGTTTGTAAAGCCCGGAAACCCCGAGCCATGCATTTCCTTTGCCACCTAACATAATATGACATGTATCCCTACAGCAATGCAGATTTAATGCTGCATAGTCTGGCTTTGCTGACTGCAGCAACGTGGGATCCTATTTGGAATTTGGTACATCTACCTCGTGAAAGAATAAGTTCCTTTTACCAACCTGACAATGCTAAAATTGAATTTTGGATTCTTTTGTAACCTGTCATTGACGGCCCAGCTGAGACAGAAATCATCGTGAAAACTGCAAGAGGCGCATTTCTTATTTACCTTTAGTGAGGTATAACTGCTCCTTTTGTGTGTGGCAAGCAAAATGAGAGTGACGGTTTTAAATGCTCAGTGGAATATGATGTCAATCTTGTGGTAGTTGTATTGTGGGTACTGGTTCATTGTGCTGTGTTTCCCTTTAGAAGGCGACTTCACATCTGAAGGCTAGTTCGCATTTGTCACTTTACCTCTGATAGTAAATAAGTCACAATACCACATAAAGATCTATTGGTCATCATTGGTCCTCTTACACTATAAACTATCCTGCTGCATACATTGTCTAGCTCTCATTGTCATAGTGTTGTTGCACAGTGATGACTCATGAGGCCCGTTAAACTATAGCATACTGTTAATATGCAGTGCCTTTGTTTCCATCAAGGAGCAAGCATCTGCTGAGGAGCTAAAGACTTATGCCATAAAGTAATCAAAAGCATAGTAATCACTGCACTTAAACCAGATCTCCAAAACAAAATACATTATAACAACATCATATGGCAGCCTCTTCTCCTATTTCAGTTACTTCATTACCCCTGATGTCAATTTCTCATATTTGCTGAGACATGCGCAATTCTCCAGGGCTTGTTGTCTCAAGAAAAGCTGCATCAGCAGTGGGATCTTCTGAAAAAATTCAGCTGGGAGCGAGAAAAGCCACGGCAAACACATCCAGTTTCTATTTTGATTTATTGCACTTTGTAATTACAATAACCAAAGGGCTCTGATGTGCAGATATTCAAGTACAAGCTGATTTATTTTCTTGCCACACTGAGAAAGTTGTTATACCCTCATGTAGTTTGCTTATTGTAGTGTCTTTGCAGTATTTGGATGTCTGTGCATGCAAACATTTCATTGTGCAAACGTGAACACATTTGGGAAAATGAGTGCTGATGTCTGCAGAGTAGAGGGAAGTGAATATAAGCCAACTATGTGATACTGGTACTGTTGAGTTCAGTGTCAAGACGACGACTGTCCATTTTAATTTGGAGCCAACAATTAAACAGAATAATAGTGTCACGGTTCATTCATGCATTCCATTCATGCATTCCTTTATAACATCACTATATCCTCGGTCATTTCAGACCAAGCCACGCCCACTTCCTCTGCAGTCGTCCCTGTACTCCTGCCTTTCGGCCACCACACTCTCCCCCACCCACCAACTCTCGTGTTCTCTGTTTAACCAGCACGTAATAGTTCCATGCACTCACCACCAGGTGGTCCGTTGTGCTTTCCACACTGGACTTTTTAACGACAGAGTTCAGGGGCTGCTTGACCCCTCCAAATAACAGTTTACTCAAATCACAAAATGTGTATCTATGCTTATTATTTTCTCTTGAAAATATAGGTTCATTCAAAATACAGACTACTAGACCTGTAGATTTATGGTGTAGTCTGATATTCACTATAGTCCCCATCAGCCACCACCAACAGACTCAAATTAACCACTGTTTCTTCAAAGGTTTCTTCAAGACTATAAATCACTCTAATTTCATCTAATTTATTCAATTTAGTTAAAAAAAATCTCTGGCTCTATTAAATTGTACAAAAGACAGCCCACATTAATTAATTTTTAAGTTAAGACATGATATTTTGTTATCTAATAGAGGAAAAATCAGTTTTTATTGAAAAAAAAAAAAACTTGAATCAAAGTTAAACATCTAGCCTCCAGTTAACTTTGAATCCATCATCTTTCTTTCCCTTTGAAAAGCCAGTAATCTTTAAAACTGGCTCGCCATGTGCCATGTGTCTCAGCCAGCAGCAGGTATGCCTGAGTTTCCAACCACTTGGCATCTCTCAGAGGCCTCATTACAGGTTCCTCTCAGCGTTTCAGCAGTGCTCTGACAGGCTGTACTTTGTAGCCCTCAAATCAACTGGTCAGTAATGTTAGGCCTAAATCACACTTTAACATTAATCACTGCACATAGACTCGTGCGTGGGGAGGGATGTCAGTGTCTTTTCTATCACTGATCTCTTGTGTAAATTTCTTGGACCAAGATCAGCGGCGAGAAAATAATTGGAAGGACGGGATGCGCAAAGGCGATGTGAAAGGAATTGCTCATCTGCTGACAACTCCATCTTATCCACTAGGCAAGAACAGACAGAAAAAAAACAAAAACAGAAGCCTTTAATTCAGGAGACGTTGTAATAATACTTAAAGGACCTGATCAACCACATTGCAATATGAAAAAGCTCAATTTTGATTATGCAGGTGTAGGGATGGTGCAAGTGTGAGAACTGTGACACTCCCAGCTTTACAATGCATTTGGAATATTTCTGCTCCCATCAGCACAACCCCCCCACCATGATGAGTCTAAACTCATGGATATACAGTATTTGCAACAGCCCCAAGCTCCTCCCTTCTGTTTGACTGCAGCTTTTGCAGCAGCATGTGTTTGCAGGCAGTTTTTAATGGATTTCTGAAAACAGCAGGTATATTTGACTTCCAAGAGGCACAGCAAACCTGCAGCTGAACAGACAGGGGGATTCTGGTTGTAATGTGTTTATTGTATTTATTCAAGCAATATAAGCATTTATGGCTGAATAGATACAGACAAGCAATTAAATTGATTTAAATTTTTTGTTTCTATTTGTGAGTTTTTAAATCCAACCATGTTCTCTAGACTTCAAAGCTGCACTTATTAATATTTTTACATCAACAATACATGGAATTACTACTTCTAATGTTTAAGGAGTTGCTTGTAGTGACACACCCACAAAGAATGATCACCCAAAGCTGCAGTTCTCTTCATCTCTGTTTTGGCGTCTTTCATCTTGTTTCTTTGTTATTATGTTCTACAAATGCTTTGATTCAGTGTTGACACTCTGGTCAGCCTCGCCTTCAGCTGCCACAGACAGATGTTTTCAGCACAGAAGCTCTTTCCATCTGCTGTTTGGGGCTGGGAAGGTAGCATAAGCATATAGAAAACTATACACAACAAAGTGAATGACTATCTGTGAACACAGTGGAGCATTTAGCAGCTAAAGAGCCAGATATTTGATTGCAGGAGTTGGAGGAGACCAAAACAAGAGTCAATGTGAAAAGGACTGCAAGACTTAAAATCACCAGGTGCCCACAAACACAGCTGCAAATAGATGCTTTTAGTGCTATGTCTATTTGCCAATAGATGTACCATATATTTAAGTTGATGACTATTATTTTATGTGTTCACAGCCTGATGAACTGGGGCCAGTTGCCCAATGAGACATTTATTGCCTCTTTAAAATTCATTGTTATTCTATCACTTGATATGAAACGTTTTACAATAAAAGCTAATTCTCTCTTTGAGATGGTGGATACTCTGGATCTTTTTAACCTCCTCTCTGGCTCAGTGCATCCACTCCACCATCGGTCAATAAGACATCTCCAGAGTTATGCTCCTGTGGAAGAATCTGGATAAAGCCAAGCTTGTTTTAGGCATTAGCTCGCGCTTGACGAATAAAGCACTAACGAGATAGCGATCAGAGAGGGCCCATCTCCAAAGGCAGCCTGCTTGCCTGGCAGCGCTTGATAATCTCTTCGTTGGTTTCACTCAGCTCCCTTTAATCTGACTTCACATAATCCTTTTTTTCCCCCTCCTGATCAAGTAAACGCTTAATTATGGCTAATGAATTCCATCCAGAGCTTGGGTAAACACGTCTATCAAACAAGATCATGCTGATTTTTAACAGAAGAGAGAAAAGAAGGGTGGAAAAAACAAATGTGGGAGAGCAATCGCTAATGGTGAACATTTTTTGTGCCAGAATGACTGTGGTCCCACTTAGGGCTTGGAAGAAAGATGGTTCTGTGTCTCTAATAGCAGCAATTTACTGCTAAAGGCAGAGAAAAACTGTGTCTCGTAGTGGTATTCTTTTGAAATACTGAAAATTCTGAATACCCATATGAATTAATTTATTTTAGCACATTATATTTTCCAGGGTAAAAAAAAAGAAAGATCTACCCAGTACTGCTTTACACTGTTCTCTCCTTTGATTTACAAGTTATAATCATTTTCAGCAAACAGCTGCCCCTGGGATACAGACAGAATAAAGTCACTTAAAAAAAAATTGACCTTTTGAAATTATTAACATGTCAATGTAGTGTTTGGGTTCTGCTACAAGACATTTCGGCAGCAAAGTCGGTAATGCAGCCACAACTGAGCTTTTTAGATTTGAAAATGCAGTTTTAAAGCCAGAGTCTGAAAAAGTTGGATTCAGTTTTTCAGCAAACAGTCAGGATTAATACGTCATAATCCCTAGCAACCAATCCCATTGAATTTGTTTTGCATCTCATTTGTTGTTCACTGTGATGTAATCTACTTACACAGTTAGATGTTCAAGAATAGTTTAATTAGTTGCCGTGGCTGAGCGGTTTTGTCGCCGCCTTGGATGCGGTAGATCAGGGTTTGGATCCCGGTGCAAACCTCGTGTTTTGACATCACTCCTCCGTTTCCCCTGCCCCCGCTAACGCGCATAGCAACACGGTGGTAGTGGGCGGGCGCGAGTCATGATGCATTTGCATACTCATGAATATTCATAGAATCTGGATTTTTCAATGAGGGAGAATTAGTAGATGTGTTTTTAGCCTCTTTGGGAGTTCTTTTAAACAACATGTTTGTGGGAAAGCAATTTTAATCAAAAAATAGTCATAGCAGAACATTTTTCACAAATTTTGAAATGCCTCTTTAGGGGGACTTAAACAATGTGGTCTTTGCTGTATTGGTATGATATAACAATAAGGAAAATCATGGAAAGCGTAGATTTTTGATAGGCAAGGCAATTTTATTTGTATAGCCCGTTTTTACAAACAGTTTGTCTCAAAGGGCTTTACATGGCATCACAACAACATCCTCTGCCCCTCTGATCGACTGAGGAAAAACTCCATAGAAAACCCTTTTACCAGGGAAAAACTGGAGAAACCTCAGGGTGAGCAACAGAGGAGGGATCCCTCACCCAGAGACGTGCAGACGTGCAATAGATGTTGTTACATACAAGAAAAGAGTTTATAGTTTATGACACAGAATGTGGGAAACATGGAAATGTTAACAAGAGTTGGTGAAGGCAGCTTCTGGGGGGGGTGGGGGTGGGGGGGGTGGCCATCTTAATGGGAGGACTGGGTGGCAGACTGGTTCATGGGAAGGGAGGGCAGGCCAGTCTGTCTTTCTTTAAAAAAAAAACTGGGATATGTTTTAGGTCAGGGTTTTTTTTTGTTTTACTGGCTTCTTTGGGTATAGTAGGTGTGATTCTCTTGTCCTCTTTTTGTTTGTGTGAGTAAAGTCCATGAATTGTTGATGAGGAGTCTGGGGATGGCAGGAAAGTCAGGGGAAAAGGCATGAAATACTGGAATGGCACTGCTGTGTCTTTATGAATGTAGCAGGCGACACTTGCTGCTTTTTGTGTCATTAGTTGGAGCCATGTAGTTGATGCACAGTGAGACGTTTATTTCATGGACTTTTTCACTGGTAATTATTGATGTTCATGAAAAACCATGTCTGAGCTCAAATAAAGTATAGCAAAGATGGATGATTGTTTGTTTTATGTTGAAGCGATTAGTAAATGAGAACGTGAGAGTGTGTGTGTTCATGTCTTAGTAAGCTGGCCTCCAAGCTGCCCATCCCATAATGTTATTTACTCTGAGGAGGCGACCATGTTGAAGCGATTTCGCATGGCGCTACACAGGTTATGATTGTGACACACTCCATCAGTTTAAGAAGCTCATTGCTTATCTTGGCTCTGAATGTTGTTTACTGGAGGATTTGAGCGATCTACGAGACGTGAGTGTTTACTTTGGGTTGCCATTGTCATTCTCTACCCATGCTTGACAGTTAGGCCTGGGCAATTTGTGCTTGGCATCCTTGAATAGGTTTCCCTTAATGAGGCTGATAGAATGACCATTCATCCACAGGGGGCTCTTGATGTGCCACAGTTCAAATGTTAATCACCCAAGCTACTTTGGCAAATTGAGAGAGCTCCATTCACTGCTTGCTCTGTGAATGTGTTCTCTCTAAAAGCCAGGCTTATGTGTCTTCTCCCATCTCTTGATGTGAGACGAGACACAGGGAGTCCCCACTGACCCTGTTTTACAGTCCTCGGCTCACCCCCCCATGTTTTTTTTTCTATGTTAACGGACAGAGTGGTGGCACCCTCATCCGCTGTGGCGCTGCTCTCGGGGAAGGCGTTATGGCCCAGTGACAAGGTCCCATCCGGACTCCCTCCATCATCATGTCAGCGTTCAGTGGGAGTTCAGTCTCCTGAACAAAAGGGTCTTGTTTACACTTACAACTCGGCTAACCTCCCTGGTCTGGGTGTTTACAACTACGCTCACTGAATCTGCACAGCCAAACAGTCTATCCTCAATGTTGCTTGCATGGAAATTCACTAAAAAATAGAATGTTAGATAAAAGCAATTAGAGCAATCAAAGACAAGAAAAGTTACTAAAACATTATTCAGTTTTAATACTAGGAATTTGCATTTTAGAGGTTTGAATTAAAATTGTTGAAATAAGTAATTCAGCTGAATTAAAAAATATATTAAAAAAATATTACATTGCCATCACTGTATAGCACATCAGATTAACACAATGCTCTAATCATAATCACAGAATATTAAACACTTAACTCTTTATAAATACCCATCTCTATTTAGTTTTTTTTTTCTCTGTTACTGATAAGAGATATTTTTACATATTCATCTTAAGGCCCAAAAGTTCCCCAAGAACAACATGCAAGTGAAAGATACTTGCACAAACGAGGATTTCCAGGGACTGCCACCTCCATCTTCTGCCTGCTTTGTTTTATAACCACAAACTCTCCTCCCTCTACTGAATCTCCTCAAAAGCACGAGTGTAGTTCTTTAATCCACAGAGGTTAGGTTTCTTTATGGATTGCCCCGTTTACCTTCAGCAAACAAAACTGGCCTTGGCCGTATGTTAGCCCAGGATCAGAGCCTCCCAGGTCATGGTTATGGATTCCGCCCCAGTGAGAGAGGAACAATCTATATTTATATTACACTTCAACAGCATGTAGTTCAAATGATCCAACGCTGGCCAGCTCAGAGGTTCAGTGAAGTCTGGGTACTCCATCACTGAGTGCACAACCTGTTCATACAGATCCACACGATTACACTCTAGTAGTTTATGACTACAACTCATTGCCGGGCTGTGGTTAAACCCTCAGTGGTCCTAATGGCCGGCAGCAGTGCACCTCCCTTGAAACAGGTGATGAATTACAGCAAGTGTTACATTTCCAACTGGGGATCTGGTAGTAAATGGGCTCCTTTCTTGTCTGAGGCATTTTTGTGACACCAAATTTAGTCAGATATCATGGGGACACTTGTTGTTGAGGATGATACAATGTATAAACACACATGGCTGGATTGATAATCTGCACAGAATACCCCAGTGAATGCTTTCTGCTCTTGTCACGTTACTCTGTTATGACGAGGCCCCTTCACAGCAGCTTGGTGTGGCAGAAGGGGGATCGCGGCATCTGTCTCTGACAGTGATGAAACAACCGTTTAACGCAAGGCGACAAACAACACGTGTAGAATCATCACTTTCTCAAGGTGTGGAAGTGGCACTGTCATATTCTTAATCATAATATTCATCCCAGCTCTGAGGCCAGATTCAACAGCCCATTACCCTGTCTCTCATTAAAGTGCAGGCTGACACCTTGATAGGTAGAGCCCATTGTGTAGTGTGGTGCAAGATTTTCCACCTGTAACTGTTATGTTGTATGACAGTATTGATTTTTTTTATTTTTATAAGCAACAGAGCTGTCTGCGTTTATGTTCAGTTGTTTTGATTGATGTCAGAGGGGTTGGGCTTTTGTGGTGTCTTTATCTTCACACTTATTATTTGAGTGCAGCAATATGCAATGTACTTTCAGTACTTAGAGGGTGTACAAGAGTTAGGGATGCACAATAACTTTTTTTTTTTTTAAACCGATGACCAATAACTTTCTGCTTCCAAAGGCCAATACCGATAACATACCTGAAAATATGACTAGTGAGGACCTAAGATATATCATGACATCAATACTATAAACAAAACCAAAAACATTGATTCTTTAATGAAGATATTCTATTACTGTAGCAAGCCTTTCAAACATTTGCTAAAATATATCAAACTAAATGTTTTGATATGTCAAATTAACCTCTATTTAAAATAGGTGCATTACTTATTGATATACAAATAAAGGCATCTAAAACTGATGCAAATATTTTGTGTCAGGATTTAAAATAAATACAGAGTGGAAATGTGCATTCCACAATAATAATAAAAAAAGAAGTTTAAAGAATTTTGCTTGACTGGTTCCATACAGATGAATTACTTTTCACTAAAGTAAATGAGGTTCAGTTGTTTTATCATCTCAAGGAAGAGAGAGAGAGACAGAGACAGAGAGAGTTTGATCCAAGCCTAAAATTAAAATATGAAAAACCAGTTTACCAGATTAAGTCATTTTCGTGTGCGTGTGAGCGCATGACAAAAATGTTCAATTATCTTTATGCGTGCATTTGCAAAAAAAATGTAGTCACTCTGCGTCATGTGATTACGGGCGTGCAGCAGTCTTCACGTGTGAACGTGTGCGTCAGTTAATAATCAATTAGTACCCCGCAATTGTTGAATAGTACTTTTGCTTGAAATGCCCATCCTTAGTTCCCGGTTTACAAATTGCTCTTCCAGGACATTTCTGCAACACCTTGATATACTGCTACATGTATACACTGTATGTTCAGCAGTAAGCTGACGGACATTGTATGACTTTATTGATCTTGTTTTATGTTTACACTTCCCAGTTTTATCACTGTCAGTGTACAACCAAAATATACCGCTGCTCTCTCTCTCTCACTTACACTGAATGTAGATACTAATCCCCAATTGGTTTTGTCCATTCACAACTTGAGTAGCCTAAAGTTAAACTGGCAGTGCAGTTGGAAAAAGTAGTCAATATATAATCAATATCATGTTCTACCAGCTCTACCATCCTCATCAATCAGTACAGTGATGACCTATTATGTAATTAATTTACATGTTATGTCAAACATTCTGGGCATTTATTGTTGAAGTTATTTTTCATTGTCTCTGTGCAGCTTAGTGACTTGGCTCTAGCTTTACTGTCCTCATGCATCAATGTTCACAGTGAATATTTTTAAGATTTGCTGATGGATAAGTTGCTGCTGAAGATCTGAGTTTAAACATGTACCTGTTTTGACAGGAAGGTGACTGACAATATTCCCCAGTACTAACTAGCTGAGATGTCACTCTCTGAAGCCAATGCTCTAAATGTAAAGATGGGTAAACCTTGGGAAATAATGAATAATAAAGAAGACTCTTGCTGTCAGGCCATCCATCTTATAAGATGTATGGCCTGACAGCAAGACTCTTCTTAACCCAGCCTCAGATATACAAGTGTCATAAGGCAAAGCAGATAACAGGCTTTAATCACTGCTGTTTGCGCTACATCCTACCTCACTGGGAATGTTATACTATTGACATAACAGACAAGGTTATCAACCAAATTATAAGAGCTCACTCAGTGGTTTGTGTGGGTGGAATCTCCACGAATATCCACGTTGCTCATGTTCGAATTGAATTAAGCCGGAAGCAACGGTTCTGCCAAGGTTTTTGATCAGTGGATTGTATATTAACAAAATGAACGTTTTCCAAGAAGAATGAATGGAAATAAAATCAGCATTGTAGGATGATAAAGTAATGATGCACTCAAAAAGTTCTGACATCTCAACCCTAAATATCCAATTTAATTCAGCTATTTGTGTCAACACTGTTTCAGTTTAGAGAGCATACTTAAGCTGTTGACTCCTATTAATACTGTTATGCTAAAATATTGTAAATATTATTAGCTGTGAAAACAGTGTAATATATTTCTTACCCTAGGTATGAAAGGAACATTTTTTAATCCCAAACCAACCCTTCAGGCTGTAGCAGAACCTTGTTATTTATTGCGTCATATTTTTAAGCTCTTCTTTCCCCCTCCAACACATAAATCTGTATGCAGTAGTCTGAGAGCACCGCCTCTCTGATTGCAGCTACAGAGATCATTTCCTGTTGCTGCATATGCCTGTGTGTGACCATCAGCAGCACTGTTTCTGCAGGAAAATATATGGCCACTTTCAAAGAAAAAAACAACAACTAATTCCTGTCCTTGAGTTTTTTTTAACACATGAATCCATAACCCACTTATCTGGAAGATCATGTGTCACAGCCCAAGCTTTCAGGAAATGTGTACATTTAATTTGGAAAAGCTATAAGAACATTTTCAACGTCAAATACCACAACTGCAAAGTTTGCTGGGATGCACTAAATGACACTGTTAGTAGATAAGAAAGAAAAAAAAACAGATGATAGATTAAAAAAAATGAGTTTTTCTTGCTGACATCTGGACAGACAAGTGTCAGCGCTGTCCTCCACATCCCAGAGCATTTCAGGAAATGAGAACAGAGGCAATATGAGGGCAATATCCAGCAAACGCTCAGGAACAGGATTGAAAGAATTTCACTCGTCTAAAAAAAAAAGTAATCTCTTGACTGCGTTGAGCTGCCTCCTACAACTGCTCACAGACAGTTGTTTTGAACATGTTTTGAGTGAAAATACACAGAGTTTTGATGAATTAAAAGCAGTTTTCACATCTGTCGCGAGATGTAAAGTCAACGCTTTTGATGAAAATCCTCACAATATACAAAGTGGGTACTCAACGCTGGTCTGATGGTTCAAACTGGGTTTGGACAAAAATGGTAACATTTTAATCAGATTCTGGTCAGGTTCTGTCATGTCCGCCCAACAATGAATAGCATAAATACAACATGTTAGGATGCTTGGAATAGGCTTGATGCCCAGCTCCACTAATGTAAGACAGGAAGTAAAGGAGCTGGCTTAAGTTCAGGAAGTAGTGGAGCTGGGCATAAAGCCTATTGCTGATGACATAGCTTAATGCCTTTTGCCGACCAGGTGTAAAAAAAAAAATAGAATGCCTGGTTTGTAATGAAATGCGCAACATCATCAGAAAAATGATATCGGAATCGGAAGCAAAATGTGCTCTGTGGACCTGGATTTTTCCTATAAAATAATTAACAGACAGATTATTTGATTATTATTTAAGCCAATGTCTCAATATGTTTTGAACAGTGTAAACAAACCAGTATCCTGTTTCTTCATCATACAATCTAATTCAATAATGTCATAGTTCCTTCTTTCTTACAAAATGGAGCATGTTTTCTCAGTTTCACTTAACAGTAGATACAGCATGAATGCCAGAGAAGTGGAGGGGAAAATAAAGCAGCTTTCCCAAAGTTTTTGCCTTACCCCTCGGGCACTGAAACTTTTAAGGCAAATCTGCCAGTGGGAGGGGAGGGAGGCTATGCTCTTCATGCTAGAGCTCACCTGGGAGACTGACAAGACCTTGCTTTATGGGTCTGCAATTCCCTTCATGTACAACATTTGAGTTAATAGAAGTCTTCATCCCTGACCAACCTCATCAGGAGCTTACTGCCAGGGAAATTATGGGGCTAAAAATGGCCGCATGGTGGCAGCGGGGAAACTGTGGGGGGAGGAGAGAGAGGGGGGAGGGGCCTGCTGAGGCAGGACAAGGGAATATCATTACAAGGTTAGATGAGATACGGATATCGCAAAATAATAATCAGATCTCAGTTCACACACACACACACACACACACACACACACACACACACACACACACACACACACACACAGACCGTAGCGGGGTGAGCCCTGCAAGATTAGCACATTGTAGTGTTGTACAATTCACAGGGTGTAGCAGCAGTGACATGACAACCCCTCTCCTAAAATTATATTTTTATATATTTGCTATAGCAAATATGATTGGTTTCTATCAATATAAGAAGAAAT
Organism: Trachurus japonicus; assembly: GCF_045865225.1. Taxonomy (NCBI): domain Eukaryota; kingdom Metazoa; phylum Chordata; class Actinopteri; order Carangiformes; family Carangidae; genus Trachurus; species Trachurus japonicus. The sequence continues at coordinate 19,659,864 of NC_140922.1, forward strand.
GTGTTTGATATGAGAAAAAGCTGATATAGACTGTATCAGCAACAAGGATCTTTTTTTTCCCGTCCCACTCATTGCATCTAAAGCATGATCAATACATTTTATGGACATATTTTAGGCACTTGAATGACTTGATTAAGGCTGTGGAAAGACTCAAGGTCTTCAAGTTGAATAACCATCTGAAGCATGAGACACAATGTTTTTGCTTTATCATCACTTGCCACAATCTTAACCAAGCCTTAGCTAAATCGTTTTTGCTGCTGAAAATATCCCCCTATGAATTTGGCATGGAACATAAATGTAGCGCTTCCATCACTAGGAAAACGCCGCCAGGGTACATAATTCAGACATCAAAAAAATACAAACATAATTTCCAGAAGATTGGGTTGGACATGAGCTATGTGTCAACCTTCATACGTGTGTTGATCAGTCAAGTAGAAATCTTTTGATTTAAGCTTCTGTGGGAGGTAGTTTGTACACAGCACAACAAAGGAACACCTCTGAGCAGATAAATTATGTAAGATATGCAGCACAAAAGGGGAATGGATTGCAGTGATCTAAGAACGGAATAAAAGCCCCAGTCCTCTTTTTTGTGTGTGGTGACTGGGAAGTGACTGCCTAAATGAGCTTTTGGATTGATGCATTATGGGAAGGACAAGGGTAGTGCCAAAACCATGCTGTCAGTGCCACTTACGAGGGGAAAAGCTCCAGATTAACATATGGTGTATTCAATCTTGCTAAGCCTTGGAGGGGTGGGCCCGGCAATGAGCGATACAGTGAGGAGTTCCATTAAGGACCGGCTGCTTGTATTTGCACTTTATTATTGCAAATAGATGCTCTCCCCGTCTCCTCCATTGTTTCATGAGTGTTCAATTTCTCTACTGATGTCTCTTTGACAAAGCGCTGGTTGGGCTCTGCAGTTTTGATCTTTGCTTATATTTGCTTCCAATTTTTTGTTGAGTGGAAAGCTTGTATGCCAATTGATCAAGTTGTCTGCGGTGGTCAAGTGCACTGCACTGCTAGACAAATAGATATGTTTGTCTAACATATGGTAATGGTAAGCCCTGGAATCAATCATTCAGTGTTGCAGAGTACTACTGTAACTAAAAGAAAGAACTACTTTCACTGGCAGGGACAGATTCGTTCTTTTTGTCAGGAGGACTGTGAGGAGTAAGCCGGCATCTCACTCGCTGTTTATTGGTTTTCCAAACCGTTTTGAACCCAGGACTCCTGCCAAGAGTTTTGATATATGACATAGCCATTCACCCAGATTACAGACCACACACTCTGCCAAGTTAATGTCTCAACCCTTGCTAAAGATTGGTTAAAAGAGAAAGTAAACCTCCACGCAATCATTCTGACATGCAAGGAGCGAAATCTGTCATAAGCACTGGACAAATTGGGGTCATGCGTTATATTTTCTGGCAGTTTATGCACCTCAGTAGATGGCTTTGGTGTGAGTGTGTATTTTAATTCTCCTCATGTTGAAGTAGCTCCTCTTTAGAGCCAGCTGCAGTGTGTCAGTGCTTTTATAAATGACACCTACCACGTGGAGAAAATAAGAAGCGATAACCTTCAAGTATTCCAACAGCTGTTCTTCTCCGGCAGATATATTGTCCCAGTAATAGGCCAGGACACAGTGAAAAGGTGTTTTCTGGACACCTTGTCAGGTGATCGTTTGATTGACAATGAAAACATGCTCTGCCTGTGTCTCCATGGGAGGAAAAGAAAGAGTGAATATAATCAGAGTGTGAGGAAAACAAAACATCCTCTGTGCCTGATTTGTAAAATATTTGTAGTGACATCCAAAGCAGTCGGCACACATGTACGGTGAGGACGGTGCTGGCTGTGAGCACTGTCATTTTTAGCTACTCTGGGAATCAGCTTGGCAGGCCTGACATGTTGCCATTCCTCAAGATGTATAACACGCGCTCCAGCCAAATGAAATGTTCCCTCGAAATTGAGGTCATTTCTATTCAAATATTTGTTTTCCTGGCAATCCAACAGAAGGGAAAAGACATTACAAGAATAGCTGTGATGACAATGGAAATATTCTGCCTAATCACAACATTGTCAGACAGCAACCAGTGAAGAGAAGTCTTTTTCTTTTTGATTATCAAATTTCTATGTAATTGCATGGAGAAATGAAGTACATGAATGGAGTTTTATTTACGTTTAAAAGCATCCATATTAAACTAAACCTCTGTGGACAGGCCAGCCTCCACTGCTTTAATCCAAAACTATACTAGCAGATAAAGGCCTTCTTGCTCTCAGCCTATAGCTCAGAGTTTCTGTAGGAATTTCTTTGCAAATGAATGAAAAGCCCTGCGATTTAGAGGATTTGTAATGCAACATAATTTGGCTGAGCATCAGCCTTAATATTTTACTTGCTTAATCAAACTGCAAGAAAGGGTAATACACACTACTAATTGGATTGTGTCATTTAATTCAATAATGAACAAGAGGGGGAAAATAAACAAATGAGCTATCCTACTCATTTATGCAATTAATTCCAAATCATATTGTATGTGTCAGTACATAGAGAGTGTGTTATATTAAAAGCTTGCACTTAAAATGCCTCCGACTGCACAATATGTAGTGCGAATAAGCCTAATGCTCTTTGAACACTTCCAGTTGAGGATACAGACACAGTGATTCTCAGAGGGGGTACAGCTGGGCTGGGGTTCCCCTGCTCCTATCCATCAAACGAAGCTTGTGTTATTCTACTCCTGCACTTTGCATCCAGATCAAGCCAATCAAGTTTTTCTCTGGGGCAGACAAGATGATTAGCCACTGAGTCAAAACATCATGCAATTCCTAAATATCAACGTTTGATCAACTTAAGATCTAATATGGTGAAATTATTGTGCATCATTTGTACAGCTGTCTAACACAAGTTACAGCCCTAACATTATCAAGTACCACAAAAATAACATAGCTTTGTTGGTCATTTCTCCTGATTTGGATAGAATAAAATCAAATTTATAAGTGAGGCTGCATAGTCTGTGTTGCTCTTAGTCAGGCAAAGTTTTCACAAGATCACATAGAATATTAATCACTAGTGACCTCACGCTGTAGTTGTGAATTTTTTATTTAGATTAGGAAGCAGAGTACCTCATCCTGATCCGTGTTGGCAGTAGGACATAGAGCTGTCAGGCTTATCCTGCCTGAAAGTGACGCGAAGGAAACGGGATGTGGATAGCCGGAGGCGTCTTCCCAAGGGAGACCGAGGACATATGGTTGTTGTGATGCAGAGACTTGTTATTCCGCAGCAAAGGAGTCCCACAGGACCAGTTAAGTAGTAATGACAGTATGGAATGAATTGACGAGAGTCATATTTCCACAGGTGCTGCAATGAAGTCCCTCTAATGGTTTGTGTGGGCTTTTTATTGGTACCTCGGCTCATCAAAGAGCTTAATTCTTTTAGAGAATCAAATGAAATTTTCGATGGTATTTCCTATGAGGTGAGGGCTCGCAGCATTGGTAGGAGCTGTTACAGAGCTAGAGGCTAGCTCTTACCTTCCCAAGGCTAATAAGACTCTGATCACATTTAGTACATCCTGATCTGGCAGGTCAACAAGCGTGTAAAAACCAGTGTTCTCATTAGAGCACGGAACATTGATTAAGATTAAAATCAAAATGCGCAACGGCACAGTGAAGCCCAAGGACCATGCATAAGAACATCAGCAAGGTTTAATGCACCACAGCCTGTGTTTATGGCATGAAATTTTAAGTTTAGCTTTGCCAATTCTTACCAAGTGGTATTTCGAGTTCTTCTCTACACTGGTGCCTAAATAGCATCACCAAGATAGAACAGTTCCTATACTTGTACTGCACATTATATTACTCATAATGGCGAGCTGCAGTCCATCATGCTAAAGCCTTGCTAAAATCATTGAGCCAGATCTTCATGTATTATTTTAATAGTGGGAGATGATGGAGAGGATGGGTGTCTTTCTGCAGACATACACAGCCTGGACATGTGGGGCCAGCTGAGTGGTGCAGAGAGGTGAGCAGCTTCTCGACTGTCTTGGGTCCACCGATTATGATCAGCCTGCGTCAAGCAGCTCCCAGCAGATATCAGCACATTATCTCAGGTTTAGTACAGCCTCTTAATCACACTAGGCACAGAAATCCATTAGTCTCTGTCAGTTTCTCCCCAACTCAGGAAGCTAGATCCCAATCTGCCATTTGAATGTTACGGTCTCTCTCTTTCTATTTCCCCCCTTACTATTTTTTCATTTCCATCCCCCAACACCTTTCCAAACACCACCTTACCATTGCCTTCTCTGCATTTGTTGCATACAGTGTATTTCCATTTGTATCTGGGCAGCAATCTCCATGTATATCATCTCACGATTCTATCAGCTTCATCCCCCAAAACATATTTTCCCCTCATGCCTGCATCAACATGATGTATGGCATACAAGACAATCTTACATTTGGAAAGTGAACACTCTTTCCAGTGTCATGCCTTACACGTGTTCCGTTAGGATGTAGGTACATTCCCAGAAATTGATATAACCTTATAATAAAATGTTATGCATTGTTATTGACTTTTAATTTCACTTTTGCCCTTTTGCACGCTCTAGACTCGATGCATCAATTGTAAATACTGTTTCAATATGTATAAAATATACATACTACACTATATAAAGTTACAATGTCCAACACAAATCAAACAAACATTTAAATATTTATAAATAATAAAACAATAATAAAAAAAACATGTGGACACAACCAATATTTTTTGTTTATGCCTCTGTGCAGACTATTTTTGCTTATAGAAAAATCAATAGAGCTTGAGTTATCAAATCCAACGTGTGTTGGAAGAGAGTGCCAAAGGGGAGAGCAAGCGGCAGCAAAATCGATCCTGAGATATTGCCTTATTTAACAGGTGCCATAAATAGCAGCATTATGATGTTAACTATTGCTGAAGTTACAGAGAGGACAAGGAGAGGTCAGACTGCATGTTACACTCACCTTTTACTTGCTCAAATGCGTCCAGCATCTCATCTAAGTGGACGGTGTCCTCTCAATGCTGCAGCCAGGTGTATTTTTAAAATACTGCAGTGCCCCCTGCGTTCTACCCCCCAAACCCCACCCCCAGCAGATTTCATCAGGCAAACAGGGATCACTTGTCACTTTATGATAAGATAATCAGTAAACCAGGCCTAGCTGGAGGATCCTGTGGCTGTTAACACACATGCATACACAAATGAATGCACTTGCTAAATAAAGGAGACATTTGTGACAAGATAGTGAAGATGAATCAATGAGAACAATTAGGGGAACACAAGCAGTATACAGAAATCAGTCCATCAATAAGGCAATACATCATTTCCAAGAGGACTGGCAGGGCTAAGTAGATTCCATTAGGTAAATAAATGTATAATCAAAATGATTAATTGACAGATGAGGTACATTAATACAAGAAAACCATTACAATAAAAGTGAGAGAATGGAGGTAAGGAGGGTCTAAAAGCTCAGAAGAAATGGATATTGTTAAACCGTGCAGTAGCAGATTTATGTGTTACATATTCTGTAAGAAAAGACTGCACACATCTTTTTTTTTTAAAATCGGGTTTCATTCATTAACTCTACTATGGATTTGTATTAGTATTGTTGCAAGGCTGTCAACTACAGCTTTTCTTAAAATTGGCCTCCATATCTAATGGGTGACTACGTGGCCAAGGTCCAGCAGCCGCTGCTAAACCTGAACTGCCACCCTTAGTGTGAACTGCTGCAAGTGAGCCTCAGATATAACCTCTTCTTAATCCTTCCACTTGCCTCTTCATATGAGCCATCTTGGCACAAGTACAGAGAAAAGGTGCTGATCAGAAATTTTATTCATGTTGTTCAACGTCAGAGTAAGGCCCACTCACCATTCAAGGGTGAATCTTGTTCCTCAAGTCTGATCTTAAAAGTAACAGAACAAAAGTGGGCAAATAACCTCTGTGGTGCTGTGCATTTCAAACTAATGCAAAGTAGAGTTGGTTTGAATTGGCTTTCTGGTAAATACAACTTGAAACTAATCTAAGTAATTTTGGTGACACTCCAGGGATAGAGTGAAGCTCATGCACTTCATATGTAACATTAATTGATTGATTGGCGGCTTTAGTATGTAATATTAGTCTCTCGGTAAGAGAATCTGCCAGTTGTTTTGAGATTGATAGCTTTCACGTATCATTGAAGCCCTCTTGTGTAGTAAGGCCCACCTCCAGAGGGAAGAAACCAATCCGTGCATGTGAAATACATCTTATCTTTGTGCAATGATGGATATTATGAGTATAGATAAGTCTCTTTGCATGTTCTTATCAAGTAAGTACATTTTCTGTAATGTTACTCAGGTGGAGTTGGGAGATATTTTTCTTCCATCTTTTGGGTTTCTTACTTCATTGTTGACATGATCATCCTGGTTCTTGTTTTACTGCTTTACGTATAGTTGGTGAATTGACCTGGGTATGAAGCATCTGTAGTGCAAAACAATGCTAGTTTCTAAGAAGATAAAATGGATCACTCTCTTCCTCTCCTATCTTTTCCTTTTGCTTTAAAAAAGAAATCCACAGTGGTGGTCATTTTTCAGTTATGCTACTGTTTGCTTTAAAAAGGGGAAATTAATCTCTTATCTCTGTAATGTTACTAAAACAATTACTACTAGAACCCTACATTTAATTACTATAACCGCTGTCTCAGTTTTGTTCCCCAAGATGAAAACTCTTGTGGTGCTATTTCTGTAAACTGATGATTCAGCCTATCGTCCATATTTGGTGTTTTAATGGCCAGAGGTGTGTGGAACACCTGTGGTTCAGTTAGAAACTTGGTGGGAGTTATCAGTGGGCGTGATGGTACAGTAGCTAACATTAGTCATGGCAAATCGAATATCTCCCCTCTTTTAGTTTAAAAGCACTGCAACTCCCTGCCATGGTGCACTGGCAGCTCTATAATGGATGGCTGATAGGAGAGGAGACCTGTGTGTGGTTCTTATCAAAGAAGTTGCAGAGTTGCAAGGTGCATAAGGTATAGTACCACACAGCTAATGTAGGACGCCTAAAACATAATGCCAGTGGCAGGTGTGATCCACATTTGACTGGATAATATTTCTGTGAAAAAAGTAAAGTACATCTCTAAGCCCCTTAAAGTGCACAATTACCATTAGGACTACACGGGACAACATTAGGACAACAAAGTCTATTTTACACAGTTTATTCATCACAATTATATTGCAGCCATCTGACCTCATGCTACTAGACCAATTGACAATATTGCACAATTTTGATGTAATATTTTAAATACCATGATCACCAATATGTGTTGTGACTTATTAGCCAACCCATGTGATGACATTATATGTAACGCATTTTTTAACTGGCAACTATGGACAGAATTTCATATATATTTTACCAACAATTCATTGAATCAAATAACCTAGGAAAACCTTTGCTCTGTATCTGTGATGATGTACAACTCACTGTTTACTTGTCAAGACCTAAAAGGATTAATATCCACACAGAAATGTCTCGGAGGCCTTTCTCCCACTGCTAGTAAATATGTTCAGGCTAAAAATCTGAAAATCCTCCAGCCTTTCAGCACATGTACTCCTGGCAAGTATATGAATTGCACTGGGTGTTCTCTGACTCTAAGTGCAACCTAGACATTCATAAAACCTGAACAGTATTCCCCAGAAAGGTTTTTCTAAGTAGGCTGGCAAGATATTTTGTTACTGTCAAGCAGAGTTGCACCTGTTTTGTGTCTTAGTGTTGCTTTATCCAAGCAACAATGAACTGTGGGCTAAATCCACAACAGAGAAGAAGAAAGAGCAAAAGATTGCTGTCTTTCCTCCGACAGCTACAGAGGCATAAGAAGAGTCCCGAGGTTACAGGTGCCATGCTGCAAATGTCACACAAATAGATGAGCTCATGGTGTCTCCAACAGAGAGGGAAGATGGAAGGAGGGGTCAACCATGCAATGATGATGAAAACCAATACTGTAGGAAACCAATACAGGCTAAAGCTTGACACTGACATGTTTTAGTGTAGGAAATTGAAGAATGAAGAAGCTATTCATCCAAATTTTACTGCCCATATCAAAACCTCAGTGTCACTTTTGCCACAAACCAACCTACGTAGACTAATGTTCTGTCCAATGATGAATAATGGCAAAGTTTGCGATCTGGAATGCTCCTAATTGTTTTTCTTCAGGTATAACAAAAAGATGTGTCCCATGGTTCAGTTTGTGAATATATATGTGTGTTCTGTGGTTGCAGACAGTGGGAAAATATCTTCTTTCTTTTTAATCCATCTGTCTGTGGGTGGTGCTACAAAGTTAATTTGTTCCTGATTGGCCCAAAGTAGAAGAAGCACCATTTATGGAGGAGGACATGTTTACCATTTCTTTGTTTTATGCGTCTCATTTCTAGCAAAAGTATCACAGTGGACAAAATGACGGTCCCTGAGGGATTTACTCGTAGTTTTCTCATTCACTGTCACTCCTGTCACATTTTAAAATCTGCTTTCTTTCCACCAATTAACGGTTCATAGTCGGGCATTGCTGCACGTTCCATAGAATACCTCTCATTATTTTGGAGCCGTTTGTTCAGTTACAGCAGAGTCACTGGTGGCTCGAGCTCAACAGATGAGGTCTCTCTCTCTGAGCAGCTGTTGCAGGTTATTGATGACCTCATTAGAATGCTGCCTGCGGCACGACGGCTGACTTTGAAGGACTTCCCATATGCAATGGCACAAACTGCCAACGAAGCCCGTGCCACTTGTTTCATGCCAAACAGCATTTCCTAACGGTCTTTTAGTCGCAGAAATGAAAAGGCAAAGAACTGGAATGCAGTGTGGGGGTAGCAAATCCTTGTTCAAAACCGGAGACTCTTTTTGCATGACTTGAGTGCATGGACGAATTCCATTAAGCAGCTTTCTAGCTCCACTTCCTGACACACATTAGGTCTGATCCCCCTGATCAGTAAATCAGACAGCAGTACAACATACACACATGAAATGTGTTTGTCATCTAATTGAACCCAGAGTTCTGGATAACAAATATATCCTAATTCATTGCTTTGAGTAGACTCGTAAATTGTATTACTCAGTCATTCCATGTTGACTGCACCGTCCTATTAATGTTCAGTTACAGGTGCTGCCTCTTTATCTTTTATATCTGAAACACTAGCTTGCATTAATAAAGCCTCATTGAGCTATAATGCTCAGTAATTAAATATGACTTTACATTTGGCCTTACTCATAAACACAGGCAATAAGGAGCGGCAAAAATAAAGAACAGTGGGGGACATAAAGTGTTGTTTTCAGTGGCCACACATGAGCTTCTTTGTAGCTTTGTGTGGATATTAAAACCAGTGTAGCACAACCAAAGTCATCTGCCATAAATACTGAAAGCGCAACACACGTTTTAATCACGCACTTTACAGCTACAGTGTGTGACTTTGTTTTCAATTGCATATTTATTGTGTGGCATAAGGCAATGTGAGTTAACTGTCTGAAACAAGGGAAACCCTGCCAGGATCCTGTACAGAGGCCAGATCCAAAAGGCTTGAAATCAACTGTGAATGTGTGTCGGAATGACATTAGAAAGACTGCTCACAAATAAATAACAGTAAACAAATTAATTACGTTGTCATTCAGATGTCCAAAATCAATTTTAAGACATCACACTAAAAGAAAATGTAATTTATCCATACAAATGTAGTAACGGAATGTGAGATGTAAAACAAAAATAAAAGCGGTGTGAAGTTTGCTGTAAAACTCCAGATATAGATATTTAGGTCATTGTGGTTTGTTTGTGGAGATCCAAAGCAGCTGCTCTTTGACCAATTGTCCAACATAACATTTTTTTCATACTTGTCCGCTTGGCCAGTAGATTTGAGTTTTACTGGCCCCTTGTGTATTTTCACTGGCCTAGCCACCAAAAAATTAAAGTCAGAAGTGGGACACTGAATCATCTCTGGACGACATGAGTGACAGACAAAAAAACAATCATTTAACAGCTGTGTAGTTTGGTTACATTGTCATCTCCTTGCGTGTTTATTGACAACAGAACAGCTTTAGTGAAAATGTGGAGCTGAATGAGCGAAGATGATGAACTAAAAAGGACACGTTAGCTCGTAGGTATGGTGACGGTAACAGGTGACAGGTCACTGCAGCAGCGGTATGAAGCAGCGTCAGGGATCTTACTGTCACTGAAACGCTTGGTGGCATCTCTGGGGGACGGCTCTCCATTCCGACACACCGCTGTTCCAAACCGCCACCTGAAACACAGCTGTTCCGACCCCCCCGCAGCTGTCCATGGTGCTGAACCGGGTTACGTTGTTTACACTCTGAGTTGTGGCTTGTCTGTGAAATGTGCGCTGCTCAGGGACTGGGCAGGTCTGTCCCACTTGCTTTCTCCCCCACTCTGTTGTGGGAGATCTCCCTCAGAGTAAAATAAATACACTTTTTCTTCCTTTCCCCCCGCTTCGCTCTAGCGCGGCTGAACCTGGCTTGAGCTCACTTCATGGGTGCGAGCCTTCTGAAGCTGCTGCTCCTGCTGACAGTAGACTGGGGGAGAAAAAAAAAGAAATTTGCTTTGGTTGGGTTTAGGCAATGAAGAAAGGAGTTGGTTAAGTTTAGTATTGCAGTTGATTGTGCACATGATCCGTTTGACCCCAAAAAGGAAAAAAGGATCAATGTGCAGCCTCCGTTTCCTTTCTGATTGCAGCCGTTCGGAGTGGGGAGGTTTCAGAATGGAGGGGTTTCCTCAATGGCCTTTTCTGAATAGCGGGGTCTTTAGAAAAAATGGGAAACGAAGAATGGAAGTCTATTCGGAAAGGCGGGGTGTAACCGCATCTCCGATTAAATTCACTGAGTGATCGTCGTATATATCTCACTTGGTAGAGCGAGCATGCAGACTGCAGCGACCCTGAGTTCGAGTCCACCCAACGGCCCCCTTGCTGCGTGTCCACATTCAATTGTTTACATTTAACAGAATAGTGAGACCAAAACAAAGCCGACACTTTATGAAGCTAAAAAAATAAACAGCTGATCACATGAAGCATTTTGATTTTCCCACGTGCATTCTTGCGAATCACGATTCTAGCCAATCAACTTGGCCTGTGTACTTTTACTGGCCCTGGGCCAGCAAGCCATAGGTTATGTCCATAGACTGTAAAAAGAATGGACGTAGCGTCCGTGACGTCACCCATTGGTTTTGGGGAGTCGTTTTTGTGACTCAAATATGGCGGCCTGAACAGCGCCATGTTGGATTGGCCGGCCGAGAACCCGCCCACTGGCCTCGAAGCAGCTGTCCACGGCGCTGCTCGGACCTGTCACTCAACTTTTCCGCGCCCTAATTGGCCAGAGTTTTAACCTAATAACAGTAAAACGGTAGAGTTTAAAAAAAATTCACCCCCCTCAGAGTGTGTGCGGGGGTAGAAACTATCGATTGAGACAAAAAAACGTTCTGACACCAGGCTTTTAACATGTTTATTGAGGATGTAAAATCTGCGATTTTAACATGGGGGTCTATGGGGAATGCTCCCTTCTGACACCAGCCCCCAGAGGAAGCCGAGGGGATTGCAGTTTTTTGAACGCGGAAGTGAGCTTCACTTCTCAGACCCACAACTGCCCCCTTGGTTATGTCGAACCCTGCAATAAGTATTTGGTTCCAGCCAAGCACCAGCCATCCTCTGAAATCCCAGACAAGGTGCCAAGAGAGGTGCATGCGAAGTCCTTCCATTTGTCACTTCCTTATTTTAAAATTAATGAGCAGTAAACATTACACAAACCCATGCCACTCAAAATGTCAGATAGTTTTAAACCACAGTTTAGTTGTTTTCCTGGCAATCGTTCCTTTTTCCTTCAACATTAAATAGGATGAGCGACAGAGGGGAGGACGGTGACGAGGCGGTTTTTGACTCTATCTGCACGCTGCTCAAATTGGCCTTCACAGCCCATAAAGTTTCCCCCAGCTAGCCAGACATCCTCCAGCACCTTCCCCATGGACAGACCATATAATGCCCTCTTTTAGAAGAGAGACAAGAGAAAGAAGAGTCTGTCTGGCTTCCATCACCAGGGATTTATCATGTTTTACCAAAAAGGCAAGGGGAGCCTTTTGCAAAAGACATACTTGAATATAGCTTCTGGAATAATTACTTCCTCTCTGCACTGGTAAAGCAAAATTGGCCTCATGGTCTTGTAGAAAAGGAAAGTGTCCATAATAAAGTCATTATAATGAATAGGCCAAGGAAGGATAGCTGCTGCTAGCCAACTCTGGAAATGCACTGTAAGTGAAAAGACTGTGCACAGAAGCCCAGAACAAACGCAGCCATACGTAATGGTCAGGGATAATTCAAACCATGAATGGTAAATATTGCTTCTGTACAGTCTTAATGTTTTTTTCATAAGAACTCTGCGTGTTGTAAGCAAAGTTTTAGTGAGGTTTACATGAAAGAACATTACTGCATGCATTGGCAGCTTCCCAAGATGAAGGATGGAAATGTAGGAATGGAGTCTGATAGAGAATAGCAAATTATCTGCTGGTGAACCTCATACCCCGCTGGAACCGAATGGAATCTGGTCCTGGGCCAACATCAAACAGCCCTGCTGTAGTCTGCAGGCAACCTTGGGGTAAAACACTGACAGCATCTCCACAGGTAGAAACGAGCAAAGAGGTTTGGAGTTGCTGTTTGATGATGAGAAAGATACTTTACACAACAAATCCAAATCTTTAAAATAAACATACCATGTGGCCATTATATTAGGTAAACCTAGCCAAGGCCACTTGGGTGCATCTGTTATGCTGTACATGCAAAAAGAACTCAAGACAGTAGCTTCTATCTCAGAGGTCTTGAGTGTAAACAAACTGCAGATCCACTAGCAGAGGAAGCTGGTTGGCCATTGACTAGTTCAGATGGTAATCTATTTTCAGCTACAGCAATTCTGACTAGAATGCATCCTTGGACAATCCATCCATTGGACAGTTTGATTCAGTTTACAAGCAATTGCATTAACAACGATTCAAAGCTGGCAGACCGACTGAATTATACTTTGCATTGACTCATCAACAGGCTAAGGGCTTCTGAGGAATCTATGTCTTTGATTAAAGGACCGTTTCTAGCATTTCCTTGCAATGAAATGTGAGAAATCCACTCCACTACCGTTTCAACCAAGTCAACTCAAAGGTACTTTGTCTGTTTGTGGTTCCTTTTTGGGGCTGATTGGGAGTCTTGTTGCAGCGGAAAAAACAGCAATCTCTAGAAGTGAAGGGGGCATTTTAATCTGGGTGAAAATCACCTCATGTCTGCACCCTTTAAAAAAATCCAAGTTTCTTTTTGGTGACATTTGAGCAAACTCAAAACAATAAGTTGGTTATGAAGGCAATTGGAGTCCTACAGTCATGGCACCATCGTAGGACAGACACTGTCTGCTTTTACACATGGGAAAGATGTGCCATTATGCAATTCATTCTAATTCAGGTAATGCCTGTCACCCCCAAAATAAAAGGGTTTTAAAGTGCAACATAAATAAATATCAACACTCTTGACTGTACAATAATATGTCATTCAAGTGATATATTGTTGATGTGAAAGGATGGAATGAAAACAATCCCCTATCAGTACAGCACCATCGTCATTGCTGCTGCTATTGCAGCAATCAGGGTGAGTCAAATAGTTCAGACTACATAGTGCTCATCATGCTGTAACATACAGCTTAAACTACTTCTCTGGTTAAACCTAGTCATTGAGCTGTGTATTAATGAAATGCCCTCTGCACATTCCTGTTGCACTGTGATATTCTTGTTGTACTAGACACCCATGTTGTCAGCTTGAGTGAGTCTTATAATTTCCTGACACCTCTTATGAACTCTTGCCCTCAGTGCTGTGGTTTGACTAGATGCGTTTTGTCTGCTGTGTAATTCTTGCTCTGGCTTCAGAAATTAGCCATAAACAATTGCTCCTTTTTTTGAAGTTGAGTGCGTATTGCATTATGTGCAACGTGTGTATGTGGGCTTTACAGTATGTGCCAACTTCATTTACATGTGACTCACCCTCTAGAGGAGTGAGTGATTTACGTAAATGAACCTAAGGTGAACCTAATAGAGTAGCCACTGAGTGCGCAACGTGATATTAAACTGCAAAAGCACAGTACCTTCTTGACAAACACTGCTCTGCATTAAATGTTCAAGAGTGTTATTTTATGTGCACTGGAGAAAATTGCCTTTCATCCAGTTTTACATTTATATTCATGAAAAGCCCCTATTCCAGTCATTATCAGGGTCAAAGATGGAGAACAGAAAGAGCAAGCCACTAAGGCTTTTCGTGGACAATGTCTCTATCACACTATTTCACCTTAAGTCAAATGGATAATTCAACATGATGTTGGGAAGATAAAACTCTGATACTGGTGGCGTCAGTGATTTGCAATGAAAGAGATGGGGTCTGGAATAAACAATGGTTTTCTCTCATTCTGACAATCTGCCATATGGTGTCTCCCTGTACAAACACGATACATGTAATGCCAGGCTCATTATGGAAGGGAGAATATGCATGAGTATTCCCACTGTGGTACCACTTCATTAGAGCAGTACGGTGTGCTGTAATTACACACTCATTAACTGTTCATCCTTTTTAATGTTATTGGGATGGACAGTGCTATCGACCCTCTATTAGTCTTGTAATCCAGTGCTGGCACACTGCCCATGTATGGAAGTGAAAATGTATCGGTGTCAATATAGCTTCGACATTTGACTTTCACTTATGTGCATGTGATGAGTCTCGGGTCTTCCCCTCTTTGGCATGTGGGCTGATTTAATTTTGATTGTGTGTGTGTGAATGACATAAAATGTTTACTAGTCCATGAGCTGTAATTTAAACACAAATGTTACCTTGCTGAGGAGTTGGACATGTGCAGCTTGTCGCCCGCAGCTCTTCATCACACCGCTCACTGTGACTGCTCCCCGGTGGAAATTAAAAATGATGCGCTGATGAAAAAGCCCAGGAAATTACAGTTGTCTCGTTTTTTTGGATGCTTTTTTAGTCTGGTTGAGCATATGATGATGTCTACAGTGAAACATCATGATCAGCATTGACAATCAGGGAGATGTGTGCTTAAGAGACTTCAATTTAAATGAAAAAAAGAAAAAACAGAAAGAAAACACATCTATTCACAATCATACACAGGTAACAACGTGGTCTATGCTGTCCTCAATAATAGGTGTTGTATGTGATGTATTTTTCAGCTATTCAGCCAACTTACCGTTATATTCTCCAGCACTACATCCTTCAAGGAGCAGGCCATTTGTTGTGTTTGGCAGGGTTTAATGAGGAAACATTTGTAAAACTACAAAGAGAACACCAAGCAAATTTATAAATTTGCAAGTACTACATTACGTCTGTAGTACATCTTTAGTGAAGAAATTTGTTACTTTACAGCACACATGTCAAACTCAAGGCACAGGAACCAGATCTGGCCTGCTACACAATTTTATGTGGCCCATGAGGAAATTTCACATTTCTATATTAACGGCCTGCCAATGTAGTGCTCACACTAAAAATTCCATAATACACTGCAACAGCTATTATACAGTCATGACCAAACAATAGATCGACAAGCTGCAAGCCCTGTCTGCTGCTCTGTTAACAACAAATCAGCGCATCGTCGTCCCACTGATGCACACCTCCAAACATCAATGAACTTGCAGCCAAGAATGATGCAAAGTATCTGGCATGGACACAAAAGCATAGGAGAGAAAACCAGACCAAATATATGTGGTGCCGTTTATATCTGATACATTCTCATTTTGCTTGAAGGTTTCACTTTTAATGAAAAACAAAGTTATTTTTATTTTCACTAATTGTAAATATAATTATATTATTATTATAATTCATATTTCCGATTAAAACAAAGTCAGATTTAGTCTGTTCAATAAATGTCAATGCTCTCTGGCACCTGACATACTTCCACTTTCGCCCCTTGTGTGATTGAGTTTGACACCCCATTCATAGAAATAGTTACACTGGTATCATACATGCAAATAATAAAGCACTTCCAAGTAAAGCCATTTACATGGACATTGGGCAATAATAGCTATTTTGTTTGGTGTTCCAATCATAGTTTTTGGGTCCCAGTTCACATAGTGCTTCATTGACAAGTTGAGTTTCCTGTGATTGCTCAAAATAAAAGCCACCCCTTGTTTTTGCTAGTTAATTGCTAGTTAAAACTTGCACTTAAGTTTGCATTGGCATGAACATAACTGATGCAGCATTAGAAGAATGAATACAACATTGAAAACTACTATTGTATACTGCAGCAATTGCAGATTTCAAATGCTGAAAACACTCGGACTAATCACAGTTTCAGGTACAGGGTTTTATTTCATAAGTTAACTTGGCATGCCCCACTTTTTAATACCCTCAGTTCTTTTATTTGAAGGTGAAATCTACCTTCATTTCTCCAGAACAATTTTATTTAGCTGCATCCTTTACAGCTACATATCCTGCACTTCCTGGGGGGAATTCAGTTTTCTGGGATGATGACATTGCCCATAATAAGGTTCAGTGCACACTAGCCCTCCTATCAAGCCAATCCTCTGGTGCAGCTTCAGCTAAGATGGGCCTCTCACCCACTGGGTCCACAGAGATGGGCATGGCACAGGTTGGGCATTCATTCACCCCCAAATGGGTCGATGATGCACAGCCATGGGTCTGCAGCACATCACCCTGGAGTGTCAAGCAGAACATCACCCACCGACGGCCCTGTCAAGGTCATCAAAGAGTGCACTGGTCTGGATATGTGCCATCAGAGTGCGAAATCCACCACAAGCGTGCATGACCAACAGACCAAGGCAGCATCCATAATGGCTCAGAGGCTGGAGGTCAGCTTTACGTTGTACTTTCCCCATGCACTGCCTTATTTATAGTACATACATGTACGATACAGTACAGTGAAATAAATCATGAGACATGTGAAAACAGTGCTGCAAAATCCTAATGTCATTCATTGCCTGAGCTATTCACAACATGAGCAACACTACTAGTTTATGTTCGTACATTATGCTACATCCCATTATCATTAAATCAAACATAGACTTTAAATCATGAAATCAGAAAAATGTCCCTTTTCTTAAAAAGCCACTCTAACATAATTGGCCACAGTATAGAGCTGTCTTTGAATAGAATCCTTCCTAATTCTTTCATTAAAATCCATTTAGTACTAGCTTATTTTCAAAAAAGCTTATTTCTTACTAGTTGCAATTCAGCGACCTACTTCCAGAGATTGTTATCAATGTTTTTGCCCCATCAGTCCATTTGAGAGTTTTGAGGCTGAGCATATAGCTAATCTTTAAAAACATGGGAACAAAGTAGAGGCTGGTGTTGTATCAGTCTTGCAAATTCTGTTTAATGTTTGCAGAGTCTTCTATTGATTTCTTGCCTTCTCTTTATCTACTGTAGTTTCACTCATTTATATGTTCTCCATTTTACTTCTATCTCATCTAGTTCCCTCATTGTCTCACGTTGCTCGAGTCCCATAACCAACTGCTCATCTTTCTTCACTCAATCATTAAGCTATTGTTTTCCCATTACTCGTTGTATAGCTGTCACATTCCCCTGCTCTTGTTGGCTTTTTCCTATTCTCACCCTATCTTTTTTCATTTGTCCTTTCTGCTCCTTTTCCCTTCCACCTCTCACGTCCTTTCACATCTTTCTCTCTTCATCTGGCTGGCTCCCATCCTCCCTCTGTCTCCCTCTCTCTCTTTTACATACTCCTGATGTGCTCCTGCTGGCCCCGGTCTGTCCGAAGGGATTAATTGATAGTGAGAGATAATAAATCTTCCCATTAGGCGGAAGGCCCCTGCCCATCGCTCATTATGCACCCGCTGCTCCTCAACGCCATGGCCTGGGGTTTCCCCTGCTTTTTTAACACGCGCGTCTGCCATCGCAATGCCAGCAAGGTTAATCTCTCCTCGTCGCAGTCGATGGGCTACCTCACGTCACGACACAGACGCCTTCGTGCATGAACACCATTTGAAGTTTGTGTTTATTCCTTCCTACATTCTACATTAGCTCTGTGTTGTACATGAGACCTGAGAAGCGGCACCGTACAGCCACTGTTGGGTGTGAGTGCAGCCTACATCTTTTTGAATTCAGAGATTTCAAAGTAATAACCAGTATAAAATTTAAAACCCAGCAAAGAATACTTTTTCTATTTTCTTATTTAGTATTGTGGTTATCAGTAGACACAAACAGTCCATTCCCTCGGTATGATTTAATGGTACTGAATCATTCCCTCTACCTTGAAACCCTTTTGAGAGATCTTCAAAGGTTCCTCTTTTTGTGCTTCTGAGCACACAGATCTCCTATGTGCATTAGCCTGTTACTGACCTCTACCTTGCAAAGCAGCTACATTCACATCTATTTTCACATCTTTCTGATATAAAGCATGATATGTTTGCCTTTGTTTAGGCTGAATAATAACTGCATCAAGATATACAGTGTGGGTATTAATAATGCTTGTTATAGAATAGCATTTTGCCAAGTCGGATTTCATGTTGTTTACTGTGTCCTTTTAGTTAGAGTTCAGTCACATAATGCCATCTAAACATACACAACTGTAAGAGAGGCTTCAAACTGTTCAAACAGTGGGCAGCAATGGTTGGGATCGGGACCCGTTAGACCCACAGCATTCCCTGTCTGTAAACTTGCGAGAAAATTTCCTGGACACAGATATAGGGAAAAATGCATTCTCATATACGTGTGGAAACATGTATAACATTCTCATATCTGACACCTGGTACAACAGCCAATAGACAATCTGTCATGTTACACCAGTCTGACACACAGCAACACATATGTTTTGTTTGTGTACCCTGTTGCACTCTGTTTTTGAATAAGGTGGGAGGAGGGACTACACATGGGTTTCTCTCAGCTTCAGACCCCAGAGTATTGACCACAGGTGGTCTGATTAAAGGTGAACAGTGACTAGAAGCTTTAACTCCAATCTATCCTCCAATTACATATTATTTATGGAACTCAGTCGATAATGATCAGCAGTTGATCAAGTAGGGTATCCCTACCATCTAAAATTCCTCATATTCTGATCAAACAATGTTACTGGTGATTTGTAAATCAGCATAAAACAGGTCTCACAATTATGCTAGAGCTGATATTTAACTTGGTGTAAACTTTGGCAATACGAAACTTTAGCTAAAATAAGATGGTGTTAGCAACTTTGAACCAAGAAAAAACAAACACAACCTTGCTAATAATCACTTAACTGTAAGTCTTTACAGAGAATCCCAAAAATATAAATAAAAAGGTGTCCTATTTGACATTACCATGGAAATAGCAAAACGACACTAATCAATCGACATACCAACAGCAGATATGAATAGTTTGTATTTTTTATTTAAAACTTCATATAACCCATACAGCAAACTGTACAATTGAATTATTCACAGTGTGTTAAAAAGAAAATAATTCAGTAGCTATTCTGTAACATTTCATTTGAATTGAATCCCCATGTTTTATTTAGATGCCAGTCATTTCTAATGTTCTATTAACACATACAGTTACTAGGAAAACAAAATCTTTTTTTTTTCCCTTTTTTGTACAAAACCTTACAAAAACTATATTCATAGAAATTCTGCATGTCCACAAAGAAAACCCTGGTTGGCACCAACATATTTATCATATTGTTTGAGAGGTTTTCTGCCAAATGATAGAAGCTGTGCAACTGAAAAGAAAGGTGTCCATAAAAAGGCATACCGTCATGACTGCTGGAAAATCAAAACTCACACTGCTAATGGAACACAGGTTATGAAGCTTACATTTTGCATTACTTTTCTCTCACGTTTCATACAATTTTGTGTAAAATGACATTATTATTCACATTGATTTATAAAAAGATATATATATATATGTTCAGTAACCAAACTGACTGAATCAGCCAAATCAGAAACCCTGTTGTAATTCCAACTAATTTTGATTATGATGTTTTCAATTCTTTTCACATATTACAGAAGTGAAATACAAGCAAACTTGAGTCTTTGAATGACCTGCATGAAAGCTACAGTACACATGAGGGTAACAGTAATACAGTATAACCACACTTCAGCTGTGGCCATACTTTAGACAGGTCCTAACTGGATTTTCAAGAGGAGTAAAGGTCCAGTTACATAAGATAAAACCCTACTCTAAGGGAGTGTTCCCCTAAGTTCTAGGGGAAGTTCAACATTTCCGTTTCATGTTCACCTTGTAGAAATATATTAGCCATCATAAAAGAAGATTTACATACATTTTTCTCATCTGGATGACAGTTATCCAATACACCATAATATAATGCATTTTCATTAAATAAATAAACAGTTTTGGGGCTGTGGAACTGGGGTGTAAAGTGAGGAAGTAGGTTAAAGTGACCTTTCTAATGAAATAAATATCATCTATAACATTTTACTGTGAACAGAATTCATTTATAACAGTATAAATTTAGCAAAATACATTTTCTCCTGCTGATCTTATCTACATACTCTACTTTGCAGAAGGGAATCGATAAACGATTATACAGTGAATCTCTACCAAACCAATGCTAAGTTTTACAGATTTGAGTTTCTTTGAATCATAGATAGTAATGTTCATTTTTATTTTTAATTTTTTTTTCTTTTGTCTTGACATATTGACAACGTAAACCTCACAGAGGTTTGCTGTTCGCTCAGCTCCCGGGTGACAGCAGCTCACAGACTCCTTGAATCTTCATACAGCATGACACTTGTTGAAGATGTACACGTGTACTCCATAGGCGATAACAGGAACACACAAAATCATCATCTGTTTTCTTGTCTATAGTATTCACCATCTGTTTACCACATTCTTTCCACATGTTCACACACTATAAGTTCTCTGTTCACATCAGGTACTGTAAAAGATAAAAGAAACTTTGAGATGACCTTCAATATGTTTTTTGATTTGAATCTAAACACTTGGCCAAATTCTTATGTAACTCATAATGCAAGATCACAATTGGAAAAAATTAAGTAATTGTTGTAAAATGTGTTCAGGAGTACTCAGGACATTCAGTGGTACTGTAGCCACACATGGACAAAGACCAGCACATAGCTTGATAGATATGTCACAATTAAATGCACTGAACTTTTGTTTTTAAATTAGGTCCATATATAAACACAAATCTAATTCATCCATTCTCTACCCTGCTACCATTTAATAATCACATGTTTGAGAAGTGCAACTGCACTTCAAGTAATTGTTCAGTATTTCACAATTTATGAAATTACAGGGTCAAATGTTTTGCTCAGGAATCATTAGTCTACTTTTTGTATGTTTTTAGCACTGATTATTTTACATAAGTTCTTGAGGGGAGCTGGTTTGCAACACCATCATACACACAACCTTGATTGTGCCAACTACAATTATCCTACTACATATTACTCTGCATGGCTGGGAAATAATGGTGACAGCAAGATCCCTTTGTGGTGAAATTGGAACTACTCCATTTACTCTGCAATGAACACAACATGAGTGTTCCCAAAAAGGTCACCTCTCCTTCTGTATACTTCTATTGAATGGTCACATCTTTGGCAGTTTAAAGGATTAGAATTGTATCATTAGCAAAAGCATTTTTGACATAAAACTTTCTTCTGGTCAAATAACTCCATTCCAATTAATACCAATCCAATAGTTAATGATGGAATCTTGTTTTTAATATGGATGTTTCCAACTTTGTAAAACACTGGCTATTTATAGTCGATGCAGAACAGTGTAGTCAGGTACATATCACAACTTAGATGAACTTGTTTCTTTCTAATAGGTATTCTTGCAGGTTATAATTAGATAACTCAACAAACTATGCTTTCAAAAGATCCAGTCCCATATCTCATGACCAACTCATGACCCAAAGGTAACCATTAAGCCTAGACAACGTGTTTGAGGTAACATTATTTTCTGCTGTCAAAGGCCATTCAGGAGTTTGTGTAAATCAAAATGATAAAGATAAAGGTAAGAACTTAACAAAATAATTTTGATGTGTGGCAAAAAAAAACAAAAAAGAATCTGCTCCTTGTCCACTTGTCTGTCATTTATTGCCGTTCTCATCAAAGCCTTTTGTCCTTCTTCAGTCCAATAAGATTCTCAGTCTTTTCACTAATTGACGATTCCTCCAATGAAGTGTATTTTCTTGTGTTTTTGTGTTGCGCACGTAAACATCAGACTTCAAACTGATTATTTGGGTGTACTGTTTTCCCAGAACCTCCCCCGAATATTTATTTTTACTTCTTGTAGTTTAGGATTACAGTGGTGAATGTTGTCATACCTGTGTGGCTGATGCTGCCATTTTGAGTTGCCCATGTTTTGTTAGTGTCCCTATGTCACTGTGGTTAATGGTATATCTGGTGATCCCATCTATGCCATTGTCTCTAGTCTCTGGCACTGCCCCTGACACATTACTCATGAGGTTCTTGCCCTGGGGGGAACACAATGTCATGGGAAGACAGGTGTCATCCCAGTGCTGCAGCTCATGTTGTCCTTTCCTGGGAGTCGTCGGTCGTTGTAGGCGTGCATGTTGATCACTGCATCCGTCTTCACCATGACTGGAGGCTGAGGCTTGTGTTTCACCCGCCTCTCGCAGGTGAACGACAGTCTGATCTCGTCCACCATGGCACTGCACAAAGACCTCTGGGCGAAAAGGGAGGATGCGGGGAGGGGAGCAAGAAGGAGAAGAGGGGAAAGGGACGGGGGGTAAATGCCTTAGCTTTAAATTGTTCTGACAGCAGAGAGTGTCGACAGTCTAAAGAGTGCAAAATGCATTAGAACATTACATTCACATTGTATTAATGTGTGTGTACGTGCAGTCTGCGGCTGTCAGCAATGTCAAATCGCAGCAACCGCCACATGTAGCCTGCATGCAGTTCATTATTGCTGCTGTGTCAGAAAGAGTGAACAAGTATGGTGCATGTGTATGCATGCAACTACTCAGCATGAGTCAAATTAGTGATTTACAGCAGTAAAGAGTTCATGCTATTCTAACATCTCAAATGACTAATAATGGATTAATTCTCTATGCTCCAATTTGCAATTATGCCTGTTAAAATAAGTAAATGTTGTAGTGTTATGGCCAAGTACTCCTAGGGATTAGCTAAAGGCATGCAAATCCTTTTATAACATGTTTGAACTAAAAGCCATGAATAGAGCACAGCTTTGGTTTAGAGGCTATGTGGTGAGTATCATAACAGAACGGGCACGGTTAGGAACTTCTTTGCTAAAATCCAGGGTGAAATAAACTGAAATCCAAGTAGAGTGTAATTGAATTATTGAGATTAATTTCCAATCCATCCAAACCACAGAGTAAAGATCAAATTAAGAGAATAGGGCATTCTGTATGTGATCTATTGGGACACATACCTGTTCGCGTTCTGCGGTCTTCCTTAGTTTGTAGATGAATTCAGCAATCGCCACAAAAACAGACAGCACTAGGCCAGATGCCAGCACAATGAATATACCACCCAGGTTCTGGATACCCATGGGGCCTGTCTCGCGACGTTCTTCATCCAAGCAGCTGCTCCCACTCCACCACTTCTCCTTCAACATGTGTAGGCGCCCATCCTCCAAGATGCTTAGGATTGCTATGGTGATTTTGTCCCTGTACGGGGAGCCTGGAAGCAACAGAAGGCCTGTTTTACTTTTGGAAGAAACACCAGCTGGGTTCTGTGATAATAAGGTTCATAAACACGTTGTGGCATTCAGTCTGACTAGTAGCTTAAAAAACAGCTTGTGCTGTGGTGTCGTCTAAAAAGCAATACTTCACACTCCTTCAAAAGGCAACGCATAACTTATAAGAGGGCTTGGATTGTCTTTTATCATTTGTAAGTGGTCTCAGTTGTATTTAAAGGTCTTACCGAGGGGAGTGCCAATGCCGTAGCCTTTGCTGTCGATGAGCCCTCCCACCTGTGTCAGGTTACAGTTCCTTCTAGTGATGTAATCAATAGTAGTGGACTCCATAATGAGGGCGTAGTCAGACTTTAGCACCCTCTGAATCCCATCCTCAATAGACTTCACCAGTGATGTGCTTGGCCTGCTGCTCATAAAGGCCCACATCTTCTCAAAAGTAGAAACCTTAGATTTCTGGAAGAAATGGAAAGAGCTTGTTTAAAAAAAAAAGTGCCTTTGCACATCACTCAAACAACCTGCTTTGCTGCATTTGAGGAAAAGTCATTGACAAATATACAGTACTTTTACCACTGAGAAAGGGTTGGGCATGAACAAAATAACCTTCAAATGTTATAGCCTAAATTGTTGAACTTGAGAGTACTGCTCAATCTGGGTCGGTGCCCACATAACTGGCTGAATACCTTTGTGGGGATTCTTTGAAAGCCTGATTAGAAATTGTTGAGAACGACACCTTTGCACCAATTGAGAACGCACAGGTGTCCAGATTCTATAGCCAGCGCCCAAATAGATTTATGAGATTTCTCCTACAGATCTCCATTGTCACAGGATTAAAGGAGAGTAAATTGAAGCTTTGCACACATCTATTCTCATAAGTGCTACTGAAGCTGCAATAATAGAATGCCTTTCCATTAGTCTTGCATCAGGCCATGTGGTATTTCATGCAATTTTATATGGGGTCACGTTTATGCCATGTCTAATCCTTGATAATTACTGTCTAAAGACTATAAGCCATTTCAAATTGTGAAAGATGCTATTATAAGAAGCCCTCTATTATATGTAACTCGAGTGTAAATGCAGTGTTGGTTACCTAAAACGGTGATATGATGGTCTGATATTAAAGCTTAAAAGCACCATTTAGGATGTACTTCAGCTGTTGGCAAGATTCACATAGCAGCTGGAAGAGCAGATTTTATAGAGTGGTTCAGGATATAAGAAACATAACGACCAAATAAAGCCATTCCACCAAGACAAAAAATGAGAACAAATCAAAAACAAGTTAATCAAACATCAACGCAAACCCTCAGGTAGAGTCAAGTAATGGTAGGCATCAACTTAAAATAGACAAACTACTGCACACTGACATAGACTTTACTATTAAG